>NC_141074.1:34549923-35199923 GCF_041138505.1 Cibotium barometz | reverse complement strand
TTACATGTTCCTTATAATGCATACAAAAAACAAGCTTGCAAAGCCCTTCTTCATTACTCATAATTGGCGTATACAAATTGAAAAACTTTTCCCCATGCTCTATTTGTCTTCTCTTTATATTTCTCATACACGCTTCATGCTTCTATGTGTAACAATATGGTGAGCTATATTATCACTACTCTTTGCAAATCGCCTTTCTCAATGCACCATTTTCTCACCAAGTTCCTAGCATGGATCCATTGCAGCTTTGCCATGGATTACCATACTATATTACACACATATGGGTAGGTGAATGCACTACTCATGGGGGAAAAGAGGATTGTTTAGGGGAAAGAAGAGGAGCTTTATCCAAGGTGGGAGGTAAGCACAAGGTTGGCAAGAGAGAGGGAAGTTATATAGGGAAGGCACACACAAACCCACTACCTCATGGGGGAGAGAGTTAAGAAAACAAGGAGAGGAAACACACGCATACACTCACACCACCTGAGAGTTGGGTGGGGTGTAGGTGACCTCACACACTACGGAGCTTCAAAAAGGGATTTTGACTATTTTTTTTGGGGGGTTCAAAACAATGCTAATATTGTGGTCGTGCATGCACACACACAACCATCGGTACAAGAGGGACACACACACATGCACAAATATTATCCTAGGGGAAATACAAAGGTGTTTTGTTGCTTTTGGGGGTGGGGGGGCACACACAATACATGCATACATACCGACATATGTATGTACATATACAAGTATGTACATGCATACATATACATGTACATATACAAGTATGTACATGCATACATATACATGTGTGCATGCATGTGCCCCCCCCTCTTGTTCTCCCCACCACACATGAATGCACACTACCCAAGGGGAAAGATAGGTTGCACACACACTACTTGAGTAGTAGGAGGGTTGTATTGTGTTTTGGGGTGAGGGGGAGACATACAGTGGAGAGAGTGGATTTCATAGGGAGGTGAGAGGTGAAGGGGTGTGCACACATGCACACGCACACACACACACACACATGCGTGCACGCAAAGCATGCGGGGAGACACAAGGTGGAGAGAGTGGGTCTCATAGAAAGGTGCAAGGTGGAGGGGTGCACATGCATGCATGCACACACAGACTCACGCACGCACGTGTGTGTGCGCACACACACACTTGCTGTCACGTAGGCTGTAACGCCTGTGAGACTGATGGGGCAGACCGGATGGCCACGTCCTTGGCCATCCGGTGTTGGCCCGCTGGCAGCACAGCAGGCATACTAGCGCCAGTTCCCTCCAGCACTAGGCCACGCAGTGGTGGCGGCTAGCCCTGCTTGAGAAAACCTGGTGGCTGCAGAGAGGGCGAAAACCACTGTATGTGGGGGCCAGCCCATAGCCGACAGCCAGCCACACGACGAACGGCCAACCACGACCAGGCCCAGCCAGGCCACGCGCCGGCCGGCCAGCCCTGGCCTAGCCTAGCGGTGGGCGGCCACCAAAGCTAGCAGCCAGCGGCCAGCCACCACAAGCGGCCAGCCAAAATTTTTATTTTATTTTATTTATTTTTTATATTTTTATATTTTTATATTTTATTTTATTATTTTTTTAAAAATAATAAAATAAAAAAACACAAACGAACACCTCTCTCCCAACAGTGACGAGGGATGATCCAGGGTGTTTCGGGCACGAATTCCGCGCGAAAATTAATTTTTGTTATGAGTTGCAGGCACTTTTCTCTCGGATCGGAGCATCCCGGAGTAGCGACACTTGTAGAGATGCGCAACACAAATCGGCAGTTGACGACAGTCTCGCAGGCGACCGTAAGGGGGGTGACTATTCTCTCTCCACCACTGCTCATTTTATTAGCGTTTTTGTAATTTTCGGTTCTCGCATTTTTCTTTGTGCAAGAATTAAAGATGTCTGCTAGGCGTAGTGGTGTCCCCACCGCCTTCTACTTCTCTAGGGTTTTCAGGTGTGTCCTCGGTCGTGGGTTTGACCTTGACCGAATTGCCAGGGCATATACGCCCGATCATTGTCCGGTCCGGAGTGTGCTCATCGATCACGCGTGATCCGCCAGCGCCCTCCTCGTCTGTTGACCTCGCCTTAGGACCCAGGAAGCCCGTAGCGGTTGCAATAGCAGACGACCTCTTTTTGGCCGATGAACTAGATGACATGAACACCGACGTCGCCGAGGGGATCGAGGAGGACCTCTTGGAATATGACGATGACGATTATGACCTATTGGACCCTGCCGACATCTTGATAGAGATGGAGCTCTCTAGTGGACTTTTAAATATCTTAATGCCAAACTAAACAATATGGGTAAAGTCCAGGGCTGACTTAGTCACGATGCTACAGAGCATCTCCACACGGTTAGATGCACTGAAAGCCGCCTCTGCTAGTACTCTGACTCCTCATGATAGACGAACTCCTGCGGCACGGGTGAGCGTAGCCTCGCCAGTGGTTGTAGGAGTACAGGCCGATGCACCTGCACGGCCGTCCGTACAGACAGCTTCGTCGTTATTGAAAGACTTAAAGCCGCCTAGTTTTGGTGGCGAGGAGAAGGAGAGAAACAAGGACTCGGTCAACATGTTTCTAGTGAAGTGGTTAGATTTGCACGCGCTGCGAACGACAGCAGCCTAGCCGGATATAGCCCGTAGAGGCTAGCCTCTCATTAACTGGCAAAGCGTACAAGTGGTGGATGAGTTTGACAGCTCGTCTTGCCACTTGGACGGAGTTTGAAACGATGTTTCAAAAAGAGTTTTTGCCTGTTAATGAGGTGGAGAGAAGCTGGGAACTATGGGACAAGTGCTCGATGGAGAACAAATCCCTGACTCAATACATCTCAGACTATAGGGAGATAGTACTCAAGCTAAAGGGGATCGATGCATTCCAGACATTGCGAGGCTTTAAAAGAGGCCTCAAAGATGATTAACTTGAGTACGTAGAGCCCTTACAGCCTAAATACTTAGCAGAGGCAATTAAGTATGCGCAGATATTCGATGACATCAAGCGCTGTAGTGCACGTGGTGGTTCGAGAAGGGCCAAGGGTAGTGAAAAGAGGAGGTCAGGCCTTAAAAGAAAAGGATTCCACAGTGATAAGCAAGGGGATAGGACAGAGTAGTCTAAAAAACCGCGACCATCCAAGAAGAAAAGAGACATCGAAATCCAAAAGAAAGAGCAGTATATTAAAGTGCGAAAGGAAAATCGCTACTTTAATTGCAATGATGTAGGGCACACGAAGGCTGAGTGTCCAAAGCCTAAAGCCAGCACGAGTGGCAATGAGTCCAAAAAAGATGGTAAATCCTCTAGGCAATTACATACAGTGCAGAGACTTCCTCTCAGTTCTGCAGAGTTCAGAGAGGTGACAGTGCGTCATTGTGATGAGCATCACGCTTGTTCAGTGACACCAGTGATGTGGCAGCCTACTGTAGGTCCGCATGACATGGTGCGCATGTATGGCACCATAGGTGGCCGTAGAGTCACAATTTTTATTGATGATGGAGCTAGCCACAACTTCTTGAACTACTCGTTAGTCAAGAAGTTGGGGTTGACTGAGACCCGGAGTGATCATGAGTATACTGTTGGCCTAGCCAACAGTATACTCATGATCATGAGTATACTATTGGCCTAGCCAACGGATATGGCACCATAGGTGGCCGTAGAGTCACAATTTTTATTGATGATGGAGCTAGCCACAACTTCTTGAACTACTTGTTAGTCAAGAAGTTGGGGTTGACTGAGACCCGGAGTGATCATGAGTATACTGTTGGCCTAGCCAACAGTATACTCATGATCATGAGTATACTATTGGCCTAGCCAACGGATATGACAAAACGGTATGGAATACCGTAGTATTGGAGGTCCCATTATCTATGCAGGACTACGAGGCTCCGCTTGACTTTCAGGTCATGCACTTAGCCAGAGCAGACGTATATCTAGGCAAGGAGTGGCTGTATGGCTTGGGCCCTAGTCTAGCTCGAAATTACCTACATAATACGCTATGTTTTGAGCATGGAGATAGAGTCATTATCCTGTAGGGCGACCGTACTGTCCCTGCCACACCACTTATTTCCTCCATGGACCTGTGCACAGTGGTCCGCAGAGACCAGATAGCAGAGGTATATACTTGTTACCCTCTTTTAAATTCTGTTTCCGTAGATGAAACTGTAAATGATGTTTGCGTAGACGAACAAGGAAAACAAAATAGCCTTGGACGAGACCCACTGTTTGAAAACCCTGTTTGTGGCATGCATGCGATTCAAACAAGAAAAAATCCAAGGTGAAAGAGACATTAAAGAAAAAGTACGTAGATACTTTAATGAATTTATTAGAGAAATTTCAGGATGTTTTTCCTGAAATTTGCCAGATGGCTTACCATCATCTAGAGAAGTAGACCATGGCATCGAAGTTATGCCAGGATCAAAACCTATAAGCAAACCTACTTATAGATTAAGCCACTCCGAGGCACAGGAGGTGTAAAACAATTAACGGAAGGCATCGCCTATTCTTCTGGTAAAGAAGAAAGACGGATCTATGCGGATGTGCATAGACTATAGGACTCTTAATCAGATAATGATTAAGAACAAGTATCCGATGCCATGCATGGATGAGTTGTTTGATCAACTCTATGGATTGAGATACTTCACAAAAATAGACCTGAGATCTGGGTATCATCAGGTTAGAATTAAAGTAGAAGATGTTGCGAAGACAGTATTTAGGACCCGTTTCGGGCATTTTGAGTTTTTGGTTATGCCATTTGGGCTAACCAATGCTCCAGCGATGTTTATGATGCTGATGGGCAGCATTTTACATCTATATCTAGGAAAATTCGTAGTAGTTTTCCTAGATGATATTCTTGTGTACAGTAAGACACAGAAAGAACACAGAGCATTTGCGTCTAGTGTTCGAGTTGTTGCGAGAGCACAAACTATTTGTAAAGAAGAGCAAATGTGAATTTTTTGAAACAGAAATTCACTACCTTGGCCATATTATATCCGCCGATGGTACGCGGATGGAGCCAGAAAAAGTAGAGGCTATTCTTAAATGGCCAACGCCGAAGAATCTCGAGGAACTGCAGATTTTTCTTGGCATGTCGGGGTTCTACCGACAGTATGTGAAGGACTACGCGAAGATCGCAGTCCCGTTGACTGACCAATTACGATAAAAAACTAAAAACATTAGTTAGGGGGAAGCCCAACAGAAGAGCTTTGATAAGCTCAAGGTGACCGTTTAGTAGCTACACCTGTTTTGACTATTGTTGATCCAAATGAGCCGTTTGTCTTGGAAAACAGACGCTAGTAATGAGGCCATTGGGGCCATACTTATGCAAAGGGGACGCCCGATTGCATTTGAGAGTAAAAAGTTAGATCGTGCACAGCGTAACTACTCAACTTACGAGCGAGAGTTACTAGCGATAGTTCATGCACTGAAAAAGTGGAGACACTTTATATGGTGCTACTTTTGAGGTCCGGATGGACCATGAAAGTCCGAAATGGCTTTCAACTCAAAATGAACTGAAGGGTAGAAAAGCTCGGTGGGCGGAGATTCTACAGGAGTTTGACCTTCAGATACGTTACCAGAAAGGTAAGTATAACGTGGTAGTGGCAGATGCACTTAGTCGCATGCCACAAATTAATGAACTTAGTTTCACAGTTTTCAAGAATGATTTCTTGGAGTCACTACGTGGTTTATGTGAGCACGATCCATTGGTGACTTTCGGGCCCAAATTCTTAAAGAAAGTCATGATAGTCCAAGTGCGGGTCATCCCAGGATTCAAAAGACCTATGCACTAGTAAAAAGATAGTTTTATTGGCCTAGTTTGTTTAAGGACGTCTAGACTTATGTGCTGAAATGCATTAAGTTCCAGGTCAATAAACATGAACGTCTTAAGGTTGGAGGACTACTCCATCCGCGCTGGAGATTCCTCAAGGGAAATGGGAAAGCATTTCCATGGATTTCATTACCGGTTTACCCAAGACGAGTTGAGGGAATGACTCGGTGTGGGTGGTAGTGGACAGGTTAACTAAAATGACAAAGTTTATCGCCACCACGAAGAAAACTGTTAAAACGCCAGAGTTGGCAAAACTCTTTATTGAACATCTCTACAAGCTATATGGCTTGCCCGCGCCGCAGATATAGTGTCGGATAGAGATAGAAAGTTCAAGTCATTTTTGGAGGGAAGTTTTCAAAAAGTTGGATACTACTCTGAGTATGAGTACAGCAGATCATCCGGAGTCTGATGGTCAAACTGAAAGAGTTAACTGAATTCTAGAGGATATGTTGCGTTCTTATGTTAGTAAGAAGCAATCTAATTGGGAAGAGTACTTGCCCTTATTGGAGTTTGCCTATAACAGCTCCAAACACTCAGCAACTGGATTTACACCATTCATGTTAATGTATGGATTCCAGCCGAGATCTCCGATGGCTGTAGGCCTAGAAAAGGAGAAGATTCAATCTGTCAAGGATTTCCTTGAAGATATGAATGATATGCTCAGAGCCGCATGTGAGAGCATTCGTCGCGCTTAGGATCACACTAAAACTTATGCGAATAAATGACGTAGAAAGGTGACCTTTGCAGAAGGTGACTTTGTATTCCTCAAGGTTCCTGCGCAGTCAGAAACCATGAAAATGGGAAAGTGTGATAAACTTTCTCCGAGATATTGTGGTCCTTTTAAAATCCTTAAGAAGATTGGGGATGTAGCATATAAACTTGAGTTACCGAAGAGTTCTCAAGTCCATCTTGTCTTCCATGTCAGTAAACTGAAGAAATCAGTTCACGGGTTAGAGAACGCAGTTTTTCCAGAGATTTTGGTGGACTTGATAGAGCCACCAAAGATACCACATGAACTTGAAAAGATTCTAGAGTATCGTGATAGACAAACCCGACATAAAGTGTACCAGGAGATACTTGTTAAATGGATAGATAGGGATGAGGAGGTAGCTACCTGAGAACGCCTTAGTGCAATTTCCAAGAGGTTTCCCTAGTTTGTTTTTGAGGACGAAAAGTCTTCTTAAGGGGGGGTAATGTCACGTAGGCTGTAATGCCTGTGGACCGACGGCGGGGCAGACCGGATGGCCAAGGACGTGGCCATCCGCCGGGGAGAGGACACTCGTGCGGAGTCATGGGCGGCATGCCACACACTATATAGCCTGGGGTATGAGGGGCAATCCTCATTCTTCCTCTATGGCTGGGTGGTGAGCCAGAGGCCGTCCCCTCTCGTGTGGTAATGCCTGTAGTGGTGTTACGGGTATCTAACACTTGCGATCTAGGAATTGATGACCTCCAACATCATATTGATTTTGTGTTTCTTCTTATCTTAGTGTTTCTAATTTGTGAGGTGCTACATGGCATTTAATAAGCATGGGACATGTGTCATGTTGTGAGCATATGTGTGCAAGTGTGTGTATGTGAGTAGTGAAACATGTGTGTAGAGAGGAAAGATGCACAATGTGCATTGTGCAGAAAGAGCCTCTGTTAATGGAATCGTTATTCCATACAAAAAATTTTACATTCTTACCTCGATAGTGATCTTATTGACCAACAAGATTGGTACACATGATGATGTGAGAATGAGGTCTGAAGACAACTCTAAAGTACAACACATATTGGAAGATAGGGTGCACTAGGAGGGCCCAGTAATGTTGCACACATCCAACAAGAGAGAGGATCACCAGATATGAGATTGATAAATAGAACATGAAATGAGTGACATTTGAAGCCCCTACCTTGAGACTCAGCGGAGCGGATCTCTAACCTGTCTCGTAGACAGGTCATATAACTCATGTATAAGAGAAGATGCCCTCATTATGCCCATGTGGTTTTATCACTACAGTATTTGAATTTGTTTCCATTGCACTATGTTTTCTCTTTTGTTTTGCAACACAAGGGGAATATTTATAGTACTGAAAATAAGGTCAAGGGGTGGACACAAAATACGTTTTACTTCTCTTTCTATGTTGAAACATATTTTGTATCTGCACAATCGAGTAAAGTGTACACTTTTTAATAGTTTCTTAGGCTATGATGACCTAAGATCAGCTTGAGGCCTTAGTCCAATCATGAACATATATTCTTATAAGCAACGTATGTGATATCTATAATCATGTAAAATGTAATGACTTAAGAACACCTTGTAAGACAAATGTAAAGGAGTCTCCCCAATCATAATCCTATTTTTATAACTCATGCCTTCTTAGCAAAGTTACGTTACACATAACACATGAGAAGAATGGTTCTTCTTTAGAATGGGCACTACCCTACTAAAGATAGGTAGTTTTACCTTTTGTGTACAAGCACCACACACACTTATGGTATCTTCCCTTTCTCATCATGTTTACATAAAAGGTTCCTCATTCCTAAATTTTACTCAAAGAAAAGATTACATAAACACTACTACATATTAGCCTAATACCGGGGCTTGTACCGGCGCTATTTAACGGGGTCTAAAAAAGCCTCGTCATCGGTATAAGCGCCGGTATAAGCGCCGGTATCGTAGCGTCGGTATATCTGTCGGGGGGTAATACCGGCGCAGATAACGGCGCCTATACCGACGCTAAGCGGGGGTAATACCGGCGCTTAAACCGGCCTTTATACCGACTTGTATACCGACGGACAAACCGGCCCCTATACCGACGCTGATACCAGGGCAAATACCGACGCTGTAGCAGAAATTTTTTTTTGGGCAGAATAGTGCTGCCTGGCTGTTGCCTAGCTGCCTGCAATGAGCAGGATCAACAACAGCAGACAGACAGCACCATTCTGTCTACAATAGAGCACAAAAACAACCGTGCTCGTTTGCATATTTTCCTGATATCGACAAACAAGAAATTAAATTAAACATTAATACTCAAGAATGTTTTGATCATATTTCATTAGTTTGAAGGTCATCTTACATCATGGTAATGCCTCCCAATTGACGGTCTCTCCTTCTTCTTCAAGCATCTCAAACAAGGCCACAAGGCCATGTTTGTGAGCGTACTTCTCCTCTCGCCTGCTTGGTGGGCGATTCATGGCCAACTCCTGCACACACGATTAACAATTATAACTTTTAAAAAATCAACATTTAGCCCACATACATACATTCAAATAAATAAAATTGCTACAAACACTTACGAATTCATGGCGCATGGTTTCGTAACCACCACTCCCGAGATGAGAAGCCCCTATTGTTTGCAGTCTTGCCCTTGCCGCCTCTCTTTGTTGTTGAAACCTGTCTGGTGTCTCGGTGAGCTCCTGAGCAATGGCTGCCCACTCCCTGTCATCTAGCCAAACAGGTTTCTCCTTCCCCTCTCTGAATGCGTCCCTCGCCTCTGACCTACGATGCCCCATCAAAATGCGAGCTGTATACTGTATCCACTCATTAGAGACGACATTCATAGGGTCAGATGGCTGGAACTCTTGCTTTATCTTTGTGTTTATATAATTTTTCTTTCCCTTGTCTTGCTGATCCCATTTAGTCATGACAGAGTCATGAAACTGTATAGTGCACAATTGTCGAATGCGTGTCTTCATTGCCTTCCCTGCACTATCCATTATTGGTGCCCCATCCCTAATTGTGTAAATCTTGCTGTTGTCATGGTCATGTGCACCCCAGGGAGTGGAAGGTGACCCTATGGGTGTGCTATCAACAGATGAGAGCGAAGGACGACGCTCACGTGGTGGTGGTGTCACAGCATCTGTGGCACTACCACCACAACAACCTCCACCTGAAGACCTACTACGTGAGCGCCGTCTATGTGAAGACGTGGTAGATCGAGCTGTAACAGGAGTGGAAGGCTGTGTGGTACGAGGTGTGGGAGCTGCTGTCGTACCCACGGGTGTGGGAACTGGCGTCGGGAATCCAGATGGTGAGGCAGATGTCCCTGCTCCAGAACCCCAAAAACTCTGAGCCATGGCTCTCTGCTCTGGAGTCATGGACGAAAGAAAACCATATAACTGCTGGGGACTCATGCCCTGCGGTGTAGGATTAAATGAGAAATCTGGACTGTAGTCGTAGGGCGGTGAGTCACCCATGGCCTGTTGGACAAAAAACCATATGACAAACTTGTACGGAATGAAAATTACACGGTAAACAATGAATGAAAGAACCATAAGATAAACATTAACATTGATAAACAACATTGGTAAAACTATATCAACTTGCTCCTACAGTAGTGATTATGATGGTAAACATTAACAATGGTAAACAATGAATGGACCTTCAATGTCATAAAACCATTACAAATATGTCATAACTATTTGCATAATCATTAAGATACATCATTTTATAAATCATTATCTATTCTATCATCCTCATTAAGATCAGTAGCCCCAAAGAGATCTATGTCTATGCACATTTCAGCATCCTCATCATTAAAAGTTCCTTGATGAAGGATGTCTTCATCATCTATGTCTTCTTCCTCAACTTGATTTTCAGCTTCCTTCGTTTGCACCTCTTCATTTGGATCTTGCTCTAGTTCCTTCTCTTCATTTGCTTGCTCCTCTTCATTGTTGATATCGGCTTGTTCTTGCTGCTCTCCATTACCCTGTGCATCCACATCACCTTGTTGTAGCTCAAATTCTTCAAAAATTTGCTTGCTGCGGGGGGCAACTTGAACCACAAACAGCCAGCGTGGATCTTTTGGATCCGCTTTAAAGACAACCTGCTCACAATGCTCTGGGCGCACAAAAGTATCTTGCTGATCGGTCCATACCTTTGTGGAGTCCACTTGGATGAGGCCACTCTTGTCTCTACGTACAGATGCATGTGGCCCATTCATGATTACCTTGAACCACTTCACATCGAAGATAAACAACTCAAAACTTCTGAAGCCAACCTTCAATATATCTTGAATGGTTCCAAAGTAATCAAGCATTCCAGTAATTGTGTTATCATCACTTGCACTTGCACGACTTTCTTGAACAAACTGTGCTGTGACACCACAATCAAAGGTTGATCTTCTTTGGTCTATTCGTTCTACTCGAAAATGACGTCCATGTGACCAAAACGCCCCATATTTGTGATACTACAATGAGCACAAAAAGTTTGTTGATGGAGAATCAAACACAGAGACATGTAGAGGAAAAAATGAGAGACATGTAGAACTTAAACACTTACATGCCAATCGCATCCTTTTGTAAGCTCCTCCTCCTCCTCTGTTATAGGTAAACCAGCACGTTTGGCTTCTAAAATTGTAGCTTCTAGCCATCTACCTGTGGGAAAGTCCGGAAGAGCTTGCATACCTTCTGGATATGGGAGATTTCTTGTAGTGCGATTCCTTCTGAAACTTAAACGATCTTGTACTCGCTGTCGCTTGAGAGCTTCATATGTCTCAATCCACTTCTCCATTACATGAGAGTTCAAGATGCAAAATTTGTTGATTTTTTCTCTCAAAGTGTTATCCATCTTTCTCTTAATGCCTTGGCCTTGAGGTTCCTCACCAATGACTCGCCTGTTGGACTCTTGAGACCATAGTCGAGGTATCTCTGGATCTGAGGAACTTAAATATTCAGTGATGTAAACAAGGGACTCTTGTATCAGCCACCCTTCTGACATACTACCCTCTGGGCGAGCCATTTGGCGAACAAATCCCTTTAATGTCTTCATAAACCTCTCCAAAAAGAACATCCATCTTGAATGGACTGTTCCAGCAACTGCAACCTCATCTACAACATGAACTAGCAGATGCATCTGGATTGTTAATAAACTTGTAGGGAAAAACTTCTCTACCATGCAGACTGCCTCTATGGAGTTTAAACGCGCTGTCTCCAAAGTGTCTCTCTTTATCTCTTTTGAAGAAATCCAGCGCACCAATGTGCCAATCTTATAGATAGTAGCTCTAATGTCTTCAGTGAGGCAATCTTTTATTGCTATGGGTAGCACAAATTGTAGAAACTTGTGCCAATCATGACTCTTGAGACCACTAAGATCATCATCCTTTGTAAATGCACTTTTCAAGCAATGCATACAACCTGTCGGAGTCCGAAACTCTGAAATTGTCCTCTTGACTTGTTGTTCCTCCATCTTGCTAAAAACCCATGGGGCTCTTGGAAGTAGCACCTTTCCATTGGGTCTAGTGCGAGCCCACAACTCTTGCATACAACCAATCTCTTCCAAGTCATCCCTTTGGCCTTTAGTATCCTTTTTTCCTGTCATGGTCTTCCACAGAATGTCAGCTACATTCTTGAAAATATGCATCGGGTCAAGCAAATGGTTTATAAGGAGATCACCCCAATAGGGGAGTTGGTGAAAGATAGAGAGCCTCTTCATCCCAGGACATGCCAAGTTGTGGCATGCCATGTCATCAAGCTTGCTATTGATTTGCACCTGAACATGCTTTTTATCCTTGGAATGATTGGAAAGTGCCTGAGAACCTTTACCGGGACAGCTTCCCCCTGAACATCTTCTCTATATCTGTTAGAGCCACAATGGGGACATTCTTGCAAATGCTCATATTCATGGCGGAAGAGGCAACAATCATTGCGACAAGCATGAATATTATTGTAATCCATGCCTATGGATTTCAATAACTTCTTCGCATCTGCACGAGATGGAGGCATCTCGTTGCCAGGGGGCAATATTTGATCTTTCAAAAGCTTGCAAGTATGGCAATATCTGATCGTTACTATTAAGATTTTCTCAAGTACAAGTTGATAATTTAACATTTCAACAGTAGGTGTAATCTCCAAAAAAAGACCTTACTTGAATAGTTCAGTGACACTTGTATTAGACCATCCAAAAACTGACTGCAAATTTAGCATCGTAAGAGATGCACGCAATACAGATATGTTGGCACCATTGTATAATGGAAGGCGTGCAAGTTTACGCATGGCCTCTTCCTCTGGTTCATAATTTGACCGTTGAGAATGTCGTGGTTGATGATCTTCATGTTCATGCTCCTCGAAGAGAGCTTCTTGTTGCTCAATGAAGGCATCCAACATTTCTTCCATTGGACCTTCTTCCATTCCCTCGGGTGCTGTTAATTGAGCTCCCTTTGTCACTCCCTCCTGCGATATCCTCATCCTTTGTTGGGGACGAGAATTCACAGGCGCAATGTTATCAAGATGTGGCTGCACACTTGCTTGGTTGTACGATTGAAACCGTAAATTTTGCAAGCGCTCCATTGGAAATATTCCAGCATCATGAACATGCTCGTTGCAAATCCTTCGTTTTCGAAAGATTTGGTACTTACATCGCATGCATGGACACGCTATTCTCTCTTCAAGATTGAGAGGCTCCATCTAGCAAGATAACATGTATATGCAGCTCGTTAAACACAAATCAGCTTATCTCCTCTCCATACAAAAGTAAATAGAATTTGCACAAGGATGGAGAGAGAAGCTATCTCTATTCATAAATAGCTGTTTATATATAAAGACCTTATGCAATAATCTAAATGCATATTATAAGTATAAGCTTGCATAATAAGGCTGCAAGACTTATGCATAAGCTCTATGCATAAGCCTTATGCATAAGTCTTATGCATAAGCTCTATGCATAAGCCATATGCATAAGTCTTATGCACACGCTCTATGCATAAGTCTTATGCGTAAACCCTAGGATTGAATTACGGTTTTGTAAATTCCGCCAGAGTCTCCTTTGTAATTGAAACCAAATCTCAATTGAAAATGCAACTTCTTAAAACTTGTACGCAATACTCTTTGCATCCCACAATGTCATGAAAGATCATATGCATTCGCAATATCCACACAATATGACAGAAAAGGGGTCCCATTGCCCAAATGCATCCACAAAGTCGATGGTGAGGATTGTTGAGGACGCGCGTTGAAGCTTGCCGATCTCCCGGCCAAGCTCTTCTCACCCCTTCACCGAGTTTTCCTCCAAGGTGAAGGTTGAGGCCATTTCTTCACACCGGTGTACCTAATCCCCCTTCGTACCGCTTTACCAAGCAATCACGGCACAAAGAGTTCAAGCCATTCTCCCCTTGGCCTCTCCAACCAATGCCAAGGTACCCTTACACATTGCTAGATTCTATAGAAACTTGAAGTGGTTGCAATGGTGAGTGTAGGTACAAAATGATGTGGATAATATCAAATGATAGAACAAGTTTGTTGGCTTACAAGCATTGAGCATGACTCATGCCCTTTTACAATTTAGAACTCAGCAATAAAGCATGGACTCATGCCTCAATCCATCATCCAAAAGCTCCATTGGAAATTAACAATTCACAATGCCCTCACCATGGCATTTGCATAAGCATTTGTTAACCACAATCAAGGCATTTGCAATTGCATTTTAACAATCTCTTTCATATAAGCCATATGCATAAGTCTACCTGCGTACGCTCTATGCATAAGCCATATGCATAAGTCATATGCATAAGCCTTATGCATACGCTCTATGCATAAGTCTTATGCATACGCTCTATGCAAGACTTATGCATAAGCTCTATGCATAAGCTCTATGCTATATGCCTTATGCACTATTATGCTAACCCTTAATCCCTTTCACATAAGCCTTATGCACACGCTCTATGCATAAGCCTTATGCACACGCTCTATGCATAAGCCTTATGCATAAGCTCTATGCATAAGCCATATGCATAAGTCTACCTGCGTACGCTCTATGCATAAGCCATATGCATAAGTCATATGCATAAGTCTTATGCATACGCTCTATGCATAAGTCTTATGCATACGCTCTATGCAAGACTTATGCATAAGCTCTATGCATAAGCTCTATGCTATATGCCTTATGCACTATTATGCTAACCCTTAATCCCTTAAACATAAGCCTTATGCACACGCTCTATGCAATTACGCTCTATGCATAAGCCTTATGCACATGCTCTATGCATAAGCCTTATGCATAAGCTCTATGCATAAGCCATATGCATAAGTCTTATGCGTACGCTCTATGCATAAGCCATATGCATAAACTCTATGCATAAGTCATATGCATAAGTCTTATGCATACGCTCTATGCATAAGTCTCTTGCATACGCTCTATGCAAGACTTATGCATAAGCTCTATGCATAAGCTCTATGCTATATGCCTTATGCACTATGCTAACCCTTAATCCCATCACCCAATGGTGTAATAAACATGATCTTGTTTTCCGTACATGGATAATAAAGATTGCAAGCTTATTATAGGTTTTATGCATAGATATTAAATTAATCCTTTGTGTTGTAAGCTTACAAGAACCCAAAACTAACCCTAAACCATAAAACAAGGATGCAAAAATTCATATGAAATAGCATAAACAAGAAAAATCAAAAGAGGATCTACCTCTTTTTCGCAAAGCTGAAGGAGAGCTCGAGGATTGGTGAAAGATTGGTGAGGTGAAAGAGCTGCAAAACAAAATATTAAACAAACTAATTAGTAAATTAAACACAAAAAAAAGAACTAATACAAAACCCTAAAATCTCTATGCATGCATTAGGAGATCTATGCATACATAGAGAGCTCTAGATCTCAACATGCATAGAGAGCCCAAAAAAACACAAAACCCTAAATGTCTTAATTTTTCAATTAAAAACTAAAAGCAATTGCAATAACATGTTAGGAGAAGGAGAAGAGGAGAAAAGAAGAATGAAGGAGAAAAGAGGAGAGAGGAAAAAAGAGGAGAGAGAGGGAGAGAGAAGAGGGAAAGAAATTACCTCTTCCGCTTGATTACTAGCGCACCCTCTGCGAAAAACCAGAAAATAGGCTCTCGGCTGTGAAAAACTTACGAGCGCCGGTATATGCGACGGAATATGTGTCGGAATATTCGTCGGTATATGCTACGGAATATGCGTCGGTATCGGCGTCGGAATAAGCGTCGGTATAGGCGTCGGTATACGTGACGGGGAAATGAAAATTTAAAAAAACCCCGCCATACTTGTCTCCTCCAACATGACGACGGACATACCGACGTTCGACATTTGCGTCGGTATTTTGGCGTCGGTATGTCCTCAACCTCTTGTAGTGAAATTACGTGAGCACGTGCATCAATAGATTTCTTGACTTGCTTTCATGAGCTTCAACATCAAAGAGCCCACTCTTGAAGCCCTTCTAAAGAAGAATGTATGCTTAGGACAATTTAATTCCATTGCCAATGCACTTTTTGGCAACTTGGGGATAGTTTCATGTCTTAAAAATCAATCTTGCCCATGCTTTTTACTCCAAATAAAGCTTTTGGCTCTCATGACCATAGCAAGACCTAGGATTTGCTTGAAATTTTACATAGTCTCTTCTTAGTCCAAGTGGTTTAAAATCCTTCAAATTGGTACAAGGCACCTAGAAACATTCATTTTTGTGAGTGAAATGTTGTATTTATGGGTCACAATGGGGCCAACAAATTCATTTACGAATCTTTGAAATGCAATTGATTCTAGTTTCTTCCATATATCTTAAAGTAGCCATAAGATTATCATTTCATTTTCAAGTGACTAGGGAAAAGTGTGAAATGGATAGTCATGCACATATATACAGATGTTACACTCCTTTAAAAACTTATGCTTCATTCTTCATGTCTTCATGTATTGCATATTTTCTCTTCTTTTGAAGTTAGTAGAGAATTTTCACAAGCTTGTTCTCCATTGGTCATTGGACAATTGGGAATTTGATACGATAATGTATACATTGTACAAAGGTATGTGATCCATGTGGAACCTTTCAAGGGCATGAAACATACGCAAATTAATACTTTTACGAATTTTCAAACCCATCCAACACTTGAACATTTAGTAACCATCCTCTGATGCAATTTTATTGCACATACGTGACATGTGAAAGCTTGAGGAATTTTGCTTGCCCACCGTGGACAAAAATGACATTTGATGGATGTGAGACTTTTCATGTGCATGATAACTACTCAACCCAATAACTATGTAATGTTTCATACCCATCCAATGCTTTAACATTTAGTAATGATGCACCAATGCATATTTTATCACCATGGATGTGTAAAATTGGGCAGTGTGATATGCCAATCCATACAAAAGGGGTCCAATCGACCTATAACTTGGTAAGAGAATGAACATACTCCCTGTAACACCCATACAAAGTTGCATGCCATCCAGCAATGTAACAGTGGAAACAATCAATTGATGCCATTTTATTCCATTTGTGTGGGTGGGAAATAAAAATTCTTCAACCTGTGTGGTGCATATGTGATATTAGGAAACCATTATTTCTCACATTAAAAAAAAGGGATATTTTGAGTTTGCAAGATGGGATTTGATCCATTGTGTGGCTATGCATGCAAAGTGATACCTTTGTGCAAAATACATTTTGTAAATTGGTATTTGAGTACACATGCTCACATTGTTCCGCAAGAATAAAGGTATCATTGTCATTGGACTAGGGTTTTGTGGAGGGCTTACTAATATAAGGAGAGAAATGGATTACTTCTCTAGAACAAATAGAAGATACAAACTAAACTCACTAATTAACACTATTGTGTATAAAGTGGGTAAGTTTGCACACAAATGAGAACTAAATGAAATATTTCTTTTTGGAAAGCAAATAGTTGAGACTTTTTAAGTTAATTTGAAAAATGGTGAGTCATAGTATCATCTATATTTTTAAAAAAAAGTTTTAAAAAAGAGGCTTAACTTTGAACACAATTTTCAAAGCAATTTAAAAACTAATCAATATTTGTGTAGTTTTCAAAAGCCAAGCAGTAGTACACTTTTACAATGATATTTTAAAAAACCTAACTTTTTTGACATAGCTATAGTACAACAAAATATACATGCATTGAACATGTTTATCTACAAAAGCAAGGGATGCATTAAGAGTGTTTTTATACATAATATAGTGCACCTAGAATTTCAACATGATGAATGTTGTTGTCGTGATTCGATGATGATTTAGCTTACAAATTGAACAGATGTTGATGATCGTGTAAAGTGCATAAAGGAAATGACCTCATTTCGATTGAAAGAGGGTTTATTTTCCAACTCCCTTGTTCAACAAATGGCTAAAGAGCACCCTGCATGGAAGTGGTGAATGATGAATGGTGGTGAGCACTATGCTTTTTTGTGCAACCTTGCGAGCGATGAAGGTTTTAAGTCAGTGCTCTTCAAACTCAGGCTCAGAAAGAAACTAGAGCATGTACAAATATATTCACATTACTATTCGCAATCGACTTCTTGCAGATCGAGCAGATAAACTTGTTTACATGTATTGCAATAAAAAGATCTTGCGAGACATTGAAAGCGAAGAGTATGAAGAAGATATGCCCAGATGGATGTACGATTATGATGATGTAGTAGACGAGAACTTTGATGTTGGACGTACATCTTGCACTAGCCTTGAGATAGAAGACAATTTGGACATTAACTTAGATGAGCTTAATTTAGCAGACGAGAGGGTAAACGGTGAAAGAATTTTGGAGCAAGATACTGACATAGAGGAAGAAGCCATTTCATTAATTTCATAAAAAATACTTGTACAAATGATTGTATTTGGAGAAATTATCAATACAAAAGTAGGATTTATGTCTTTCTTAGCTTTCATCTTGAAATAAATTACAAATTGCACTAGGAGTTGCATCTAAAGGTCCTGGTGGTTTATATTCACTAGCCATGAACACTGTATAAATACCTTGATTTATTGGGACACTACACAATGCACATGTTGAAATACTTTGCATGTGCCTCACTAAACATATTAAGTGATAGTAGTGTCCACAGGGCAGTATATATTGGCCGCTCCACCCCCATCGAATACTTTGTAACATACAGGACATTGGGGGGTGGAGGAACTAGTAGCCTCAACAGAAACTCCCACAAGATCAGGATGTATCAAAAAATGAGAGATGTGGTTCCCTTGGCGCACAGGAGCTATACGTGAAGAGATGGTCTGTACATCTTGGCTGATCTTTGTGAGCTACTCTTGAATCCCTCTATTGGCCGGGGGAGGAGTTGACGCTTGAGATAATCGTACAGCTTCCTTCTCCTTCTCTGCTAGCTGTGTCCCTAAGCTTTCTTTGACCTGTTTAACTCCAATCCAGCGCCCTCCACCATGAGAGCAAGTTCCTCCTTTGTGAATGTCACAGTCTCTTCACGTATGTCGTGGGTGCTGACAGTGGCCTCTCTGGAGGCGAAGTCCACTGGAGTTTCTAGGATAAATTGTGCATATAGCATCTTAGCAAAATAGAGTGGAACGTCGGCGTTATGGAGAGGACGACCGTACACCTCCAAGAAAATGCGCTTGGCATTAATTTTGATATCATTATGAGTGCAACACGAAACCTTCCATCTTCCCTTCTTAATCTCGCCATCTGGACATGGCCATATTTCCTTGATCATCTCTATGGTTGTGCGTTTATTTAGGTTTTTCCATTGGGCATAAGTAGGATTTGTCCATTTCGACAATGCTGTTCTCGTAGCTACGCGGGCTGTCAGTCCATGTACAAGGGCCTTCATTTGCTCATATGCCTTCTTGGCCAACTCTTGATGCTCGTTTGCTTGTGCTTCTGCCATATCTGCATGAACGTAAATCACTTTAGGATTTTAATGAACTATAAAGATCAACGTAAGATAAATTGACCATTACCCTCAAAAACTTAAAGTTTAACACCACGAGATGAGATATGAATTGTAAAGACTCAATGAGAAATATCCACTTGACTCGAAGAATATTTTAAACAATGCACGCACATCAAATTTTGAAGAGAAAACATAAACTTAAACACCACAAGAGGAGAGAGATATTGCAAAGACTCTTGAAGAGAGACAAACAAAGAGCCATTCTTGAAACTAAATCTCCTGATACTGTTAAATTACAAAATTGGGGTGAATGACACCGATAGCTCTACAAGAGAACGTTGTGCACTCGTCGGGTCAATATTTAGTGATCTAAAAAATTCCACCACTTGCAAAACAGATTTTTGCTCATCGCGATTAGGTAGACACATCCAATTTTTAACTCTATAAATAATAGTATCCATGGTAACTTTGTCATAGGAACTATTGTCCATCCACAACTCTTGTACTTTCTGCTAAAAGTCATATAAAATTTGTAATAAATACCCTAAAGCAAAAACATCAGATGCAGGAGTGTATGCATCTGCCAAAAACGGATCATAAATTTCTGGGGCTATCCACGGTCGTTTATTTTGCTCTCTGTCTGCATAGGAGACCACTTGTGCCACCTTCTCAGGGTTCTTGTCTGCTTCAAATACAAAATTAAGAGACATCCATTTTTTGGGCACTCTCAGCAGTAACCCCCAATCGATAATACCTACGCGTGGCTTCAACTCTTTTGTAAAATCCAACACTACATTGAATGGATGTAGGTCGGTATGTACAATTCTTGCCAAATGTGCTGCCGCTAGGCCTTCCACCAGGGCATGCATAATATGTGGCATGGTTATTACTATTTGTTTTATTTTAGAAAGTTTTAGATGACTTAAAGGAATATTATCGGGCTGGGGTTTTCTCCATCCTCGATCCAAACGAAAAATTGCTCTGGTGAACTCACTGAATCTGAAGGGGACCTTCAGAAGAGTATCACCAACAAGCGAGCCGCCATTATAGTATGGGAAAATAGCGATCCAAGGAGATTCTTTTGTGAAGGCAATACACCTGACAATTGATGGCTGTAGAACCTGCATGCCCTGCTCTGCCGCCTGGAAGCTCTCAAACTTGGCGCTGCCTTCTCCTTTGTAGTGCTTTCTGCAAAAAGTAATGTGCTCTGGCAAAAATGATATACCTCTAACTGTATACTCTTTTACTGTGCCAAAAACACCAGAGCTTATTGTGCACCCTTCAAGCAGAGCCTCGTGCGGGATGCCAATGAGGTGTGTGCACATAGAATTGTAGATTGTGCGATTAATGGCACCCGTCCCACTCGCATATGGCTAGCTGAACGTTGCAGCGATGTCCTGGGCAATGCGCACTCTTTTGGGGAGTGACTCTACATCCAGCGCCTTCATGCGCTTGCTCTTGGCTCTTTGCTCGCTCCATACAGCGTCCCATAACTGTAGACAATGCATATTAGCTTCAAGCGCGACAACATCTCTAAGATCATTGCATGCTACATGCATGCTCCCCAAAATAGTTCGTGTTATATGTTGATGGTTGAAGTCTGCTATCTTTTGTCTATCAAGCAACTCAACGTTGCCTCCGCTTCGAAGTCGACGCTGTGTATTTTTCCATATCTGCTCTAATAGATCTCGTATGAGTATCTCAGACTCATTGATCTTTTTGACGATGTCTTCTGAACATTGTGACACTGCAATGACTGCTTCAATGCGAATTGCTCGTAGAACGATTTTACGCTCTTCAGGGGGGAAAGCATGGTGGTCGTCTTCGCAAATCTAGCAAATATCACTAAACACAACAAAAACGGAATATTAAACAACATCACTGAAATCAACATCAAGCAATACCAAACGTGAGAGTTCAGCAACAAATGTATCATTACTTATCAAAATGATCAAACAAAAATGGAATATCAAATAATGTTACTGAAATCAACATCATCCAATACATCATCAAACGTGAGACAACTGCAACAAGCGTATCATTACTTATCAATGATCAAACAAAAACGAAATATCAAACAATATTACTGAACTCAACATCATGTAATACATTATCGAACGTGAGACAACCGCAACAAGTGCATCATTACTTATCATTACTTATCAAGTGCATACATGTTGCACTCCTCATCTACACACCTACCGTGAGAGAGAGAGAGAGAGAGAGAGAGAGAGAGAGAGAGAGAGAGAGAGTTGTGAAGTGTATCATGAGAGAGAGAGAGAGAGAGAGAGAGAGAGAGAGAGAGAGAGAGAGAGAGAGGGAAAGGAAGAGAGAGAGGTGTGACAGATAGAGAGAGAGGGAACATTAGATGACATTTTTAATAGTTTTGTGAGTTCCTAAAGAGAGGAAAATAATGTTTAGTATTGTTTTATATTTTAAGAAAATAGAGAGAGAAAAGGTAATTTATTAGAGATTATGTATATTTTAAGAGAAAAAAAAAGCACTCCTCATCTACACACCTATCGTGTGACAAACAGAGAGAGAGAGAGAGAGAGAGAGAGAGTTGTGAAGTGTATCATGAGAGAGAGAGAGAGAGAGAGAGAGAGAGAGAGAGATAGATAGAGAGAGAGAGAGAGAGAGAGAGAGAGAGAGAGTTGTGAAATGTATCGAGAGAGAGAGAGAGAGAGAGTTGTGAAGTGTATCATGAGAGAGAGAGAGAGAGGGGGGGAGAGGAAGAGAGAGAGTCGTGACAAATAGAGAGAGAGGAAACATTAGATGACATTTTCAATAGTTTTGTGAGTTCCTAAAGAGAGGAAAATAATGTTTAGTATTGTTTTAT
Organism: Cibotium barometz; assembly: GCF_041138505.1. Classification (NCBI taxonomy): domain Eukaryota; kingdom Viridiplantae; phylum Streptophyta; class Polypodiopsida; order Cyatheales; family Cibotiaceae; genus Cibotium; species Cibotium barometz. Next base: position 35,177,680 of record NC_141074.1, on the reverse strand, counting down.
ATTTTAAGAAAATAGAGGGAGAAAAGGGAATTTATTAGGGATTATGTATATTTTAAGAGAGAAAAAAAGAACTCCTCATCTACACACGTATCGTGACAGAGAGAGAGAGAGAGAGAGAGAGAGAGAGAGAGAGAGAGAGAGTTGTGAAGTGTATCATGAGAGAGAGAGAGAGAGAGAGAGATAATATGATGTAAACTTTGATCCATGAAATACTCATGCCGCGTTACCAACCAAGTATGGCATGGATCACACACAATAAAAACAATACAAGCCGCATCAAGCAAATTTACGACATTTTTTCGACCGTGTTAACGATCAAATGTCGCAATATGCAAAAAATAATATATGCACTAGTAGCGGACGACACCAACTTGCTACGTTAACGACAAAATGCCACCCGAATCTATGGGAATACGAATAGGATACGGACATACACTGGCCGCGTTAGCGGATGACACCAACTTGCCACGTTAACGACAAAATGCCACCCGAATCTATGGGAATACGAATAGGATACGGACATACACTGGCCGCGTTACCGACCATATGCCCGCATTTGACAAAGGGAAGGGAAGGAAAGGTGATATCGCCATAACGATACTGTACTTGCCGCGTTACCGACTAGTATCGCTACGGCGTGCCATACTTACCATAGGACACAAACCAGCCGTGTTACCGACTATGTGCCCCACGATAAGCACCATTCCGAAGAATGGCCTTACACACACACCCCTCGTGTGGCGGACCACCCACATCCTGCCGCGCATTGCGACCATGGGTGGCCGCCCGCACGAACACACACACCCACACAAACACACACACCCACAACTGTCATTACCTGTGTATACTGTCAGCAATGAACTCCCAAAGGGCCCCCCGGGCCCGTATATATACAAAAATGTAGCCCACCGGGCTAAATGATGACCCCGACGGGGCTTGCCCGGGGTTTTAATATTCTCAGCGGGACCGTCGAGTATTGCAAAAATCCTGGCGGGATTTTAGCCGGTTACCAGGGAACCTCCCACCGGCTTTTTTGGGAACATGTTAACATGTTAACATGTTAATAACATGTTAACACATGTTATTAACAAAAAAATGTGATCACGTGAATATAAAATCATTGTTTAGAGGCCATCTTGGGCCCGCATCTATCTGCTAGAGAGAGGTCTTCTTTGAATTTTACTTCATCTGTATTAGGACCGCTCTTCGAATACAAGTCAAGTACAGACGAAACACTGAGCATGGAGGATAACGTACCAAACCAGAATGATATTCAGGTATCCATTGCTCTGAATTTAGGGACCCAATCCCCTACACAGTCAACTTCCAGTAGGATCTATGAAGGCATTACCAACTTCTTTGGAAGGTTTGACCCACAAGGTTAGCTCTTTGACAACACCGAAGATATGACTCCGTTGGCTCGTACAACCACAGTGACCTCAAGACCTCCTGTTGTTTACAGAACATATGGCGAGGGTGATGACACCACCCTCTGACATTGATCTACATTCTCAGAATCTACATGCTGAAGATGGACCCGTCTTTCGATTTGATTTGGAGGTAGGACCATCTGAACCACGAGGGAATTATAGATCATACCTAGACATGCAACAGACGGAGGTAGATGCCCAGAGGATGCCACAACCACCAAGACCTCTACCACATTTCCAAGAAGGCAGACCTCCACCTCCACGACCCCCAGTCACGACATTGGCGGCCCACACCTAGGTTCAACTCAGTGTCAGTAGGACCAACTTTCACTTCAACTCATCCAATGGTGAATGCACCGCAAGAAGCACCGAGTACATCCTATTACATGGATCCCAACATGAGACAATACCCAAGACCGTTCCCATCACAACAACCCTATGTTCCCCCACAACCACCATACACTACAAGACAATGCTGCCATACACGCGTTTCATACACGCGATAAATTACGAACGCGTGTATGGTCGCGCTTGTATTTGAATAAAATCGGGCGCGTGTATTTAAGCATTTAACTTCGCGTGTATATTTGCATTTATCAACGCGTGTATAAACGCGTTTACATACACGCAGTAATACACGCATAAATACACGATAATATTTACGGGGTAATACTCGCTATTATACACGGAAAAATACACGCCACTGTACACGGATTAATACACGCATGGCAGAGAAAAACTGAAAAAAAACTGAATTCCTTAACAAAATTAAAAACTATTTTCCTTAAACCATCTCATAGTACATTACAGTATACATCATTACACAATCCCACTACATGCATTTACAACAATGAGATATATTCAAAAATAAATCATGCATATGAGATGATAGAAATGTCATCAATTTAGAACATACAGTGACGGATTGGTTAGGGTTCGATCTCATCTTCAATAAGATCCATCCTTGTCAAACGATCAACATCAATATCCATTTGATCAATTGGTAAGGCTACGATTAAATTTATTCCACTATCGATATTCTGTACTCCATTGATAATGGTATCGATGTCCTGATCATCCTCATCAACATCACCATCATCCTCAATGGTAGGGTCATTCTCATGATCATGAGAAATGGCATGCTCATCCTCATTATCACGATCATCTCTTATTTCTTGATCATCGATCACAACATCTTCAATGGCATGTTCGACGTCATCTTCATTGCGGCTTGTTACATCCTCCATATGCTCCATATCAGTGAATGTATTATACATCACTTTGGAACGTGGTGCAATAGGGATGACGTACCACCATTTGATGTCATGCACCATTGGTAGATAGATAACCTACTCAAATACACACAGTACAGTAATTAATTAGCATATCAAAAGTCAAGGGGTACGCGAGCTTAGATATATATGTACATGAAACACATTAGTAAAAAAATGCATACCTGCTCACATTGTTGTGGCAATACGAGCCTATCTTTCTTTGTTTGCCAGAACTTTGTAGAGTCAATAGTTACATATCCACTTGCATGGCGTTTTATCGTTGCATCAGGCCCTTTTTCCACCACGTTCATTTGCCATTTGACATCCAAAACATACACAAAGAAGCGACGAAAGTCAAGCCTAAATATGTCTTGGATTATGCCACAATAATCATCCATTTTTCCATTAGCTCCCTCAAAGCTACTAATGACACCGCAATCTTGTGTATTTCTCTTTTCATCAATTCTTTGTGTTCGAAAATGCTTGCCTTCACACCATATAGCATTGAACATAGTGCACTGGACCAAAATAGAAGCAATATTTGTGTAAGCAATGTGAATAAATATTAAAAGCAAATCACTTACAACTAATGCAAAACATTAGTTATATGTACCTTTGACATGCATCCTCGTGCATACTCCCATTCTTCCGCCGTGATATGCAGCCCCTCGTCACTCTCTGCTCTCTCCATTTCCTCATGCAACCAATCAACATGGATATCATTCGGAAGTGTTGCTAGATGCTTAGGGTACGCCTTCCGAGAGCCATGTTGCCTCCGAAAGAGAGCTCTTTCTGCTTGCCTTTTTGTCTTTGCATCCTCATATCTTGTAACCCATCTGCTCATCACATCACTATTAAGGATACAAGTGAAATTGAGATCATCAATCAATGTTCTGTCAATTACTTTACTCTGTCCTTTTCCTTGAGGCACAATAGAGGTCATCCTCAAGTCCTCTTCATTGCTCCATAGTCGTGGCAAAGAGCTGTCCACCTGACCAAGAAATTCTGAAATATATACAAGAGACTCTTGTATCAACCAACCCTCGGCCATGCTTCCTTCAGGCCTTGCACTTTGCCTCACAAAGTCTTTTAAGGTCTTCATGAAGCGCTCTAGGAAGAACATCCAACGTGCATGCACAGTACCACATAAAGCAATTTCGTCCACTAAATGCACAATGAGATGTAGTTGACTTGTGAGAATGGTTCGCGGAAAAGTCTCCTCTACCAAACAAACCACCTCCACTGCCATAACACGCGCATCATCCAACGTGGCTGGATCAATTGCTTTGGAACTAACATATCTGAAAAATAAATAAATAGTACGTTATACCTCATGCACGTTCATTTTGCAAGGTATAATGAAGGGTGATCTGAGCATGGGTTTTACATACCTCACAAGCTCGCCCATCTTATAAATACATTTTTCAAACTCTTATTCGCACAATGGTCGATGCTAGTAGGTAGTATGAACTGCGCACATAAGAGCACATTTATGGTTTATGGCATTACAAAATTTAATTTCAACGTACGTACAAGACTTGGAAAACACTTACTTGAAGCATCTTGTGCCAATCGTGGGACTTCAACCCATATAGTTGCTCAACGCCTCTTTTCTTAGTGGTTGTAAAGGCTCCCTTCAATGATCTCATGCATCCAGTGGGAGTACGCAAAGTGGTGATGGCCTGCTTTACCTGCTTCTCCTCTTTCTTTGATATAATCCATGGTGCAGGCGGAAGACGAACGTGCCCACCCACCTCTCGTGGCCAAGCTTGACGCATACGTCCTGCGACCCGCAAGTCCTCACGTACGCTAACATTGTCTCGTTTACCAGTAATATGTTCCCAAATACCAGGTCCCACATTCTTGAAGATGTGCATGGGATCAAGAAGATGGTTGATCTTAAGATGGGTCCAATATGGCAGCCGAAAAAAAATGGAGTACCTGCACAAGGGATTGCTCTATGTGACCTTTAATCCAATTAGAGACTACACAAAACAAGATTGAAAAAACATCACTATACCTGTTCATGCCATCTGGAGGAAGAATAGTTGTAGACTCCCAAATACGCTTCCAATCTTTTGCACGAAGTGTTTGTGGAGGAATGTTACTCTTACTAGCAACATATTTAGGATGATCTGAGGGGAGAAATCGATGATGATTATCGAATATAGTCTTACACAAACCATCAGCATACTCATGTACTAACGAAGGACCACAAACAGGACATGCATGTTTACCCGATGTTTTCAAACCTGTTAAAATATAAATAAAAGTTAGAATAATAAAGTCAAACCGTCTAATTAATATATATAGCCAATAGTAATAGAGTAGGGAGGTAATTAGAATTCTTACCAGAACAATCACTGTATCCTGGAAAGTCATGCATTGTCCACATCAACACTGCTTTTAAGTCGAAGTGTCGAGAGGAGGGAGGCCTACTAATGTCCACCACCGCAACACCTCTCCATAGTTCCTCCACCTCATCAATCAGTGGTTCAAGATAAACATCCATATGCTTGACTTTATGTTTCCCTGGAATTAGAAGGGATAACATAAGATGTCCCTTCTTGATCGCCATTGATGGTGGAAGGTTGTAATTCATCAGCACAACTGGCCACACGCTGTATGCGGTGCTTTTGAAACCAAATGGATTCACTCCATCCATACCCAGGCCAAGTCTCAAGTTTCTGGGCTCTGTTTTAAAGCTGGGCCACTCATCTTCAATATGCTTCCAAGCAGGAGTGTCTGCGGGAATTCTCCACATGCCATCATCCGATCGATGTGAGGAATGCCATGACATGAGCTCTGCTATGGATTTGCACTTGAACATGTGTTTGATGCGAGGAATTATAGGAAAGTGTCGCAAGACTTTACGAGGTACATCAAAACTCTTCATATCTGTTCTGTACCTTGCTTCACCACAAGTGGGACATGTCAGAGCCTCCTTATGCATCCCACGAAAGAGAATGCAATCATTGACGCATGCATGTATTTTATCATAATCCAGTCCTCCAAGAGATGTCACATAGCGCCTCGCTATGTCTCTTGAGGTGGGCAGTCTATTTTCCTTTGGAAGCATGTTTGATAATAGCCTGCATCCAATATCATCAATTATAATTAGTCTTAAATCCTAAACCTTAAACCACTAATTCAAATTTATAAGTTAGAATGCTTACTTCAACAATGCGTCAAGACTTGCATTGCTCCATCCATAAACTGTTTGTATATTAAGTAGTTCAAGGGAAGTACGTAAAACTGAGAATGTGCACCCTTCAAACACCGGTGTCGATGAAGCTTTATAAAGATGCTCTTGTTCCATATCATCGTCGTCCATACCTTTGGGATCATCCTTAAAAAGATTCCGCACCATATCATCAAGCACCTCCTCTTCCACAACTTCGTGGGGTGCAGGGCTATTGTCGTCCCTTTCCCACTCATCTCTGACATTAGATCCCGAAGCTCCAGCATCATCTCGTCGACGCTTTACGTGCTCTCGTCGCGCGTAGGGTACCATGTTAGGGTGTGGTACTGCATCCTGCTTCAATTTATCAAATTATATGTTACAACTCTATTAATTTAATTTGGATATCATGAGTCATTTGAATACCATCAATTTACATCTACTCACCTCTAAACCTGTTTGATTCCATTCTCCATACATGGAGATGTGATTCAAGGTGATTCGACGTGCTCGTACAATGCATCCTTGACATCGATTGCACATACATTTGATCCGTTGTCCCAACCACACATCGCGATTACGATGACGCATTGTCTCATCTCCCCCAGAACTGCTTGAAGAGGTTGATGACATCCTGTGTACAAACCAGAAAATACAAACTCATTACATATTTTTAATGAAAGCACAAAATCGCGTGTATTCACGCGGCTATCTCCTAAAACTTCCGTGTATAAACGCGGCTACTTCCTAAAAAACGCGTGTATTCACGCGGCTAATTTCTGCAAAACGCGTGTATAAACGCAGCTAAAATCCTATACACGCGAATATACCTGCGTTTATAAACGCGAACATAAACGCGGCGGCATATTTAAACTAAAAATAGCCCGCCTTTCCCAAATATAGATTTTGAACTCAGAAATCAACAGTGCATGCGTTTTCGCCTATTTTCGCCTCTTCCAACAGCAAGGAGGGAGCAGAGAAAGGAGCACACACACGGGAGAAGGAGGGAGTAGAGAAGGAGCAGAGAGGACTCACTTTTTCAGAGGTGAGTCACTTTGTCCTGTGCCTTGTCTCTTTTGTCAGATTTGTTTACTTTGCTCTTTGCTCTTTGGGTTTGTCTTTTTGCACACGATTGGGTTGCTGCATCCTGACAGGGGCGACAATGGCTGGTCCTTTTATAAGGGCATTCTGTCTTTGTCGGGGGGTCGGTCTTTTCGAAAATTTTTTTTTCGCAGGTCGCGTGTACAGACGCGTGTAGAAGCGCGTGTAACCTGTCTGCAGAGTTTTTCCACGCGCATATACACGCGTTTTTTGCCGGGTATATACACGCGTTTTTTGACGGGTGTATACACGCGTTTCTGCAGACAGAAAACTGCGGCGTTTCAGATTTCATGGTTTGCAAGCATTAGACTTGTGTAATGACAATGTGTGAGTCAAGAGACAGCCCATGATGTACATGATGATGTTTGTTGCAGGTTCTTTATGGATATTCCAGGTTCTTCATCCGATCCATTTGCGTATAGCAATTGGTTGATGGAGATGATGAATCACTTTGGGCGCCAACCTGGTCCGGTTGAGCTTACAGAGTATATGTATGCCCATCCCCCTCCTTCCCTGCCTGGTGTCTATACCCCTACCGCGAGTATCCAGGGCACTCCAGTGCCGTCTATTCCTCCGAGTCCGACGAGACGGCATGCAGCTTCTCCTCTTCCACGTCCACCGAGGAGACATACCTCGTCCCAGACACACTCACGTACACCCTCACAGCCACCATCACGTGCTCCCTCAGAGCCACCGTCACGTCAGGGCTCACAGCCACCGTCACGTAGACAGTCCCCCAGTCGTGACTCCACCCGCAGCAGTAGGAAGAGTGGGAGTGGAGGATGCGGCGGGTGCTTTGGTGGGGGAGGTGGGGGAGGTAGTAGGGCACGGGATGAGAGAGGAGATAGAGGGAGAAGAGTTAGAGGAGACAGTTCGGAAGAGGAGGAGATGAGAGAGATGGAGAGAGTGGTTTGCTATGATGTGACGGATAGGGGCGGGATAGTGATGGATGCGAGGGGGAGGGAGGTAATGGAGTACATGCGTGGGGTAGTATCAAACTCATATAGAAATTGTTTTATTAAATTTAAAGATCAAAATAGCCGATTAGTTGGGGAGGTGATAGAGGCTGTACACAGTCGGTACCCCAATCCCCCACATGCTACATTCTCGGATGTATGGGGAAGGACGCGAATAAGGGAGATCTTAAGTAATAAAAGATCTCACCTTAAAAAACTCGCGTACGATGACCGGCTAAATGTAGCTGCGGGTGGCTATCCTGCCGAGAAACCTGCCACTGCGCACAAACGCGAGTGGAAGGAGGCAAAGAAACGAGCAGAGGGTGGCGTGAAGAGCAGGCAGCATGTGGAGGCACGACGGATCCAGATGGAGACCGTTGGATCTTCGCATTTCGGATCTGGCGGCGTCGAGTCATGGGAGGCAGAGTTCGTAAGTATCCTGTCACTTTATTTGATTGTTTACTTAATTCATTGATTCTATGAATTGTTTTAATCTTACAAATTGTGTTGATTATGATACAGCGACGGGTTACGGGGAGGAAGCCCACAACCCACGATACTGCGTATGCTCGCCGGCATAGCAGACGTGACTCGTGGGCCATCTTCAGAGCCGAGGGACGTATTACGGACGCGCAGTTTGAGTTGGCCATGAGACCATACGGTCGACAGGTACTTCAAAATTCGTAACGAATGGTTTTGGTTTATTGAATTGCATATATATATATATATATATACTTATATACTATATATTACTTGAACAGGCACAAGCTGCTGATGATCCACCGACCGCCGCTGCAGAGGGTGGACGTGAGCACTACTCCTCGGACATTCCGACCGATGCGAGCTCATCTGAGCATGAGGGGAGCACCGAGTCATCATCTGGGTCTGAGTAGTACTCAGATTTGTAGTATCACATTCCATATTTAGGATGTGATTGTATATATTTTTTTGTAAACTCAAGCCATGGGCTACTTCGAGATATGGACTCCCTTGTATACATGTATGAAATTTTGATAGTAATATTGAATTGATTGATCGATAGTATTACATTCATGGCTGTCTTGAATCGTGTAATGACAATGTATGCATTCATGTCGTTCTTGTCTTAATCTCCCTCGTGCATATGTTCTTCGTGGATGGTCTAATGGGATGGTCTAATGCACCAAAAACCCTAAACCAGAGAGTGCTATTGGGTGCTGGAATGCTGGAACAGTATTCAGGCACCAAATAGCACTCTCTGGATTTTTTTTTTTGCTCTCTGTTCGCGTGTATAAACGCGTCAAAACTGCTAAAAATTGCGTGTATCTGCGCGGATACACTGGAAATTACGCGTGTATAAACGCGTATAAACTGGCAGTAACGCGTGTATAAGCGCATCTAAATAAAAGAAACGCGTGTATAGATGCAAGTAAAAACGCGTCTGGGACATTGGAACTGAACAGGATGCGGCTATACACCCGTGTATAACCGCGTCTAATAGAATAAAAAGCGTGTATCCTGGCGTGTATTAACGCGTCTGCGAAAAAAAACGCGGCTACACACCCGTGTATACGCGCGTCTGAGAGGTACTGTACACGCGTTTTTACACGCATGTCTCTGGCCGCGATTATACACGCGCTGATACACGGGCCCGCTACTTTTTTTCACAAGTCATTTTTAGCGGCTAAGAGCGCGGGTATGAGCCCAATCCCTTGTAGTGATATCCATACCCAGGTCAACCACCAATGCCATATCCACAGCCACCTCCTATTCATCAGATGGTGTTTTTTGATGAAGCGCTTAGGGCGTTAGTGCAGGCTATAGGAAGGGGGGTGCCAGCGCGCCAGTTGCATTTCCTGCAGCCAGAGATAACCATGGAACTAGAAATAGGTCCATAGCCATTGCCAAGTTGATTACCAAATTCCAAGGAGAGGGTGATCCGATCACCTACGTAGAACGCTTTGAGCAAGTTTGTGCCCCCTTCGGACGATGGTGATAAAATTGGAGCCTTTGGAATTCAACTGGATGGCAAGGCAGGCGCATGGTATCCGGCACTTAAACCCAAAGAGAAAGATACGTGGGATACCTTAAGAGGGTCAAATATTCTCCAAAAGGGCTGAAGTGGATCCTTGTAAATCAATTGAACCAAGTCAAACAGGGTAAGGACTCTTTGCGAGATTACATTGCTAGAATCAAACATTTGAACACAATGTGTGAGCCTCACGAAAGGCTCAGTGAGATGAGCAACTCTTGCCTCGATTTTTATTGGGGTTAAGAAGTCCAAAGCTGCATGATCAACTTACTGTCCTGAACATAACATCTTTTGAGACATGCAGTAAGGAAGCAATCAGGTTAGGAGACAACATGAGAGAGGGTGACGAAACCATTTACGACATCTATACCCTCGATCGTGGGATCCAGGGACCCTGATGCGATTTCATCCTGGGTTTCTAAGGAGCAATCCAAGGAAACCAAGGATCTGAACATTGAAGAGCTTGCAGATGTAATAGTTGCAAGGTTGAATCCTCAAGGAAAAAACGTAACTCATCGTCATCTCACGATAATCAAGGAAATGCGCACTTGTATCCAAGATGAGATATGGTTTGGTGCAGTGTATGCTCTGGGAATCACCCTTCGAATGAGTGTCCAAGCTACGAGCTAGACCACCAGCCTTGTGGTGTGGACACTGTTCTAGATGGGGAAACCATGAAACTTCCCAGTGTAGATATCCTAGAATGTTGCCTCCAGCACAAACACAGACATATCAACCTAGGCCGTAACAACTAGCACTACCAGCTCCGCCGTTACAAATGAATCAAATTATTCAAGGGGCTAACAATGCTAAACTGATACCATATCAAGCACAAAATGTGCCGTTACCACCACCGATCCTAGGACCTCAACCACATCCACCAAGAATCACTCCAATGAATCAAGTGATGGTGGAAGAAATAGCCCAGGGTTTATTGGAACCTGATCCAAGGATCACAGAGACCTACGCTAAACAACTGTTATCCACTCCGGAGGAAGATGAGTACATGAGTTACCTCAGTCATTACGTTGTTCAGGGAGATCAACATATCCCAGTGTACGAGACAACGCCAGTCAATGCCAAGGCTAGGGATATGAATAACACAAACCAGAGACCCCCAATCCAATGCTACAAGTGCAATGGACCGCATAAGGCAAATGAGTGCCCACAAAAAGCGCAAGCGGGACAACCTGTCCAGTGTTATGGTTGTGCAGGGCCTCATTATTATAAGGACTATCCAAACAGGCACAATAATGCACCACCAGTTACCACCGCAGTTGCTGCCAACATTCCATTATGCAGTGGTTGTGGTATTGATCATCTCTATAAGGATTGTACAATGCAAAGAGCACTTGTAGATGCTTCAAACCCAAGAACGACGAGTCTCAACTTGTTAGGGATTGAATGCGGACGCATTGCTTAGGTATCCTTAAACACGATTACTTACATGCAAGCCAAGGCAATCACGTGAGAATTGCACAAGAGGGAGAGAGAAGGTCAAACTGGAACATCATAGACTCCGAAATCCCAAAATGACCCACCCAAAAAGTAGGCGATTAAAGTGGGCAAGGGGAAGGATAAGGTGATAGTGCAGAGCGGTTCTGACGAGCACATGGCCATAGTAGCAACCTTAGAAACGATAGGAAGTTCAGAAAGGAAGTCCAATCAAGGAGGTGGAGAAGACGAGGGCCTAAGGGAAGGAAAGGCAGAAGAGCCCAGACCTAATACACCCAGTGGATTTCATGAATACCCTAATCCCATCCAGAAGAAGGAGAATTTGGCGAAGGCCAAGGCTGTAGTAGTAGAGGAATGTCAAGCAACGCAGGTTGAAACTAGAGCGCCGGTTGACATTAAATTCCCACAACATCATCAGAAATACCCAACGCATAGAACACCGATCAAAGTACCATTCATCATAGTAGAAACGAACGAAGATCAATTGTCAATCAATAACCCTCTAATGCGTCGAACTTTGCAATCGGGTGTGTGCTGGCTTAGCTTGGCGAGAGCAAAAGCTTGATCATCCCATATACTTTGCGAGTTGCCAGCTGAATGATGCAAAAAGAAACTATACCACTACAGAATGAGAGGGGTTGTCAATGGTGTATGCAGTGAAGAAATTCACGCACTACTTATTGGCAAAACAAATTCGTGTTTTTTGTCGATCACTAAGCACTTTTGTACCTGGTGAACAAACCTTATCTTACGGGAAGGATTACTCACTGGCTGTTAATTTTGATGGAGTTTGACTTTATACTCGCAGTTAGGAAGGGAAGAACACATGTTCTTGCCGACCATATGTCTCGAATTCCCAATGGAGAAGCGCCAATAGGGGTGGACGACAATCTTGTTTCTAATAGACTTAGCTCTTCCTGAGTGGGCGGAGGAAATTTGTCATTATCTAACAAATGGACTTCCCACTGATAGACCTCTGGACATGGCGAGAGTAAGAAGGTTGATTAGGGATGCTGCTCCTTACCAACTTATTGCAAGACAATTATATAAACAAGGGAAAGATGGAGTTATACACAGGTGCATTAGAGAAGATGAGTTTATTCTCATTTTAGACGAAGCACATTCGATCGCGGGAGGGCATTTTGTGGACGAAACCATAGCACGAAAGGTACTAACACATCAACAATGGGTGCCAGTCAAGTCACTAAAGAGCCAAGGTTTTTACCAGGGTAATGATCAAATATGGGTACCCAGACAAAAGAAGGTGGCTATCATAGGACTTTTACATGTAGTCGCACCAAAACCACGAGCACCTCAGAAGACTAAGATGGTATGGGTACGAAAGACAAACAGATCTATACGGGAACTATGCCCATCACCAACAACAGATGTACCATGCAAAAGAGCAGAACCACAAGAACCTACCTGGAGGAAGGTGATTGCAATGCCCACACCTTAAAAGGTAGCTACACAAGAACCTGCTCTAAGAGACAAAGGCAAGGGGAAAGAGATAGATGTTACCAATATTCCTTCATCATCGACATCTGTATCTTTATTACCAGTGACACACACAACCACAAGGGTGACTAAACCTAAGGTAGTCACACAAGAACCTACCAAGGGTAAAACTAGTCTTCCAAAGGACAACACAAAACACATGGGAAAGGGAGCAACATACACACAAGAACCTACTTCCAACTAAGGGAGTGGAAAGGAGCATGGCTACAAGTGGAAGTTTGGGTGTCAAATGAGGAGTGTGTGTATCCATTACAAAGAAAAGAGCCTTCTTAAATAGGCAAGGTGAGGTTGTAACCCCCCAAATATAATAATGCTACTTTTCCAAGTTTGTCCTCTTCCTAGCCCATCGTCAGCCGCACCATGAATTGTAAGCGACAATAGTTGGGCTTCTTTTTCCCTATTCTCCAAACCATATCTTAGATCCCTTGATTTGATCCTCTTTATTTTATATTTTGGATGGGTTGGCACAAAGATGCTCTGCCACCTCAATCCCTCTCCCCCTAATATTTTATGTACCTTGGCCCATGGGTGACTCATGAATCTTGTCCTTCCAAATTATTTATCATATTGGACCATGGACTAGCTTCTTTCTCATTAAATGTGGGTGAGGTGGAGGCATGACCCATTCAAGATGCTCCTCCATCTCATCACATTTATGCATATTATAATGCACACACTCTAACCTATATGCATAATTGAAAAGATGCTTGCCTACATGGAGGGTGGCACATGGAGCTCCTTGTCACCTCAACCATGGTGCTCCGTAAATCTCCGCAAGTATTAGCTACGAACCACACCCTGCCCCCCAATTCAAAGAACTAAGGACGAGTGGCTCAATAGCCTTAGGAGTGTCTACAAGGAAAGACGACGGCCCCTAAGATAAGGACGTTCTTCCCAAGAGGACACTTCTAGCAACTCGAGAGCTCTACAAGTACTTTGAGGAGAGATATCATGCCCCCACAAAACAAGGACTATCTCCCCAAAAGTTGCACGATGGGTGTCGGGCAATGTTTATAAATGTGACAGAACCTCGTCGGGGTTTTTGTTTTCCCGGCGGGCCCGTCGGGATATGATATATCCCAGTGGGCCCGCCAGGAAAACTAAAAACCCGATGGGGTTACGGGACTAGTAGGTTTTGGCAGGTCATTGCTCAGGTCATGTGAATATACAATGTGATCACAAGTTTTAATATGTTAATAATAGGTTTTGTTAACGTGATCACAAAATTGTAAAGACGTTAATGAAATCCCTACCCCTAAATCTACATTGGATGTGCTGTCTTCTGGGGCAACTTTAGATCCTAAGATTCGTCCGGACCTAAGGTGCATGTATGAGTTCAAGATTTAGGGGAGAATTGGACCTGCTACCAACCTGTTCAGCCTGGTAGTGTCACTGTTTCAAGTGCTGATGTAATAAATTATTGTAGCATGTTGCAATAGGGTTGATGCAGTGCCATGTCTATTGCAGACACTTTGACTTTCTGGTAGGAAACTTGACCTAGAAACTTCACGAACTCATCATTCAGTTGTTCAAGATTGACCAATTTCGGCAAAGATTATTGCATCACATTGCATTAATTAATGCAGCGCTGATGCATTAACTGACACCTTAATCAATTTGGTTGCTTGATTTAATGTCACCGAGATTTGTGGTCTTTGATGAAGATATTTTGGGTCAAAGTCAACCACATCTTATTTTAGTTTCAAGAATGGCTCTTTGTTTGTCTCTCTTCAAAATTTAATATGTGCGCACTGTTTGAAATATTTTCTCATTGAGTCTTTGCAATATCTCTCTCCTCTTTGTGATGTTTAAGTTTATGTTTTCTCTTCAAAATTTGATGTGCGCGCATTGTTTGAAATATTCTTTGAGTCAAGTGGATATTTCTCATTGAGTCTTTGCAATTCATATCTCATCTCGTGGTGTTAAACTTTAATTTTTTGAGGGTAATGGTCAATTTATCTTACGTTGATCTTTATAGTTCATTAAATTCCTAAAGTCATTTACGTTCATGCAGATATGGCAGAAGCACAAGCAAACGAGCATCAAGAGTTAGCTAAGAGGGCATATGAGCAAATGAAGGCCCTTGTACATGGACTGACAGCCCGCGAAGTTACGAGAACAGCATGCAGGTTGTCGAAAAATGGACAAATCCTACTTATGCCCAATGGAAAGACATAAATAAACGCGTAACCACAGAGATGATCAAGGAAATATGGCCATGTTCAGATGGCGAGATTAAGAAGGGAAGATGGAAGGTTTCGTGTTGCACTCATAATGATATCAAAATTAATGCCAAGCGCAT
This sequence comes from Cibotium barometz, assembly GCF_041138505.1. Classification (NCBI taxonomy): domain Eukaryota; kingdom Viridiplantae; phylum Streptophyta; class Polypodiopsida; order Cyatheales; family Cibotiaceae; genus Cibotium; species Cibotium barometz. The sequence goes on along the minus strand of NC_141074.1, from coordinate 35,162,452 downwards.
TTTCTTGGAGGTGTACGGTCATCCTCTCCATAACGCCGATGCTCCACTCTATTGTGCTAAGACGCTATATGCACAATTTATCCTAGAAACTCCAGTGGACTTCGCCTCCAGAGAGGTCAGCACCCACGACATACGTGAAGAGACTGTGACATTCACAAGGGAGGAACTTGCTCTCATGGTGGAGGGCGCTGGATTGGAGTTAAACAAGGTCAAAGAAAGCTTAGGGACACAGCTAGCAGAGAAGGAGAAAGAAGCTGTACGATTATCTCAAGCGTCAACTCCTCCCCTGGCCAATAGAGGGATTCAAGAGTAGCTCACAAAGATCAGCCAAGATGTACAGACCATCTCTTCACGTATAGCTTCTGTGCGCCAAGGGAACTACATCTCTCATTTTTTGATACATCCTGATCTTGTGGGAGTTTTTGCTGAGGCTACTAGTTCCTCCACCCCCCAATGTCCTGTATGTTACAAAGTATTCGATGGGTGGAGCGGCCAGTATATACTGCCCTGTGGACACTACTATCACTTAATATGTTTAGTGAGGCACATGCAAAGTATTTCCACATGTACATTGTGTAGTGTCCCAATAAATCAAGGTATTTATACAGTGTTCGGCATGGCTAGCGAATATAAACCACCAGGACCTTTAGATGTAACTCCTAGTGCAATTCGCAATTCATTTCAAAATGAAAGCTAAGAAAGACATAAATCCTACTTTTGTATTGATAATTTCTCCAAATACAATCATTTGTAGTACAAGTATTTTTTATGAAATTAATGAAATGGCTTCTTCCTCTATGTCAGTATCTTGCTCCAAAATTCTTTCACCGTTTACCCTCTCGTCTAAATTAAGCTCATCTAAGTTAATGTCCAAATTGTCTTCTATCTCAAGGCTAGTGCACGATGTACGTCCAACATCAAAGTTCTCGTCTACTACATCATCACAATCGTACATCCATCTGGGCATATCTTCTTCATTCTCTTCGCTTTCAATGTCTCGCAAGATCTTTTCATTGCAATACATGTAAACAAGTTTATCTGCTCGATCTGCAAGAAGTCGATTGCGAATAGTACTGTGAATATATTTGTACATGCTCCAGTTTCTTTCTGAGCCTGAGTACTGACTTAAAACCTTCATCGCAAGGTTGCGCAATAAAGCATAGTGCTCACCACCATTCATCATCCACCACTTCCATGCAGGCTGCTCTTTAGCCATTTGTTGAACAAGGGAGTTGTAAAATAAACCCTCTTTCAATCGAAATGAGGTCATCTCCTTTATGCACTTTACACGATCATCAATATTATTATAAAAAGTGTTTATTACCACTTTATAAAAATCTTGAACCACCTCAACGTTGAACATCAAATCCATATTCTAGTATTCAAGATCTAGCATGTAAGCAGCACTCTGTAGTTGGTGAATGCGCTCCAATCCATCTAGCATGGAAGTACTTCAATAGGACTTTTCTTTGTCTACTGGGGAGAATGGTACACGCCATTGCTTTTCCACCATTGAATTCTCTAATTTCTCAGGACACTCCAAACTTTGCCGGACAGTCCACCATTGCATCCATGCTTTCCCAAGATTAGGTGCTCTTTGATCAAGACTTCGTATGGCATACATAATAGGCATCATTACATGGTATGCATCCATCACACTGTTCCACCAACTTCTTCTCATAAAGCGCTGCCTTCAAGACTTTGATTTTCTCTTTCACCTTTTTAGGTTGAGTGCTCTCCCAGTCATGAAATGTCATGCATGTAAATGTTTCACAAACTGCATCTTTATTTCGAAGAAGAGACTCAAAAGTGTAAAAGTGAGTGCAAAACCTAGTCTCCGCTGGAAGCTTTAACATAACTGACATGCGAGGTCGAAAAATATCTAACACTCTCTGTCTCTTGAGCATGAATCTCACAAGTTGGGGCGAGCACTATCGACGATTGAGGCAAACCAATTGTTTGGTATCATCACTTTTATACCAATCTTTTAATACAAGATTCAAACTATGAGTATTACAGTCTACCGGAAAAACATGTGGATAGTGCCGCTTTAGGATTTTAGATGCATTCTTGCAATTCTTTGCATTGTCCATGACGATTTGGACTACATTTTTGGCACCCACTTCCTCTATCACAGAGCCAATGACTTGAGCAATATGTAAGCCCCAGTTTTGATTGAACCAGCAGAATCCACGTCACGGATGAAAGTCTCACCTCTAGGTGAAATAACCATTATAATAATTAATGGTTTTCTTTGTACATTGGACCATCCATCACTTACTATAATACATCCAGAAAGCTCTATATTGCTAAGAATTATTCTTTGTACACGTTCTTTTACTTGTGCATAACATTTCTCTAATAGATCATTTCGCATAGTATGGCAAGTAGGCGGTGAAAACCCTGGTCCAAACTCACCAATTTTCTTCCATGCTCTCTTCCAATGCTCACTATCCACCATCATCATAGCACTCCCAGAAAAGTAAATCGCTTCAGCAAGGATGAGTTGTGCATCATCGAGCTAACCTTGACGTAGGCTTTCTTGCAAACAATGAAGTTTGACGCATGGGTATATTTCCTACGTCAAAGTTCCGCTTGCAGGAAGATGCACTGGGTAGATTACTTTCTGGTTGCACATTGACGTTCGGAGTACAAGGAGGCGATGTAGCCGGAGTTTGATGATTAGAACAACAATGTTCTTGCTGCCTTGATACATTAATGGTAGGAGTGTAATGTTTTCTTGAATCTTTCTTTTGAATTTCTTCTCTTATGCATTTGGCCACTCTGCAGGTGCAGAGGGGTAGGTACATGACTTTTTCTTCGCTCCGCCTAAAAAGTGTTCTCTTAGTCAAGGCACCCCACCTGATTTTAGTGCGTGGCATAGCTTACACTCCCAATCTATGAATCGATCACACCGACATTAATTGCATATTGCCACTCTATCCCAGGTGCCTTTTTTTTCCTACTATTTAGAATTTGGACTCTATTGGAGGTATCACTGGATCCAACATTGTCCTCCATCTCAAATAACCTATTCAAGCAAGCATATAACAATGAATACACAAATGAAAAAATAACAAAGTCACGTATTACAAAACATACATCAGCAGACAAACTACTTCGAAACTATCTTGACAAACACAAAAGATCATCACATAAGACAAAACTACTTCGAAACTATCTTGCAAGATCTGACTACAAAACTACTTCGAAACTATCATGCGCATTACACCCCCAATGAAGGATGCCTTTTGTACCCAATTAAGGATACTTTACACAATCAAAGATCTATGCTTGCCTAATACTCTAGTATAGGACAATAGACCTTCTCTAACATTCACAAAGAAAATCAAAGATCTATGCTTGCCCAATACTCTAGTATAGGACAATAGACCCTTGTCTACTCTAAACTATATCAAGTATCAAGAACCAATACAAGCCCCTAAGCAGGACTCTTGGCTCCATCAAACCATTCATAAAGCAGAATGAGGTAGATTACCTACGTACCTCAAATGTAAAGATGAATGACTCCAACTTTGTCCGTAAATCTCCGTAAGTGTTAGCCTACAAACCACACCCAACCCCCAATTCAAAGAACTAAGGAGGAGTGGCTCAATAGTCTTAGGAGTGCCTACAAGGAAAGACGACAGCCCCTAAGATAAGGACGTTCTTCCCAAGAGGACACTTCTAGCAACTCGTGAGCTCTACAAGTACTTTGAGGATAGATATCATGCCCCCAAAACAAGTACTATCTCCCCAAAAGTTGCACGATGGGTGTCGGGCAATGTTTATAAACGTGACAGAACCCCGTCGGGGTTTTTGTTTTCCCGGCGGGCCCGTCGGGATATGATATATCCCGGTGGGCCCGCCGGGAAAACTAAAAACCCGACGGGGTTACGGGACTAGTAGGTTTTTGCAGGTCATTGCTCAGGTCATGTGAATATACAATGTGATCACAAGTTTTAATATGTTAATAATAGGTTTTGTTAACATGATTACAAAATTGTGAAGACGTTAATGAAATCCCTGCCTCTAATAAATCTACATTGGATGTGCTTTCTTCTGGGGCAACTTCAGATCCTAAGATTCGTCCGGACCTAAGGTGCATGTATGAGTTCAAGATTCAGGGGAGAATTGGACCTGCTACCAACCTGTTCAGCCTGGTAGTGTCACTGTTTCAAGTGCTGATGTAATAAATTATTGCAGCATGCTGCAATAGGGCTGATGCAGTGCCCTGGCTATTGCAAACACTTTGACTTTCTGGTAGAAAACTTGACCTAGAAACTTCATGGACTCATCATTCAGTTGTTCAAGATTGACCAATTTCGGCAAAGATTATTGCATCACATTGCATTAATTAATGCAGCGCTGATGCATTAACTGACACCTTAATCAATTTGGTCGCTTCATTTAATGTCACCGAGATTTGTGGTCTTTGATGAAGATATTTTGGGTCAAAGTCAACCACATCTTATTTTAGTTTGAAGAATGGCTCTTTGTTTGTCTCTCTTCAAAATTTAATATGTGCGCACTGTTTGAAATATTTTCTCATTGAGTCTTTGCAATATCTCTCTCCTCTTGTGGTGCTTAAGTTTATGTTTTCTCTTCAAAATTTGATGTGCGCGCATTGTTTGAAATATTCTTTGAGTCAAGTGGATATTTCTCATTGAGTCTTTGCAATTCATATCTCATCTCGTGGTGTTAAACTTTAATTTTTTGAGGGTAATGGTCAATTTATCTTACGTTGATCTTTATAGTTCATTAAAATCCTAAAGTCATTTACGTTCATGCAGATATGGTAGAAGCACAAGCAAACGAGCATCAAGAGTTAGCCAAGAAGGCATATGAGCAAATGAAGGCCCTTGTACATGGACTGATAGCCCGCGAAGGTACGAGAACAGCATGCAAGTTGTCGAAAAATGGACAAATCCTACTTATGCCCAACGGAAAGACATAAATAAACGCGTAACCACAGAGATGATCAAGGAAATATGGCCATGTCCAGATGGCGAGATTAAGAAGGGAAGATGAAAGGTTTCGTGTTGCACTCATAATGATATCAAAATTAATGCCAAGCGCATTTTCTTGGAGGTGTACGGTCGTCCTCTCCATAACGCCTACGCTCCACTCTATTTTGCTAAGATGCTATATGCACAATTTATCCTAGAAACTCCAGTGGATTTCGCCTCCAGAGAGACCACTGTCAGCACCCACGACATACGTGAAGAGACTGTGACATTCACAAGGGAGGAACTTGCTCTCATTGGTAGAGGGCACTGGATTGGAGTTAAACAAGGTCAAAGAAAGCTTAGGGACACAGCTAGTAGCAGAGAAGGAGAAAGAAGCTGTACGATTATCTCAAGCATCAACTCCTTCCTCGGCCAATAGAGGGATTCAAGAGCAGCTCACAAAGATCAGCCAAGATGTACAGACCATCTCTTCACGTATAGCTCCTGTGCACCAAGGGAACCACATCTCTCATTTTTTGATACATCCTGATCTTGTGGGAGTTTCTGCTGAGGCTACTAGTTCCTCCACCCCCCAATGTCCTATATGTTACAAAGTATTCGATGTGGAGCGGCCAGTATATACTGCCCTGTGGACACTACTACCACTTAATATGTTTAGTGAGGCACATGCAAAGTATTTCCACATGTGCATTGTGTAGTGTCCCAATAAATCAAGGTATTTATACAGTGTTCGACATGGCTAGCGAATATAAACCACCAGGACCTTTAGATGCAACTCCTAGTGCAATTCGCAATTTATTTCAAGAGATGAAAGCTAAGAAAGACATAAATCCTACTTTTGTATTGATAATTTCTCCAAATACAATCATTTGTACAAGTATTTTTTATGAAATTAATGAAATGGCTTCTTCCTCTATGTCAGTATCTTGCTCCAAAATTCTTTCACCGTTCACCCTCTCGTCTGCTAAATTAAGCTCATCTAAGTTAATGTCCGAATTGTCTTCTATCTCAAGGCTAGTGCACGATGTACGTCCAACATCAAAGTTCTCGTCTACTACATCATCACAATCATACATCCATCTGGGCATATCTTCTTCATACTCTTCGCTTTCAATGTCTCGCAAGATCTTTTCATTGCAATACATGTAAATAAGTTTATCTGCTTGATCTGCAAGAAGTCGATTGCAAATAGTACTGTGAATATATTTGTATATGCTCCAGTTTCTTTCTGAGCCTGAGTTTGAAGAGCACTGACTTAAAACCTTCATCGCCGCAAGGTTGCGCAATAAAGCATAGTGCTCACCACCATTCGTCATCCACCACTTCCATGCAGGCTGCTCTTTAGCCATTTGTTGAACAAGGGAGTTGGAAAATAAACCCTCTTTCAATCGAAATGAGGTCATCTCCTTTATGCACTTTATACGATCATCAACATTATTATAAAAAGTGTTTACCACTTTATAAAAATCTTGAACCACCTCAACCTTGGACATCAAATCCATATTCTAGTATTCCAGGATCTAGCATGTAAGCAGCACTGTGTAGTTGGTGAATGCGCTCCAATCCATCTAGCATGGAATTACTTCAATAGGACTTTTCTTTGTCTACTGGAGAATGGTACACGCCATTGCTTTTCCACCACTGAATTCTCTAATTTCTCAGGACACTCCAAACTTTGCTGGACAGTCCACCATTACATCCATGCTTTTCCATGCTTAGGCGCTCTTTGATCAAGACTTCGTATGGCATACATAACAGGCATCATTACATGGTATGCATCCATCACACTGTTCCACCAACTTCTTCTCGTAAAGCGCTGCCTTCAAGACTTTGATTTTCTCTTTCACTTTTTCAGGTTGAGTGCTCTCCCAGTCATGAAATGTCATGCATGTAAATGTTTCGCAAACTGCATCGTTATTTCGAAGAAGAGACTTAAAAGTGTAAAAGTGAGTGCAAAACCTAGTCTTCGCTGGAAGCTTTAAGATAACTGACATGCGAGGTCGAAAAATATCTAACACTCTCTGTCTCTTGAGCATGAATCTCACAAGTTGGGGCGAGCACTATCGACGATTGAGGCAAACCAATTGTTTGGTATCATCACTTTTATACCAATCTTTTAATACAAGATTCAAACTATGAGTATTACAGTCTACCGGAAAAACATGTGGATAGTGCCGCTTTAGGATTTTAGATGCATTCTTGCAATTCTTTGCATTGTCCATGACGATTTGGACTACATTTTTGGCACCCACTTCCTCTATCACAGAGCCAATGACTTGAGCAATGTAAGCCCCAGTTTTGATTGAACCAGCAGAATCCACGGCACGGATAAAAGTCTCACCTCTAGGTGAAATAACCATTATATTAATTAATGGTTTTCTTTGTACATTAGACCATCCATCACTTACTATACTACATCCAGAAAGCTCTATATTGCTAAGAATTATTCTTTGTACACGTTCTTTTACTTGCGCATAACATTTCTCCAATAGATCATTTCGCATAGCATGGTACGTAGGCGGTGAAAACCCTGGTCCAAACTCACCAATTTTCTTCCATGCTCTCTTCCAATGCTCACTATCCACCATCATCATAGCACTCCCAAAAAAGTAAATCGCTTCAGCAAGGGCAAGTTGTGCATCATCGAGCTGACCTTGATGTAGGCTTTCTTGCAAACAACGGAGTTTGACGCATGGGTATATTTCCTACGTCAAAGTTCCGCTTGCAGGAAGATGCACTGGGTAGATTACTTTCTGGTTGCACATTGACGTTCGGAGTACAAGGAGGCGATGTAGCCGGAGTTTGATGATTAGAACAATAGTGTTCTTGCTGCCTTGATACATTAACGGTAGGAGTGTAATGTTTTCTTGAATCTTTCTTTTGAATTTCTTCTCTTATGCGTACTGCAGGTGCAGAGGGGTGGGTACATGACTTTTCTTCGCTCCGCCTAAAAAGTGTTCTCTTAGTCGAGGCGCCCCATTTGATTTTAGTGCATGGCATAGCCTACACTCCCAATCTATGAATCGATCACCGACGTTAATTGCATATTGCCACTCTATCCGAGGTGTCTTTTTTTTCCTACTATTTGGAATTTGGACTCTATTGGAGGTATCACTGGATCCAACATTGTCCTCCATCTCAAATAACCTATTCAAGCAAGCATATAACAATGAATACACAAATGAAAAAACAACAAAGTCACTCACGTATTACAAAACATACATCAGCAGACAAACTACTTCGAAACTATCTTGACAAACACAAAAGATCATCACATAACACAAAACTACTTTGAAACTATCTTGCAAGGTCTGACTACAAAACTACTTCGAAACTATCATGCACATTGCACCCCCAATGAAGGATGCCTTTTGTACCCAATTAAGGATACTTTACACAATCAAAGATCTATGCTTGCCTAATACTCTAGTATAGGAGAATAGACCTTCTCTAACATTCACAAAGAAAATCAAAGATCTATGCTTGTCCAATACTCTAGTATAGGACAATAGACCCTTGTCTACTCTATCAAGTATCAAGAACCAATATAAGCCCCTAAGCAGGACTCTTGGCTCCATCAAACCATTCATAAAGCAGAATGAGGTAGATTACCTATGTACCTCAAATGCAAAGCTGAATGACTCCAACTTTAGCCGTAAATCTCCGCAAGTATTAGCTACGAACAACACCCTGTCCCCAATTCAAAGAACTAAGGACGAGTGGCTCAATAGCCTTAGGAGTGCCTACAAGGAAAGACGACAACCCCTAAGATAAGGACGTTCTTCCCAAGAGGACACTTCTAGCAACTCGAGAGCTCTACAAGTACTTTGAGGAGAGATATCACGCCCCCAAAACAAGGACTATCTCCCCAAAAGTTGCACGATGGGTGTCGAGCAATGTTTATAAACGTGACAGAACCCGCCGGGGTTTTTGTTTTCTCGGCGGGCCCGTCGGGAAAACTAAAAACTCGGCGGGGTTACGGGACTATTAGGTTTTGGCAGGTCATTGCTCAGATCATGTGAATATACAATGTGATCACAAGTTTTAATATGTTAATAACAGGTTTTGTTAACGTGATCACGAAATTGTGAAGACGTTAATGAAATCCCTGCCTCTAAATCTACATTGGGTGCGCTGTCTTCTGGGGCAACTTCAGATCCTAAGATTCGTCTGGACCTAAGGTGCATGTATGAGTTCAAGATTTAGGGGAGAATTGGACCTGCTACCAACCTGTTCAGCCTGGTAGTGTCACTGTTTCAAGTGCTGATGCAATAAATTATTGTAGCATGCTGCAATAGGGCTAATACAGTGCCCTAGCTATTGCAAACACTTTGACTTTCTGGTAGGAAACTTGACCTAGAAACTTCATGGACTCATCATTCAGTTGTTCAAGATTGACCAATTTTGGCAAAGATTATTGCATCACATTGCATTAATTAATGCAGTGCTGATGCATTAACTGACACCTTAATCAATTTGGTTGCTTGATTTAATGTCACCGAGATTTGTGGTCTTTGATGAAGATATTCTGGGTCAAAGTCAACCTCATCTTATTGCAGCATGTTGCAATAATCTTGATAGCTGGTGCATTAAATTTTTTATCAGGGGGGGTAGGTGATAGCTGTCAGTTGACTGTTGGGAATTAATGCAGTGCCCTAGAACACATGCAGCGTGCAAGAACCCCGACTCTATTTTTGACCTTTTCACCTAATTTTTTGGAGTTTTTCAAATTTGTGATTTATGTACAGTGTTGTGTGAGTGCTCTGCTAACTATGTAAAGCATAAAAACCACAAAACAACAACTTTTTAAAAGTTGAAATGAAGGTTTTTGGCTTTTGACCACACAAGTCGTTTCTCGGGTCAAATCTAGCCCAAAAGTTGACTGTGATAGGTCGTTTTTGATGAGAAGAAACTACTTAACAACAATCTAAGCTTTTCATTCATAACAAAAACAACAACAAAATAACACGTTTTCATAGATTTCCAGCCCTCTGGCCACTCTTTCACTCCTACTCTCCTTTGCAACCAACTAACGGTTTTCGTAGGGTAATAGCAAGGAAAACAACAGCAAAGAATCAAGCAAGGCTGCTTACCTCCTCGGCAACGGTGCCAAATTTGTTAAGCCTTCGAGACGGAGACTAACGTGTCATGGGGATCTTCACCCCAGCCGCTTCGGAGAGCTCGTCCTCCAAGCAACTTCCTTGTGGGAGAGCTAATTCGCATGCGGTTGTGCGATGTTTTCACGGACACTGTCCTTGGATTCAATCCGAGTAACTGCACGATCGTAAGGGGGAGGAGAATGAGAAGAAGAGAAGAGAGAGGCATGAGTGTGGTGAATGGGGAATCGATCATAGTCGTAGCAACCAATGATTTTATATTCACGTGATCACAACTTTTTTTTTGTTAATAACATGTGTTAACATGTTATTAACATGTTCACATGTTACCGTTCACAAAATAAACAGGTCACTCGCCATTTTGGAACCCCTGAAAAGCTTGGCTACACATGGAAACTAGCTAGTCACATGTTCTTATGTTACCATCTTCACATAACAGTAGGTCAACAGCCACCTAAAAATATCTTAAAGTCCTGGAGAAGATAGTTTTTTTAGGTCCTTGTGGAAGCTTTGTGAATATAGCATGTGATCACAAGATTTTTTTTGTGAACACGAGGTTTTGTTAACGTGATCACGAAATTGTGAAGACGTTAATGAAATCCCTGGTAGCAACAAGACAAGAGTAAAAGGAAAAGGAAGCAATGGACATCAACACAAGGATGAAGGAAGGTTGCTCTCTATTCCATACTCCAGCAAGGAAAGAATCAAGACCAAGTCAACAATCTTGGCTTTTATACATGGACTTTTTGAAGGGAGGTTTAACCCCAATTTCCGGCCTTAGCCTTCTAGCCCTTATTTGACACTCTTGGCCCATGACCTATAATGAATAGAATACGATCAATTGCCAAAATGGAAGATGCTACTTGCGTAACATGAGAATGGTAGCAATTCCATTGTTCAGAACATCAAAGATAGAATGGAAGGTATTTCATGGTTCACTATTGAGTTTGTGTAATTTGTTTCGTATATGGAAGAGATATATTTTGGAGTGTAAGCAAAGAGGGAAGGAAATTTTCCATGAATCAAGTGAATGTAATGTTGGACCAAAGAGGACATAAGTGCATGTGCATGTATGTGCATACGAAGATATAAAAAATAGAACCCTAAATTATTAAATTTGTGTGTGCATGCATGCAAATTTTTATTTATAAGAAAATCTTTTTTTTTTGCTTTTTGTAACAAATTGAGTATCTTAGGTTTTGATCATGATATAACTGAAGAACTATAGAAATATATTAGGATACAACATAAAATTCACAAGACATTATAGAACAAGGAAAAGATAAAATGAAAAATAAAAGATAATTTTTGAAGGAAATATAAATTTTAAAAATATACAAACTATGTCTCAAGGAGTTGTGCATAGAGATAATAATAGAACCAAAAAAAGTTACTCTATTTATGAACATTGGAACATTATTTACATTGACAAATTAGAACTCAAAGAAAGTCTACAAAAGAACAACACTTTCTTACTTATAATAGTATATACCTTGTAGCAAATAATAAATAAAAAAAATAAAATATTTTAAAGCTACAAGGATTAATGATAATAACTACTTAGTTCTACAAATATTTTTTAAAAAGATTCTTAATACTTTGAGCTAGATGATGTTAATACTTTATAGAAAAGCCATGATACTAGTGAGTAACACATGAAGATTTCAGACAAAATATTATAATTATGTCAAAATTTGATACATAAAACAAGTTACTAGATGTACAATGCCCATTTATCATAAGTGAAACAAGTTGCTAGATGTACAATGCCCATTCATAAGTAAGTAACAATGTTACATGAGTAACTTAAAACATAGGGGGTTTGGGGCCAAGTCCCTTGGGATTTTGAGGGTCAACACCCCTTGTTGGGGCAATTCCCCTAGTGGGGGGTTCGGGGGGAAGTGGTTCTTGATGGGGTCTTACCCTAAGGGCCCCTGGATGGGGGCCTGGGGGCAATGCCCCTGGATCGGGGCAATGCCCCTGGATCGGGGCAATGCCCCCCGATCCGGCAGGGGCAACGCCCCCACAGGGTCCGGGGGCTACCGGTAGACCCCGGCTCCATATGGTATGCCCTCTTCTTCAATCGCAAGAGTAATCACGTGTATTTTTTCCATTGTTTGCATGTTTTTCACAATTTTTTTTAACAAATCAATTGCATGCAAACCCACACATACAACAAAAGTAAAAACTACTGGTTTGCATGCTTTTTGACCTAAAAAAACACATATCCTTACTTCAAACTTACAACTTGGGCTGAACGAAAAATCCAAGCTACGACGTACTATGGATGCGCAATGTTATGGTGGTGTTGTTGCAAACATACACATTTGGGATGCCGTAATGCATCATGGCGTATGGGTGCCATCAATTTTGAACTACAATAGATGAGGAAGAGATACAAATGTAAAAATAGGAAGTGACTCAAAGGATATTCATAGCGAAAGGGTAATGGCGTGAAACTATATTCTTGGAGAAGGGTGGCTCATATATAATGGAAAGAAGTGGATGGAATACAAGTGAAGTGAAGTGATGGAGCATTCTATGTGGACATAGAAAAACTAAGTGAGCGAGAGAGAGCATCAACAAAGGAGATGGGTATGGAATGGCTACAAGTGGAATGTTCGGTTTCAAATGAGGAGTGTGTGTGTCCAATACAAAGAGAAGGGCCTTATTAAATAGGTAAGGTGAGGTTGTAACCCCCGAAATATAATAATGCTACTTCTCCAAGATGGTACTCTTCCTTGCCCATAGTTGGCCGCACCATGAATTGTAAGTGACAATAGTTGGGCTTCTTTTTCCCTATGCTCCAAACCATATCTTAGATCCTTTGATTTGATCCTCATTATTTTATATTTTGGATGGGTTGGCACAAAGATGCTCTGCCACCTCATTCCCTCTCTCCTAATATTTTATGTACCTTGGCCCAAGGGTGACTCATGAATCTTGTCCTCCCAAATTATTTATATTATTGGACCATTCACTAGCTTCCCTCTCATTAAATGTGGGTGAGGTGGAGGCATGACCCATTTAAGATGCTCTTGTTGAAGACTTTTTGGTGATGTGAATCTGCTAATTCGTGCACCTCCACTGAACGCTTCTCTCTTTGATCACCTTGTATATGGACCTGACCACATTGGGAGAAATTTCTTATCCAATTGATGGTCGAGTCTATTGTCAAAGCACAACACCAAATCACCTTCATTGAACTGTCGTTCCCACCCTTTGTGGATCTTTGCATCCAGTTGGGCCTTTTGTCTATTCTACTTGATCTCTACAAGATGTAGATATTGTCGGCATATCTCTTCTAGTCTTTCCAACTGCATCAATCGAGCTTCCACCTTTTCATTTGCAGACAATTGTTGCTCTGAAGTGATCCTCAGAGTAGGCAACTCGATCTCCAGAGGTAGCACAGCTTTGGTTCCATATACAAGCTCAAAAGGTGTATGACCAGTTGCCGTCTTATGGGTGATGTTGTATGCCCATACTGCTTTGGTCACTTTTTGATCCCACTAGTGCGATGACCTACAATCGTCTTTCCAATGGGTTTGCATAAGATGCCATTAGTGCGTTCTACTTGACCATTTGAAGCCGGGTAGTAGATATACTAGAGGTATGATGGTTGATGCCCATACGATCCATTAGTAGCTTCACTACATCACTCATGAACTATCCTCCATGGTCAGAGATGATCTCCATAGGAGTGCCAAACCTTGTGCAGATGCGATCGAAAATGAAATCAGCAACTGCTTTTCTAGTTGCTATTGGAAGAGGAGAAGCTTCTGCCCACTTAGTGACATATTGAGTAGCCACCAAGATGTACTTCTTCTTTTGAGCCGTAATAGGTAGAGGCCCTACAAAATCAATCCCCCATTTTTGGAAAGGATGAATGGAGATTACAGGATGGTGTTGTCCAGGACGCAAATCCTTCCTACCAAAGAACTCGTAGAACTCACATGTTTTACAATGCAATGTGACATCCTTGAACAAAGTTGGCCAATAATAGCCAGCATGCAGAATCTTCTTGGCTGTGTAACCAGCCGCATAATGACCACCACAGAATCCATCGTGGTACTACTTCACAACCTTAGATGCTTCTTCAGCATCTATAGCTCACTGAAGTACTCTATCAATTCCTTGGCGATACAAAACTCCATCAAAGATGGTGTAGCATCTGCTATCCCTTCCAATCTTCTTACGCTCATAGCTAGTACATCCAGGAGGAAAAGAAACGGTACACAAAAAGTTGTAAATACCTCCATACCATGGATCATCGATGGAGATGATAGAAGGTTTACTTCAGGATTTTCTCCCAAATCAATGAGAGCATTTTTGAGAGTGGAGCAACCTCCCTTCATAATCTTGAAAGAAAAATCATACTCTTGGAGTATGGCCAACCATTTAGCAAGTCTACCCAAGGGATGAGAAGACTGCAAAACTTGCTTAGCTAAACCATTGTTTGAAATGATTACAAAATGCCGACCAATGAGATAATGCTTAAACTTTTCAACACAAAAGATCAATGAAAGTGCATGTTTCTCTAATTCTGAATAGCATTGCTCTGTGTCGAGCATTTGACGAGAGGCATAGCATATTGGATACATGAACTGATCTTCTCCTTGTTGAAGAAGAATGCCAGCCAATGTGTGCGTACAAAATCCAGGGTTGATGTAGAATTTCTTTGACCAATTTGGATTGCGGAGAATGGGTTCTGAAGCTAAAGTATCTTTCACTTGTGTGAACCCACAGTCACACTCTTCATTCCAATACAATTCAATGTTGTCTTTTAACAACAAGGTAATAGGTTGAGTCATAGCAGCATACCCATCCATAAAGTGTTGATAATACCTAGCTAGGTTGACAAAGGAGTGAACCTGGTGCTTAGTGGAGGGAGGAGGTAGCTTGAGAATGGCATCTACTTTTTCAAGATCAGGGCATATACCATATGCAAAAACAATATGCCCAAGAAGTCGTCCATGTGTGGCCCCAATTATACACTTCTCTGGGTTGAGGCTGCCCTTGGCCTCATTAATTTTGTGGAAGGCCATGCGAACCTTGGTGAGGTGCTCTTGTCGTGTAGAGTAGATACAAAAATCATCAAGGAAGACTTCAATAAAAACTCCTAAGTATGGGGAAAATACCATCTGCATGAAAAGTGGCAGGAGCGTTAGTCAGCCACCCAAACGACATCACCCAAGCGACATCACCTTGAAAGCAAATGTACACCACAGTGTAGTGAAAGTGGTTTTGATGACATCTTCCTGTGCAATACGTCTTTGATAGAAGCCTGAGTAACCATCACAAAAGGTATACATCTCATGCCCACTTACTTTTTCCAAAATGATGTCTTGGAAAGGTAATGGGTAATAAACCCTCTTGGTTGTTGCATTCAACTTCTTATAGTCAATGCAAATCCTCCACTTACCATTTCTTTTTGGAGTGACAATGATCGGTGACACCCATTCGGTGTTGTGAACAGGTACGATGAATGCAACATCCACCAACTTTGTGATTTCTAGTCTCAAGGCATCTATTTGTATTGGTTCCAAGCGCCTGTAGCATTGTACCACGGGCTTGGCATCTGGTTTGAGCTCTATCTGGTGCTCAATGGCTGTCACATGTCTCAAATCATGATAGCTTGTAGCAAAGAGATTTGGGAAATCTTTGAACATTTCGAGGAACTCATCTTTTTCCTTAGAACTCAGGTCATTAGAAATCATAGATTGGACTTGTTGGGAAGTAGCAATTACCATTTCTTCAGGTGGGTTGGTAGCATCCAAAACATATACCTCCTCATCAGTGAAGTCCTCCCCTCGGCGCCTGTCTCCAGTTGATTTAGATGAGGGTGAAAGAGAGGATAGAGAAGAGGAACTTTCTTCTTCCACAGGAGGATCATCTCTTGGTTGTACTGGGATCTTTTCTTTAGCAGTTACCATTTCTTCAGGTGGGTTGGTAGCATCCAAAACATATACCTCCTCATCAGTGTGAAGTCCTCCCCCCCGCCTGTCTCCAGTTGATTTAGATGAGGGTGAGGGTGAAAGAGAGGACAGAGAAGAGGAACTTTCTTCTTCCATAGGAGGATCATCTCTTGGTTGTACTAGGATCTTTTCTTTAGACGACCCAAAAGACACTTTGCCCCCACAACCATGGTCTCCCCAGTATTGCTGGATGGTTCTTCCCAGTATCCTCAATGTCAACCACATAGAAGTTCATCGCTGTCTCTTTGGGGCCGAATGTCTTGCAGAGGTTTTAAGATCCCCCCATCCTCTCCTTCTTCCTATCCTGGACTACCGTGAAACCTGGGATGTCCGCATTTTGGTTTTGGTGTAATGTCATCTTGGATATTGCAATTTGATGGAGGTCACAAGCCCTCAACAAAGGCCATTGGCGTGGGTGTAAAGCTCAGTTCACCAGGGGGAGAGGTATATTGTTATAGCAAATCTTCGCGCCTGCAAGCACCTGCAAGCACCTGCAAGCACATGGAACCAAGCTGAGTATTTAGCACTAATCTTTGGGCTACAGAAAAGAAAGTCCTCAAGAACATTGCTCAAAAGAAGAATGCCAAACCGCACACCCCTTGAAGAAATAGCCTGGCGGCTCGACGAGCTAGAGGAAGCTCAAGGTGATGTGCAAGCTCTTCAATTGCTTACATTTGTAATGGCATTCTTGTTTGCTTTGATGAACAACCTTATGCGCAATGCCAAGCCCCTAATCCTCGCATATGAAGACCAGTCTGGAATGAATACAATGCCTCAACCAATAAGGGTTGGTCCTTTCAAGGTGGTTTATGAGCTACTCTTTGTTGAAAACTCTTCTCGTATAGTATATCACAATAGGCCAGTTACACCCTACCCTACCTATTGATAAGAAACGTGGTGCTCATGATAGATCAAGTGTGTGGAGGAGAGGGACTCACAAAATACAAGAAAGAACTCTTGCTTATTAAGTTGCTTATGCATACAACTAGGCTTTGCTCTCATGCAAAATGCCTCATGGCCTCACCTTTATATAGGTGAACAAGTGGACCTCAAGTTCATTCACACTCACACCCTTCTCTCACCCTTCTACTCAACCTTAGTCTCTTAATACCCCCCCTCAATACCAACTATGGAAGGATGGAATAGGTGGTATTGGACATAAGATGCCTTTATAACATTAGGCGTACAAGGCTTGAATATAGGTGTGGTTATCTAGGATTTACAAAAGTGTTCCTAGAGCCTTAGAGGCTATTACATTGATGCCATCTAAGTCTTTAATTTGTTGTCGATGAAGATGTACACCTCAATGATGGTGCACCCCACTCTTTGTGTTTGCTTGACTTCTTGTAGATGACATGGTTGAGACATACATGCCATTGCTTCCACCATATACTTTCCATCTTGACCATTCTCACACAATGATCAAAAGCAGGCTGCCACCCTTGCTTTAATGGTTTGCTTTTACCAACATGCTTTATGCTTCCTTGAATACCATATCTCCTCCATGGGTAGTGAGGTAGATTTAAATGGGGAAGGGAAAGGGAGGGTCTTACCACTTGCCTTATGCATTGGTCAAGGGCAGTGTCTACTCCACAATTACAATAGCTTTTATGCATGTTAGTTAAATGATACTCTTTAGGCTTGGGAAACGAGAACATATGGCTTATGGCATGCCTATGACTCTTACAAACAAGGGTCTCAACACAAGGGCCTCAAGGGTAATATTCATAAACATTGAAGATGAGCACTTAATGTACATGTGCCCAACTTTAAGAACACTAAAAAATCTGAGTTTTATGATGAAAAAACCAGAATTCTTCAACCTCTTTAGCTTATGAGGTGAAGGCAATTGATTCATGGTTGCACCATTCCTCTTTGAAAGAAGCGGTTGTTGATGAAGGCTTGAAATGTAGCACTTATGGTGTGTGCCCGGCCTCCATGTTGATGAAGAAGAGCCTCCGTAATGTAGATGACCTCCTCCTTTGATGATTAAGACCACCTTAGTGTTTAGCAACACTTTAGTTGATGATTAATATCACCATTTGTGTGTATAAAACACAATTAGTGCTAAAAAGCACATTTTTAGTATAAAATAACACTTATTTTGGTGATTAACTCACCATTAGTGTTTAATAACACTATGAGTGTTTAAAAACACTTTAAGATAACCTTCCTTTGCTGGACTCACCATCCATCCCCTCCATATTCCCAACCGCCCCATCAAGGTTTTCCTCCACCTGCAATGTAACCCCAACTCCAATCCTCTTTTCCCCAAGCTCCTTTTCCCCAACCTTGTCCCAAAGCTCCAAGACTTTCCATCCCTCCCCATCATGCATCCGAGGACCCAGCTATTGATGGGATTGTTAAAGCTCTCAATGATCTACAATTAGATATGGTAAACATGAAGAATCGTGCCAAACCGACCTCCTCGAGATCGTGCCTATGTGGTTTGCCATCATGGATGTAAAAGGGCATTACAAAAATGAATGCCCAAATGGTCCACGATTGAATCTAATTAGCGAATTAGACACTGAAGATTCAGACATAGAGGTGCTGGACCTTGGTAAAAGGGCACATGATGAGGAAGCTCCAAGTCCTAAACCTAGTCGTCCCAAAGAAAAGGGTGACGATTGTTGATCTGCCCATAGCCAAAGAAGTGGAGATGGCCGAAAGTTCTTCCAGCCCCCCTACCGAAGACGCGAAGAAGTAAGTGGAAACCTTCTCACGTCCCTCTTGGAGAAGGATAAGAAGACTACTTGATAGTAGATGATCTTGCACATCGCACCATGAATATCACTTTACCCCAACTTGTTGCACTTAGTCCATGAGTCTAGTCCATGAGTCCGACGAAGAGGATTATAACAAAGCATATCCACACGGAAGTCTAAGAGAAGTGGAAAGGTACGTGATATTTTTGCCATCTCCGAAGATATCGATCACTACCCTCTTACGTTTGATATGATTATAGATATGATTATTGACCGCTACCCTCATACGGTTGATATGATTATAGATAATTGACGGGTAAAGAATGTATGTGTGGATGGTGGTGCTGCATGCAATGTAATGGTACCTAGGATTATGAATGCACTCAACCTCAAGTGCACTAAGAAGTCATCGACCCGAATCAAAGTAGCAGATGGATGAAGGTTGCACACACATGGTGTTATTGAGGACCTACCCATCACAGTTAATGGTGTTACTACCACGATGAACTTCTATGTGGTCGACATTGAGGATACTGGGAAGGGTACAAAGGGATTCCTTGGACGGAACATCACCAACCATATCCGATTCCTAAGAATCGTTGAAGTGAAGTTGAAAAGAAATCATTCAACATAAGCTTGTCCCACAGGAACTAACAAGCAAATACGCAAGATTTCACTTCAATCTTCAGGGTCATTCCAACCTTGGCAGAAGGTTACCTATTTGATTACTTCGGAGGCTGCAAGAAGCTCGATGGTGGTGCAATGTGTAGACGTGAAGTCAAAGTTCTCCCAATGTATTACGAGCTCACCACCACGAACCATCCACGACAAATAACCCCATCCATCATCTCCACGGGAAAGGTGCTCGATTTTAACTTGCTGGAGGTCAATGTGGAGATTCAGGAACAAATCGCACCAATTGGTTCCATCGACATGCTGGGGCCCAAGTACCAAGTCTTCGAATTCGGCGAGAAGTGAGATGAAATTTCACCCTCCTCGTGTTGCGTGCGTTGAAGTAGTGATCTTGAAAATTTTTAAAATATATTTCAACACTTCAAGAAAGCACATAAAATGAAGCACTTTTGCTTTTTACATCAAGAGGAAATTCCTCATGGTTAAAAAGTTATGGTTCCAAGGGCTTCACCATATAAACAATATCCTCCCAATTAAATCACCAACCCCTAGCTAGCCCACACAGTCACAGTCGCGCGGTGTAGAACATTTTTGAATACGTAGGCGAGATTGTAGTCATGCAGTCATTGCTCTGTGCTTCAGCCAGCCACACCATCGCAGTCACAATCCCGCACTTCATAGTCGCAGGAGATGGTTTTCTCTTTTCAGTGTTGCGTGGCCATGGAGATTACGTATCCCAATAGCCACACCAAAAATGTGGATGCGCAACGTTATGGTGGCGGCATTGCAAACATACACATTCGAGATGCCATAATGCATCATGGCGTATGAGGTGCCGTCAATTTCAAATTACAATAGATGAGGAAGAGGGAAAGAACATGATACAAATGTAAAAATAGGAAGTGACTCAAAGGATATTCATAGCGAAAGGGTAATGGTGTGAAACTATATTCATGGAGAAGGGTGGCTCAAGTACAATGGAAAGAAGTGGATGGAATACAAGTGAAGTAAAGTGATGGAGCATTCTATGTGGACGTAGGAAAACTAAGTGAGAGAGAGAGAGCATCAAAGGAGATGGGTATGGACTAAGGGAGTGGAGAGGAGCATGGCTACAAGTGGAATGTTGGGTGTCAAATGAGGAGTGTGTGTGTCCAATACAAAGAAAAGAGCCTTCTTAAATAGGCAAGGTGAGGTTGTAACCCCCCAAATATAATAATGCTACTTTTCCAAGTTTGTCATCTTCCTAGCCCATAGTCGCGCACCATGAATTGTAAGCGGCAATAGTTGGGCTTCTTTTTCCCTATGCTCCAAACCATATCTTAGATCCTTTGATTTGATCCTCATTATTTTATATTTTGGATGGGTTGGCACAAAGATGCTCTGCCACCTCAATCCCTGTCTCCTAATATTTTATGTACTGTAAGATTCCTCCCCCAGCCTCTCAGGATGTCTAGTATCTTCCCATGTAATTAAATCCCTCTTCAGAAATATAAAAGATCTTGTTTCTACCAGTTTTGGCCTAGAGGGAGAAAATATTCTAGAAAGAGAATATTCAGATTTTAAATATTTTTGGATAGAAAAATACCTCATCTTATTAAAATAAGTTCCCCTGAAACAGAAGTTCAAAAAGATTTTCAGAAGGTGCATTAGAAATTAAGTATAATCTGTTCAAGAGGCATTATCCTGGGAGTGAAGATTTTTTCAAAATTTTAAATTAAGGTTCCTATGGACCAATAAGATTCATCCAAATGTAGGGAGGAGATAAATGAAGAAATAAAAGGAAAATCTCCCAAAAATGAGTAAATACTCACATAAGATGAAGAGTTGACTAAGGACAAGGTTAATAGTTAAAAAAGAGAGATATTTAGAAGTAATGATGCATTTTTGACACCTCTACATGGGGGAATTCCCCTCATGAAGGAGGTGCCTATTTCACATGCTTGAATGAGTTTTAAAATCCCAAATAATGAGATATTTTTATCTCTCCTCTCTCGTGTTTCAACTAGATCCAAAAAGTGAGCAAAACTGACCTAAAAATGGTCAAAAATTGACCAAACTGATTTGGAAAATTCTAGAATCAATTGGCTTAGTTAGAAACTCACATTTTTCTATAAATAGAAGCCTTCCCCTTTGTTGAAACTTAATAGTGTTTTGTGCACTATTACTCTACTCCTTCCAAGCCAAGAATTATGAATTTATTAATAATTCACTAGTTTTTGACATTTCCCTCTTCCAAAGATTGGTGGTGGCCACTCTTGTTACAAACAAGAGTTGAACCCTCAAACCATCAAGCTAAAGAAAAGCTCCAAGAAATTATGTAAGTAGAGATTCTTGTAAATTTCTTTATTGATTTTATGTTTTTCTAATGTTTATGATTGTTTGAAGTGATAAATGGATGTTATGCCTAGATCGAAAGGCTTTTCCCCTCTCTCTTCTTAGAATCAACCCTTCTTTATCCTAGTTAAGTGAAAATTGTTGGAATTAAACTTTTTACAATGTTTTCTCTTTTATAAGTGAATTTTGATTAGTATAGATTACTTTAAATCAATTAGAGTTAATTTTTAAGACAAATTAAGTAGAAAAATTTGAAAAATGGTCAGCCATACAAAGGAGGTTATGGTAAATGTTTTTTGGAAATAAGTATTATCTTTTATTATTCTAAAAGAGTAATTTCTATATTCTAAAAAAGTATCATTTTCATGCATAGAAGATGCATTTTGGTTAATTGTATAAAAAAATTTAGTTTTACTATAAAAGTATTACTTTCATTATAATTAATTTTCATGCATAGGAGTATGCATATAAAAGATTATTATTTTATTATAAAAGTGTTACTTTTATCATATTTGATTTTCATGCATAGGAGTATGCATAAAAGATTATTTTTTTATTATAAAAATATTACTTTTATCATATCTGATTTTCATGCATAGAAGTATGCATAAAAGATTAAGATTTTTATTATAAAAGTGTTACTTTTATCATGTTTGATTTTCATGCATAGAAGTATGCATAAAAGATTTATTTTTATTATAAAAATGTTACTTTTTTCATAATTGACTTTCATGCATAGAAGTATGCATAAAAGATTATTTTTTATTATAAAAGTGTTACTTTATCATATTTGATTTTCATGCATAGGAGTATGCATAAATGATTATTTTTTTATTATAAAAGTGTTACTTTTATCATATTTTATTTTCATGCATAGAAGTATGCAAAAAAGATTATTTTTTATTATAAAAATATTAGTTTTATCATAATTGATTTTCATGCATAGAAGTATGCATAAAAGATTATTTTTATTATAAAAGTGTTACTTTTATCATATCTGATTTTCATGCAATGAAGTATGCATAAAAGATTATTTTTTTAATTATAAAAGTGCTACTTTTATCATAATTTATTTTTATCATAAATGGGTGCATAAAAGATTATTTTTTATTATAAAAGTGTTACTTTTATCATAATTGATTTTTATGTATAAATGGGTGCATAAAAGATATTTTTTAAAATACTAAAAGTGTGATTTTCATCATAAATGATTTTATGCATAAATTAGATGCATAAAAGAAATTATTTTATATTAAAAGTGTGATTTTGATCATAAAAGATTTTATGCATAAATTAGATGCATAGAAGAAATTATTTTATATTAAAAGAGTGATTTTCATCATAAATGAATTGTATGCATAAACAGATGCATAAAGATATTTTTATATTAAAAGTGTGATTTTCATCATAAATGATTTTATGCATAAATTAGATGCATAAGAGAAATTCTTTTATTCTAAAAGTGTAATTCCTACTAAATTGGATTTATGCATGGAAAGATGCATAAAGAATTTATTTTTAATCCAAAAGTATTATTTTCATCAATTTTGATTTTATGCATAGAAAGATACATAAAGAAATCTATTTTTAGTTCAAAAGAGTTATTTTTATCAATTTTGATTTTAGGCATGAGATAAAGCATAAAAGATTGAATTTTAATTCAAAAGAGTCATTCTCATTTAAAACAATTTTTTGCATAGGAAGATGCATAAAAGATTGATTTTTATTCGAAAGTGTTATTCTCCTTAAAATGGAATTTATGCATAAATTGATGCGTAAAGAAATCTTATAACAAAAATAAGAATTCTCATGTATTCTGTAAATAGATATGAGGATATGAAATAAATCAGATAGATGAAAATGAACGAAGAATGGATGTAGATATGAATGTGGATGTATGGATGTAGATGTGGATGTGGGTGTATGAATGTGGATGTGGAAATGGATGTATGGATGTGGATGTGAATGTGGAAATGAATGTATGAATGTAGATGTGAATGTGGATGTATGGATGTGGATGTGTGGATGTGAATGTGGATGTGGATGTATGAACGTGAAAGTGGATGTATGAATGTGGATGTATGTGTATGAATGTGGATGTGAAAATGGATGTATGGATGTGGATGTGAATGTGGAAATGGATGTAGATGTGAATGTGGATGTATGGATGTCGATGTGTGGATGTGGATGTATGAATGTGAAAGTGGATGTATGAATGTGGATGATTTTGAGGATAGTGATCAGTGACATAATGGTTTAATTAAAGGATTGTTTTAAAGTTAGCTGATGTTGAGAAAAAGTCAAGAATGCCAAACCTATTTCCATGGCCGAAGCAAATCGAATGGCGAAGGATTTCGCCAAAGCCTTTGATGTCAAAGTCCCGCTAAAGCCAGCACCATCACCTTTCAAAAGATTTTTATTCCCAGAAGGTGATTCTAGCCTTCCTCCACCTAAGAGATATTAGGGTCAAACCCAGGATATGGGAAGTTCCAAAATAGAAGAAATGTCCTTTTCCCGAAACTCAATCCCCTGGAATTCAACTTCAGAAGTTCCACCCTTGAACAAGAGAGTGAAATGCTATAATTGTCAAGGATTTGGACATCGCAGCATGGATTGCCCAACTCCTTTTGGATCAAGGTTTTCAGGGCAAGAAAATCAGGGATCAAGATTCTAGACTTTCGTCTAGAGTAATCACGGTTCTATCCGCCAAAATCAGGGAAATCCCAGAGGTAGACCCTCTATCCAACCTGCAGTTTCAACCCAAAGTAATGCAAAACCTCCAACTCAGAATAGGGGAAGTCAAAGAGAGTTGTTCCCAAATCGGCCGTCCACTTCCAAGGTAGTAATGCTGGAAGTGATTGAAGAAGAAGAAGAAGAAGATGAAAGAGATCATACTCCACCTGCGAGATGAGGACATCTTGTGTTTTTTAAGTGGGTAGAATGTAAGATTCCTCCCCTAGCCTCTCAGGATGTCCAGTATCTTCCCATGTAATCAAATCCCTCTTCAGAAATATAAAAGATCTTGTTTCTACCAGTTTTGGCCTAGAGGGAGAAAATGTTCTAGAAAGAGAATATTCAGATTTTAAATATTTTTAGATTGAAAAATACCTCATCTTATTAAAATAAGTTCCCATGAAATATAAGTTCAAAAAGATTTTCAGAAGGTGCATTAGAAATTAAGTATAATTTGTTCAAGAGGCATTATCCTGGGGGTGAAGATTTTTTTAAAATTTTAAATTAAGGTTCCTATGGACCAATAAGATTCATCCAAATGTAGGAAGGAGATAAATGAAGAAATAAAAGGAAAATCCCCCAAAAATGAGTAAATACTCACATAAGATGAAGAGTTGACTAACGACAAGGTTAATAGTTAAAAAAGAGAGATATTTAGATGTAATGATGCATTTTTGACACCTCTGCATAGGGGAATACCCCTCATGAAGGAGGCACCTATTTCACATGCTTGAATGAGTTTTAAACTCCCAAATAATGAGATATTTTTATCTCTCCTCTCTCCTGTTTCAACTAGATCCAAAAAGTGAGCAAAACTAACCTAAAAATGGTCAAAAATTGACCAAACTGATTTGGAAAATTCTAGAATCAGTTGGCTTAGTTAGAAACTCACATTTTCCTATAAATAGAAGCCTTCCCCTTTGTTGAAACTTAATAGTGTTTTGTGCACTGTTACTCTACTCCTCCCAAGCCAAGAACTGTGAATTTATTAATAATTCACTAGTTTTTGACATTTCCCTCTTCCAAAGATTGTGGTGGCCACTCTTGTTACAAACAAGAGTTGAACTCTCAAACCATCAAGCCAAAGAAAAGCTCCAAGAAATTATGTAAGTAGAGATTCTTGTAAATTTCTTTATTGATTTTATGTTTTTCTAATGTTTATGATTGTTTGAAGTGATAAATGGATGTTATGCCTTGATCGAAAGGCTTTTCCCCTCTCTCTTCTTAGAATCAACCCTTCTTTATCCTAGTTAAGTGAAAATTATTGGAATTAAACTTTTTATAATGTTTTCTCTTTTATAAGTGAATTTTGATTAGTACAGATTACTTTAAATCAATAAGGGTTAATTTTTAAGACAAATTAAGTAGGAAAATTTAAAAAATGGTCAGCCATACAAAGGAGGTTATGGTGAATTTTTTTTGGAAATAAGTATTGTCTTTTATTATTCTAAAAGAGTAATCCTTATGGTTTCTATATTCTAAAGTATCATTTTAATGCATAGAAGATGCATTTTGGTTAATTGTATAAAAGAAATTTAGTTTTATTATAAAAGTATTACTTTCATTATGATTGATTTTCATGCATAGGAGTATGCATAAAAGATTATTATTTATGCATAAATTGATGCGTAAAGAAATCTTATAACAAAAATAAGAATTCTCCTGTATTCTATAAATAGATATGAGGATATGAAATAAATCAGATAGATGAAAATGAACGAAGAATGGATGTAGATATGAATGTGGATGTATGGATGTAGATGTGGATGTGGGTGTATGAATGTGGATGTGGAAATGGATGTATGGATGTGGATGTGAATGTGGAAATGGATGTATGGATGTAGATGTGAATGTGGATGTATGGATGTGGATGTGTGGATGTGGATGTATGGATGTGGATGTAGATGTGAATGTGGATGTATGGATGTATGAATATGAATGTGGATGTGGATGTATGAACGTGAAAGTGGATGTATGATTATGAATGTGGATGTATGAACGTGAAAGTGGATGTATGAATGTGGATGTATGTGTATGAATGTGGATGTGGAAATAGATGTATGGATGTGGATGTGATTGTTAAAATGGATGTATGATGTAGATGTGAATGTGGATGTATGGATGTGGATGTGGATGTATGAATATGAATGTGGATGTGGATGTATGAATGTGAAAGTGGATGTATGAAAGTGGAAGTGGATGTATGAATGTGGATGTGGGTGTATGAATGTGGATGTGGAAATGGATGTATGGATGTGGATGTGAATGTGGAAATGGATGTATGGATGTAGATGTGAATGTGGATGTATGGATGTGCATGTGTGGATGTGGATGTATGAATATGAATGTGGATGTGGATGTATGAATGTGAAAGTGGATGTATGAATGTGGATGATTTTGAGGATAGTGATCAGTGACATAATGGTTTCATTAAAGGATTGTTTTAAAGTTAGCCGAGAAAAAGGTAATTTCATTAAAGGATTGTTTTAAAGCTAGCTGAGAAAAACGCAATTTCATATTGGGTGTGTAAGTGGTGTGACTAGTTTTATGTTTGCATGAACTGATGCTGAGAAAAAGGCAATTTCATATTGGGTGTGTAAGTGGTGTGACTAGTTTTATGTTTGCATGAACTTCCGGCTAGGGGGCCTGGGAACTCTTTTCCCTGGTACCCGGGACAAAACCTAACCAAATTCTAAATTGGATTCTATCACTACAGTGGTTGGGTGGTTGGCTAACCATGGGACTGGATGGGGCTAGGCTGGACTGATGGATCTGTAAAATGAGACTCCTTTCTGTTATATTACGTTAGATGAAGTAAATCCCGGATAGTAATTGTTCTATGGAAAGAAATCAACGGTTGTGCCTCTTGACGGGGAAAAAAGCGTTGGTCTCTATGATCCAAGTGCAATCTGTCCTTTGTTCTGACTATGGAACTTATGAGTTTGGTCAGATCAATTCAGTTAATTAAGGCTTTTGACTACATTAGGAAAAAAGTTATCCTGGTGGAATCGCCCGTGCTTTCCGGGCAAGAGAAGTTTTTTTCGAGTTCGGTTTGGAAGAATCGAGGAATTAGTCAGCTGTCCGGATATCCGTGGGCGAGGCCCCGAGTGTGGGACCCTGCCCCGCGCAAGATGTGCTACTTTTGTTGCTAGCACCCCGAATCCGTTGCACGGTGGGGACAGGGATCTCACAGTTGGTATCAGAGCTATTTGGCTAATGAGGATCAACCGAGAAGCCAAATATGTCAAAAATTTATCAAGAGGCACTAAAAGGTTGTAATTGTGTGATAAAATTCATAACTTGCTTGAGGCCTAGACATGATGGTATTTACCTTATAGTTCCAAGAACCATGACTACCCGTATACACCGAGGGTATAACTGCAGCTCTTTACTGGCAATATATACGAGTAAATCTAAGACTTGAAATCAGGGATTTAATATTCACGTGATCACAAGATTTTTTGTGATAATAACACATGTGAACAAGTTATTCACATGTTCTCATGTTACCGTTCACAAAATAACAGGTCACTTGCCATTTGGGAACCCCTTAAAAGCTTGGCTACACATGGGAATAAGCTATTCACATGTTCTCATGTTACCATCTTCACATAATAGCAGGTCAGTGGTCACCTAAGAAGATTTTTTATGCCCGACAAAGATAATTTTTTTAGGCCCTTGTGAAAGCTTTGTGAATATAACATGTGATTACAAGATTTTTTGTGTTATTAACATATGTTTTTAACATGTTCACATGTTTTCGTTTACGTCAGTGAAATCCCTGCTTGAAATTATAAGCATTAATGCTATTCAGTAGATGAATTCGAATGTGATTGATATGATTTTTAAATTCTGGTTGAGAACTGATGAGTTGATTTGGATTCTGATTGAAAAATGATGATCCCTAAAATTGGTTGAAATATAACTAAACCGCAATGAGGATGAATGGGACGAGTCTCTGTGATGATGTTCTTAACTGGAATGACGTTAATGACTTCAGCCAATCACTATGAGATTAGTGGATTGTGCTGGCAGATTGCTACTGTTAACTTTTGATCAGTGGATCAAGTTAAGGGATGATAAATTAAAAATCTGAAAAATTGAAATCCCCATGGAGGACTGTTCAGATGGAAAAATTTAGTCTAATGGACCATTATTGTGATAAAGATGTTAATGAGATATTCTGAATGAATTGTTATCTGATAATGCGTTCTATATGAGTATCTTTATCCCTTGATTCTGTGGGGAGCCGATCTATTTAGAGAACCCCGGAATCGGTTGAATCAAAATTCGGATTGAATCATAAATAAAGAGACTTAACAAGAATTTTCGTATTGATAGGAACATGGACCGAGGTCATCGTGGTAGAAATGTTAATCCCCAACTTGATGAAGAAGAGCTCGACCTAGATGTTTGTAAAACTCTTCATAGTTCGCAGCCTGGACCTTTCAAGGGTGATGGGGAAAACTTAGGCGAGACTATGGAGAAGTGGATAAAATCAATGGAAGAATACTTCGATGTCATCGGGTACAATGAGAAGAGCAAAACGGCTCTTGCAAGGCTAAAGATAGTGGAGACAGCTAGAGTGGCATGGAGAAACCACTGCGAGACGAACCGTCTTGACCGAAATACCCAAACCTGGACCGATCTCAAGGCTTACCTCAGAAAGAGGTTTTGTCCCCCAGGCTTTCTTGAAATTAAGATGAATGAGTTCTTAGAACTAAAACAGGAAACCCGAAAAATTGAAGAGTACCATCAGGCTTTTGCCCTTCTCCTTAAATATTCCCCTCAATTGGATCAAGAGCAGCTGATGGCCAGGTTCATTCAGGGAATGAACGAGCCATTAGATACTTTAGTCAAGAATGCCAAACCTATTTCCATGGCCGAAGCAATTCGGATGGCGAAGGATTTCGCCAAAGCCTTTAATGTCAAAGTCTCGCCAAAGCCAGCACCATCGCCTTTCAAAAGATTTTTATTCCTAGAAGGTGATTCTAGCCTTCCTCCACCTAAGAGATATCAGGATCAAACCCAGGATATGGGAAGTTTCAAAATAGAAGAAATGTCCTTTTCCCGAAACTCAATCCCCAGGAATTCAACTTCAAAAGTTCCACCCTTGAACAAAAGAGTGAAATGCTATAACTGTCAAGGATTTGGACATCGCAGCATGGATTGCCCAACTCCTTTTGGATCAAGGTTTTCAGGGCAAGAAAATCAAGGATCAAGATTCCAGACTCCAGCCCCTTCCGTCCAGAGTAATCACGGTTCTATCCGCCAAAATCAGGGAAATCCCAGAGGTAGACCCTCTATCCAACCTGCAGTTTCAACCCAAAGTAATGCAAAACCTCCAACTCAGAATAGGGGAAGTCAAAGAGAGTTGTTCCCAAATCGGCCGTCCACTTCCAAGGCAGTAACGCTGGAAGTGATTGAAGAAGAAGAAGAAGATGAAAGAGATCATACTCCACCTGCGAGATGAGGACATCTCGTGTTTTTTAAGTGGGGTAGAATGTGAGATTCCTCCCCTAGCCTCTCAGGATGTCCAGTATCTTCCCATGTAATCAAATCCCTCTTCAGAAATATAAAAGATCTTGTTTCTACCAGTTTTGGCCTAGAGGGAGAAAATGTTCTAGAAAGAGAATATTCAGATTTTAAATATTTTTGGATAGAAAAATACCTCATCTTATTAAAATAAGTTCCCCTGAAATAGAAGTTCAAAAAGATTTTCAGAAGGTGCATTAGAAATTAAGTATAATCTGTTCAAGAGGCATTATCCTGGGAGTGAAGATTTTTTCAAAATTTTAAATTAAGGTTCCTATGGACCAATAAGATTCATCCAAACGTAGGGAGAAGATAAATGAAGAAATAAAAGGAAAATCTCCCAAAAATGTGTAAATACTCACATAAGATGAAGAGTTGACTAAGGACAAGGTTAATAGTTAAAAAAGAGAGATATTTAGAAGTAATGATGCATTTTTGACACCTCTGCATGGGGGAATTCCCCTCATGAAGGAGGCGCCTATTTCACATGCTTGAATGAGTTTTAAACTCCCAAATAATGAGATATTTTTATCTCTCCTCTCTCCTGTTTCAACTAGATCCAAAAAGTGAGCAAAACTGACCTAAAAATGGTCAAAAATTGACCAAACTGATCTGAAAAATTCTAGAATCAGTTGGCTTAGTTAGAAGCTCACTTTTTCCTATAAATAGAAGCCTTTCCCTTTGTTGAAACTTAATAGTGTTTTGTGCACTGTTACTCTACTCCTCCCAAGCCAAGAACTGTGAATTTATTAATAATTCACTAGTTTTTGACATTTCCCTCTTCCAAAGATTGGTGGTGGCCACTCTTGTTACAAACAAGAGTTGAACCCTCAAACCATCAAGCCAAAGGAAAGCTCCAAGAAATTATGTAAGTAGAGATTATTGTAAATTTCTTTATTGATTTTATGTTTTTCTAATGTTTATGATTGTTTGAAGTGATAAATGGATGTTATGCCTTGATTGAAAGGCTTTTCCCCTCTCTCTTCTTAGAATCAACCCTTCTTTATCCTAGTTAAGTGAAAATTGTTGGAATTAAACTTTTTATAATATTTTCTCTTTTATAAGTGAATTTTGATTATTATTTATATTATTGGACCATTCACTAGCTTCCCTCTCATTAAATGTGGGTGAGGTGGAGGCATGACCCATTTAAGATGCTCCTCCATCTCATCACATTTATGCACATTATAATGCACACACCTTAACCTATATGCATAATTGAAAAGATGCTTGCCTACATGGAGGGTGGCACATGGAGCTCCTTGCCACCTCAACCATGGGGCCATGGACATGTATTACTCTATGAATCTAATGCCACACATGCATTCACACCTTTACTTATTACATTTACAAGAGTTCATTTTTTGGTTGACAGTACCTGACAACGATGCCGCCTTAACTGTGTCTACCACCGCTTGCAAGTTTCGCCCTCTTCTTCGCTCTGCACTCCCTTGCTCATACACTGTGCAAGTAAGTCGAACAATTCTCTTTCTTGTTCACCCTTCTCCTCTCTTTCTTCTTTGCTTTTGGCAAGTCTTGCCCTTTCTCTGGCTGCTTATCCAATCTCTCCTTATTCTTGCACACAGGCTCCTGGATCAGTAACTTTGTGAACAAAGTCTTGAGCTTCTATAAGGTCCTTAACACATCGATTGCAGCTTTGCTAGGTTCAAGAGCTCCAACTATTCAAGCTCCACAATAGGTATGCCATCTCTCAATGTCTCTCTGTCTCGTTCTCCCTCAGATTTGCACCTCCTCGTCTCTCCCTCTTGCAATCTCACCTGTAACATATCTCTTTCTCTCCCTCTCTTTCTCTTCCTCTCCCTATCTATGTCTCTGTATCTCTTGCTCCCTGAAAATCCCTCTCCCTAAGGATTTAGCCACTTCTTCTATCACTTTCCCTGAAAATCCCCCTCCCTAAGGATTTTGCCTCTTCTTCTACAAGATGTTTCTTTCTACCCACTGTATCTCTCTCTCTCTCTCTCTCTCTCTCTCTCTCTCTCAAGCTCTTCTCCTTTAGCGATGAGAGTCTATGTCTTTACTATCAATCTAACTTGTGAACCTCTTGTATGTACATCTAACTTACCATGCATGATGCTAAATCTCTCAAATTCAAATCTCGAGGGAAAAGGGCTAAATAGACATTGATGGGGAGGGAACAATGTGGAGGGAGTGGGCATTTTGAATTTGAATTTTTAAATAAATTATATTTATTTTATTCCATTATTATTGTTTGTTATAGATTTTGAATATTTCCATTTCATTCAAAGAAAGGAGTCTATTCATTTTAGAGGGGAGAATGACATTAATGCCTAACTAACTATGGCATCATTTTCTCAATTGCAAGGGAATGGTAGTATTGCCATTCTCCTTTTAGTTCATGGATGTAAGAATGGCTCTAGAGCCACTACCATGAGGAGGAAAAGGTAGATTGTCTACTTATTATATAAAGACATGACAATGGCACTGGTGCCATTCTCCCTATGAGGATAGGCAGAAACTCACAAAATCTATCCTCCACTGTCCCATGCTATCCTATTAGAGACTGTGTGGAATGGTAATGGTGCCATCATCCATTTTATTGATTGTGTATTATGATCTTCCATCTGTTTTGTTCCACTTACCTGTGATTCAATTGTTCTAGCATCCATTGTCCCATGGCATCCTATCCCATGCCCCATTTGTTATATGTAGAATGTCCCATAGCATCATTACACTCATTGTAGATGAAATCTTCAAAGGGATTGAGTCTCATGTTTTGTCTTTTGGAGAATAGAATTGGTGCCATTCTCCTTGAAATGAAAATGGAGACTTTCTCCCTTTCAATACATTATAATGGCATCGATGCTACATGAGGACAAGTACAATGCACAAGTTCCATCCTCCATTGTTCCATAGTATCCTATGATAGACTTTGTAAAATAGCATTGGTTTCATTCTCCATTGTAAAATAGCATTGGTTTCATTCTCCATTTTAAAGTAGGGACAATGGCCCCACTACCATTGGTGCCATTATCCTTTGTCCCAAGGCATCATATGATCAAATGTAAATATTAAAGCTTTTGCTTCCATTTCATAAATGAGGATATGGAAGAATGGCACTAGTGCCATTCTACTTATGGCATCAAGTTTCATCCTATGTTGTCCTATGGTATCCTATGATAAATTGTCTTTAATAGCCTCTTCTCAACTGAGGTATTACTTCCATTCTATTTATGACAATGAGGAAGAATAGTATTAGTGCCATTCTACATACATGTTTAGATGGCATCAACATGGCTCTTGAAGGAACAACTTGCAATAATTTAGTGCTCTCTTACTGAGGAATGTATGTATCCTTGACCATGACTGCTTTGGGTTGATACCATTCTATTGGATTGAATCATACAAGATGCAAGTGCACAACAAGATACATAGGAGAGAGCCACCAACTTTCCTTTGCCATGATTGTTTTGCTTTGATACCATTTTGTTGGATCATTTCCTCATGCATGTATCTATCCTCCACCATGGTTGGTTTGGTTTGATATCATTCTGTTGGATCAAGTCATGAATAATGCGTTGATCGCATCAACCCCTAGAGTGGTAGACTCAAGGTGAACTAGAAAATGGAAAAAGGAAAGATGAAAATTAATGTGGAATAGCAATCAAAAGAGGAAAGTGGAGCTAAGGAAAGTGAAACATTGCATGTAAGGACTTTATTGTGATGTTTGCATATTGACATATAATGGCTATATGAGGATCCTCTTATGCTACATGACTAGAGTACAACATGTCAAGCCTAATTTCTTTGATGAGGCCATTAAAAAATTCAAATTGAAGGAAGGCAATGAATGAAGGAATGGGCGCCTTGATGAAGATACATGTAAGCTTGTGAAGTTGCCTAAAGGAAAAATATAAATTGGCTAAAAATGGGTATTTAAAGGGAAGTTCAAGTTGGATGGCATGGTTGGGAGGTATAATGAAAAGCAAGTTGCCAAAGGTTATGACCAAACTTATGGTCTAGATTATGATGATACATTCCACCCTTTTGTGAATATGAGAGGATGGCCATTTCACAAGCAATCGAGAAAGAGACAAAGTCTGTATCGAGCAAATGGGCAACAAAATATGTCTATTTGATTTTATTTTATGATTGCCAATAAAAGAAAGAAAAAATAGTCCCACGTGTTGGCAAAGCATGATCAACCAAGATGCTTTTACACCAAAAGAAAGCTCAAGTTGAAAAATAAAAAATCATTCACCTTAAAACATTAATGGAAGGTGCTTTACATTGTGTTTAGGAAATGATATATTTAGGATTGATAGTGCACCCTAGGTACAAAATCACTAGCAATGATTTGCAAAAACTATCCCACTAAAAGAAACATCTGATAGTCAAGAGACTCAATAAACTCCATCGCCCCCAAAAACATATGCTAGTGGTTCCTTGCATCCATTTTTTTGAAAGACAAAATATGCAGCCATGTTCTAGCTAGAAAAAGACTGCATCTCTTGATAAGTATGTAAAGGATGCATGAGGTGGGAATGTCCCTATAGCCTCTATGCATTTTATCATGTTTATCTTTGTTCATTATAGGCATGAAGAACAATATTTTAGGTGAGTTGAAGGAAGAACCATTTTGGGGTCTCAAGAATAGATGCTACTCTTCTATTTCATGTACAAGCAATATTTGCTCCTAAGGGTGGTGTGAGATGCCTTTCTCTTGAATGTGTCCTTGTGAGGCATGAGTTTGTGTCTTACTTACCACATGCCCAACCATGACAAGCAATGTGATTTCTTGGCTAGAGCTCCATAGTTTAGTTTCAACTTTCATGACAAATGGCCCAACTCATTGGTGTACTCATGACTATGTAGGTTCACAAGCTTGAAGGCATCATTAAAACCATATTCACAATTCTTGGACTTTTTCTCTTGTTTTGGTCTTTTCTTTCAATTTATATCACCTCATCTCATATTCACCCATTACACAGCAAAATATGGTGAATTTGCACAACATAGGTTACCTATTTAGAAACAACCAAAAAGATGTGGGGGGACAAGAGATTACATTGGAGTCTTAAAATATTTTCTAATCTAGTATTTTGTATATTTGACTTTGAAATTTAAGTAATTATCCCGTTTCCAAAAGTGTTGACTAGAAACATGAATATTTTATGATGTTCCAAGTGAAAGTTGTGTGACCGATGGGAGAAGGGACTTACGGGAGGCTACACCAGTGCGGGGTAGTAGGCCGTGTTGGTGTAGCCTCCTTTAAGGACCTTCTCCTGCCAATTAGTTCACGACTTTCATGTATAATATCATAGTTTAGACATGTTTGTAGTCAACACAATCGGAAAAGGGCCAATGAGTTCATTTTTAAAGTCAAATATAGAAAATAATATAGTAATTTTTTTTTTTGCTTCTCCCACATTATCTCTTCTCCACCCACATGTTGATACAATTCATAGTCTAGAGATATTCTCTAAAGGAGAGAGAGAGAGAGAGAGAGAGAGAGAGAGAGAGAGAGAGAGATTGCTTTCTAATTTGGATGCAAAGTCAATTTTGATAAGTAACATCTTGGCTTAGCAACACAACATTAACCACTATATTCACAAAGAATGGACCTCATGTGATGGTAGGTGTTCATGAACTAGATATCTGAATAGTTTCTACTTTGTTTTTTTGCAAGAGTGATTGGAGAGGTGGCATACAAAGAAGCCACACATTTGTGGAATGTTACTTGGAGCTTTTTTGTAGCCTTGGTGGGATTGCACTTGAGTTGGTGTGTGGTGTTGCTCCCTACTATGACCTTGGATTGGCTTGGGCCACATGTGTGTGGCTACTGGAAATTGGTGATACACTCATTTAATCCCATGTGGTGGCTCTTCTTCATGGAAAGAAGAGACGAGTGTCCTACATTTCATGACCATTGTAATGCATAAGTGTTTTGAGAGGTTTGGATGTGTAACATGAATTATGTTCCCCCTTGTTCATTCTTGTCATGGCTCATTCTCCCTTGCTCAGTATTTGGGATACCTCGTGAAGATAGCTACTATTAGGAAAATGATTGCACTACCTAGCATTAAAGGATCAAAATTGTGGAAAATGGACGTAAAAAAATGCATTTTTGAATGAAACATTGCATGAATAAGTGTATACGCATCAACTAAAGGGGTTTTTACACACAATGTATCTATTACATGTGTGCAAGTTAAAGAAAGCTTTGTATTAGTTGAAGCAAGCACAGGCCTAGGGCATGGTGCAAAAGGATTAGTAAAGCCTTGATAAAAAGGAATGCAGCTAATCAAGAGAAGATAGCTATATCTGAGGCAAGAGGGTAAAAAATGGTGATAGTTATCATATATGTTGATGATTTGATCATTGCTAGCAAACATGATGTAGAAATTACAACAATAAGAATTTGACATGAAAGATTTTGGGGAGTCAAGATATTTTCTTGGGATTGAGGTGGTGTATTTGCCCATTAGTATACGGATGATGCAAAGGTAGTATGGCTTAAACATGTTGGAGAAATATAGGATGACGGCATGCAAGCCTGTTCATACCCCCTTGGATCAAAATCTAAAAATGACGGATGAGGGACGATATGTGCAAGATGTTACCATGTTTAGGAAGACAGTTGTTTGAAAGGCTTACACATTTGAACTATAAAAAGGCTTGACTTGAACTATGTACTGGGAGTCGTAAGCTAGTTTTGTTGTTATATCAAGCTCGATGATATCCATATTTCGCATGTGTGAGTTTGCTACATATTGTAGCCATGAGTAGGTGACCACTTACATTGTGTCATAGAGTGAGACTAGATAGAGTGTAATTGTATGTTCTTTAGTAGTGAGTTGTGTTTGTGTAGCCACAATGAGATAGACGGCATAGTGTGTATGACAAAGATAGAGTTTCTTCTATATCACTTCACTTACATTGTGTCAAAGAGTGAGAGTGTAATTGTATCTTCTTTAGTAGTGAGTTGTGTTTGTGCAGCCACAATGAGATAGATGACATGGTGTGTATGAGTGAGTTTCTTATGTATCTCTTGTTTATGGAATCATAGCAGCTTGTTTATGGTTCTAGGGTAGCATCACACATCTCTTTCTCCCCATCCCTTTATCATAGTACCAGAGCCTACCTATTTGAAGCTCATTAGAAAAGCATCTATGTAGGGAAGATCAATAACAATAGCATTACTACTACACATAAACTTGTTTTAAAGGGAAGTCATCATTGCTGATGCAATCATGAGATTTTTGAAAACAACTA
This sequence comes from Cibotium barometz, assembly GCF_041138505.1. Classification (NCBI taxonomy): domain Eukaryota; kingdom Viridiplantae; phylum Streptophyta; class Polypodiopsida; order Cyatheales; family Cibotiaceae; genus Cibotium; species Cibotium barometz. Next base: position 35,125,193 of record NC_141074.1, on the reverse strand, counting down.
TCTTGTCCTTAGACCCGCTTTGATCCAAGGTAGGTCAAACGTCTCAAGAATTATTTATTGCTTATAATCGTAAAATTAGTGCATTATTGAACTCTCCTTAATGGGTTGATTTAATATGTACAATGTATATCTCCTCAAGCACTTACCCAGTTGATGAGATTCAGTTCGCAATGGATTCATAACTTTTTGCTATATTGAATAAGAACCTTCAAATCCCTTCTTCGGTGAACAATAGCGACCAGATTACTAAAAGACCCAAAAAACCCCAACCCAATTTCGATCATCAACTCCTAAATGCCAAGGTCATAGTGATCGATCACTATTTTGTAGAGACGTAGAAAGAAAGAGGACAATATGGAAACCAAAAACGTGAAAATTGTGCAGGGAAGAAGAAGTAGATGCACAGAGCGATGACACAAAGGCAGAAGAGAAATAGCCTGAAAAAGAAGGCAATTATCAAGGAGCAGAGAGAATGCCACGATGCAAAGCTACCCATGTCAAAGAATGCACAGGAAGACTGCCGGCGATGTATGTAGAATACATCCATACCATTATGGAAACCTTGATTAATGCAAAGATAGGGCATATGGAATCTTAATCACACCCTGATTGACTCAAAAACTTTTGTATTCAAGTGATTAAATTGAATTGGGGTCCCCTATTTGGCTCATCTTCTGTGAAATATCTATGGGTCAAGACTGAATGCTTCATAATGTGGTAAAGATGTTAAGATGTTACGATTGAACGTGGTTGTGTTGCCATATAAATCTACATGAAGTTCACATCCTCGTCCCATGTTCATAGTTTGGGCCACGCATCCTTATCGTTGTTTTCAAAATTTGGAGCTCCATCTTGGTAAGGAAAGCGTCACTCTCAACAATGCATGTTGCCTAAGTGCACCCCATTAGGGCTTGCAAGAAAACCGGTGGGTGCTCCGGATTCGGAAATGTTGGGCATGCTATTTTCCTCATTTAGATGTGCACAAACTCAACCATTGGGACAATAGTTGCATAGTTAGTTGGTTGACAACATTTGTCTTGGCATTAGTAGAATATTAGTTTACTAACATAACCCTTCCCCCTTTGCAAATAAGTTGTCAATTATACTTTCCACCCTTTTTTGTAATTTTCCAAATGTAAGGGTGTCTAGCATGTGAGATTATAACAAATGTCGATCATTGTGGATCCTCTTGGTTTTAAGAAATGTATTTAGTTGGCATATTACATCCTCACAAAAACAAATCTTATACTAGTCTCTTTTCATGCATTGTTGCTTAGAAAATCAATGTATAGATGGAAAGAAGATGTTTAATGTTTATTCATTGGGTGCAAGGATTGAGTAGGAAAATTTTTGCTATGCAACAAACAATGGTGTATAGTGGGTAATTTTCATCAAGGTCTCTGGTAACTACTATGTTTGGAGGTAGTCAACAAAGAGAAAGTACTTCATAGCATGATAGTAGTGGATGCTAACCTTGAATATGGTCGTGCTTTCCATTGGTATCAACATAGAGCACATGTGTTTTGATATTTCAATGCTTCGCCAAAGTTGAACGTTAGCGCCGATGATTCTAGCAAGTGTTGCATATGGAGGCACTTTGATCTCTACAGCAAGTTTGGATTCACGGTAGCTTAAACAAAATTTATTGTTTCTTATATTTCACTCTTTGTGTATGTAGTATCTACATGTCAGGCCATAGTACTCCATAGTACTCCATAGCATGATGTTAAGACTGCACAAGGCTGCATTACTAATAGGTATCATCATAAAGTATGCCTCCTCCCATGTCTGAATCTTTGGCCACTATTCATGTGGTTTTTGATAAAAATATAGTTCATCGTGTTGTGAAAGAACGCATCATGTAAATTGATGTATGCCTTGTGCAAGTAGTCTAACATAACTTGAAAGAGAGTTGTCAAATGCTTTGTATTTGTTGTCATTGGCTGAGCCATGTAAGTTTGCTATATTTGGGAAAACTATCACATCAAGAAGAAATGGTTAGGAAATCACTCAACTGCAAGGATCTAACAAAGGAGGTTTAAGGATAGGGGTAGGTGCAGGAGGAAACTATGTATTCAATAGAATTTTTGCATTAGAAAGAAGATGGTAAGAGATACACTAATTACGAGCATCCAAGTTGGGGAAAGAGGTGGAGAGAGGTATAACTAAGTACATCACTTGTTTTCATGAGATGAAACTATAGGCCACAATTCATGTATGTATCTCGAGCATAGTTTAAGCTTTCTAGATAGCCAACAGCCTAAGAAGTCATCACATTGGTATAACAATTAGCTAAGTAGGAGTAGCATTAATACTATAAGATATGTACTCTCATTTCTAAATGTATGACATACAAAAGTGTAGCACCATTAAATTATGTTATTATAAATTTATATATATTGGTGTAATGATACCTGTTAAGTTCTGCGTGGAGACTCACGTTTCGTGGGGATCTTCTAGCCAAGCCGCTAGGGAGAGCTCGTCCTCCAAGCCACTTCCTTGTGAGAGCTGCCTCATATGCGATTGTGCGGTGGTGTCACGAGCACCGTCCTTGGATTCATTCCATGTTACTAGACAATCGTATGGGGAGAGGGAATGAGAAAGAGACAAGAAGGAAACGTGAGCGCGGCGAAAGGGAAATTGATTCATAATCCTAGCAACAAGAGTAGAAGGAAGAGAGACAATGGACACTAACCACCAAAATGAAGGAAGCTTGTTCTCTCTATTTCACCAATTGAAGAATGAAGACCAAATCAGACCACTTGGCTTTTATACAAGGACCTTTTGAAGGGACCTTTTATACAAGGACCTTTTGAAGGGAGGTTTAACCCTTATTTCTTGGCCTAGCTTCCTAACCCTTAACTTGGCAAAATTGGCCCATGGCCTATAATGAATTACATCGAATAGGTAGAGCAATGAGCAATGTTACAAGATGTAACATGCCCCCCTTTCCTATTCAAAATTCCATCCCTAGAATTTGTCAATATTGGGATGATTTAAGAATATTAGTTATCAGGCATGATTTTATTAGAGCATGTCTGGCAAATAATTTCTTGGATAATCTTGTGAAATAGGGATGTGGCGGCCAAAAATGTGTGTCTACCATATCTTCGAACGTACGGATATGGCAGGCATGTAAATTTATTGCCCTTATGTACAATCAGTAGATTTGTTCTAAATCTGGGCCAATATCTGGATTGAAGGTAATCTCATGTCGGAAACACTAGAATTTTTGAGAGTTCTTATAGTTCCCGGATCTATTGCTCCCTTTGTCTCAGCAATTGTTCCTTTTGCTGGAACACTTGATCTAGCTTTGTGGTTCTGTGATGTAGGTCCATATTGGTTTGATAGGCCTGCTGGATGTGCTCTTCTATAATCATATCCTTGGTTCTAATGAGCTCTTCCTTCTCTTCTTCTAACCTATGGATTGTGGCTGCATCCGCTTCTTTGGTTTTCCTGCTTTCCTCCTGTGTTTCCCTTGGTTGTTGTTCTAGCCTTTGCACCTATTGTTGGAGTACTTTTTCTTTTGTCAAGGACACTTCTAAATCCTTTTCCATTTCTTCATGAGGGTGAAAGCATGTATAGGTGGTACCAAAAAGGAGTGTCTTGGACACTCCTTTTAGCCACCCCTTCGGGAGGAGAAAGAGGCTTAAATTTGAAATAGAGGTGGGCTTGAAAATGTAACTGAGCATTCAACTCTCTCTCTCTCACTCTCTCTCACTCTCCGCCTCTCTCTCTCTCTGCCATAGTCTCTGCTTCCTGCCTACACAAAAGGGCCTCTCTTCTCGCTCTGAGCGCAAGCTGTATACATCTGTACTATCTCCCTCTCTCCCCCTCTCTCTCTCTCCATGAAGACTACAGTTGTGCTTTAATGGTCTTCTTTGCAATAACCTCAGCCTCCTAGCTCCCTCATAACTGGCTCCACATGGAGTCTCATAGTGTACAGAATGGCAATACAGGCTCTGTATATCTTCCCCCATTGTCTATCACACAACACATCCTGAGAGAACTTCTGCCAGGTCTTCGAAACTACTGGGTTGCAAAGAAGAGGGAACAAAGAAGCATTGAGAAGAGGATGGCACGTACGCGTGAGGATGGTGACATTGATGAGCGAGAGGCAAAGAAAATCTGCAGAGCAGTTTTTCAGTGCTGGCGCAAACAAACAAACGGGCTTTTCGAGGGCCTTCAAACAAAGATTCTACAACAGCTCCTCCGTCATCCAACGTTCTTAGTGTTGTAGCACACGTCAGAGACAGTTGAGAGACTCATTTTCTCTAACATTTGTCATATATTATCTGAGGTGAAGACACCCCATTCAAATAATAAGTTTTTTGTAAAGCGAGCTACTGTCGTGGCATGCCTCAATGGCGCATCTGGTGTTGACAATCAAATGAGTGGTAGAGAAGTTGCCAAGGCTTTAGGAGTTCATCGAAGGAATGTCATTGCAGCCAATTTTCGGCTGCAACATGAAGCGGAGGAAGGATCACTTTCCTTGGATTCTTGTCACCGTGCATAGGGCAAGCACCATCACCAGTGAAATCAGAGAAATTGTGTTTCAGTTTTGGTCGGTGGAAACTCGCATCTCCCCAAACAAGAAAGATGTTGTTCGAAAGAGGATAGGCAAGAGTGCGCATGTACTGCATCCAGTGCATCTACTCGATTTACTTCAGGTTATATCACTGTGTTGAGAGTGTGTTGTAAGAGCTACATAGTTGCTCACATATGATTGATGGTGTATCTGGATATGCTCTTCTATACGATACTGATTTCTAAATGTCAGTGGTTTAGAGTGCTTGACAGTACTAAAATTTTGTGTGTATGATAGGGCATTAGAGTGCTTTACCATGCTTCCAAATGTTTGCAAGTGCCTCACAGTGCATTACAATGCTTAACAGAGCTTCTGAGTGCTTATGCTCGTAATGGCTTAACAGAGCTTCAAAAGTGATAACAGGAGCTTCTAACTACTTCCAAGTGCTTGTAAGTGCTTGTTTGTAAGTGCTTTGCTAGGGCTTCTAAATGCTTGCTAAGTGCTTGCTAGTGCTTGCTAGTGCTTCCAAGTGCTTCCAAGTGCTTGCTAGTGCTTCCATGTGCTTCCAAGTGCTTGCTAGTGGTTCCAAGTGCTTGCTAGTGCTTCCAAGTGCTTCTAAGTGCTTGCTAGTGGTTCCAAGTGTTTGCTAGTGGTTCTAAATGTTTCTGTGTGCTTCTAAGTCCCTTTTGTTGCTTCTTCTGAGTGCTTAATAGTGCTTCAAAAAGCTGCCAAGTGCCTGAGAGTTCTTCCAAATGCTTCCAAGTGCTTATGCTCGTAATGGCTTAACAGAGCTTCAAAAGTGATAACAGGAGCTTCTAACTGCTTCCAAGTGCTTGTAAGTGCTTGTTTGTAAGTGCTTTGCTAGGGCTTCTAAATGCTTTGCTAGTGCTTCCAAGTGCTTGCTAGTGCTTCCATGTGCTTCTAAGTGCTTCCAAGTGCTTCCAAGTGCTTCTAAGTGCTTGCTAGTGCTTCCATGTGCTTCTAAGTGCTTCCAAGTGCTTCTAAGTGCTTGCTAGTGGTTCCAAGTGTTTGCTAGTGGTTCTAAGTGCTTCCAAGTGCTTCTAAGTGCGCTTCCAAGTGCTTCTAAGTGCTTGCTAGTGGTTCCAAGTGTTTGCTAGTGGTTCTAAGTGCTTCCAAGTGCTTCTAAGTGCTTGATAGTGATTCCAAGTGCTTCTAAGTGCTTGATAGTGATTCCATGTGCTTGATATTGCTTCCAAGTGCTTCTAAGTGCTTGATAGTGATTCCATGTGCTTCTAAGTGCTTCCATGTGCGAGGGTTTTAAGATAGTTTATGTTGTATTCTATGATTTTATATTGTGCTTATATGATAGTTTATGCTATATTCTATGAGATTATATTGTGCTTATATGCTAACATTGCCTCCTTTTCAGATACTCTATCTTCTATCGACTACCGTATTGGTTGTACCTCAAGATAAATCACCTTCTTGATCCCATGCATATCTTCGAGAATGTGGCATCTAGCATTTGGGATCATATGATTGGGACACAAGATTCATTGGGCATAAGGGAGGATCTACAAAACATAGGGAGGATTCTTGAAGCTTGGCCAACAAGAGAGACCGAATGGCCGTGTCTTACTACCCTCCTACGCACTATGGACATTAATAAAGAAAGAGGCAGTGGAGGTGAAGCAAGATATCACTTTATAATGCACCCCCACTAGGTGCATCACTACTAGAGCTTGAGGGCATACCGATGTTAAAATACCGATGCAAATGTCGAACGTCGGTATGCCTGTCATAATGTTGGAGGAGACAAGTCGGGCGGGGTAATTTGAAATTTTTGTATACCGACGCGTATACCGAAGCACATACCCACGCTTATACCGAAGCATATACAGGTGCATATTCCGAAGCATATACCCACGCTCGTAAGTTTTTTACAGCCGAGAGCGTATTTTCTCTGTTTTTCGTAGCGTTGCAGAGAAGGTATGCAATGTCTCTTTTTTCTCCTTCTCCTCTTTTCTCCTCTCTCCTTTTTTCTCCTTCTTTCTTCTTTTCCCCTCTTCTCCTTCTCCACTTTTACTAATATGTTCTTGCTTTTTCTTTTTAATTTAGGATATGGGACGTTTAGGGTTTTGTGTTTTTTTGGCTCTCTATGCATGTTGAGAGCTCTCTATGTATGCATAGATCTCCTAATGCATGCATAGAGATTTTAGGGTTTTGTATTAGTTCTTATTCTTGTGTTTAATTTACTAATTATTTTGTTTAATATTTGTTTTGCAGCTCTTTCACCAATCTTTCACCAATCCTCTCCTTTAGCTTCGCAAAAAAGAGGTAGATCCTCTTTCGATTTTCCTTGTTTATGCTTTCTTCTACGTATTATTGTATCCTTGTTTTATGGTTTAGGGTTAGTTTAGGGTTCTTGTAAGCTTATACATAGGATTAATTCAAGATCTATGCATAAAACCAATCATAAGCTTGCAATCTCTATGCATAGCCTTCTTGCAAGCTTTATGCATAAGCTCTATTCATAGAGCATGCGAGCTTGTGAAATCATTCTATGCATAAGCTCTATGCATAGGCTTTATGCATAGAGTTTGCAAGCTTATAAAATCTCTATGCATAGGTTTCTTGAAAGCTTGCATGGACATTGTACATAGAGCTTGCATAGCCTTCTTGTTGAAAGCTCTATGCATAGCCTTCTTGTAAAAGCTCAATGCATATGCTCTATGTATAGGCTTTATACATAGAGGTTGTAAGATTATGAAAGCTCTATACATAGGGCTTGTAAGCTTATGCAAGCTCTATACATAGAGTTTATGCATAGAGCTATATGAATCTAGCTGAATGCATGAATTAAGATCTATGCATAAAGCTTAATACATAATGTTTTATGTATAAATCTTATGGATGAGCTTTATGCATAAGGCTTCACATGCGTTATGTTTTTATGCATAAAGCTTTTTTTGATGTAGAGTGCCTTGCATGGATGGAGAGCATAAGCTTTTTGAATGTTTATACTCTCTTATACATATAACATATATTTCTTATGCTCTGTTTTTCTATGCATAAGGTATTCTCTTTATTCATAGAGTTTATATATGTTATCAAGGTAAGATCTCTTATCCATGTAAAACAAGATCATGTTTATTACACCATTGGGTGATGGGATTAAGGGTTAGCATAGTGCATAAGGCTTATAGCATAAGACTTATGCATATGGCTTATGGATAGAGCTTATGCATAAGTCTTGCATAGAGCTTATGCATAAGACTTATGCATAGAGCTTATGCATAAGACTTATGCATATGGCTTATGCATAGAGCGTATGCATAAGACTTATGCATAGAGCTTATGCATAAGACTTATGCAGTTGGCTTATGCATAGAGCTTATGCATAAGTCTTGCAGCCTTATTATGCAAGCTTATACTTAAGGCTTGCAAGCCTTACTATGCATACGATTGCATAAATCTTATTCATAAAGCTTGCATAAGACTTATGTATAGAGCATTACACATAAGCTTATGTATAGATCATTATGCATAGGCTTTATGCATAAGACTCTATGCGTTTAGCTTTAGGTATAGGCTTCTATGCATAGAGCTCAATGTGTAGGCTCTATTTACAGAATCTATGCATATAGATTTTTGCATAAGGCCTTTATAAATAGCTATTTATGAATAGAGATAGCTTCTCTCTCCATCCTTGTTCTAATTACCTTCTTAATTTTGTATGGAGAGAAGATAAGCTAATGTATAAGTTATTTTTAAAATCTCCCTCAACGGCTGGGGAAAAGAAGCCCGTTTGACGCTTTTTTTTATATTTTTAAAGTCTCCCTCAACGGCTGGGGAAAAGAAGCCCGTTTGACGCTTTAAATGTTATTTTTTAAAATCTCCCTCACGGCTGGGGAAAAGAAGCCCTGTTTTATGATTTACATAATGCTTTGTGTAATGCATAATGATTTGTATTTAATGAGTTGCATATACATGTTATCCTGCTAGATGGGGCCTCTCAATCTTGAAGAGAGAATAGCGTGTCCATGCATGCGCTGTAAGTACCAAATCTTTCGAAAACGAAGGATTTGCAACCAGCGTGTTCATGACGCTGGCATATTTCCAATGGAGCGCTTGCAAAATTTATGACTTCAATCGTACGACCAAGCAAGTGTGCAGCCGCATCTTGATAACATTGCGCGTGTGAATTCTCGTCCCCAACAAAGGATGAGGATATCGCAGGAGGGAGTGACAGATGGAGCTCAATTAACAGCACCCGAGGGAATGGAAGAAGGTCAGGAAATAGAAGAAGGTCCAATGGAAGAAATGTTGGATGCCTTCATCGAGCAACAAGAAGCTCTCTTCGAGGAGCATGAACATGAAGATCATCAACCACGACATTCTCAACGGTCAAATTATGAACCAGAGGAAGAGGCCATGCGTAAACTTGCACGCCTTCCATTATACAATGGTGCCAACATATCTGTATTGCGTGCATCTCTTACGATGCTAAATTTGCAGTCAATTTTTGGATGGTCTAATACAAGTGTCACTGAACTATTCAAGTAAGGACTTTTTTTGGAGATTACACCTACTGTTGAAATGATAAATTATCAACTTGTATTTGAGAAAATCTTAATAGTAACGATCAGATATTGCCATACTTGCAGGCTTTTGAAAGACCAGATATTGCCCCCTGGCAACGAGATGCCTCCATCTCGTGCAGATGCCAAGAAGTTATTGAAATCCATAGGCATGGATTACAATAATATTCATGCTTGTCGCAATGATTGTTGCCTCTTCCGCCATGAATATGAGCATTTGCAAGAATGTCCCCATTGTGGCTCTAACAGATATAGAGAAGATGTTTAGGGGGAAGCTGTCCCGGTAAAGGTTCTCAGGCACTTTCCAATCATCCCTAGAATAAAAAGCATGTTCAGGTGCAAATCTATAGCAAGCTTGATGACATGGCATGCCACAACTCGATCCACAGATGAAGTGATGCGTGTGCCTGCTGATTCATCCGCATGGAGACACATTGAAGAGAAATGGCCGGCTTTTAAGGAAGAACCTCGAAACCTCCGTCTTGGCCTAGCAATGGATGGTGTAAACCCTTTTGGTTTAAGGAGCCTTCACAAAGAACAAGAGAAGAGGTCTTTGAAGGCAGCCTTCACAAAGAACAAGAAAAGAGGCGTGAAGCAATTATACAGATTGAAATTTCATGACTGGCACAAGATGCTCCAAGTAAGTATGAATTTTGACTGTGGATTTTTCCTTCCTAAATTGTAATCTGTGCTAGACTAATGAGCATATTGTCATCTTTTCAGTTCATACTACCTACTAGCATTTCTCATGTTGTAAGTAAGGGCATGATGGATTGTAACTTGGTGAGTTTGTGAGGTATTTTCCACAACATTACATGTGAAGTGTATCCATATATTACAAGCTTTCCAAATATGCTAAGATGGTATTTTTTACCTTTTTAGATATGTGAGCTCCAAAGAAATAGTTCTAATCATGCTTGTGTTATGTCAGTGGAGGTGGTTTGTTTGGTGGAGGAGATATTTTCATGTTCTATCCTCACAATGCAGCTACATCTCATAGTGCATTTGGTAGATGAGATTGCATTATGCGACATTGTACATGCACGATGGATGTTCTTTCTTGAGTGCTTCATGAAGACCTTGAAGGGCTTCACTAGGCAAAATGCAAGACCTGAAGGTAGTATGGCTGAGGGTTGGTTGATACAATAGTCAGTTGTACCTATTTCTGAGTTTCTTGTCCAGTTGGATAGATCTCTCCCCCGAATGTGGAGAGATGAGGAAGATATCAGGATGACCTCTATTGTGCCTCACGGAAAAGGATGGAGCAAAGTGATGGATAGTGAAATGATTAATAACTTTAATCATTTTTGATGGCTCAATGGTGATGTGATGAAGAAATGGGTAGAAAGATATGAGCATGCAAAGGCAAACAGACAAAGAGAAAAGGCAAGCTTTCATACACAACATGGACCTTGTGTGCCATACCCCCATCATCTAACAACACTCCTAAAGGATATGGATGTCAATTTGCTACATGAGGAAATGGAGAGAGTAAAGAGAGACGAGGACATGTGTATCACATGTCAAGAATGGGATATGGTTGAGGATGCCTATCAAAGGTATCTTATCTTGATTAGTATTTTGCATAAGATAAAATCATTCAATGAAATCAATCTCTTATCCAATTGCTTTTGTCCTGACGTAGTGTACTATATTCAATGCTATATGGTGTGAGGGGAAGCATTTTCGGACCCAACTGATTGATGGTAAAGAGAAACACACAAGATTGCGATGTCATGCTAGCTTTGAGGGATGCAATAGAGCCATGGATGATTATTGTGGCATAATCCAAGATATTATCAAGCTTGAATTTCAAAGCTTCTTTCTGTATGTTTTGGATGTGAAGTGGTTCAAGGATGTGGGGAAAAGAGGCCCATATGCAACTATAAGGCACCATGCAAGTGGATTTATAATTATTGACTCCACAAAGTTTTGTCAAAGTACGAAGGGCACACTAGTTTTACCATGGACATCATGCATCCACCAACCTCCTTGGTGTTGGATCCCTTTCTTAAGCAACAAAGTAACATGAAAATCTATTACACCTAGCATACTCAACACATATTTTAATGCATTACTTATCTCTAATAATGTCATTGACAACGTAAAGAAATATAAATCATTGAGTGTTTGTTTCTTTTATAGGTTATATTCAACCCGCATGTGGACAATAATATATGGTGGTTTGTCATCCCATTATGCCATGTTCCAAAGCAATGTATAGAACATTTACTAAATGTAATATGGAGTGAGTGGAGGATGATCATGGCAATGGAATATAGGTGAAGAGGTGGATCATGAGACAAGAGATACAAATGAGCATGAAGAGATGAGACCACTATTGGTGATGATTTTCACGAGCACAATAACACTTCAAATGGGATGGATGTATTTGTCAAATTTCACATTCAAAATGTAGATATTGAAGTGGATATTTTGGCAAGGGTGGATTTCATTGAGGATGAGATCGAAACATAGGCCTCATTGTATCAATTTTAATTACTTGGCACTGACCAAATATATTGTACATTGTCTCATTCTCTTCAAAAGCAAATCAATGTTCAACTGTTTACATTGTTAATTGTTGTGAGTCCACGTTAGTTTCAATGTCATCTACTTCTATGTGAGCATTATGAACAATTTATTATAGAATTTGCCATGTTTAAAAGACAACGAACTGCAGTATGATTATAAAAGTGCTCTTTGTACCGCGCGTCTATAAGTGCAGTTTTGACGGGAATATAAATGCGTATTTCTGACGAGAAAATAGATGCGCTCAATAGGCGCCCGTAATTGAACCAATATAGCCATGATTATAGACGGGCCCATCAATTTTCGCATCAAAAAAATGCGGCTCCCAACCCTTTGTGTTGTTGTGTTTGCAGATGGATTTGGATTAAAGGGAGGTGCAACGAGGCTTTCAATAGCTAGCATTAAGGATGAACACTTGTTGTATGCTCCTTAGAATTGTAGAATGCTCAATAACAAATCCGCTCTATCTAAGAAAGCATCAATGACTGTCCAAGTAGACAAAAACTACAAGACAAATTCATCGTCACACTATGTCCATTGCTTTCTCAAAATTCATGATACGTTTTTTACCTCAATCAACTAAAGATGGGAACTGTTGCTCAATAGCAAATGCGCTCTTTCTAAGAAAGGATCGATGACTGTTCAAGTAGACAAGAACTACAAGACAAATTCATCTTCACACTGTGTCCATTGCTTTCTCTTCAATTGGCTAAAGATGGGAACTGTGCACTATGCTTGGCTATTGTAGACATATCCCACCTGCATCTTGCATTGATCATCCACATGAAGTCGAAAAAACGATTTCTCAAAAGGTCCCAAAGGCACATTGGCATTGTCCAAAGTTACTCAACACGACCTATAAAGCACATGATGTGGATCACCAATAGTAGAATATGCAGTTGCACATACCTAGAACTCCTCCAATGATGGATGGTACTAGGAATTTTGTGTTGGAGCTTCATAATTGAATTGCTTTATAGATCTAGTAAATCCATGAACTTCATATTCTAGAATTGAGAGATGTGCTGCTGGCTGGCAGGAGCGGCTCTATCCGGCCGAAAACCATGAATCGCTTTCTAGATCTAGTATATCCATGAACTTCATATTCAAGAATTGACAGATGTTGTGCTAGCATAGAGTTGACATAAAAAATAGTGGACGCTTTAAATTTTGCAACATCAAAATCCTCTGTAAGCCTCCTTTCCTTGGCAAGTGAAATAAGGTCAAAGATTTTATCCTCCTCTTCAGCTTGTGTTTCAACTAGAGGGAGTTTGGGGCCCTTGCTTGAAGGTTCATCTTCACCACTGGGATCTTTCGAGTTTGCATGAAGAAATAGATATGCACGAAATGCAACATAGAGCTCGATCATCATGCAATCCACGTTGTGAAAACTGGTGGATATTTTGTCAAAACCAACTTGACTTCCTTTTGGTTTGGGAATATGTACCATCCTTTCTTGATATTGGTGGCTATTTCAGATGGTGTAATAGCCAAGCCGACATAGTGAACATACTTCATAGAATCACATTGCATAATTTGTTGACCAATGATGTCGCTGAATTTCTCCCACTCTTCCTGTAGTGTGGTCAAAACAAGAGACATAATAGTATCTTTCAGAACAAATGGCACATTGAACATAGGGTACACATTGTCAATGTAATCCTCTTTGCCTGCCCTGTTCAACAAATCATACAGTCTCTCCTTTGGTGAAGGCTCATCCCTCACTTCCTCCAAAAGAAAATCATCTTTATCATTATCAGGGTTGTAACCCTAGAAAGACCTACCAATACTCGACATTTTTTACAAATATATGAGTTAAATGATGGAGTCAGCACAATTGTGTTGAGTGTGGTAATAATCCTTCTATGAAACATGTGCTTAATAATCCAATAAGACAAGATTAAATTCAAAAACCATTTGTGTGTCATCACCTACGGAGCAAAAATATAGATTCAATCATGGCAAACATTCCTAAATAGCTGCAAATCCATAGTACCTCTTACTGGGGAAAAAAACATGAAACATTCGTATAATCTACTTGAAAATTTCTTGATGTATATATCTTCTTATGACATGTAGTCCATATTCCAAACAAAGAATAATTTTTAAAAACCATTTGTGTCTCATCGCTCACAGAGAGAAGAGACAAATCCATTAAGAGAAAAGGCCCATGTTTGCTTCATGAGCAGTGAAACCATAATTCAAGAAAACATTCGTTCCAAAAATCCTTGCAGCAAAAATTTCAAGAGAACATTTTAAGAAGGCTATGAAGATCATTGAAATTTCTTAGATAAAGGGAATTAGAAGGGATCAGAAAGATTGTGCAATTGTCAAGGAAATATTGATTCGAAGCAAAATTAATTGTCTCATCACCCACGGAGTGAAGAGAGGGATCCGTTCATGGCAAAGTCCCCTCTTCACTCTGTGGACGGAGACACAAAATATCTAAAAAACTTTCTAAGTTGCATCAAATTTTCCTACAGCAAACTTTTTTTGTCATTGCTTTCTAAATTTGAAGCTTATGCTTTTAAAGGCATGTTATCCAAGCTTTTTAAACTTACAATCATACTCTTTTGTCACCCACGGAGCTAGGACGGACTTTTTCCCTTGAAGAAAAAGGCTCTTCATTCCATGAGCGATAAAGCACATTATTGCTCATTCTAAATCAAATAATTTTACATTGTTTTTGCTGATATTTGAAGCACATGTTAGTTCAATTTTGCAGAAGTCTATTGCATGGGTTGTAAATATGTTTCCAAGTGTCTTATCACTCGCAAAGCGAAGAGAGGCTTTTGCCCTTAAGAAAAAGGCCTCTTTGCTCCGTTGGTGGGCGATGGCACAATGTTCCTTCTTTCTTTTCCAGTAGTATCTCATTTCTTTGAAGCACATATTTTTGCAATTGGATGAATTTTGTACAAGTGGTTTGCATAGTGTGTTTTCACCCACAAAGCAAATAGGAGCTTTTGCCATGAAAGAAAATTATTTTTCGCTTTATTGGTGACCAGATACACAATTTGTTTCCTTTTCATTGCAAGTTTTTAAGATTTGTATTTATTTATCATTTTGTTTAATAGATATGGCTCAGACAAAGCAAACCATGCCGATAATGACTAAAGAGGAGAAAAAAATTGCAAGAACTAAATTGGAGGAAGAAAAGAAAAATCACAAATCTCAAGAAAAAGAAAAGATGCAAGTTTCTGTTGGTGGCAAAAGCAAAATGAAAGCAAGATCCCACCTTCTCCATCAATAGAAGTTATTCAAGGAGATTAGGGATACACAAACAGCTTTGGAAGGGCCCCTCTCATGAGGGTCATTAGAGACATTTCCCTAAGAGTTAGATGCCAATTTAGATGCCGAACTAGAGCTATTCTCTATCGTCATGAAGCTCTTGAGGATTTCTAATTGATTATTTGAATGATAGCAATATATATGCACCTACTAGAAGGGTGACACTGATGGATAAGGATATGGTTGTGGTTAGCAGGGTAAGATATAGATTTGGAACTATTCTTAAGCCTTTACCCATGAGAGATATTAAAGCCTTGAAAATCCTCACTATCTCTTCTACTTTGAAAAGAACCATTGGACTCAAAGTTGAGGATATAATTGAGAATATCCCTGGCTCTTCCAAAGTACACAAGGTTACAAGCTGAAAGAGAAAAGAAAGTGAGAGCTTGAAAAGAAGAAAGAAAAAGAGAAAGAATTCAAATCTCAAGAAGACATAATGCAAGATGAAACGTCTAGGTTGGAGAAGGAAAACAATGTGAGGATTGATAAGATTCCATGTCAACTTATTTGCAACATCTTCTCATCTACTGAGAAAGAGGACTACCTTCATATTATATATATGCTTAGGTCTAAGCTTAAGGTACACATGTCCCTTTGTTTTTCCTCTATTGATAGTTTCATGAGTATTAACACACATATTGAATGTGATGATTTTGTTTTGCACATCATTATTAAAGAATTTGCTAGTTAGCCAAGTAGAGGATATTTTTGTTTGTGACCATTAACGAGTTTACAGCTTGTAAACTTGTCTATCAAGTCATAATACATCTTACACTACTTTGAGCAAATGAAAAATACTACTCAATTTGTCATGTTACCTTTTGTGGAGAAGTAAGCCACCATCATATTCCTTCATGTTTATTTATTCCATTCCATGTTTTAATTGTTGACATTTACAATGTGCTTCTTAAAAATTTTGTAGATGTCAGTGGAGTCTTTGTGTTGTTAACTTGCCAAAGAAAATTGCAATTCGCATGAATAGTTTGCTTGGCATTCATGGTCAAGTAAAACTATAAGCGTTTCTCTTCCTTTTCTATTATCATTAGTGTTTTATAATAACTTGTATTCTTTTCATTGAAAACCATAAGTTCTTGTATTTCAAATCTTATACTTGTAAGTCATATATAACAAAATGCAAATAATTTAGCTAACAAGATACTCCTTTCTACTTACAATTACATGGAAGGCAAGTCTATTGGCGGAGATGGATGTCTTGTGGAGTGTAGACATGTTTCACAATGGAAACGAGATCTCCATTGCTCAGTTTCTTGAATCATTTGAAAGTGCTCCATCACATATGATTGTGGAACTCAGTGTGTCCCAATTGCCAAAGGTTGTAGAAAAATTTGATCACCCTTTTAATTGTCTCTCCAACACAAGCACCATTAGTGTTCCTTCTATTGTGAAGCAATATCTTCTCTATCTCATCTCTTGGTCTTCTTTGTTACACCGTCATCAAAGTGAGGTTCAAAAAAGCTAAAGAAAGGGAGCAAAAATTCTAATGCGCTTGGGTCAAATGAAGCAAATAGAGAAGAGAGATGGTAGGGACAAGGGAAACAAGTCAAAATTTTCAAATTTTGAGAGCCAACATCATGGTCGAGTGGAAGGACATGTCCACTCTACCATTGTAGGTGGTACAAGGCTGATAGTTGTAAGTAGAGGATTGAAAATATAGATAGAGGATTGACAATTGTGAGTAGAGGGCTGATACCTTTAGGTAACGAACAGAAATGATAGAGCCTAATAGTACTATTATGTCCCTATATTCCAAGGAGACAAGAAGCGCATAGCCCTTCAATCCTCATTAGGAAAACTCGGAGCTCGTTTTGGGGCCCTATAAGAAATTCACTATTTTCTTATTTATCTTGCTCTTAAACTACATAAAATAGTCACAGCAGGTCCAAAACCATCAATTTGAGGTAATAAATATACTGTTTCTCACAAGCAATGAGGTCTTATCATTAAAAGTTTTGAGACAAGATACCCTTTTCATAGGTTTGGCTCACACGTGTGAATGATTCTTCTATCAGTATTACTTAACTAATCTCTCTCATTTCGAATTTAAAAATGTTTAGCGTCTTCAAACAAAACAATATATGGTAAGAAAGAATACATCGCATTGTTGTGAAACATGGCAAAAGGAGAAACCAATAGGAAATTACTTCACCATTTTCATGTCGGCTTGGAACAACACGATGCACCAATATTGAAGCACCAAAAAAGTTTGCATCTAATCATTGAGCAAAGAGACATGATGCGGAAGGGAGGTTTGCAACATGTAGACTTGTGGTGTGATGGAAGCATCTACCCAACACGCATCATTAGAAATTCAACCCCTCCATTCTCTAATGATGCATGGATATGTTTCGGCTCAATGTGCTAATGCAGATATGTACAAGAGTATACCTACGATAAGAGGCAAGTAGAAGGTAAGATAAGACACAGTGTGTGGCATTGAAGCAACTACTAGAAGATCGGAAGGAAGAACATAAAAAGACAAAGGAAATGCTACTAAAAGTGGGGAGAAAAAGCACTGTATTAGGAGAGAGACTATGGAATAGAAAAATCTACAACATTGCAAAGTTGAAAGTTGGCTTTGGAGGATGTAAGTGCAAAATTTAGAAAGCAAGGTATGATGACATCTTACTGTTAACTTCCATTGATGAGCATCTAGAAATTTAAGTTTTTGCATGTTTATTTCTCTATTGCAACCAAATTGTTTAAACGAATGAGAAAGTTTTAAAATTAATGACTTTATAGATAGATATATCCATGTTGTGGCCAATAAATTTCAATGTAAATCAAGGAACTTTTAAAGGTGATTTATAAGTGTCTCATTGTAGAGAAGTTATATATATCTTTAAAAATGTACAATTGTAGATGTGTCTCTTTCTTGTTTTGCATGGAAATTTTAAGGCTTGATAAAGAAAATGAAAATCCCAATCTTGTTCCAGTGAAGCAAATGAAAGGCTTAGTCTCTAAAGTTGTCGTGAAGAGCTTGATAGATGAAAAAAAGTTCAAAAAGGTGAAACGTGATGCTGTTGAAAAGTTCATATTAGAAAGTAGGGTCGATGTCGCAAAAATTCAAAAAGCTATTGATATGAGTGGAGTGAGTAGAAAAGGATATGCTTCAATCTTTAACATCGTTTTTTCTACCTTCAAAGATCAACGGATAAAACGTGTGTTGTTACCCACCCTAGCAATAGTGTGGCGACAAAGAGGTCTTCTAAACCAGGAAATAGATCACTTCATTGGACAATATTTACATATTAAAAATGTATATGAAGGGGCCAAAGGAAGGACTATATATGATCCTTGGAATAATATTTTCTGCTGAGCTACAACAATTACAGAGAAGAATGGTTAAGTTTTACAACATCACACTTGAGGAATGTAAAGGAGTTTTAAATTTGTTGTTAAGCTTGATGAATGTGAAATTATAAAGGAAAAGAAGATAGAAAGAGTGACTATCACCCTAATGAATATTCGGGCACTTGATCCATCAATCACAAAAACCAATTCAAAGTACTTTAGTATCCAATTAGGAAAACATGTATCATGGTTGGGATCATTTGTTGAGGTATGGATTTTCTTATTTCGGTGTCAGTATTTGCTGAATATACATGTATCTATTTTTTAATAAACTTCTACCATATCCTCTATTATTATGGCAAGTGAAGACAAAGGACCATGAAACACTTAACTGGGTTTTTCACCATACAGAAATACTATCAACTATAAGGAGTCAAATTTTAGGGTGTCATCTTCATGTTCCAGGCAAAGGTGATTTCCAAGTAGAATGGCATATAGCAGGTGATCTTGAGACATTGAAGTGTATGTACAATATTAGTAAAGGGGGTAACTCCAAATCTCCTTGCTTGTATTGCAAACAACCAGCCAAATATTATTAGATAATTCGAGAAAATCCCAACTCCTAGAATGGCAATTTTGGGTGAAATGAAGACTTATTCCATGAAAAGTAAGAGAAATAGACACAAATAATACTTTCTCGCACACAATAGGATAAATTTTCAAGAGACATTCTTAATTAATACATCATAAATTCGATTCTAATACACCAATGTATTAAATTTCAAACACAATTGATTAGGAGCCATCTCGTAAAACTTACATTAAGTGGTGTTTCGAAACACCTTATTAATATCTTTTACATTATCTAGACTAAGTATAATTCACTACTACATGTTAGCCTAATACCGGCGCTTATACCGGCGTCATTTAACGGGGTCTAAAAAAGCCCCGTCATCGGTATAAACGCCGGTATAAGCGCCGGAACCACAGCGTCGGTATAAGCGTCGGGTAACAATACCGGTGCCTACACCGTTGTTTATACCGACGCTCACCGCCGATGGCTAAACCGACGTCTATACCGGTGCATATACCGGGGTGTATACCGAGGTGTATACCGACGTAAATACCGAGACATATACCAATGAATATACCGATGCCAGTACCAGGGAATATACCGACGCTATAGCAGAATTTTTTTTTGGGCAGAATAGTGCTGCCTGGCTATTGCCTGGCTGCCTGCAATGAGCAGGATCAACAATAGCAAACAGACAGCACCATTCTGTCTAAAATAGAGCACAAAAACAACCGTGCTCATTTTTTTATTTTCCTGATCGACAAACAAGAAATTAAATCAAACATTAATACTCAAGAATGTTTTGATCATATTTTATTAGTTTGAAGGTCATCTTACATCATGGTAATGCCTCCCAATTGGCGGTCTCTCCTTCTTCTTCAAGCATCTCAAACAAGGCCACAAGGCCATGTTTGTGAGCGTACTTCTCCTCTCGCCTACTTGGTGGGCGATTCATGGCCAACTCCTGCACAAACGATTAACAATTATAACTTTTAGAAATCAACATTTAGCCTACATACATACATTTACATAAATAAAATTGCTACAAACACTTACGAATTCATGGTGCATGGTTTCGTAACCACCACTCCCAAGATGAGAAGCCCCTACTGTTTGGAGTCTTGCCCTTGCCGCCTCTCTTTGTTGTTGAAACCTCTCTGGTGTGTCTCGGTGAGCTCCTGAGCAATGGCTGCCCACTCCCTGTCATCTAGCCAAATAGGTTTCTCTTTCCCCTCTCTAAATGTGTCCCTCGCCTCTGACCTACGAATGCCCCATCAAAATGCGAGCTGTATACTGTATCCACTCATTAGAGACGACATTCATAGGGTCAGATGGCTGAAACTCTTGCTTTATCTTTGTATTTATATAATTTTTCTTCCCCTTATCTTGCTGATCCCATTTAGTCATGACAGAGTCGTGAAACTATATAGTGCACAATTGTCGAATGCGTGTCTTCATTGCCTTCCCTGCACTATCCATTATTGGTGCCCCATCCCTAATTGTGTAAATCTTGCTGTTGTCATAGTCATGTGCACCCCAGGGAGTGGAAGGTGACCCTATGGGTGTGCTATCAACAGATGAGAGCGAAGGACGATGCTCACGTGGTGGTGGTGTCACAGCATCTGTGGCACTACCACCACCACAACCTCCCCTTGAAGACCTACTACGTGAGCGCTGTCTATGTGAAGAGGTGGTAGATCGAGCTGTAAGAGGAGTGGAAGGCTGTGTGGTATGAGGTGTGGGAGCTGCTGTCGTACCCACGGGTGTGGGAACTGGCATCGGGAAGCCAGATGGTGAGGCAGATGTCCCTGCTCCAGAACCCCAATAACTTTGAGCCATGGCTCTCTGCTCTGGAGTCATGGACGAAAGAAAACCATATAACTGCTCGGGACTCATGCCCTGCAGTGTAGGATTAAATGAGAAATCTGGACTGTAGTCGTAGAGCGGTGAGTCACCCATGGCCTGTTGGACAAAAAACCATATGACAAACTTGTGCGAAATAAAAGTTACACGGTAAACAATGAAAGAACCATATGACAAACATTAACAATGATAAATAACATTGGTAAAACTATATCAACTTGCTCCTACAGTAGTGATTATGATGGTAAACATTAACAATGGTAAACAATGAAAGGACCTTCAATGTCATAAAACCATTACAAATATGTCATAACTATTTGCATAATCATTAAGATACATCATTTTAAAAATCATTATCTATTCTATCATCCTCATTAATATCAGTAGCCCCAAAGAGATCTATGTCTATGTACATTTCAGCATCCTCATCATTAAAAGTCCCTTGATGAAGGATGTCTTCATCATCTATGTCTTCTTCCTCAACATGTTTTTCAGCTTCCTTGGTTTGCACCTCTTCATTTGGATCTTGCTCTAGTTGCTCCTCTTCAATTGCTTGCTCCTCTTCATTGTTGATATCGGCTTGTTCTTGCTGCTCTCCATTACCCTGTGCATCCACATCACCTTGTTGTAGCTCAAATTCTTCAAAAATTTGCTTACTAACGGGGGGCGACTTGAACCACAAACAGCCAGTGTGGATCTTTTGGATCCGCTTTAAAGACAACCTGCTCACAATGCTCTGGGCGCACAAAAGTATCTTGCTGATCGGTCCATACCTTTGTGGAGTCCACTTGGATAAGGCCACTCTTGTCTCTACGTACAGTTGCATGTGGCCCATTCATGATTACCTTGAACCACTTCACATCAAAGATAAACAACTCAAAACTTCTGAAGCCAACCTTTAATATATCTTGAATGGTTCCAAAGTAATCAAGCATTCTAGTAATTGTGTTATCATCACTTGCACTTGCACGACTTTCTTGAACAAACTGTGATGTGACACCACAATCAAAGGTTGCTCTTCTTTGGTCTATTCGTTCTACTCAAAAATGACGTCCATGTGACCAAAACGCCCCATATTTGTGATACTAAAAATAGCACAAAAAGATTGTTGATGGAGAATCAAACACTGAGACATGTAGAGAAAAAAAAGAGAGACATGTAGAACTTAAACACTTACATGCCAATCGCATCCTTTTGTAAACTCCTCCTCCTCCTCTGTTATAGTTAAACCAGCACGTTTGGCTTCTAAAATTGTAGCTTCTAGCCATCTACCTGTGGGAAAGTCCGGAAGAGCTTGCATACCTTCTGGATATGGGAGATTTCTTGTAGTGCGATTCCGTCTGAAACTTAAACGATCTTGTACTCGCTGTCGCTTGAGAGCTTCATATGTCTCAATCCACTTCTCCATTACTTGAGAGTTCAAGATGCAAAATTTGTTGATTTTTTCCCTCAAATTGTTATCCATCTTTCTCTTAATGCCTTGGCCTTGAGGTTCCTCACCAATGACTCGCCTGTTAGACTCTTGAGACCATAGTCGAGGTGTCTCTGGATCTGAGGAACTTAAATATTCAGTGATGTAAACAAGGGACTCTTGTATCAGCCACCCTTCTGACATACTACCCTCTGGGCGAGCCATTTGGTGAACAAATCCCTTTAATGTCTTCATAAACCTCTCCAAAAAGAACATCCATCTTGAATGGACTGTTCCAGCAACTGCAACCTCATCTACAACATGAACTAACAGATGCATCTGGATTGTTAATAAACTTGTAGGGAAAAACTTCTCTACCATGCAGACTGCCTCTATGGAGTTTAAACGCGCTGTCTCCAAAGTGTCTCTCTTTATCTCTTTTGAAGAAGTCCAACGCACCAATGTGCCAATCTTATAGATAGTAGCTCTAATGTCTTCAGTGAGGCAATCTTTTATTGCTATGGGTAGTACAAATTGTAGAAACTTGTGCCAATCATGACTCTTGAAAGTATGCATCGGGTCAAGCAAATGGTTTATAAGGAGATCACCCCAATAGGGGAGTTGGTGAAAGATAGAGAGCCTCTTCATCCCAGGACATGCCAAGTTGCCACATTCCTCCCATTTGATCTTCCAATTGCTTGCCTTCAATGCACTTAGAGGAGGTCTTCCTAGATTACCATCCCGCAATTCATGATTTTCTGGAAGATACCTAACATGTCCTTGGTAGACATTCTTTCGTAATGCTTTTGAGTATCTTGAATCAAGTCGAGGACCACATACAGGACATGCATTGTAACCCGATATAGACAAACCTGAGCATTCTCCATAGCCAGGCCAATCATGCATTGTCCACATGAGAATACCTTGCACAGTTGTAAGTCTTTGGCCACTCTGCTGCTTTGACATGTCCTTCACTTCAATTCCGTTCCACAAGGTGCGTAACTCATCAATAAGTGGTGCCAAATATACATCCATGTTCTTCACCTTGTACTTTCCTGGAACTATTAATGAGAGCAACAAATGACCTTTTTTTATTGCTAACCAGGGTGGAAGATTATAATTCACAAGGCAAATAGGCCATGTGCTCCATGAAGAGCTCCTTAAACCAAAAGGGTTTACACCATCCATTGCTAGGCCAAGACGGAGGTTTCGAGGTTCTTCCTTAAAAGCCGGCCATTTCTCTTCAGTGTGTCTCCATGCAGGTGAGTCAGCAGGCACACGCATCACTTCATCTGTGGATCGAGTTGTGGCATGCCATGTCATCAAGCTTGCTATAGATTTGCACCTGAACATGCTTTTTATTCTTGGGATGATTGGAAAGTGCCTGAGAACCTTTACCGGGACAGCTTCCCCCTGAACATCTTCTCTATATCTGTTAGAGCCACAATGGGGACATTCTTGCAAATGCTCATATTCATGGCGGAAGAGGCAACAATCATTGCGACAAGCATGAATATTATTGTAATCCATGCCTATGGATTTCAATAACTTCTTCGCATCCTGCTATTGCCAGGGGGCAATAGCAGGATAACATGTATATGCAGCTCATTAAACACAAATCATTAAGCATTACACAAAGCACTATGTAAACCATAAAACAGGGCTTCTTTTCCCCAGCCGTGAGGGAGATTTTAAAAAATAACATTTAAAGCATCAAACGGGCTTCTTTTCCCCAGCCGTTGAGGGAGACTTTAAAAATATTTAAAAAAGCGTCAAACGGGCTTCTTTTCCCCAGCCGTTGAGGGAGATTTTAAAAATAACTCATACATTAGCTTATCTCCTCTCCATACAAAATTAACTCGAATTTAAACAAGGATGGAGAGAGAAGCTATCTCTATTCATAAATAGCTATTTATAAAGGCCTTATGCAAAAATCTAAATGCATAGATTCTGTAAATAGAGCCTACACATTGAGCTCTATACGTAAGTCTTACGCAAGCTTTATGAATAAGGTTTATGCAATCGTATGCATAGTAAGGCTTGTAAGCCATAAGTATAAGCTTGCATAATAAGGCTGCAAGACTTATGCATAAGCTCTATGCATAAGCCAACTGCATAAGGCTTATGCATAAGCCAACTGCATAAGCCAACTGCATAAGCCTTATGCATAAGCTCTATGCATAAGCCATATGCATAAGTCTTATGCATAAGCTCTATGCATAAGCCTTATGCATACGCTCTATGCATAAGCCAAATGCATAAGCCTTATGCATACGCTCTATGCATAAGCCATATGCACAAGCTCTATGCATAAGTCTTATGCATAAGCTCTATGCATAAGTCTTATGCATACGCTCTATGCATAAGTCTTATGCATGAGCTCTATGCAAGACTTATGCATAAGCTCTATGCTATAAGCCTTATGCACTATGCTAACCCTTAATCCCATCACCCAATGGTGTAATAAACATGATCTTGTTTTACATGGATAAGAGATCTTACCTTGATAACATATATAAACTCTATGAATAAAGAGAATACCTTATGCATAGAAAAACAGAGCATAAGACTTATATGTTATATGTATAAGAGAGTATAAACATTCAAAAAGCTTATGCTTTCCATCCATGCAAGGCACTCTACATCAAAAAAAGGTTTATGCAAAAAAACATAACGCATGTGAAGCCTTATGCATAAAGCTCATCCATAAGATTTATACATAAAACATTATGTATTAAGCTTTATGCATAGATCTTAATTCATGCATTCAGCTAGATTCATATAGCTCTATGCATAAACTCTATGTATAGAGCTTGCATAAGCTTACAAGCCCTATGTATAGAGCTTTCATAATCTTACAACCTCTATGTATAAAGCCTATACATAGAGCATATGCATTGAGCTTTTACAAGAAGGCTATGCATAGAGCTTTCAACAAGAAGGCTACGCAAGCTCTATGTACAATGTCCATGCAAGCTTTCAAGAAACCTATGCATAGAGATTTTATAAGCTTGCAAGAAACCTATGCATAGAGATTTTATAAGCTTGCAAACTCTATGCATAAAGCCTATGCATAGAGCTTATGCATAGAGATTTCACAAGCTCGCAAGCTCTATGAATAGAGCTTATGCATAAAGCTTGCAAGAAGGCTATGCATAGAGATTGCAAGCTTATGATAGGTTTTATGCATAGATATTAAATTAATCCTATGTATAAGCTTACAAGAACCCAAAACTAACCCTAAACCATAAAACAGGGATGCAATAATTCATAGAAAATAGCATAAACAAGAAAAATCGAAAGAGGATCTACCTCTTTTTTGCGAAGCTGAAGGAGAGGATTGGTGAAAGATTGGTGAGGTGAAAGAGCTGCAAAATAAAATATTAAACAAAATAATTAGTAAATTAAACACAAGAATAAGAACTAATACAAAACCCTAAAATCTCTATGCATGCATTAGGAGATCTATGCATACATAGAGAGCTCTCAACATGCATAGAGAGCCAAAAAAACACAAAACCCTAAACGTCCTAATTCTTAAATTAAAAAGTAAAAGCAAGAACATATTAGGAGAAGGAGAAGAGGAGAAAAGAAGAAAGAAGGAGAAAAGAGGCGAGAGGAAAAAAGAGGAGAGGGAGAGAAAGAGACCTTCTCTGTAACGCGCTGTACTCTGCGAAAAAATCAGAAAATAGACTCTCGGCTGTAAAAAACTTACGAGCGTCGGTATATACTACGGAATATATGTCGGAATATGCGTCGGTATATACTACGGAATGTGTGTCGGTATATGCGTCAGAATAAGCATCGGTATACGCGTCGGGAAACAAAAATTTGAAAATACCCCGCCCGACTTGTCTCCTCCAACATTACGACGGGCATACCGACGTTCGACATTTGCGTCGGTATGCCCTCGAGCTCTTGTAGTGATTCCAAACTTGCTATAGTCTCTCATATTTAATTATTTGATATGCCATAGCATCATGACTCTCAAATGATAGTCATAAACTTCCAATCACATCATCTCAAATTTTAAAATCAATAGTAAAAAAACAACACAGAGAAGCATTGAAAGATCTATTGTTGATGTAAAATCAACATAAAAGAACTTAACATTATTTTGATAAATAGAAAATCAAGCATCATTTGGCTATACCAAACAAAACAAGTAGAGTGAAGTGAATTGGTAAAGTTCTTTCACCAAAGTCTCATTGCTCTAACATGTTCTCAACCATATTCATACATCATGTACTAATATATCATACAACACAATGAGGCACAAAAATATTGGTAGGAAAATTTGCACTACACATCATACAAACACTTTAATCAAACTCGTAGTCTGCAAATAGCTCCTCTCCTTCACATATATCATCTATAGTTTCAACACATATGTACCCATACTCTACAATTTCTATTTTTTCCTTGGAGATAGACTAAGGTGGTATATCTGGAGAAAATGCAAAACAAACATTTGCCTTTGCATTTGTATTTCTACTACTATTAAACCCTGCCACATTGCCACAATGAACATCACCAACAATATAAACCATATCTCTCATGGAGATGCCAGGATCCTCTTGCATTGAGTACTTCTTTAAGCATGGTTGGACTGTACACAACTTTTTCCAATCTGTGTATGAGTACTTTTCTCCTCCATAATGAAGAATAGTAGTCGCTCTCTTGATGGAATCATGCACAAATAAGCCTAGTCTAGCACTTGTAATAGTTGAATCATGTACCTTAAAAGCACACTTTTGATTCGAAACACATCATCTATTGGAATGGGAAATTTTGGTATTCCAAGTGGGTCAAGTTCTGGGATGTATCTACTCAAGCATGACTTGAAGGTGTATCTATCTACATGACAAAAAATAACTTAGTCAAATTATGTCCAAATATCAAACAAACTAAGTATGAAATTATAAGGTTTGAAAAATAAGATAAATAAAAACTTGAGACTTGTACCTTCAAGGAAAACCATATGCATTTTGTAGCCGCTTTAGATAGGCCTTAGCATTGTGTGGCTTGATATAGCGACCTTTGTACCCTAGTTCTATAGCCACATGAGTGGCTTGCATACCACTCATGCTTGAGATTGGTGGAGCATCTTGTAGAATTCTTTTTTGTGATGCAATAAGTTTAGGAAGCTCATAGCCACTACCATGAGTTGGCCTAATGGATGCATCTTGCAAATGTTTCTTATCACTTGAATCCCTTTGTCTCAATTGGACTGTAATAGAAAGCTTTTTTGTTTTGTATTTTGTTCTTGACCACAAAGTATTTTTCTCATGCCATTCATCAATAACTACTTGGAAAACATTGAAATCATCATGGCCCTCCACCAAAGGTAATTGACCATATCGATTACTCTCAATCATGCTACGCAAATCATTTAGTTCATTGAGTTGTTGTAAGTAAGGCAACAACTCTCTCAATAGAACATTATCATCTCTGTCTTGTATGTTGAAAGTTGGAGGAAAAATGCAATTTGATGGAGGACTAATGCAAGCCTTGTATGAAGAGTCATCGATAAGTATTGTCCTTCTAGCATCACATTCAAACACCATTGAGATTCTTGTTAAGGGTTTGAACATTGCTTCAACACCAACTTTGTCAGGCCTATTTATCCTCCTCTTGCTATAAGTGTAACATGTTTTTTGAGCCCATATGGCAAAGAAAGGGAGACTCTTGTTTGCATATGTTTCAATATTTTCTACCATCTCAAGGACATTATGCTCCATTGCTATTGATCAAATAACATTATTGAAACTTTCGAGCAAAATGCTTAGAAACTCAATGCAACCAGGTTGAATAACCATATAACTATTGTTGCAAACTTGATAGAATGGTGTATTTGTGATTTGAATAAGCGACGACTCAATAGCAATCCATTCAAGTCCAATATAATAGTCATCCTTGGCTTTTCCACAGATAGTGGATTTGGATGCCAATTTGGATTGACCTCAAAGTTGCTACTCGATGGGATTGCTTGGTGCTATAGCGTATATTTTTTGTGCTGCAATGCTTGTTGCCTCCATTACACCCATATGTGCATCCTTTTTGAATTTTGTGGCATTATTTCTTTTGGAAACATATCACTATTGAGGATGATTGTAGTCCTCCTCCCTAATATTTGTGGTATGTTTTCTTCTACATTTGTTGTCTGCATCTCCTTCCATGCATCATTGAGTCCTATGACGTGAAATTGCAAAAACATTTTGTCAAGTAAACTTTCTTGAAAAAAATTACAATGAGAGCTATTTTCACATGGTCTTTATGAAAGAGTGAGAATGGACATGGTGCCATGCTCTCCCAATTGTTTCAAGAACTCTCTATGATCACTAGTCTTAGCATTACTCCATTTCCTCCTACATGGGATTATAGAGAATTTGCATTGTACCATTCACTAATGGAGGAATATCATGACCAAATGATGTAATGGCATTACTTAGAAGCAAGTGGTGTTGTTAAATTGGTTGGTGCTTTTGAGCTAAATTCCTAGCTCAACTCATGAGATTCTTGACAATGCCCATGTTTCCATCCTACAAAACCTCATAATAATGAGAATGGCACTTGTGCCATTCTAGAGTGCATCCTCTCAAGAATTGCAGTATTATTGTTTTCTATATCTGTAGATTAAAACATGCCCACAAATTACAAAAAAAAAAGTCATAAATTGAAAAGTAAAAAGAATTCGCTTCAAGCTCACATGTAGAATGGTACCACTGCCACTCTCACGTCTTCTTAAAGAATTAAACACAAACAAAGACTTTTGAATCTCATGATGAGAATGAGACTAGTGCTAGCCTATCAACCT
The DNA here is from genome assembly GCF_041138505.1 of Cibotium barometz. Taxonomy (NCBI): domain Eukaryota; kingdom Viridiplantae; phylum Streptophyta; class Polypodiopsida; order Cyatheales; family Cibotiaceae; genus Cibotium; species Cibotium barometz. The sequence continues at coordinate 35,096,306 of NC_141074.1, read as the reverse complement.
CATTTCAAGAATTGTAGTATTTATGTTATGTTTACCTATAAAGTAAAACATAATCACAATCTTTTCAAAAAACTCATAAATTGAAAACAAAGCTTTAGGCTCACATGAGAATGGCACTACTGCCATTCTCAAGTCCTAATGAAATATTGAAATGCAAACAAAGATATATGAAGTAGTTAGACATTCAAAGGATACATATTAAATCTTTCTAATACACCACAACAAACAAAATTAAAGTAAGGATAATTTAAAAAGTGATTAAAACCATAATTTGGAGGTTTGATTGTATCATTATAAAAAAACTTCATTTTAGCTAGAGAACCAAAAGACTAAAATTAAGAAAGTAAGATGGAAATGTTGAAAGTACTGTTACTGATGTTTTAGTTACAATGGAAAAACTAAGCAATGACTAGCTATTCTAGATCATCAAGTGAATTTATATGAGGAACTTGTGCTTGTGGTATAGGAGGCAAGGGACCAATTGGCTCACTTCATTTGGATTAGCTATTGGCGCCGGTAGTAATCCAATAGGTGCATTGGCTCCTTTCTCAATGCCAGCCCAGACTTTGATCACTACATCCTTTGATGCAATATGTACACACTTTGACTCGACTTCTATAGCTTCTTGATTTGTTGTTACCAATGTAACCACCTTTCTTAGTTGTCTTATTGCATGCATAGAGACAATTACTTCGGTGAATAGATCAATAACATATTGATCCTCCCTACAAAAGTAGTTGATCAATAACATATTGATCCTCCCTACAAAAGTAGTTGATGCATTTATTGATGATAGTGTCTTTGATTTTGTCAATTGCATTCCCCCCTTCTCTGCTCTCAGGATCAATAAATTGAGTTGCATTTTGAAATATATTGTGAGGCTTTGACATTTCCAACAAGTTCTCTTATCCATCAAAGGCTCCCTTTATGCTCAAGAATGTAAGGACACTGAATGTCTCTGTAGGGGACAATTCATCTAGATGCTCTTTGATCACCTTGTATGGACCTGATGACCACATTGGGAGAAATTTCTTATCCAATTGATGGTCGAGTCTATTGTCAAAGCACAACACCAAATCACCTTCATTGAACTGTCGTTCCCACCCTTTGTGGATCTTTGCATCCAGTCGGGCCTTTTGTCTATTCTACTTGATCTCTACAAGATGTAGAGATTGTCGGCATGTCTCTTCTAGTCTTTCCAACTGCGTCAATCAAGCTTCCATCTTTTCATTTGCAGACAATTGTTGCTCTGAAGCGATCCTCAGGGCAGGCAACTCGATCTCCAGAGGTAGCATAGCTTTAGTTCCGTATACGAGCTCAAAATGTGTATGACCAGTTGCCGTCTTATGGGTGATGTTGTATGCCCATACTGCTTCGGTCACTTTTTAATCCCACTGTGTGCGATGACCTGCAACCGTCTTTCCAATGGATTTTCATAAGATGCCATTAGTGTGTTCTACTTGACCATTTGAAGCCGGGTAGTAGATACTAGAGGTACGATGGTTGATGCCCATATGATCCTTTTTAGTAGCTTCACTACATCACTCATGAACTGTCCTCCATGGTCAGAGATGATCTCCATAGGAGTGCCAAACCTTGTGCAAATGCATCGAAAATGAAATCAGCAACTGCTATTAGAAGAGGAGAAGCTTCTGCCCCCTTAGTGACATATTGAGTAGCCACAAAGATGTACTTCTCTCGAGTCGTAATAGGTAGAGGCCCTACAAAATTAATCACCCATTTCTAGAAACGATGAATGGAGATTACAGGGGATGGTGTTGTCCAGGATGCAAATCCTTCCTACCAAAGAACTGGCAGAACTCACATGCTTTACAATGTAATGTGACATCCTTGAACAAAGTTGGCCAATAATAGCTAGCATGCAAAATCTTCTTGGTAGTGTAATCAGCCGCATAATGACCACCACAAAAAATCCATCGTGGTATTGCTTCACAACCTTAGATTCTTCTTCAGCATCTATAGCTCGCCGAAGCACTCCATCAACTCCTTGGTGATACAAACCTCCATCAAAGATGGTGTAGCGTCTGCTATCCCTTCGGATCTTCTTACGCTAGTACATCCAAGAGGAAAAGAAAAGGTACACAAAAAGTTGTAAATACCTCCATACCATGGATCATCGATGGAGATGGCAGATAGAAGGTTTACTTCAAGATTTTCTCCCAAATCAATGAGAGCATTTTTCAAATTGCAGCAACCTCACTTCACAATCTTGAAAGAAAAATCATACTCTTGGAGTATGGCCAACCATTTAGCAAGTCTACCCAAGGGATGAGAAGACTGCAAAACTTGCTTAGCTAAACCATTGTTTGAAATGATTACAAAATGCCGACCAATGAGATAATGCTTAAACTTTTCAACCCAAAAGATCAATGAAAGTGCATGTTTCTCTGATTCTGAATAGAGTTGCTCTGTGTCAAGCATCTGAGGAGAGGCATAGCATATTGGATACATGAACGGATCTTCTCTGTGTTGAAGAAGAATGCCAGGCAATGTGTGTGTACCAAATCCAGGGTTGATGTAGAATCCTTTGACCACTGTGGATCGCGGAGAATGGGTTCTGAAGCTAAAGTATCTTTCACTTGTGTGAACCCACGGTCACACTCTTCATTCCAACAGAATTCAATGTTGTCTTTTAACAACAAGTAATAGGTTGAGTCATAGTAGCATACCCATCCATAAAGCATCGATAATACCCAGCTAGGTTGACAAAGGAGCGAACCTGGCGCGGAGGTAGCTTGAGAATGGCATCTGCTTTTTCAGGATCAGGGCGTATACCATCTACACAAACAATATGCCCAAGAAGTCGTCCATGTGTGGCCCCAATTGTACACTTCTTTGGGTTGACGCTGCCCTTGGCCTCATCAATTTAATAAAAACTCCTAATAAGTATGGGGAAAATACCATTCTGCATGAAACGTTGAAAAGTGGCAGGAGCGTTATTCAACCCAAACAACATCACCTTGAAAGCAATGTACACCACGGTGTAGTGAAAGTGGTTTTGATGACATCTTCCTCTGCAATACGTCTTTGATAGAAGCCTGAGTAACCATCACAAAAGGTATACATCTCATGCCTACTTACTTTTTCCAAATTGATGTCTTGGAAAGGTAATGGGTAATAAACCCTCTTGGTTGTTGCATTCAACTTCTTATAGTCAATGCAAATCCTCCACTTACCATTTCTTTTTCGAGTGACAACGATCGGTGACACCCATTCGGTGTTGTGAACAGGTACGATGAACGTAGCATCCACCAACTTTGTGATTTCTAGTCTCAAGGCATCTGTTTGTATTGGTTCCAAGCACCTGTAGCATTGTACCACGGGCTTGGCATCTGGTTTGAGCTCTATCTGGTGCTCAACGGCTATCACACATCTCAAATCATGATAGCTTGTAGCAAAGAGATTTGGGAAATCTTTGAACATTTCGAGGAACTCATCTTTTTCCTCAGAACTTAGGTCATTAGAAAGCATAGATTGGAGTTGTTGGGAAGTAGCAGTTACCATTTCTTCAGGGGGTTGGTAGCGTCCAAAACATATACCTCCTCATCAGTGAAGTCCTCCCCCCTATCTGTCTCTAGTTGATTTAGATGAGGGTGAGGGTGAAATAGAGGACATAGAAGAGGAACTTTCTTCTTCCACAGAAGGATCATCTCTTGGTTGTACTGGGATCTTCTCTTTAGACAACCCGAAGGACATGTGTCCCATCTTCCAATAGCTAAGAGCATCACTTCGCCACAACCATGGACTCCCAAGTATCGCTGGATTGTTCTTCCCAGTATCCTCAATGTCGACCACATAGAAGTTCATCGTGGTAGTAACACCATTAACTATGATGGGTAGGTCCTCAAAAACACCATGTGTGTGCAACCTTCATCCATCTGCTACTTTGATTCGGGTCGATGACTTCCTAGTGCACTTGAGGTTGAGTGCATTCATAATCCTAGGTACCATTACATTGCACATGCAGCACCACCATCCACACATACATTCTTTACCCCATCAATTATCTACTATAATCATATCAACCGTATGAGGGTAGCGGTCGATATCTTCGGAGATGGCAAAAATATCACGTACCTCTCCACTTCTCTCAGACTTCCATGTGGATATGCTTTATTGTAATTCTCTTCCGACTCATGGACTAAGTGCGACAAGTTGGGGTAAAGTGATATTCATGGTGCGATGTGCAAGATCATCTACTATCGATTAGTCTTCTTATCCTTCTCCAAGAGGGAAGTGAGAAGGTTTCCACTTACTTCTTTACGTCTTCAGCACCTTAGGGCTGGAAGAACTTTTGGCCATCTCCACTTCTTTGTCTATGGGCATATCAAAAATCGTCACCCTTTTCTTTGGACGACTAGGTTTAGGACTTGGAGCTTCCTCATCACGTGCCCTTTTACCAAGGTCCAACACCTCTATATCTGAATCTTCAGAGTCTGATTCGCCAAGTAGATTCAATCGTGGACCGTTTGGGCATTCATTTTTATAATGCCTTTTCTGATTACATCCATGGCAAACCACATTGGCACGATCTCGAGGAGGTCGATTGTTTGGCACAATTCTTCATGTTTACCATATCTAATTATCGATCATTGAGAGCTTTAACAATCCCATTAATAGCTGGGTCCTCGGATGCATAATGGGGCGGGATGGAAAGTCTTGGAGCTTTGGGACGAGGTTGGGGAAAAGGAGCTTGGGGAAAACAGGATTGGAGTTGGGTTGCATTGCAGGTGGAGGAAAACCTTGATGGGGCAGTTGGGAATACGGAGGGGATGGATGGTGAGGAGGTCTAGTTGATGAAGAAGGATAAGGATGAGAGGATGGATGAGGGAAGGGTGGCATGAAGCTCTTCTTGGAAGCAGGGTTAGAAAGCACCTTATCAACCTTTTGAGCAATATCTTGTGCTTGTGCCATAGTAGTAGGCTCCTCATACTTGAGCTTCAATCGAAACTCATCCGACACTCCATTTGTCAAGCAACTCAGCAAATAAGTGGCCATTCTTGCTTGGAACACTTTGTTATCCGGTTGCATGGCACTTAGACGATTAAGTAGCTCAGTCGCACGGTCCACATACTATCACGCTGACTCTCCCTCCAACTGTCCTAGGTTTTCCATCAACTGATGAACATTCTCGCATTCCACCTCTGTCCAGAAATGCTCCACCATTACTACAAATAGCCTTGGCCAACTTTGTCGTGTAGCCTCCGATTGCTTCTCATACCAAACTTGGGCGAAGCCTAGATCACAAACCAACGATCTTCAATCAAGAAATTCAAAGAGACACATTTGCATTTAAATGCCACCAAGTACTCTTTCAGGTTCTCATCCATCCTCCCACAAAATACAAGGATGTCTGCCCATCAAAAAGGAAGGAGAAAAAAAGGAGAGAAAAGAGAGGTGAAGTTCTACCGGCAAATAATAGAAAGAGGTAGCTTCAACTGAAAGTTAGGTGAAGATACATCCACAAAACACACATAGGTAGGGTACGGTGTAAGTGGCCTATTGTGATATACTATACGAGAAGAGTTTTCAACAAAGAGTAACTCATAAACCACCTTGAAAGGACCAACCCTTATTGGTTGAGGCAATGTATTCATTCCAGACTAGTCTTCATATGCGAGGATTAGGGGCTCAGGGTTGCATAAGGTTGTTTATTGAAGCAAACAAGAATGCCATTACAAATGTCAACAACTCAAGAGCTTGCACATCACCTTCAGTCTAGCTCTTTGAGCCGCCAGGCTATTACTTCAAGGGGTGTGCAGTTTGGCATTTTTCTTTTGAGCAATGTTTCTGAGGACTTTCTTGATGATCGTCTGAAGTTGGTAGACTCACATCAGATATGCATAACACTTGGTTTTGTAATGGCCACAGCCTCCACACTCTTTATAGATGATTATCCTCATTTGTGGCTTGCGGCTTCGTTGCGGTAGTGCTACCACTCGTTTCATGCGCGATCAATGTACAGGCTTCACGTGCTAAGAAATCAGCAATTTTGAGACTGAGGGATGTGCTAAATCTTTACCTCGCAAATTGTTTGCAAAGTTCTAGAGCTTGTTGATGTCGTGGAACCAAGCCTTCACTTCGTACTTTCCACATTTCACTAACTTGTTCAAACACAAGTTGAGAGTCTCCTCGCACCTCGAGTTGTTGGATGCGATGTTCTTGAGCTTTCTGTAGCCCAAAGATTAGTGCTAAATACTTAGCTTGGTTGTAGGTGCTTGCAAGCGAAGATTTGCTATAACATTATACCTCTCCCCTCGGTGAAGTGATCTTTACACCCACACCAATGGCCTTTGCTAAGGGCTTGTAAGCTTCATCAAATTGCAATATCCAAGATGACATTACACCAAAACCAAAATGCAAACATCCCAGGTTTCACGATAGTCCAGGATAGGAAGAAGGAGAGGATGGGGGAATCTTAAAACCTCTGCGCAAGACATTCGGCCCCAAAGAGACTAACAATGCATTATTGATGATTAATCTTCAATCCAAAAAGAATTACAACATGAAGTTCAAAATGTGGTTGGAAAGGTTGGTTGGGTACAAAGGGATTCCTTGGATGGAACATCACCAACCATATGCGATTCCTAAGAATCGTTGAAGTGAAGTTGAAAAGAAATCATCCAACATAAGCTTGTCCACCACAGGAACTAACAAGCAAATACGCAAGATTTCACTTCAATCTTCAGGGTCATTCCAGCCTTGGCAGAAGGTTACCTATTTGATTACTTTGGAGGCTGCAAGAAGCTCGATGACGGTGCAATGTGTAGATGTGAAGTCAAAGTTCTCCCAATGTATTACGAGCTCACCACCATGAACCATCCAGGGCAAATAGCCCCATCCATCATCTCCACAGGAAAGGTGCTCGATTATAACTTGCTGGAGGTCGATGTGGAGATTCAGGAACAAATCGCGCCAATTGGTTCCATCGACATGCTAGGGCCGAAGTACCAAGTCTTCGAATTCGGTGGCAAGAAGTGACATGAAATTTCACCCTCCTCGTGTTGTGTGCGTTGAAGCAGTGATCTTATGAAGAAAGCACATAAAATGAAGCACTTTTGCTTTTTACATCAAGAGGAAATTCCTCATGGTGGTTAAAAAGTTATGGTTCCAAGGGCTTCATCATATAAGCAATATCCTCCCAATTAAATCACCAACCCCTAGCTAGCCTAGTGGTAATGTAGGCTTTTGACATTTGGGATGTCATGGGTTCAAATCCCACTCCACTTCAAATCCTTCTACTTTTATATATATATGTAGCTATATATATAAAAGAACAGGAGAGGCGAGGAGAAGAGAAGGAGTAGAAGATAGTAGGGTGAAAGGAGTGCAAAAATCGGTTGAAAATTTTTTCCTGCAGCAGCAGCAGATCTACGCGTGCCTTGCCACACAGTCACAGTCGCGCGGTGCAGAAACATTTTTGAATACGCAGGCGAGATTGTAGTCATGCAGTCATGGGAATGCAGTCATTGCCTTGTGCTTCAACTAGCCACACCATCACAAAGATAATCCCACACTTCATAGTCACAGGAGACATTTTTCTCTTTTCAGTGTTGCTAGCCATGGAGATTATGTATCCCAACAACCACACCAAAAAAGTGGATGCGCAACGTTATGGTGGCATTGTTGCAAACATACACATTCGGGATGCCATAATGCATCATGGTGTATGAGGTGCTATCAATTTCAAATTACAATAGATGAGGAAGAGATGGAAGGAAAATGATACAAATGTAAAAATAGGAAGTGACTCAAAGGATATTCATAGCGAAAGGGTAATGGTGTGAAACTATATTCATGGAGAAGGGTGGCTCAAGTACAATGGAAAGGAGTGGATGGAATACAAGTGAAGTAAACTGATGGAGCATTCTATGTGGACGTAGGAAAACTAAGTGAGAGAGAGAGAGCATCAAAGGAGATGGGTATGGACTAAGGGAGTGGAGAGGAGCATGGCTACAAGTGGAATGTTGGGTGTCAAAATGAGGAGTGTGCATGTCCAATACAAAGAAAAGAGCCTTCTTAAATAAGCAAGGTGAGGTTGTAACCCCCCAAATATAATAATGCTACTTTTCTAAGTTTGTCATCTTCCTAGCCCATAGTCGGCCGCACCATGAATTGTAAGCGACAATAGTTGGGCTTCTTTTTCCCTATGCTCCAAACCATATCTTAGATCCTTTGATTTGATCCTCATTATGGGTTGGCACAAAGATCCCTCTCTCCTAATATTTTATGTACCTTGGCCCATGGGTGACTCATGATTCTTGTCCTCCCAAATTATTTATATTATTAGATTATTGACTAGCTTCCCTCCTCGGGGGGTTCACCTTTAAAAAATGTTGCATATCACGTGCGTTCAAGAGGTAATAAAAAAACCCCTCTACTTACATGTCACAGGCTAATAAAATGACCCCTCTTTCTTAAGAAACTTACAACTTTTTTTCAAAATTGGATAAAAAAGCCCCTCCTGTATATGTAAACCTGTAACTTTTTGGAATTTAAATACCCCTCTTAGATGAACTGACGTGCTACACTTACATACTTTTAGGTGAACCCCCCGGGCTTCCCTCTCATTAAATGTGGGTGAGGTGGAGGCATGATCCATTCAAGATGCTCCTCCATCTCATCACATTTATGCACATTATAATGCACACACCTTAACCTATATGCATAATTGAAAAGATGCTTGCCTACATGGAGGGTGGCACATGTAGCTCCTTGCCACCTTAACCATGGGGCCATGGACATGTATTACTCTATAAATCTAATGCCACACATGCATTCACACCTTTACTTATTACATTTAAAAAGTTCATTTTTTTGGTTTTTGACAATACCTGACAACGATGCCGCCTTAACTGTATCTACCACCGCTTGCAAGTTTTGCCCTCTTTTTTGCTCTGCACTCCCTTTCTCATACGTTGTGCAAGTAAGTCGAACAATTCTCTTTCCTGTTCACCCTTCTCCTCTCTTTCTTCTTCGCTTTTAGCAAGTCTTGCCCATTCTCTGGCTGCTTGTCCAATCTCTCCTTATTCTTGCTCACAGGCTCCTGGATCAGTAACAAAGTCTTCAGCTTCTATAAGGTCCTCAACACATCAATTGCAGCTTTCCTAGGTTCAAGAGATTCAGCTATTCAAGCTCCATAATAGGTATGCCATCTCTCAATGTCTCTTTGTCTCGTTCTCCCTCAGATTTGCACCTCCTTGTCTCTCCCTCTTGCAATCTCACCTGTAACATATCTCTTTCTCTTCCCCTCCCTATCTATGTTTCTGTATCTCTTGCTCCCTGAAAATCCCTCTCCCTAAGGATTTTGCCACTTCTTCTATCACTTTCCCTGAAAATCCCTCTCCCTAAGGATTTTGCCTCTTCTTCTACAAGATGTTTCTTTCTACCCACTGTATCTCTCTCTCTCTCTCTCTCTCTCTCTCTCTCTCTCTCTCTCTCAAGCTCTTCTCCTTCTACACTAGATAGCGATGAGAATCTATGTCTTTACTATCAATATAACTTGTGAACCTCTTGTACGTACATCTAACTTACCATGCATGATGCTAAATCTTTGAAATTCAAATCTAGGAGGGAAAAGGGCTAAATAGACATGGATTGGGAGGGAACAATGTGGAGGAGTGGGCATTTTGAATTTGATTTTTTAAATAAATTATATTTATTTTATTCCATTATTTTTAAATAAATCATTTGTTTGTTATAGATTTTGAATATTTCCATTTCATTCAAAGAAAGGAGTCTATTCATTTTAGAGGGGAGAATGACATTAATGCCTAACTAAGTATGGCATCATTTTCTCAATTACAAGGGAATGGTAGTATTGCTATTCTCCTTTTAGTTCATGGATGTAAGAATGGCTCCAGAGACACTACCATTGAGGAGGAAAAGGTAGATTGTCTACTTATAAAGACATGACAATGGCACTGGTGCCATTCTCCCTATGAGGATAGGCAAAAATGCACAAAATCTATCCTCCACTGTCCCATGCTATCCTATTAGAGACTGTGTGGAATGGTAATGGTGCCATCATCCATTTTATTGATTGTGTATTATGATCTTCCATCTGTTTTGTTCCACTGGCCTGTGATTCAATTGTTCTAGCATCCATTGTCCCATGGCATCCTATGATAGACTTTGTACAATGGCATTGGGAGACAATGGCAATGGTGCCATGCCCCAGTCTATATATGACGAGGGGAGAGTGGCAATGGTGCCATGCCCCAATTGTTGTATGTAGAATGTCCCATAGCATTATTACACTCATTGTAGATGAAATCTTCAAAGGGATTGAGTCTCATGTTTTGTCTTTTGGAGAATAGAATTGGTGCCATTCTCCTTGAAATGAAAATGGTGACTTTCTCCCTTTCAATACATTATAATGGCATCGATGCTACATGGGGACAAGTACAATGCACAAGTTCCATCCTCCATTGTTCCATAGTATCCTATGATAGACTTTGTAAAATAGCATTGGTTTCATTCTCCATTTTAGAGTAGGGACAATGGCCCCACTACCATTGGTGCCATTCTCCTTTGTCCCAAGGCATCAAATGATCAAATGTAAATATTAAAGCTTTTGCTTCCATTTCATATATGAGGATATGGAAGAATGGCACTAGTGCCATTCTACTTATGGCATCAAGTTTCATCCTATGTTGTCCTATGGTATCCTATGATAAATTGTTTTTAATAGCCTCTTCCAACTGAGGTATTACTTCCATTCTATTTATGACAATAAGGAAGAATAATATTAGTGCCATTCTACATATGGAAACCTTTACGAAATGTAAGGGAATGGCACTATTGCCATTTTCCTTCCTATTAAATGGACAGAACCATTGCATCATAAAATGGTTCCATTCCCCATTTATTATATGAAGAATGGCACCAATTTCATTCTACCTTGTACCATGTCATCATTCCACTTGTTGTAGGTAAGGGTACTAGTTCTATTCTACATATGAGGATAAGGTAGAATAGCATCACTGCCATTCTACCTATGGCATCATTTATGAGTTTTAGGGAATTGCACTACTGCAATTCTCATTTTTAATATATGGGGACACCCTTTGTTTCATACAAATCAAAGAACTTGTGCCATTCTCCTTGGTAACAAAAGATGGATCCCTATGAAGACATTAGAATGGCACTGGTGCCATTCTACCTATGGGATGAGAGAATATTTACAATGTAAATGATGCCATTGTCCATTTTATTGTATAAAGAATGGCACTAGTTCCATTCTCCTTTGTCTCTAGGCATCATCTTAGGGATTGTAGAGGCTCCTTTTTAAGTCAAAAAATTACTTGATGCCATTCTTCCTACGAGGATAAGTAGAATGGCATCATTTATTGCCAAATGGTTTCCTACAAGAGACTCGAAATGGTGCTGTTCTTTATTTACTTGTATGGATGATGGCAATGCTGCCATTTTTCCTTGTCCCATGACATCATATCAGCAAGTATTCCTTTTGTGTGTGGGGATTGACATATTCTATCAGAATATGTACAATTGCAATGCTGCCACTCTTATGAAGAATGGCAATAGTGCCCTTCTCCCTTGTCCCATGGCATTATACGAGCATTTATTTCATTTTCTTATGAGGAGAATGGCACCACTGCCATTCTTGTTTTCCTACAAGGTCATAAGAATGTAACTTGTATCATTTTGTGATTTATATCTACTTACTTTGTTCATGTGTTTTGCAGATATGGCTAAGGGAAAAAGAAAGGAAGCCCATGTGTCATATGTGGATGGGGTTACATTTGGCAAAGGATGGTATTTGGATTTCTATGTTAATCAACTGAAGAGGCTTCATAAAGTACATTGCTTTCTCAATATTTCTGGCTCAAAATTTCAAGATGTTGGTGAAGTGTCAATTATTCAGGATGCAAGGCTTAAATACAATGATTCCCAACCTTGCCTCAATGTGCATGCCAAGGGTGGGGATGTGTATCAATTGGACGCTGCTTGCTATGAACATGTGAGGATGGTTTCCACCACTGGAGAGGACATAATGAGCCAAAAAATTGTAATAACATTGAAATTATGGATGCTTTTGAAATGGTAATAAAAAAGGTGAAGCAACATAAAACAAAGAGCACAAGAGCCTCAAAGACAATGAAGAAACAAAATGTTGAGACTACTAGCTCACAAGGATTAAAGGACACAAGAATGAGTGAGGATATGGAGGCAGGTGATCAAAGTGAGACAATGCATGATAGTAGTGACTTAAGAACAAACATTGAGGGAAAAACTAGTGGTGAAACAAACATTACTTTTGCTGCTGTGCAGAGCCTAGTGGCAAGAGTAGTGTGTTCAAAGAACCATCTCATGATGTAGACTTTAAGGCACATGAAAAAAAATTACAAAAGAAGGACACTAGCATGACTGGATTGATGGAGTATGCAAAGTACTTTCCTTTTGGAGTTCAATATGAGGTTTCTATTCCAGTCATGAATTGCTTTAAAGCACCAAGTCAATACGTGTATAGGACCTTAACTGTCAATTATGTAAATGAATTAGTGAAGAGCTTTGCCATGTTGTCAAAGCATCTAGCCACATGTCCATATCTTATGCCTTTTCATAAAGAGACAAATATTCCAATGCACAAGGAAGAGGTGCAAGTTGAGACGTTGTGGGAGTAAACATATTGGATCCTAGTAGGGCAACACTCAATATATGCAGCAAAACTCTTCATAAGAGATGGAAAGGGGGAAGCATTTGAACAAAGGAAATGTTTCTATACAAGGAGGAAGGCACGCATTGTGGTTAATGCTCCAGAAGATGCAAGCTGCAAAATATCTTCGATGGCTAATATGGAGGCTCAAAAAGTTTCGAAGAATCAACCTTATATCAACGAGTCTTGCAAAATCTTAGGGCACAATGGATTGCCTTTGGAAGACCAAAGAAGCCAATTCAAGGGCTTGTAAAAGGCCACAAAGATCGTCAAAACTAGGATGTGAGTAACAAATTCTACTTGTTTTTGTCTTATTGAAATTACACTTTTGTTTTATATGTCACTCTATGTAGAGAATGCTTCTTCACTTTGTGTGGAGAATGGCATTGCTGCCATTATCCTTCTCCCTATGAGTTCATGGATGATGCCACCGTTTCTATTATGTGACACATTATTGATACATAAAGCTAGAACCATTATCTATACACTCTAAATGAGAATGCTTCTTCATTTTTTGTGGAAAATGGCACTATTGCCATTCTCCTTCTCCTTATGAGTTTATGGATAATGCAACCATTGGATTTTGTGACACATGGAAGGAGAATAGCACTAGTGCCATTCTCGATTTTATTCATACATAGAACTAGTAGCACTATCTTTACTCTCTCTGAAGGATAATGCTCTTCACTTTGTGTGGAGAATGGCACTACTACCATTATCCTCACTATGAGTTTATAATAATGTCACCATTTCCATTATGTGACACATGGAAGGGATAATGGCACTAGCACCATTCTCCATTTAATTGATACATAAAAGTGGTTGGTGTCATTGTTTATTTGATAATGGTGACATTATTCATGATTTAGTAGAGATAAGAAGAATGGCATTGGTTCCATTCCCCACTTTCTATGTAGAATGAAACTATTCCAATTCTCATTTCCGTATGAGGTTATGAAGGATAATTATGCAATGCCCCCAAGGGATAATGGCATGATTGCCATTCTACCTTCAATTTTTGTAAATTTTCCTTCATGACATTCTTTGTTTAATTTCTGGAGAATGGCACTAATGCCATTGCTCAGAATTGCATGTGTTGAATTTCAATATTTGTTGTCTATGTAGGATTGATTTGGCATTATTTATTGCATGTTTCTAATATGGTTCTCTTAATTTGTTCCAAAATTTTATATCAATTGCCAATGTTTCCATGGGATCAAACTTTGCTACCAAGGATACCCACATGGTGACATATGATGATGACATTTATGAAAGGCGGATATCAATTTTGAGATCTGTAAGCAAAGGAGATTTGGAAGATCGTCAACCCACAATTACATACTTAAGATGCTTATTTGGGTTAGATGATGAAAGCGTACGAAAGATCCAAGAAGAGATAGAGACAGGTGAGATTGTATTGTTTAAGTCTAGGCAAGACAAGGGTATCATTGACATGTCTTAGCGAGCGATGGGTATAAAGCAGGAAAGAGTGATTAAAGATGAGCTTATTAAAGTGTTCAACATGCAAAACCAATCAAAAAAGTTCCAAACATGGGATGATATTGCAAGTTATTATAATATTGGTCTAGAAGTATATCAATGCTTGCATGGATGTTGTGAGACACGGCTTAGAGAAAAACTACAGATTGGCAAAACAACACCAAAGTTTCCACAAGCTACAATAAGGTATGTTGAATGGATAATAAGTGGAAAGAAAGGTACATCTAGTTCAAAGTCTTGCTTTCCTTGGAGAGTCACATTGGTTGACATGGAGATGGAAGGTGATGTATTCTTGGCCCTCATATCAAGGATACACTTCCAATTGGTTTATGTGTGCTTGACACCACAAAGTTCTTGCAAAGATGTACAATGGAATAAACTTTCATTTTCCAATTTGATTAAAGGAGTCTTGAAGGCCACAATATCTCCACCACAGTTTGTGTTGTTGTCCTTCTTGAATATATGGGAAATGACAAGTCTTAAGGATGCTTTGGTGGAGGGGTCCATATGGCATATGGTTTAGTGGAGGTGCACAAATTAGCAGATTCACATCACCAAAAAGTCTTCAACAAGAGATTTTTGAAACCATTTCATACTCATCTCTGACCCAGTCATGGAAATGCTATGCATTCCACGAGCGACTGGGGGGTAATCTGTTAGCCAAAAAAATGAACTCTTGTAAATGTAATAAGTAAAGGTGTGAATGCATGTGTGACATTAGTTTCATAGAATAATACATGTCCATGGCCAATGGTTGAGGTGGCAAGGAGCTCCATGTGCCACCCTCCATGTAGGCAAGCATCTTTTCAATTATGCATATAGGTTACGGTGTGTGCATTATAATATGCATAAATGTGATGAGATGGAGGACCATCTTGAATGGGTCATGCCTCCACCTCACCCACATTGAATGAGAGGGAAGCTAGTGAATGGTCCAAAAATATAAATAATTTCGGAGGACAAGATTCATGAGTCACCCATGGGCCAAGGTACATAAAATATTAGGAGAGAGGGATCTTTGTGCCAACCCATCCAAAATATAAAATAATGAGGGTCAAATCAAAGGATCTAAGATATGGTTTGGAGCATAGGGAAAAAGAAGCCCAACTATTGTCGCTTACAATTCATGGTGCGGCCAACGATGGGGCAAGGAAGAGGACAAGCTTGGAAAAGTAGCATTATTATATTTGGGGGGTTACAACCTCACCTTGCCTATTTAAGAAGGCTCTTTTCTTTGTATTGGACACACACACTCCTCATTTGACACCCAACATTCCACTTGTAGCCATGCTCCTCTCCACTCCATTAGTCCATACCCATCTCCTTTGATGCTCTCTCTCTCACTTAGTTTTTCTATGTCCACATAGAATGCTCCATCACTTCACTTCACTTGTATTCCATCCACTTCTTTCCATTGTACATGAGCCGTACATGAGCCACCCTTCTCCATGAATATAGTTTCACGCCATTACCCTTTCGCTATGAATATCCTTTGAGTCACTTCCTATTTTTACATTTGTATCATGTTCCTTCCCTCTCTTCCTCATCTATTGTAATTCGAAATTTATGGCACCTCATACGCCATGATGCATTACAGAATCCCGAATGTGCATGTTTGAAACAACACCACCATAACATTGTGCATCCATAGTACGTCATGGCTTGGATTTTTGTTCAGCCCAAATTGTAAGTTTGAAGTAAGGATATGCGTTTTTTTAGGTCAAAAATCATGCAAGCCAGTAGTTTTTGCTTTTGTTGTATGTGTGGGTTTGCATGCAATTGATTTGTTAAAAAAACAATTGTTTTTGTGAAAAAACATGCAAACAATGGAAAAAATACACGTGACTACTCTTGCAATTGAAGAAGAGGGCATACCATATGGAGCCGGGGTCTACCGATGGCGGTAGCGCCCGGACCCCATCGCTGGGGGCATTGCCCCCACAGTTCCCATGGGGGGCATTGCCCCCAGGCCCCCATCGAGGGGTCCTGCCCCCCAAACCCGTGCTGGATTTAGGTTTTAGGGTTTAGGGTAAGCCCCCATCAAGTACCGCTTCCCCCCGAACCCCCCACTAGGGGAATTGCCCCAACAAGGGGTGTTGACCCTCAAAATCCCATCCTTCAAACTCACATCAAGGGCATTGGCCCCAGATCCCCTATGTTTTAAGTTACTCACGTAACATTGTTACTGACTTATGATAAATGGGCATTGTACATCTAGCAACTTGTTTTATGTATCAAATTTTGACATAATTATAATATTTTGTCAAAAATTTTCATGTGTTAGTCACTAGTATCATGGCTTTTCTATAAAGTATTAACATCATCTAGCTCAAAGTATTAAGAATCTTTTAAAATATTTTTATTTGTAGAACTAAGTAGTTATTATCATTAATCCTTATAGCTTTAAAATATTTTATTTCTATTATTTATTATTCGCTGCAAGGTATATACTATTATAAGTAAGAAAGTGTTGTTCTTTTGTTGACTTTCTTTGAGTTCTAGTTTGTCAATGTAAATAATGTTCCAATGTTAAATAGAGTAACTTTTTTGGGTTCTATTATTATCTCTATGCACAACTCCTTGAGACATAGTTTGTATATTTTTAAAATTTATATTTCCTTCAAAAATTATCTTTTATTTTTCATTTTATCTTTTCCTTGTTCTATAATGTCTTGTGAATTTTGTGTTGTATCCTAATATATTTCTATAGTTCTTCAGTTATATCATGATCAAAACCTAAGATACTCAATTTGTTACAAAAAGCAAAAAAAAAAGATTTTCTTATAAATAAAAATTTGCATGCATGCACACACAAATTTAATAATTTAGGGTTCTATTTTTTATATCTTCGTATGCACATACATGACATGCATTTACGTCCTCTCTTTGGTCCAACATTACATTCAGTTGATTCATGGAAAATTTCCTTCCCTCTTTGCTTACACTCCAAAATATATCTCTTCCATATACGAAACAAATTACACAAAGTCAATAGTGAACCATGAAATACCTTCCATTCTATCTTTAATGTTCGTCATTATAGGCCATGGGCCAAGAGTGTCAAAATAAGGGCTAGAAGGCTAAGGCTGAAAATTAGGGTTAAACATCCCTTTTAAAAGGTCCATGTATAAAAGCCAAGATTGTTGACTTGGTTGGAGTATGAAATAGAGAGCAACCTCCCTTCATCCTTGTGTTGATGTCCATTGCTTCCTTTTCCTTTTACTCTTGTCTTGTTGCTACGACTACGATCGATTCCCCATCCACCACGCTCACGCCTCTCTCTTCTCTTCTTCTCATTCTCCTCCCCCTTACGATCGTGTAGTTACTCGGACTGAATTCAAGGACAATGTCCGTGAAAACATCACGCAACCACATGCGAATCAGCTCCCACAAGGAAGTTGCTTAGAAGACGAGCTCTCCGAAGTGGCTTGGCTGAAGATCCCCATGACACGTTAGTCTCTGTTGAAGGCTTAACAAATTTGGTGCCGTTGTCAGGGAGGTAAGCAGCCTTGCTTGATTCTTTGATGTTGTTTTCCTTGCTATTACCCTGCGAAAACCGTTAGTTGGTTGCAAAGTAGAGTAGGAGTGAAAGAGTGGCCAAAGGGCTGGAAATCTATGAAAACGTGTTATTTTGTTGTTGTTTTTGTTATGAAAAGCTTAGATTGTTGTTAAGTAGTTTCTTCTCATAAAAAACGACCTATCACAGTCGACTTTTGGGCTAGATTTGACCCGAGAAGTGACTTGTGTGGTCAAAAGCCAAAAACCTTCATTCTGACTTTTAAAAAGTTGTTGTTTTATGGTTTTTATGCTTTACATAGTTAGCAAAGCACTCACACAACACTGTACATAAATCATAGATTTGAAAAACTCTAAAAAGTTGGGTGAAAAGGTCAAAAATAGAGTCGGGGTTCTTGCACGCTGCATTAGTGTTCTAGGGCACTGCATTAATTCCCAACAGTCATCACTCATAGCAGCTGTCACCTACCCCCTGACAAAAAATTTAATGCACTAGTAGCTATCAAGATTATTGCAGCACGCTGCAATAAGATGTGGTTGACTTTGACCCAAAATATCTTCATCAGAGACCACAAATCTCGGTGACATTAAATCAAGCAACCAAATTGATTAAGGTGTCAGTTAATGCATCGGCGCTGCATTAATTAATGCAACATGATGTAATAATCTTTGCCAAAATTGGTCAATCTTGAGCAATTGAATGGTGAGTCCATGAAGTTTCCAGGTCAAGTTTCCTACCAGAAAGTCAAAGTGTTTGCAATAGCTAGGGCGCTGCATTAGCCCTATTGCAGCATGCTACAAGAATTTATTGCATCAGCACTTGAAACAGTGACACTACTAGGCTGAACAAGTTGGCAACAGGTCCAATTCTCCCCTAAATCTTGAACTCATACATGCACCTTAGGTCCGGAGAAATCTTAGGATCTGAAGTGGCCCCAAAAGACAGCGCATCCAATGTAGATTTAGGCCATCTTGGGCCCAAGTCTATCTGCTACTAGAGAGGTCTTCTTTGAATAAAACTTCATCTATAATAGGACCTCTCTTCGAATACGAGTCAAGTACAGACGAAACATTGAGCATGGAGGATAACGTACCGAACCAGAATGATACTCTCAGGTATCCATTGCTCTGAATTTAGGGACCCAATCCCCTACACATTCAACTTCCAATAGGATCTATGAAGGCATAACCAACTTCTTTGGAAGCTTTGACCTGCAAGCTTAGCTCTTTGACAACACCGAAGATATGAATCCGTTGGCTCGTACAACCACAGTGACCTCAGGACCTCCTGTTGTTACAGAACATATGGCGAGGGTGATGACACCACCCTTTGAAACTGATCTACATTCTCAGAATCTACATGCTAAAGATGGACCCATCTTTCGATTTGATTCGGAGGTAGGACCATATGAACCACGAGGGAATTATAGATCATACCTAGACATGCAACAGATGGAGGCAAATGCCCAGAGGATGCCACAACCACCAAGACCTCTACTACATTTCCAAGGCAGACCTCCAACTCCACGACCCCCAGTCATGACATTGGCTTATCAAGGGCCGACACCTAGGTTCAATCTAGTGTCAATAGGACCAACTTTCACTTCAACTCATCCAACGGCGGTGAATGCACTGTAAGAAGCACCAAGTACATCCTATTACATGGATCCCAACATGAGATAGTACCCAAGACTGGTCCCATTAGAACAACCCTCTGTTCCCCCACAACCACCATATCCATACCCAGGTCAACCACCAATGCCATATCCATAGCCACCTCCTACTCATCAGACGGTGTTTTCTAATGAAGCGCTTAGGGTGTTAGTGCAGGCTATAGGAAGGGGGGCACCAGTGCCAGTTGCATTTCCTGCAGCCAGAGATAACCATGGAACTAGAAATAGGTCCATAGCCATTGCCAAGTTGATTACAAAATTCCAAGGAGAGGGTGATCCGATCACCTACGTAGAACGCTTTGAGCAAGTTTGTGCTGCCTTCGGCGGAGATGTCTCCGATGTGGTGATAAAATCAGAGCCTTTGGAATTCAACTGGATGGCAAGGCAGGTGCATGGTATCGGGCACTTAAACTCAAAGAGAAAGATACATGGGATACGTTGAGAGGGTCCTTCATCTTGGAATATTTTCCAAAAGGGCCGAAGTGGAGCCCTGTAAATCAATTGAACCAAGTCAAACAGGGTAAGGACTCTTTACGAGATAACATTGCCAGAATCAAACATTTGAACGCAAGGTGTGAGCCTCATTAAAGGCTCAATGAGAGCAACTCTTGCCTCGATTTTTATTGGGGT
This sequence comes from Cibotium barometz, assembly GCF_041138505.1. Taxonomy (NCBI): domain Eukaryota; kingdom Viridiplantae; phylum Streptophyta; class Polypodiopsida; order Cyatheales; family Cibotiaceae; genus Cibotium; species Cibotium barometz. Next base: position 35,076,287 of record NC_141074.1, on the reverse strand, counting down.
TCAGAAGTCCAAAGCTACATGATCAGCTTACTGTCCTGAACATAACATCTTTTGAGACATGCAGTAAGGAAGCAATCAGGTTAGGAGACAACATGAGAGAGGGTGACGAAACCATTATGACATCTATACCCTCGATCATGGGATCTAAGGACCCTGATGCGAGTTCATCCCGGGTTTCTAAGGAGAAATCCAAGGAAACCAAGGATCTAAACATTGATGAGCTTGCAGATCTAATAGTCGCAAGGTTGAATCCTCAAGGAAAAAATGCAACTCATCGTGATAATCAAGGAAATGCGCACTTGTATCCAAGACGAGATATGGTTTAGTGCAGCGTATGCTCAAGGAATCACCCTTCGACCAAGGCTACGAGCGAGACCACCAGCCTTGTGGTGTGGACACTGTACTAGATGGGGAAACCATGAAACTTCCCAGTGCAGATATCCTAGAATGTTGCCTCCAACACAAACATAGACATATCAACCTAGGCTGCAATAACTAGCACTACCAGCTCTGTCGCCATTATAAACGAATCAAATTATTCAAGGGGCTAACAATGCTAAATCAATACCATATCAAGCACAAAATGTGCCGTTCTACCACCACCAATCCTAGGACCTCAACCACCTCCGCCAAGAATCACTCCAATGAATCAAGTGATGGTGGAAGAAATAGCCTAGGGTTGGATGGAACCTGATCCAAGGATCATGGAGACCTATGCTGAACAACTGTTATCCACTCTGGAGGAAGATGAGTACATGAGTTACCTCAGTCATTACATTGTTTAGGGAGATCAACATATCCCAATGTACCAGACAGCGCCAGTCCAATGCCAAGGATAGGGATATGAATAACACGAACCAGAGACCCCCAATCCAATGCTACAAGTGCAATGGACCACATAAGGCAAATGAGTGCCCAAAAAAGTGCAAGCAGGACAACCTATCTAGTGTTATGGTTGTGCAGGGCCTCATTATTATAAGGACTATCCATACAGGCACAACAATGCACCACCAGTTACCACCGCAGTTGCTGCCAATGTTCCATTATGCAGTGGTTGTGGTATTGATCATCTCTATGAGGATTGTACAATGCGAAGAGCACCTGTAGATGCTTCAAACCCAAGAACGACGAGTCTCAACTTGTTAGGGATTGAACACAGATGTATTGCTCAGGTATCCTTAAACGTGATTACTCGCATGCAAGCCCCAAGGCAATCACACGAGAATTGCACAAGAGGGAGAGAGAAGGTCAAACTGGAACATCACAGACTCTGAAACCCCAAAATGACCCACCCAAAAAGTAGGCGATTAAAGTGGGCAAGGGGAAGGATAAGGTGATAGTGCAGAGCAATTATGACGAGGACACGGCCACAGTAGCAACCTCAAAAACGATAGGAAGTTCAGAAAGGAAGTCCAGTCAAGGAGGTGGAGAAGACGAGGGCCTAAGGGAAGGAAAGGCAGAAGAGCCCAGACCTAATACACCCAGCGGATTTCACAAATACCCTAATCCCATCCACCAGAAGAAGGAGAATTTGGCAAAGGCAAAGGCTCTAGTAGAGGAATGTCAAGCAATGCAGGTTGAAACTAGAGCGCCAGTTGACATTAAATTCCCACAACATCAGAAATACCCACCGATGCATAGAACACTAGTCAAAGTACCATCCATCATAGGGGAAATGAACGAAGATCGATTGTCAAATCGATAACCCTCTGCTCATGGATTGTATGTTTGAGGAGGATCCAGTTATGAAATGATTAAGACACGAGGGTCTAAACAACCTTCATGATGACATGGAAAAATAGTATGATGGCATTACGATGCGAGATGGGCCAAGAGATGTCGCAGGACTTGTTGCATTCTTGTCCATGGAAGTCAAGATGCCAATCCCTTCATTGCTTAGGGGAAACCCGACATTATGGCATGACTTATAAGATTGGATGAATGGACACCTTGATTCGATGGTAGGAGTTCATGATGACAAGTGGACAAAGGAAGGATCAAACTTAGAGAATGACACGCCTATGGTGCCTATCAATAAGTTAGATCCATACTTTAAGAGTGATGACTCTAATGCGGTCATTCTGATATCATACCATCGTAGGAAAGTTGAGGCTATCCTGGATGGCGGTGCAGGAGTGAGCATCATGACCAAGCAATGTTGGGAGAAATGGGGAAGCCTGCTCATGTGGAGAAGACTTCAGTGATAGTCAAGTTGGCTGATGGAACCACTACAAGACCAATGGGTGTGGTGAAGGACTTAAGGGTCAAAACCTTTGGCATCATCTACCATGTGTGGTTTGTAGTCATGGATTTTAAGAACCCAATTGACTCCTATGACATAATCCTAGGAAGACCATTCTTGAGATCAGTAGGAGTAGGACATGATTGGTCGTCAAATACAATCTATCTCAGAAAGGATACTTCCGTGACAAAAGTGGACCTGCCAACATGGAAATCTCGTCCACTAGTTTGCTTCTACTGAATCAGAGACAATAGCTAGAATAATAACTATTAATCAGTTCGAAGCTGCAAACGAGAGGATAATGGGGGGTGATGCTGATGAAACATGGTACGCACCTCTACCTGAGCCAGAGTATTTGCATAATTGGATGCACTTGCTTGCTACCATTGATGTGCCTGAAAAGAGAGGAACTAGCTTGGTTAAAGATGAGAGCGGCTCATAGGACACAAACAGTAGTCCCACTCTGCAGCATGATCAATCTTGTTAAGCATGACAAGAAGCTTAACAATGCATTACCAATCAAACCAAATCTTCAACATGCTAAGCGATGAAATGTATTACCAACTCCTTCCTACACCACAACCCACATGGGTGACGACAGGGTGGCATACATGGAATCTGACCTTCAATGGTTATGGTATGTACAAGCAACGGGCGATCACGAATTCACAGAGGATTGGGGTAGGAGGATGGAAGAGTTCCTAATTCCAGTAGGATCATTGAAGATAGAAGAACCATTATTAGAAATGCGAGGGCAGAAGGGGGATATGGGTGAAAAAAGAATTCCAGACTAAAGAAAACCCAAGGAATCTGTTGAAATTGTGCCAAAAAAACAACGTGAACCCTCAGCTTGAACCAGTAAACGAAAGGGACGCCATTGCATAGTAAGAAGTCTTGACCATCTTTACTTGATTGGGCTTCGGACAAGTTATTGGAAGAGGAAGATCAGAAGGCTGTCCCTACACATTTTAAGTCCTACTCTATTCAAGATCAAAAGGATGTCCCTGCACATTTTAAGTCCTACTCTATTCAAGATCAGAAGGATGTCCCTGCACATTTTAAGTCCTACTCTATTCAAGATCGAGATATATTCTGTGAGAGGTCTAAGAGGATAGCGGACACATATGATGATGGAGTCTATGAAGGACCAGCAAAAGTTAAGGAAGTAAATTTGGCTGGACCCCAAAGCCAGTCTTTGTGTCAGTGGACCTTATGAGCACCCATGCCAGTGGCCTTTGTTGAGGGCTTGTAAGCTCCATCAAATTGTAATATCCAAGATGACATTACACCAAAACCGAAATGCGGACATCTTAAGTTTCACGGTAGTCTAGGATAGGAAGAAGGAGAGGATGGGGGGATCTTAAAACCTTCGTAAGATGTTTTGCCCCAAAGAGACTAACAATGCGTTGTTGATGATTAATCTTCACTCAAAAAAGAATTACAACATGAAGTTCAAAATGTGGTTGGAAAGGTTGGTTGGGTACAAAGGGATTCCTTGGACAGAACATCACCAACCATATCCGATTCCTAAGAAGCGTTGAAGTGAAGTTGTAAAGAAATCATCCAACATAAGCTTGTCCACATGAACTAACAAGCAAATACACAAAATTTCAGTCCAGTCTTCAGGGTCATTCTAGCCTTGGCAGAAAGTTACCCGTTTGATTACTTCAGAGGCTGCAAGAAGCTCGCAAGAAGCTCGATGACGGTGCAATGTGTAGACGTGATGTCGAAGTTCTCCCAATGTATTACGAGCTCACCATCACGAACCATCCACGGCAAATAACCCCATCCATCATCTCCACGGGAAAGGTGCTTGATTATAACTTGCTGAAGGTAGATGTGGAGATTCATGAACAAATCGCGCCAATTGGTTCCATCGACATGCTGAAGCCCATGTACCAAGTCTTTGAATTTGGCATGAAATTTCACCCTCCTCGTGTCACGTGCGTTGAAGTGGTGATCTTAAAAATTTTGAAAATATATTTCAACACTTGAAGAAAGCCCATAAAATGAAGCACTTTTGCTTTTTACATCAAGAGGAAATTCCTCATGGTGGTTAAAAAGTTATGGTTCCAAGGGCTTCACCATATAAGCAATATCCTCCCAATTAAATCACCAACCCTCCTAGCTAGCCTAGTGGTAATGTAGGCTTTTGACATTCGGGAGGTCATGGGTTCAAATCCCACTCGTCTTAAAATCCTTCTACTTTAATATATATGTAGTTATATATATAAAAGGAGAGGAGAAGAGAAAGGGAAGGAGAAGAAGAAGAAGATAGTGGGGCGAAGGGAGTGTAAAAATCGGCCAGTTTTTTTTCCTTGCAACAGATCCGCGCGCGCCTTGCCACACAGTCACAGTCGCACGATGCAGAACAGTTTTAAATGCACATGCAAAATTTCAGATGCACAATCGCCTCACACCGTCATGGGAATGTAGTCATTGCTTTGCGCTTCAGCCAGCCGGACCATCGCAGTCACAATCCCGCACTTCATAGTCACAGGAGATATTTTTCTCTTTTCAGTGTTGCTGGCCATGGAGATTACGTATCCCAGCAACCACACCAAAAATGTGGATGCGCAATGCTATGGTGGCATTGTTGCAAACATACACATTCGGGATGCCGTAATTCATCATGGCGTATGTGGTGCTGTCAATTTCAAATTACAATAGAAGAGGAAGAGAGGGAAGGAACATGATACAAATGTTAAAAAATAGTAAATTACTCAAAGGATATTCACAAATGAAAGGGTAATGATGTAAAACTACATTCATGGAGGGTGGCTCATGTACAATGGAAAGGAGTGGAAGGAATACCAATGAAGTGAAGTGATGGAGCATTCTATGTGGACGTAGGAAAACTAAGTGAGAGAGAGGGCATCGAAGAAATGGGTATGGACTAAGGAGGTGGAAAGGAGCATGGCTGCAAGTGGAAGGTTGGGTCTCAAATGAGGAGTGTGTGTCCATTACAAAGAAAAGAGCCTTCTTAAATAGGCAAGGTGAGGTTGTAACCCCCCCCAAATATAATAATGCTACTTTTCCAAATGGTTAGTACAGCGCCAATATGCATTGGATATGTTGGCAAAATATGGCATGATAGGGTGTAAGCCTATGAGTACACCTTTGGAGCAAAATGTGAAGTTGCGGGTTGATTATGGTGATGAGTTGGATGACCTATCTATGTACAGAAAGATGGTTGGTAGTCTCATATACATGACTATCACACGCCCGGAGTTGAGTTATGTTGTGGGGCTAGTAAGCCAGTTTATGCAGAGCCCCAGAAAACCACATTTGGATGCAGTGAGATGCATTATGAGATATGTGAAGACCACTACACATTATGGTCTACTTTATGAGAGTGGTAAAAGCTTGGACATACATGGCTACACAGATGCTGATTGGGCAGGTAGTGCATATGACAGGAGGTCTACTAGTGGATATGCTTTTACACTTGAAAGTGCTGTGGTGAGTTGAAGTAGCAAGAAGCAACCTACAGTTGCTTTATCTAGTACAGAGGGTGAATACAGGGGTGCAGCCATTGCCACTTGTGAGGCTATATGGTTAAAGAGTCTCTTGACAAATTTGTGTGAGCCTATTGATGGCAAAGTTGTCATTCATTATGACAACATGAGCAGTATATAGTTGGCAAAGAATCCAGTGTTTCATGCGAGGACCAAACACATAGAGGTCCATTATCATTTTGTCAGAGAGAAGGTGCTGGATGGTACAGTTGATCTACAGTATGTGAAGACTCATGAGCAGGTGGCAGATATCTTTACAAAGCCACTTAGTAGCAGGGAGAAGTTTGAGTACTTCCATACTATGTTGGGAGTACATGGGATGAGCTTGAGGGGGAGTGTTGAGAGTTTTGATATCCCAAGCTCATCTACATCTTCATCGGTAGTACATCATGAGCTTGAGAGGAGCTGTTGAGATTCAAGCTCGATGTCAGTGTGAGCTAGCTATGCTATGTGCTGACATGTTAGGTAGGAACATGTGTGAGACATAAATGACCGCGTGTCCAGCTGGTCATAGTGTGTGGACATTAGCTAGGGTTAGATGAGTGTGGACACAACTCATAGTGTGTTGTGTGGATTATGGATTATGGTATTGTGCATTGTGTGAGAGTGGACATGGCTTCCCTCTATGGTTAGGGTTTGAAATATACATTAGGGTTGCTCCTGTGTGTGTGTCTCCTCCCCCTCTACCGTTCTCTCAACATGCACCAGCCATTTAGGCATACCTCTAGCCTGCTCATTTTCAGCCCTATCCTCATTACATCCTGTAAATCTGCATCAGAAATAGGCTGATCTATGATGTCGTTTGAAATCTGCATAGGCTAAATATTTACCTCATTAGGACTTACATTAAAAATTCCCACCTGTAAAGAGAGGCAACAACGTATCAAATACATCCCATGAGCTCACACCTGTCTCTTTGGTACATGATAACAAAGGCTGCACAGCATCTTCCATAAAAACAACATCTCGACTAATTAAGATACGCTTTGACTGCGGATGATACAATCTGTAACCCTTGCTCTCAGCACTATAACCAACAAAAATGCATTTGACAGCCTTATCATCCAATTTTATGCGTTGTTGCACAGGCACTAAAGCATAGGCCAAGCAACCAAAGATACGCAAGTGACCAATAGAAGGCTTCCTGCCATGCCAAGCTTCGTATGGAGTAATAGACTGCAAGGCCTTAGTGGGACACCTGTTGAGTACATTATGCAGCACACATGACAGCCTCAAGCCAAAACGCATGTGGCAAAGCTTGGCTCTTGACCATACATCATGCCATCTCCATAAGTGACCTGTTTTTTCTCTCAGCAACACCATTTTGTTAAGGGGTATACGGCACTGTACATTGGTGTTTTATCCCACGACTAGCCAGAAATGCATCAAACTCTTTAGACATGTACTCCCCCCCTCGATCAGAACGGAGGGTGCCCACATTGCAATTGGATACATTTTCAACCATAAGCAAAAACTGTTTTGAAGCACAAAAATACTTCGGACTTTGCCTTTAGTGGATATACCCATGCATGCCTTGAGTAATCATCAATGAAAGTCACGAAGTACAAGTGTTTACCAAATGACGGAGTTTGCATAGGCCCACATATATCACTATGTACAAGTTGCAATTTGCAAGTGGCCCACACAGAACCATCCTTTGGAAACGCAGAACGCTGCATTTTGCCCAAAATACAGCCTTCACAAACATGTTTCAATGGTGCCTCAAGAGGGGGCAATGAAGCAACCATATCAAATTTCTACAAACGCAGCAAACTAGCAAATTTCAGATGACCAAAACGAGCATGCCATAGTTTTGTATCTGAAACTGCCTTTTCATCAAAAACTGCATTTGCTCAATCTTCCACACACTTGTCATAAGAATTGAGCCTATACAGCCCACGAAACAAGGTGCCAGATACAATAATCGTATCACCAGAAGTCAAATCATGAACAGGACATCTGTCATCCACAAAATTGACTACAAGTCCAAGTCTAGCAAGCGCAGAGATAGACAATAGATTCTTCTTTATCCCTGGCACATACAAAGCATTTGAAAGTGTGAAAGCGCTGCCATTTGCAGTCGTGAGCATAATCCAACTCCCTTCACTGTGGGTAAGAAGCATTATTGGCACATGTGACAGTATTCCCATTAGGGACAGCCTCAAGAGAAGTGAACATATCACGATGCGAGGTAATGTGCTTTGTAGCATCACTGTCAAAATACCAAACATGAGAGTCAACAGAAACTGCCAAACATGCATCATGTACAGATGGGTCATACTGGCAATACATGCTACGCCCGACTTGTCTCCTCCAAGATTACGATGGGCATACCGACGTTCAACATTTGTGTCAGTATTTTAACGTCGGTATGCCCTCAAGCTCTAATAGTGCACCAAAAATGATGGACAAGTTTATGAATCAAGGTGCAGATGAGTAAGCTATAGAATGCAAGTGAATCCTTAGAGCTAGCATGGGAAATTAACCAAAAAAAAAGGTGCAAAAGTGCCAGCCAAGGAAGACAAAGAAGAAGGACCAACCATGATAGATTAAGGAGACAAGCAACGGAGCAACAACAAAAAGAAGCTCAAGGACAACAACAAGAGATATAAGAATCAACCCAACTCTCAAAGCATCATGGAATGGAATGGTCGGTCACGACACGAATAGGGGAATGACATCTGAAGTAGGACATGCTTCTTGTGCCATGGCCGACCTCCATGAGAAAGAGTGAACGTGGTAAAAAATGGAAAAATGTGGTAAAACATGGTAAGGGAGGATTTCGAATAACTTAACATAACTATTTTCTCTCATCGCCCCCACAGAGCGAAAAGAGAGATTCGTTGAGACATAAATTCTCTCTTCGCTCCATGGGCAGAAGCACTCAAAAGCACACAATTAGAAAGACAAATTGAATAAAATATTGGGAGGATAGGTAAGATAAAACGTGGGAAAACGTGGTAAAACATAGTAAGGGAGCAAGAAAAAGGAAAACTCGCACCTGTTGTTGCAAAGGGAGGAAGACAATGGTACAAATAAGGTTGGCAATGGAAATTTGGTTCGAGAGAGCTAGTAGAGAGATTTGGAAAATAAGGAGTAGCACAAAAAGAGGAGATGAACAATGAGGCACTTATATAGATCTTGAGAACAACATTCAGACACGTCAACGCCAATGTTTTTGTGACACGTGTCACTCCTTCATTGGTGAGAAATTAGGGCTAACTTGTAATGAACACATGTATAAGATTGATTGGTGCCACCCTCACCGATGTTTACGTGGAATGCTTGGAATTTACCTGTCAAGCTATGTAGTGGTTGTTCCTCTGTTAAATTTGAGGGAAATATATCTAAAACAATTAAACAACACTTACACAATCATATTTTCACATTCATCTGCCATACTTTTGCAATTGAGGGAGCAAACAAAATAAATGGATATGCAACCTACATACTCTTACATCTCAATTTTATTTACAATTCGATGGAAATCGAGTTTGTCGGGGAAGATGAATGTCTTGTAGTTTGTATACATGCTATACAATGGCCACAAGATCCCCATTGCTCAATTTCTTAAGTCATTGTAGACACCCCTTCCAATGCAGCTCTACCACTCCTGGTTGTCGAACTCGGTGTGGACCAACATCAGAAGATTGAAGGAAGTCGCAATCATTCTTTCTGAATGTCTCCCCCGCCCAAGCATCGTCTTCATTCCTACTGTTGTGTAACAAAATCTCTCTATTTCATCTCTTAGTCTTCTCTGTGACCCAGCCATATCGAAGTAACACGCAGAGTTGAATATAGCTATCTAAATTTTGGATAGGGACGATGAGAAGAAGAGGAAGAAGCAGAAGAAGAGCTAAAATGGTCACAAGATGTGGAGTCGAAAGGACTCAAGATGGAAGGTTGGCTAATAGCAAAACAAAATTTTGTTCTCTTGAGAGATTCAAAATTTCATATTTATGTGTCTGCCCGCCACCATAAAGGTTTGGGAGAAAAGTTCAAGAAACAAATCTAATGGGCCCCACATTTAGATACGAACAACTTATTCTGACGTGTCTGACAAGCCTAGTAGTGTTGTGACAAGCCTAAACTACTCCCTATGTCCAAAGGAGACAAGATGCGCACAACCCTTCAATCCTATTAGCCCATTGTTAATGACCATCATTAGCAAAGGGCCCTTTTTATGCTCAAATGTATCCAATGTGTATGGTGATGTTGCAATGTGTCCCCCAATCTAATGAGAATTCCTAATGGGTAATTAGGTCTAGCCATTAAATATGTCAGTCAACCAAAAATACACGTAGATCTAAGTGTGCATCCGTAATGACATTTAGGGATGCCATCATTAGGGAAAAAGGGAGCTCCTTTTGGGTCCATGTGATAAATTGACAATTTCTTGTTTTTCTTCTACCCAAAATCAAAAGAAATATGAAAATAAGTACATGAGACTATAAAAATCTGTCTTGAAAGGAATAAATATATTATTTAAAATTCAATACCCACACATATGGAGGCTTTACCTTAAATTCTCCTACAAGCTTATCTAAGTTTGATACAAAATTTGGTGTTTTTACATCACCGACACAACCAAAGCACGCTAAAACCCTTGAAAAGACTTTTGAATCGCCAAAATCGAGCACCTAGAGTCCCAAAAAAGGCCATGAAAAGCCTTGAAAGAAAAACTCCTTAAAAAATGATTTCGCAACTTGGAATTCAAAAGTTCTTTTAGGGTTTTTTGCCCACTTTGGATGCGCCACTGATGTCAGAAACACCAAATTCTACTCCAAAAGACCATCTTGAGAAATTGACTCAATATTGCCTTTACATAAAAAGATCTTGAGGGAATCCAAAAAAGATCACCACATTAATGTGGCATGTATATACCAACATAGTTTTATTTCACATAGTTTACTTATTTTTGTAAAATCTCCAATGTTACACTAGCCCTCGTCTGATTGGTCGAGAGACTATTTTCCTAAACCTTAAAAAGGCCCTCTCTCGTCACATCGGACCTCTTTGTTTGACACCTTAATGGCTCACCTTGGGCTCTTTGGACTCCGTGGGTCCATCAATCATCAACACTTTGCCATATCCAATGGGGTTGGTGATGTTGTTGCACTATGTGCCCCAATATGAAGAGAATCCCTAATGGATAGTTAGGTTTACCCATTAGATATCTCACTCGGCCAAAAATACATGCAGCTTTGAGTGTGAGGCCATAACGATGTTTAGGGATGCCATAATTAAGAAAAAAAGGGAGCTCATTTTGGGACCATGTAAGACATTCAAAATTTCTTGTTTTTTCTTTCACCCAAACTCAGAATAAATATCAAAATAGTACATGTGAGAACAAAAATGTCAGTTTGAAAAGGATTAAATATATTATTTCAAATTCACGCATTTGTAGGCTTCACATTAAATGCTCCTACAAGCTGATCTAACTTTGATACAAAATTTGGTGTTTTTGACATCATCAACATGTCAAAACAGGCCAAAACCCCCCAAAAAAGACTTTTGAATCGCCGAAATCGAGCACCCAAAGGCCTAAAAAAGGCCAAAAAAGGCCCTAAAAGAAAAACTACTTAAAAAATCAATGTGGCAACTTGGAAGTCAAAAGTTCTTTTGGCTTGTTTGTTCCATTTTGGACATGCCAGTGGTGTCAAAAACACCAAGTTTTGCACCAAAAAACCATCTTGAGAAACTTAACTGGATATTGCCTTTACGTACAAAGATCTCATGGTGGGAATCCAAAAAAGATCACCGCAGTAATGTGGCACGTATGTACCAACATAAATATTATGTCGTATACATATTTACCTATTTTTGTGAAATATACAATGTTATGTTGGCCTTCCTCTGATTAGTCGAGAGACTATTTTCCTAAACCTAAAAGGCCCTCTCCTGTATCGAACCTCTTTTTCTAACACCTTAATGGCTCACCTTGGGGTCTTTGGATTCCTCGGGTCCATCAATCTCATCAATTCTTTACCATGTCCGATGGGGATAGTGATGTTGTTGCACTATGTGCCCAAAATGAAGAGAATTCCTTTTAGGTAGGTAGGTCTAGATATCTCACTCGAATAGAAATACATTCGGTCTGGGTGTGAGGCCACAATGATGTTTAGGGATGCGATAACTAGTAAAAAGCTTATTTTAAGGCCTTATAAAAAATTCAGAACTCCTAGTTTTTTCTTTTACAGCTTGAAATCAGAATAAATATCAAAATTAAGTATAGGTGACTAAAAAATGTATGTTTGAAAAGGAATAAATATGTCATTTGGAATTCAATGCTCACGCATATGGAGGCTTCACATGAAATGCTCCTATAAGCTCATCTAAGTTTGATGCATAGTTTGGTATTTTCGACATCATCAACACGTCTAGTATGAGCCAAAACCCCCTTAAAAGACTATAATTGCTGAAATCGAGCATTCCAAGGCCAACACCATATTGGGGAGTATGGGAATTTCCCACAAGTTTGGGACACGTGGTCAAAAGTTTGGATTAACCATAACTTGAACACCACTAATCCAAAATGAGCGCTTTATAGCTCTTTAGATTCCATTTTTCAAGCGCTGTTCAACGATAGGTCATATGATAGGGTTTTGAGAAACTTACAAACATGTTATCCATGTCCCCTTTTTTAAGTATTCAAAAATGGGAATTGAGAAATTCCCAAATTCACTAATATGGTGTTGGCCCAAAAAAGGCCAAAAAGGGCCCTAAAAGAAAACCTGCTTACAAAAGTGATTTGGCAACTTGGAATTCAAAATCCCCAATTAACTTTGACTAGTCAACTCTTTAAACAAGGATTTTGACCAAAAATGAGGAAAAAAGCATAGCAAGGAGTGGAGGATCCAATTTTCCTAGTTGAAGATGAGATTCAAGGGATTTTTTGATGGAATGAAAGCTTTATTGAAGATGAAGATTTGACAGAGATGGATTTCTAAATGATTTAATATTCCACCTGGATGAGGCATGCCTTCTTGGACTGATTTTTTTTCAATAACAAGTCGAATCCTCGAGCATTGTTAGTGAAATTTGCACTACAGCTTGCTCTTGAGGTTGCCCAATTGCCAACAGAAGGGATTTGGGAATGCCAAAGAGCTAGAGAGATTTTTTTATGAAAAGGCAGATTCAAAGTCATGACTAATTCCCAATAGCAGATGCAAAATTTTAGCCCAAGGGTTGATGTGAGGATTCGTTACCCAATCCAAAGGAGTTTTTAGCTTTGAGGGCTTTGAAAGTGAAGCAATAGAAGAGGAGAATGGTAGCTACCAAGATCTGAGTAGAAAGGGGCAAAATGAAGGATGAGAAGATGGTGAAGGAGACGATGATGGTGTGGTGAGGAAGGGAATGGCTAGGCATTAATACCACACCAAGAAATCTAGGAGGATCATACACAATAAAACCCATGGATTGGAGCAAAGCAAGCAATCATTTCATTAGAACTAGTGCCTCTTATAGACAAGTACAGCCACATCACTAACATAATTGATGAGCTCATAGTAGAGTAGCTACATCCTACAATCTCTTTATGAGACTCTCCAGGAACCTAGTCACATGGACTCTTCTATTAACATCATCCATGAGCCCATTGTGCCCCTTCTAGAACCCCAATAGCCTCTACCATTGCTACCACTCTCTACCACACACTTTAACCATTATTGTGCATTAGTTACTTCAACACATCTTTTAACCTCTCTTTGGCTCTAAAGCTCCCTTGCCATCGAACCTCTTTTTCTAACACCTTAATGCTCGCCTTGGACTCCTTAGCTCCATCAATCATCAACGCTTTGCCATATTTGATGAGGATGGTGATGTTGTTGCACTATGTGCCGAATATGGAGAGCATTCCTAATGGGTAGTAAATCTAGCCATTAGACATCTCACATGATTAGAAATACACCTAGCTCTAAGTGTGAAGCCAAAAGGGATGCGATGGCACTTGACAATTCACTTTCAATAGGGAGTTTTCTTCCTCACAGTTTTCTTCTTTTAAACTCTCTTTGGCTCCAATTTTCTCTCATCCATTGGGTCTCTTTGTCTGACACCTTATAGCTCACCTTGGGCTCTTTGGGTTCCTTGGTTCCATCAATCATCAATGCTTTGCCATGTCTGATGGAGTGTGATGTTGTTGTAATATGTTCCCCAATCTGGAGAGAATCCATGATGAGTATTTATGTCTAGCTATTAGACATCTCACTTAACCAGAAATACATCTGGCTTTGAGGGTGAGTCCCCATAATCATGTACAATGATGCAATGGTACTTGACAAATAACTTTCAATAGTCACTCATCGTATCCCTTGTTTTGGCACGGGATGTCCATTAAGGCCAAGATATGCAACCAATACTTAGAGTCAAGATATGCAACCAATACTTAGAGTCTTCAGGCTCTCAAAGTGGGACATACCAAGGACCTTAAACTTCCCTTCCTATAATTTTCACAAATGTTTTGTATTCCATGTTGCCAGGCCTACTTTCATGACCTCATTGCCCTTTTTGACAATTGGTTGAGCAAACATAGAGTAGTTGGGATAGGCGCTTGAAGGGAGAGATGATCTTGTAGGACCCCTAGTTCTTCTTAAAATCCATCAAAACCAAGGAGTGATGAAACGACATATAGAATGTTGTGAACCTTGTGTCCTTCACTACCCCTAGAGACTCCCCATCTATTGATTTCACCACAAGGGTTGTTGCTTCGAATTTAGGTTCTCCCCATGTCTCTTTGGACTGCTTTGGTGATAATGCTTACCCCAACTCCACTACCTACTTTCACACAATGTAGGAGCAATTTCAAGAACTTGGTATCTATATATTAATTCTACTACATTGCTATTGTGTATGTGCATTTCAAATTCAATGAAAAGTAACCACATTACCACAATGCAAAAGAATGCTTCATTTTGCACACAGGTATGGATTAACTCAATGTAACAATTGAGGTTTCAAATTTACATTGTCAATTTCATGATTGCTTATGTAAAGACAAATAGAGGAAACAAAGATGAGGATGGAAAATGGAAGCCGAACATAAAAAAACAAGTAGATAAAGTACACACTCTTTTTATAAAATTAGATCTTAAGTTGAATGGTAAGAAGTAGCAAATGCACTAGGCTTACCTTTTTAAAGGCTAAATAAGATTCAATGACCAATGCTTTAATAAATGCCAATAATATAACTCTTGGTCATCACATGACACCATGTTTATATCAAGAAAACTTTTCCCTTGCCACAAAGTAAGAATGTACTTTTTAATATCATAATGTAATAGTATAACAACTTTGCTTGTCCCTATGGATAGTGATAAGTTGATTAGTAGAATAAGACTAAGTCTCTCAACTAGCGAGAGTACTTTTTTGTGCCTCTTATAAGAGCCTCTTTCCTTGGTCAATTGTTTCTTACTCATCCAACATATATGTGCACCATCATGTGAATGAAGAGTTTGCTTTTATGTATCTTAGTACATATTATGCATACCTACATTCATACACAAGATAAGAGTAATGACCTCTCTCTTGCCTTGGTCAATTGTTTCTTACTCATCCAACAAGTGTGCACCCACATGTGAATGACAAGTTTGTTTTTATGTATCTTAGTACATATTATGCAATCCTACATTCATACACAAGCTAAGAGTAATGACCTCTCTCTCTCTCTCTCTCTCTCTCTCTCTCTCTCTCTAATCAAAGGTATTAATCTTCTTACACTAGCAATAATAGAATTAAATTTTAAGTTGAAAGGTAAGGAATAGCAAATCCAAGGCTTATGTTCTAAAAGGCTAAACAAAATTCAATGGACAATTCCTTAATATAGGTCAATAATGAACCCTTTTACTTCACATAGACTCTAATATGTGTCAAGATATCTTCTCACCTTGTTGCATGTTCTTTGGCTAGTAAAATACAATGATGTAACAACTTAACAAATTTGGTTGCCCATATGGATATTGATGGTTGACTAGTAGCATAAGATTCAATCCCTCTAGCACGAAGTGCAATACTAAGGTTCTTGTAAGAGCCAAGCGTTGCTCAATTGTGTTCTACTCATGCAACATGTGTGCATCTCTAATGTGAATAGTGGATGTAAGGGGGGGTTGTTTTGGTGTGTGCTAGAATGTATACACATACATACATTGATACACTAAGTGATGATCTCTCTCTCTCTCTCTCTCTCTCTCTCTCTCTCTCTCTCTCTCTCTCTCTCTCTCTCTCGCACGTGCAAAGGTTAAGCATGTGAACAAGTTCTACAAACTAGATACGGTAATACTCAAACCTATTCAATAATAAAAGTTGACTTTGACTTTTTGAAACAAGGTGGCAAAGCCAATGTGATCTTGCTTTGAATGAAATTAAGACCACTGCTAGAGATGTATAACAACAATATAGTAACATAATTTTTTTTTAAAAAACAATGCAACATACTCACATTTACTCCAAATAAGTAAGCTAATTTCTAGTTAACTATAGTTAACTTACATTACAACTCATTAAGAAGTAAACTAATTTACTTACTAGTATCTTTTTTAGGTCAAGTTCGTTAAAAAACCAAGGATGCCACAATTAGCACAACAATAAACAAACCCTTGACTGGGCTAAAATTTTTACATTTTCTGCCCTTTGTTACTACCTCCGATGGTCCGCCCCTTGTTTAACAACGTCAAATACACCTTGCACAATGCTCTAAGGTGTCAACACGAAATCTTACCAATGGGACTAAGGCGTCAAAAGAAACCCTATAAAAACCCCTAAGGAGTCATGGGTATATATATATATAATATGGGCCTAAATATATAATTAATAGCGAGTCATGGACTCATGAGAATTGAACTCGTTACTCCCTCATGCTAATATGCTATTTTTAAGCTTGATTTTTTAAGGCTTTTAACTATCGTTATCTTGATAACGTGTCCACCTGAGAGCCAGCGCAAGCAATGAGAATGACGGAGAGCTCTCCGAGGTAGTGAAGGACGCAGACCTTGAGCCAGCGCAAGATTGAAGCAGGCTGTAGTAGCCGAGTAGGGGCAGGGCTGCGCCATCAGGACGACACAAGGACTCTGGGCTGCCTTTCGGACTTGGGCAAACATCCCTTGTGCAACCAAAGGTAGCTACTAGCTATTTTACTGTCTTCCTTCAATGTGTATTGCAAGTTGAATATACATTTGTACACTGTATGCATACATTCATGTGTATGCACCTCTATGATGTATGCATTGCATCAGACCATATGCTTAAAGAGTACCTACATGCATGTGTAGTATCTTCATGAGCTATCCTTACTGCTTTTAGTAGTTTGAACAATAATGTAAAAGTAAGGACACTCCTTGAGTCCTTGGTTGCATGAATCAAACAAAATGAACCCCATGTGTCTTGCGTAAAAAGATGAAGGGTGTTAATACATGAAGGCAGGCCTTATGTACAATCACCTTGCTCTTAAATTGAGAGTTCTGAAGGGAGTGGTATGTCAATCATGGGGATCAATAATCTGAACAAAGTGAGTATTTGAACATACAAAAGCATATAATACACACTGTGTCTTATCCATGTAAATATCCATGTAACAGAGGCTTTGGAAAGTACTTAAATACAACACATGGAATGCTTCTCTTTTTCCAAAGACTTCCCTTCATGTGAAGGTCATATACACAAGAAAAGCATACACAAGAAAAGCATGTGTATGCCATGCATTCACAGAGCATGCAGAACATGGATACGGCTGACGTGTTAGAGAGAGAGAGAGAGAGAGAGAGAGAGAGAGAGAGAGACTCTAATTTTGATTTAGTCTTTGCATAATTTGCTTTTGATCTTAAAGATGTTCGTCTCGGCAACTTCCGGTGCACCTTCATCATCAAGAGGCATGAATATACAAACAAAGGTTAGACAAAACTTGATTTTTTTCACTATGCTCATATATGAAATTGTATTTACTTGCAAGTGTTTGGTATCGATGATTAGTGATGATTTGATTGCTCTTAATATTCTGCTAGATGAGTCAAACTACTCTCGTTCAACTTTTTGGCAAAGGAAAAGTGAATGAGACTAGGATTGAAGAACATCCATCAAGGAGGCAGACAAGACATGATGTAGTGATGGAGGAGATATTTGGCGTAAGTGATGACAACGATGAATTTGCTGATTCTGAAATTGAGACATGCGAGGATGAGCTTGACTTTGACATGGAGGTACTCGGAGAGGAGACAGTAAGGGCTCCTTCTACCGCCACTGGAGATAGTGAAGAGAAGAAGAAAGGTCCAGTACATAAGTTTCGTTCAGAATGGGTACGTAAATATGCTTTTCTCAAACATGTAGTTTGTGGTAAAGAAGAATTCATGAAGTGCATTTGGTGTGAAAAATACAAGTTGAAACGGCCATGGGGTAGAGGAAATGGATGCAAAAGTATCATGCTAAGTGCCATTAGAAAGCATCGAAAGTCTAGAGAACATGCATGGGCTGCTGGAAGGTATCGAAGTGAGTGTGGGGTACAAATGCCAGCACATATTGAGGTAATGACATGTAGAAACACATCCAGGGTGATAACAGTGATGAAGCTAGCCTATTTTAATGCACAACAAGACTTAGCATTGAGAAAGTATGAGAAATTATGTGATCTTGCTTATGCAATGGTGGGTGTGGAGAATATGCCTATACAGCATGACTATTCTTCATACACAAATAGAATAGCATGTAGAGATTTTGTCATTTCCATTTCTGAGTATATAAAAAGATCTCAACTTAAACAATTATTGCAAAGCCCTTTTTATGGAGTGACTATGGATGAGACAACTGATAGGGGATTAGAAAAGCATTTGATTATTTATCTTTGCTTTTTGCCTATGAATGGCAAAGCTTTATGTAATATTGAGTTTGCAAGATTGGTTTTGGTAAGTGATGGTTGTGCTCAGACAAAATATGATGCAATTTATAATGTTTTTAATGAGTGTGGTCTTGAAAAGCATCGCATGGTGGGAATTGCAATGGATGGAGATAGTTCCATGCTGGGTTGTAATGATGGTCTTGTAGCAAAGTTAAAACGAGATGTGCCTCACCTTGTAAACATACACTGTATAGCTCATAGGGAAGCTCTTGCCGTAGTTGATGCAGCAAAATGCTTCAGTTGTCTTTCGTATATTGATAAAATGGCTAACAAGGTGTATACTTGGATATCTGCATCTAGCATATGACATACAGAATTCCAAAATTTATTACAGGAGATGAATTTGCAGGTTTTAGAAGTGCTACGTATTCATGATGTCAGATGGCTCGCCAGAGGTAATGTTATGGTGCGGTTGACAAAGCTAATGCCTGCTGTTTTGAGCTTTTGGCAAGAATCTGCACCTGCATGGTACAATAAACTGAGAGTGTATAAGGTCTTGTTTTGCAATCAGATGCTAGCTGATGTCTTGAATGACTTGAATATGCTAAGCAAACAGTTTCAGGCAGACATCATTGATATATCTTCAATAACTACTTGCATAGATGTAACTATTTCTTTGTTGAAAAGAAAGTTCTTGCAGGAGGAGTTTGGAAAAGGCACACTCTATCTAAAGAAGTTTATGGCTGATTCAGAAAGTGGGTTTCTACAGCATGTAAATGATGATGGAAAGGTCTATGCGCATAAACTCTTATACACATGTATTCCGGGTAAGGATAAAGATGGTCTTCCATTGGATGTATTGCCAGGTGATGTAATGAGTTGCACTATGCTTGCTAAGGTTTTTGTACAAAAGGTTGTGGATTGCATTAATGATAGATTTCCAGATGTGTTTCTATTCAATGCTGTCAAGCTTTTCAATCCACAGCATTACCCACGTGCTAAAAAACGACCACGAGACTCTATTCAATGCTGTCAAGCTTTTCAATCCACAGCATTACCCACGTGATAAAAAACGACCACGAGGCTCTACGGAAAGAGAGAAGAAAGTCTCCATGTGGCTTGATCAATTGTTGGAGAGGTTTGGGGGATACCTTGTGGATGAACAAGGTTGCAAAAATGAGGTATTATCATTCACAGATACTTTGTATTATGGTTGTGAAGGCATGAACATGATAGATGCATGGCGTGTTTTTGCTTCTAATACTGAATGGCAGAACACATACCCCAACATGATGAAGCTTTGGCAAGCTATTTTGGTGATTCTTGCCTCATCAGTATCATGCGAAAGAGGCTTTTCAAAGAAAAATATGATCAAAAGTGATCTACGTCAATGCTTGGAAGTGAGCACACTTGATGCCTTGATGAGAGTCTCCCTTCTTGGTCCTGATGTTAATGATGTGGATTGGCCATGCGTTCATGAAATTTGGAAAGATGTGAAAGCGAGAAGGGTCTGTGTGATGGCTTATGATTCATGCATTTCAATGTACTTGGTTTAGAGCAATGTTTGACTCATTTTTCAATGGAATAGCATGCTGCCAATCATTGGTTTGTCATGGCTTATGAGTCATGTTGCTATTGTCAGCTTTCAGCTTGATTTGGTTTGGAGCAGCTTTCAGCTTGATTTGGTTTGGAGTTATGTTGAATAAGTTTTAATTATTGGCAAAATTCTGGGTTTCTCATCCATAGCGTATCTATCAGGAAGTAAATTTCAGCTTTCAGCTTGATTTGGTTCGGAGCAGCTTTAAGCTTGATTTGGTCTGGAGTAAATTTTTTCCCCATCTTTTGTAGGTTTGACATAAAATTTTTAAGGTAAATTTAATGTTGTTATGGTCTGGTGCCAGGTGATTTGAATTGTTGCCTCATAGTGATGATTGCAGTTTGTTTGTAGCAAAGGCTAAGAAAGTTGTAGCTGTAGAAGGGAGAAAAGAACGTCTCTTATAGCCTAGCAAGTATGTGTTTTACTCATCTATGTTTGTGAGTTTATCTTGATTGGAGCAGATATTGTAGGAGTGATAATATACTTCAGTGGAGTCCATGCTCAACTCTGCTCTCTTCGTACGGGACGATGGTTGGAACTTGGAGGTGCCATTCTTCTTGATGTAGCTGAGATGGTATGTGATGATTATTGGCATTTTTTGAGTATTTTGTATATCAAAGAGCTGGTCAAGTTCTATTTCTATTGATAGTATGCTGCAGGGTTTGGAGTAGTAGCTGGAGTGGGCCAATCTGTGTGGCAGCTCCCAAAAAAAAGATAACGGTCAGTCTCTTTGTTTGTGGACTGCTATCAACTTCTTTGTCTTCCATTGTGCTTCAATGTGCATACAAAATGTGTATGTGTGTGCAATCACACTGTTAATGAGTGATTTGATAGTTTGTAAACTAAGTGATTTACATTACTGGACAATGGCCTGTGGGCCGTAGGTGTTTGGGGCTAGAGATAGAGATCGATACATAAGGCTTGACACCTTGAAAATTACATCAGGGCATCATTTGATTTCTTGAAAATAAGGGGAAGACGTCATTGGATTTTTTATGAAGCCCGATACTAGGCATCAAATTTCAGGCCTGGATCCCAAGCACAAAGTCCATTTTAAAAACTACAAAACGGATTTAATATCGGATTTTGAGAATGCGAGAGCTGAGCAATGAGATCTATACGAATCTGGGAAAGTCAGACAGATAATGACAAGATGGCAGAGAACACCTTTTACTTTTTGTCAGCTTGAAAAAAGCTTATACTAGACAATTGCTGCATGCAAACATCATCGTTTTCATCTTTGAAGCTGCGCATTTTTACAGATCAGCTGGAATCTTCAATCACCATAGCCAAAATGGAAAGAAATCATGAAAGCTCGCGCATGGGTTCTGGTTCAGGGACATGAGGAACTTGTCGATCAGGTAATTGCCAGCGGCCGGCTGCGTTCTGGACCAAACCTTTGTTCTTATCTTGCCACCAACTTGCCGGAATATGAAGCTCCTCACTAAGAAAATCACATGATTTGTTCACAAGAGCCGGATCTCTAGAAACCGCAATCTTGAAAGGAAGATCAGGCCCATGCGTCCCTGCTACCAAATGCAAATGCGCCTCTAAATTATGCCAATCACCTATTGTCTTTGAATCCTTCAAATATGGTGATTGTTTGTGATCTACAAATAGCTCTTCGCCCACTATTGAATAACCCATCAATGTGGGTGGATATAACGCTATCAAATCACGTTTATTCTTCACTCTCAAAACCCTTAATCCCTCCATTTCTTCACATCTCTTCTTGAAAGCTTCGTTGCCCACTAATGGACACCCAAAAACTACCGCAGTTACAAGTATCGGTTCCTTACCTTCCCTCTTATTCAGCCCATTTTCCACAATATCAAACGCATTCACCACCGCTAATGAAGCTCCTAAACTGTGCCCAATTATAGTTATGCTCACCTCTTCGTCTTCATATTTCTTGAGTAGATACTTGAGCTCGTTGAGCACTTGTTGCCTTGCACTGTCCTGCGTGTAGGGCGACTTGGGATCGTTTGTTGTGTAGATTAACAGCCAGCCTTTCTCTATCTTTGGCTGACGTTCTTCTTTTCCAAGCAATTTGTCATACCAGCGATGCTCATTTCTCTCTTCTTTAGGAGGAAGAAGTGAGGTTATATCATCTTGTTCGAACTTGAAAAGCTCTGGTGTGGCCATTTTCTGTAAACTGTCGTACCAATGACTCTCGTCTTCGTCTTCCTCAGGTGGAAGTAGCTCAGTTACATCGCTTTTCTGCAAGTGAAAATCATCAATCCACTCAAATAGTCGCAGTGTTCCCCTCCAAACAATCACAATATCTCTCCTCCCCAGCCATTCTTTGCCCTTGTCGGTGGCCACAGACACATACCCTATCCAATTCGACTCCCTGCTCCATGCCTCTCGAGAACGCGAGCTCAGAAAGAAGCGCCCAAGGATGTGAGAAACGGCAGTTCCGTATAAATACCTGCTCACTTCGTACCCCCAATCTTGCCGCTCCGTCTGCAGCATCACTCGCTCGAACAACTCCTCCTTCCTGTACTTGGAGCTGCCTGTGTATTTGGAGTGCTGCTCCGAGTCGAAAGCGTCGTAGATAGCTTGATTGAACTCTCCATAGCGGATGACATTCTTCCTCAACTCCATGTCAAGGGGGTGCAGCAAGCCCTTCCAGTGATGAAGGCCTTGGATTTCTCTCCAACACTGAGCGAGGGGCAAATCGGATGAGCCATTGTTATTATAACCATTGACAGAAGTGTTGTGGGCGATTGTGGGAAGATTCTCACTACTTTCCTGATCCTCTTCAAAGAGAAGGGTTGAAGAAGGAGCTCGCTGGGAATCATCATTCTCAGACATGATGGTTTGGATGACAGAGAATTGGCTCTCCGAAGCAGGCAAAACAAGATTTATAGCTAGAAATGCTCTTATCGATAAAAGATATATATTTTTGAACATTCAAAACGGGTCGGTGATGGGCAATGGCATATTCTGTATTTTGTGTTCGTTTGGCAAACGTCCTCCATAATGTGCAGGCTAAACATAGCTATGTGACTTCTATGTAGATACAAACCCCTTGAGCACCATCACACGCAGCCTGCGTGGCTGCATTCACTTGTGTGTGGGGGGACTTGCATGACTTAGTGGCTTATGTCATGGAGGGGAAAATAGCCATGACTTGTTTGGACTCTTTTCCCTTGGAAAAAATCTATTCTGGATGTTTTTACCTTCTCCATGACATAATGATATGAGGGGAAAATGAAAGAAATGTCAAATAACAGTTCCAAAGTGTCACATCAATGCTTCTCAAAGCTAGGGGAAATGGCAGTGGGAGGTTTGGAGCAAGGGGCGCTACTTACTGTGGTCCCCACACTTTCCCCTCTATTTCCCCTAGTGCACTTCGCACAACATTAAGGGGAAATAGCTATTTCGTATGTTTTTCCCCTCCATGACTTAAAGCTCTTAGTCAAGTCACTACCACAAGTGTACCTCGCTACAATGAACCCACAAGTTGCAAAATGGACAACCCAACATAGCCCAAGACATGGCCACTTGAATTTAGGAAATGGATAGTCTAGAGCTCATGAAATGGCAAATTGAAACTCATCAATGTCGCTGTCAAAATTGGTGGCTTCCCTCATTGTACGGGGTTAGCATGTCCCATGTACAATAGCAAGACTTAGACAAACCCTACTAATGTGTGTGGGATAGAGCTCTAATACAAACCTCATGAATCTGTAAGTTTGAATTAATGGCAAGATAGTGGGTTGTACTTAGCTATTCATAAAATCCCTATGTGCGGCAAAATTGCACCAAACGGCCTGCAATGCAAAGCTAAAATTCTGCTCTAAATCCCTGTGTAAGGCAAATTGCTTGACAAACTTGTGCAATACAAGGAAATTTGAAAATTGCCACAAAAAAGTTCGACAAATAGCATTCTGCGATAAGACCACACTCATGTGCGACATGATAGCCCGCCCCTAGAGAGAGAGAGAGAGAGAGAGAGGCCTAGGCACTCCAAATGCATAGGACAAGCCAAATTGCAAGTTCCATGTAGTATGAGCTAGATAAAAGGTTGGAATGCCAAACTTGGCTAAGTTGGTCACACGATGGTTCCACCCTCACTTGCCAGCCATGGGAGACAATGGAGGCTAAATGGTAAATTCAATGGGTGATTTGCTTTAGTCATGCAAGTCATCCACAAGATGTAGATGTAGATCGTATACCACTTTGCTTGATCCACATGGCAATTGACACTAACATACTTATGATGTATCATCCCCCTTTACTGCGACTTGATACTAGAGACAAAGACAGCTATGCATCCCAATCTATCTAAAAAAAGGAGCATGAATACCCCTCTCCCATCATCGTAGCTTGAGGAAGCTAATAAAACCATCCAAATGTTTTGATGCATGCAAATAGCACCATGCACACAGTTAATTCATTTTTTCTAGGTTGGATCCTTAACCCAACAAAACATCAACATGAAATTAGCTCTCAACTCAACTTCTTGAAATTTAAAATAGTTAAGAGGCAATGATGCTTGAAGATTGTGTTTTAGGCTACCATGTGGTCATACCTATATGAAGCTTTCTACGTCCATTCGAGCTCTAATCAAATCAATTATTTAGTCACACAAAGGAGCCTTATTTTGTTGAAGCTTTTGAATTCAAATGCAAAATAGATACTAGTTGTTGCCAGTCAACACACACCCACTCCCACTCCCAATCCCATCTTCCACCTACCACAACTTAATATAGTAAGTGGTCCCTGAAAAGATGCAGGGGGGAAGAGAGCTTGAGCTCTTGCAAGCACACACACACACTCACAAAACCCTAATAGAGAACAGACAAGGTGAGAGGCTGAAAATCTTCTTCTTCTCTACTCAACACTCAACACACCATATACAAGAATAAGAGTACACACAATATGAAAGGTACTCAACCAAATACATACACGGGTTCTCTATAATGTGAACCCGACTAAATGAGCTGGCGCTATAACTATGCCAGTCTCTAGAATGGCTGTCACACAGCCTGTCATCCCACTGGCCGCATATCTCCCATGATCTCACCAACCATGCCAGTGGTGTAAGTGTGGGGCCTATCCCCCAGGCAGGTCATCAGTGGCCACCGCCTCACTAGACGAGCTCGATATCTCAACACTCCCCCTCGAGCTCAACTCCATCTCATGTACACCAAGCGAAGCCCTGAATCTGCGGAGCTTCTCTGTACCCAATGCTTTGGTGAAGATGTCAGCTATCTGATCCTCTGTGCTGACATAAACAAGATCAAGGTCTCGTGCCAAGATCTTCTCTCTGACGAAGTGGTAGTGGACCTCTATGTGCTTCGTACGAGCATGAAAGACTGGGTTCCTGGCCATACTGCTAATGTTGTCATAGAAAATGACAACTTGTCTATCCACTGATAGACCCAAATCTGCAAGTAGCTTTCTCAACCAAGCTACCTCACATGCTGCCATAGCAGCTCCTCTGTACTCGACCTCTGTACTCGATAGAGCAACCGTAGGCTGCTTCTTGCTGCTCCAAGTCACAGCAGCACTCCCCAAAGAAAACATGAATCCACTGGTAGATCTTCTATCTGAGATACTACCAGCCCAATCAGCATCTGTGTACCCATGTACACATATCTCTGTCCCAGTCTCATAGAATAGTCCATAATGTAAAGTAGACTTCACATACCTCAGTATGCGTCTCACTGCATCCAAATGCGATTTCCGTGGAACCTGCATAACTGACTCACCAACCCAACAGCATAGCTCAAATCTGGTCTGGTGATCGTCATGTAGATCAAACTTCCTACTATGCGTCTGTACATAGTTGGATCCTCCAAGATCTCTCCTAAATCTGCACTCAACTTGCCATTCTGATCCAATGGCACAGAAATAGGCTTACAGCCTGTCATACCATACTTGGACAACATGTCCAAGCCATACTGTCTCTGCAGCAGTAATCCAATACCATGTGGTGACCTAATCACCTCAATGCCCAAGAAATATCTGAGCTCCCCCAGATCCTTCATCTCAAACTTTTGTCTAAGTAGGATCTTTACATCAAAGATCTCTGCATCATGGTCCCCCGTAATGATCAAGTCATCTACATAGATGACAACAAGCACAACTCCTCTATCACCATGTCTCACATACAGCGAGAAATCTGCATTGGCTACATGAAAGCCAATAGTGACAAGATATTCAGAAATCTTGTCAGACCATGCTCTTGGTGCTTGCTTTAAGCCATACAAGGCTTTCTTCAACCTGCAAACATACTCGGGGTGACCCACATCCTCATAACCAGGTGGCTGCAACATATACACCTCTTCTTGCAAATCCCCATGCAAGAATGCATTCTTTACATCCATCTGCTGATGTAAAGACCATTGCTTTGACGCAGCCACTGCTATCACAACTCTCACCGTTGCCATCTTGGCAACTGGGCTGAAAGTTTCCTCATAATCAATCCCATATGTCTGCGCATATCCTTTGGCTACCAATCTAGCCTTGTACCTGTTTATGCTTCCATCACTGTTATGTTTAACTTTGTACACCCACTTGCATCCAATGGCTTTCTTGCCTTCAGGCGATTGCACTAAGTCCCAAGTTTCATTTCCATATAGTGCATCTATCTCCTCATCCATAGCTTTCTCCCAACACACATTTCCAACAGCCTCATCAATGCATGTGGGCTCTACAACCTGCACAACCTTTGCCATATATGCATAGTGATGTGCCACATAACCATCATATGCACAAGGTTCTTCACTCTCCCTGATCTTCGCAGCTTTTCATTCATGGCTTCCATAGCCTTCTTTACACCAGGTGTTCTCATGGCTGGGATCCCAAGCTCCTCATCAAGGCTCATATCTGAGCCACTAGACTCTCCATCAACATGAGAATGCCCTGCAGAAATGTCAGGCATACCAAGGGGCTCAACCACTTTCTCTTTTCCTTTACGTGATGTACTAATCACATTTGCAGGGCTGGTATTATGATGCAGCCTGCCACTCCATGGTCTATCAATAGACCCACTAGATGAGGACTCTCCTGGTCCACTCAAAGACTGTGATTGCTGACCTGCATTCTGTGCAACCACACTTCCACTCACATCAGCCCCAACAGCTTCTTTTTCAGCAGCATACCAGCTACTCATCTCATCAAAGATAACATCCCTGCTTATCCTCAACTCATGTGTAGTAGGGTTATAACACCTGTATCCCTTTTGCTCAAGGGAGTATCCAATAAACACACATTTTTCAGCTTTTGGATCTAGCTTAGTTCTCAGCTCATCTGGCACATGCACATATGCAATGCATCCAAAGACTTTCAGATGAGATAAATCTGGTTTTCTGCCAGTAAACCTCTCCTCTGGAGTTACATCATGTATGGCTGCAGTTGGAGTCTTGTTCATGATGTATACTGCTGTAGAAACAGCCTCAGTAGCCCAATAGCAATGTGGCATATTCTTCTCTTGCATCAATGCTTGCGCAATCTCAGCAATGTGCCTGTTTTTCTGCTCAGCAACTCCATTTTGCTGCGGAGTGTATCTGCATTAATGTAACACCATATTAGTGAATTTGGGAATTTTCCAATTCCCATTTTTGAATACTTAAAAAAGGGGGACATGGATAACATGTTTGTAAGTTTCTCAAAACCCTATCATATGACCTATCGTTGGAAAGCGCTTGAAAAATGGAATCTAAAGAGCTATAAAGCGCTCATTTTGGATTAGTGGTGTTCAAGTTATGGTTAATCCAAACTTTTGACCACGTGTCCCAAACTTGTGGGAAATTCCCATATTCCCCAATATGGTATTATGTATACTGTCTCCGAATATCATTCTTCTTCAAATATTCAGAGAACTCATTGGAGAAGTACTCTCCCCCTCCATCTGACCTTAGGCACTTTACATATTTCCCTGTTTGCTTTTCAACCAAAACTCTGAAATTCTGAAAGTGAGTGAACTCCTTCATGAAATATACCCACACTTTCCTTGTGTGGTCATCAATGAAAGTCACATAATACCTGCAGTCTCCCATAGATATGGTCTTCGTAGGACCCCGTACATCTGAATGCACAACATCTAGTGCATTTCTGCTCACATATCTGTTACGTGGAAACACATGCTTTGTTTGCTTCCCAAATTGGCATGCTTCACAGATTTTATGCATACCTTCCACTTTGAATTTTGGCAGCCCTGTCACAATTCCTTTTGTCTACATAGACTTCAATCTCTGCACATTCACATGTCCAATTCTTTTATGCCATATGTCTCTGTCTGCAACAATTCCTGAACCATTTGCAAACATCGCAGCACTCATCTCAGGCATGTCTACATCCAACGTAAACATTCTACCCACTCTATTGCCTTTTGCAACCAACCTGCACTTGTCTTTAAAATCTTCAACATAACATCCATCAGGGTTAAACCGAACCTACAAACCTTGCTCAATCATCTGGCCAACTGAAACGAGATTCTTTGTTATGTTCGGTACATGAAGTACAAGGTACTTCACTTTGCCATCCTGCATAGACAATGGCACATCTCCAATGTGGGCAATTGGATGAGAAGTGTCATCCCCTGTTTCCACAAAACCTGGTCTTTCCGAGTTTTTCATCTCCTTGAACCACTCCCCATGACTCGTCATGTGGTTTGAAGCACTTGAATCCACATACCATACATTATCTTTTTGTGCTGCATCAACATTTTCAGACATGGCATTCACAACATGGTGCATAACAAACAACCTTTCATTATTTCTGCTTGAGGATGCATAGTTGTTTTGCTGCACTTTCCCATTTTGCATGTCAGCCTGCTTCTTATAACATTCTGACTGCACATGTCTAGACGTACCACAATAATAGCATTCAGGTGCATCATTATATTGCCTTTGCCAATTTCCACGGCCTCTTTGACTCCCCCTGCCTCTGAATTTACCTCTTCCACCTGCGTGTTGTTGTTGTTGTTGATTCTGAGACTGTTGTTGTTGTTGCTGCTGCTAGCCATAATTCTGATTACCTATTCGGTCATCTCCTTGACCGCATCCACGGCCTCCTCTACCTCGTCCTCTTCCTGAACTCATGTAGAAGGCCTGTTGCTCTGAATTGTTTTTGCTTTGTGAAGACTGTTGGTCTTCACCCAAGTTCTTCTCTTCGATAATCAGCATAGACACCAAATCTGTAAAGTTGGGAATGTTTTCCCGAGTCTGAATAGACATCTTAAACGCCTTGTATTGTGGCCCGAGACCACGTAGACAGACTTCCACCTTGTCATCATCATCTACTGACACACCAATAGATGCAAGGGATTCCACAATACCCTTTATCTTCAACGCATAGTCATTCACAGACATGCTCTTTTTCTCCATAGTATGAAGTTCATTCTTCAACTGTATCTTACGTGCCTTGGTATTTGTTTCATAAAGCTTTACCAAGGTGTCCCACGCCTCCTTGGGGGACTTGGCATCCTGAATGTGCCCAATCATGGTGTCCTGTATACTAATGGAAAGCCAATACATTACTTTCCTGGCTCCTTGGTTCCAGTCTTTAAACTCTTTCACATCTGTAGCAGTCAGATTTATATCCGGTATCTCCGGTGCCTCTTCATGCTCACCTTCTATGTAGTCCCAATAGTCTTTTTCCATCAGGAAATTCGTTAACCTGAACCTCCAAGCATGGAAGTTATTCTTATCCAGCTTCTCAGCCACAATCTGTGTTATGCCATCATTAGACATCTTGTCAAACACACAATTTTACCAGAAACTGCACTCTGGTTTTCTGCACAAACTGCTGTATTTTCTGCACAGCGATAGTGTAGTACTCTCAAATGTCACAACCAGTGACTTCAATGTGCATACATACACCCAATGGCAACTGTAGACCTCTTTGCAGCACCCACAATGTCTGCACAGTCAATCTGTCTTCCTGCAGTTCTTAAAACAGAGTTCTGCAGAGAATCGATGACTTACCCGCAGTGCTCGACATGCAAAGCTTACTTTCCACCTGGACCTATGGGAGGTGAATCACGAAGGGGAAGAGAGTGGGCAAGTAGGCAGCAAGTAGGGAGAGGGAGTTTTTTGTCTATCTCACTAAGCTTCTCTCTCCCCTCACAAGTGGTTCAGTTGCCACCAAGACGGTAAATAAAATTTTCAGCAAAAAAATACAGGCCCATTGCAATGAATAGCAGACAAATTGGACACAACAGTGGGATCAAGATTTTAGAAGATTATGAGAGCCATTAGTAGACAGCTAGTAGGTAGATGTTCATCCCACCCCTACCCAATTCCGTTAGTGTTCACTTAGACTTATTGCAATAGTAGTAAAGTGTCCCTACCCCCTCCTTGTCTCTTAAAATTGTTGTTGTGGTAATGGATGTTCCCCTCCTCTCAACTTCTCCATCTTTAGTCTCTTGCATAGTGCCCCCTCTTGCATGCTATGTCTATATAGGCAGATGCTTTCCCCACCTCTACTTGCAACACTAGTAATAAGTGACCCTATCCCCCTGTGCGTCTTGTTGTTGTTCTAGTACTAAATTCTCTCTCTCTCTCTCTCTCTCTCTCTCTCTCTCTCTCTCTCTCTCTCCATATATATATATATATATATATAGAGAGAGAGAGAGAGAGAGAGAGAGAGAGATTGTGTGTGTGTGTGTGTGTGTGTGTGTGTGTCATATATATATATATATATATATATAGAGAGAGAGAGAGAGAGAGAGAGAGAGAGAGATTGTGTGTGTGTGTGTGTGTGTGTGTGTGTGTGTGTGTCACTTGCAGTATGGATAGAGCACATTCATGTACAAGACTTTACACATTCATTGACATATTGCTATGTCTTTTTGGCCATACCTTTACTCCCTAAAAATAGATTTATTGATGCTTTGGGTGAGCCACCTCAAACAAGGTTGTGCATTGCTTATCTTAAGGTAAACTGAACAATGCATGGCAAGGATATAAGAATTATATCATTGTGGTTAGTTTTACTAAGTTGCACTATGGGATGAGGCAAGGAATTAGAGTGACTACAATAGAAGGAGAAGAATTGAACTATGGGATGAGACAAGGCATTAGAGTGATTAGAACGGAAGGAGAAGACCGGAATACTTCTCAAGAAGAAATCACAAAACTATTTTTCAACTTCTCATCACTTTTATAATCTTTTAGTGCTTTTGTAATGCTATACGTTATCCTTGATCGATTGAACTCATTATTACTAACTAGAGAGATTTTGAACATGACTGGGTTGTTTGATGTGTACATGTGTTGGGCTGAGATAAGGTACTATCTTTATAGATTTTGATGATCCTAGTAAATTCATTTATGCTTTCGGTCACTTTGTGAAATAGAGGTCGTGCATTGTTTGTTTTGAGGTATATACATTTCATGGTCCTACTATATGAATCTACCTTTCATTTTGTTCTATTTTATTTAGCTAGACTATGGGTTGAGGCAAGGCAACAGAGTTGTTATAACAAAAGGAGAATACATGAATAACATAACTAGAAGAGGCTAATAGATTCATTAATTTTTAGGGATATCATTAAAGATTTACATTGGGATGTTGAAGGAAATAGAGTGTGGAGAGACGAAAAACTCTCTCACTTGTAGTAAGAGTAGCATGATCCATGTGTAGCTCAATCCAATGGGATTTGCATCCCTTTCGGAGCTAGGGATTCAACCCGTACCGGTGCACAAAAGCTTATCCACAAATGGAGAGAATGCTTATGGCTACCATCACATGACACTAGACTAAGCACACACACAAGCTCAACTTGCCCTCATTCTTACACACCCATTCATTCACAAATACAAGTAAGAGGAATACAATCACTATGCACACAAGCAAAGAGAAAGACCTCACTCCACTCCTATCTTCCTACGAGCATGCACACACTCAAGCATCAAGCTTCCATGAAAGCTTCAAATCAACCCACATACACAAAAACAAAATACTAAAAGCATGCATAAGAGTAAAATGATTAGAGAAGAGGATAAGAAAGACTCATGACATTGCTATTGATTCAATGAAGAGATTTATCTCATACAAAGATGTAGATGGGGTGAGAGAAGAGTCTTCACCTCTATGGAGAAGAGGGAGAGTAGCTCTCTCAAAGGAGCTCTTGCATGAACTTAGCCCAAAGTGTCCATAAGCTCTCAAATGAGCCACTTTTTATACAAAAACTCTAAAACTCCCAAAACTTCCAATGTGGGATTATTCTTAAGCCTACTCCCACACTCATCTACAACTTGGAACTCTTTACAAGAGCCCTAAATAAGAATGTCACTTGTTTTCTTGCTTGCATCTTTGTGTTGTATCCTTGCATTGATCACCACTCGTCACGCAACACTCCCCCCTTTCTATTTTGTGCATGTCCTCGAGCGCGGTAGAAGCAAAAGCTACAAAAAACAATGGATACAAGTAAAGCCTTTTATTGAAAAGAAAAAAAAATAGCAATGACAATCTCACACGTGAGCATATAAGTGAAAGGCTGATTAGAGTTTTAAAGAGTGCTAAAAGAGGTGAGTAAAGACTAGTCAAAGTGAGACTAAGTGGTAGATAGTGCTATGCAAAGGCAAGTGTGTTTGCACACCATAGGTTATGACCGCAGTCTCAATGTCCTACAAGTATTTAAGTTATTCCTAAGTGGCAACCCGACTCCTAAATATGAGCAATGGTGATTGGACCTCTTCTTCTTCTTCTTCTTCTTCTTCTTCTTTTTTTTTTTGGTGTGTGTGTAAAATATGATAAAGAGGAAGGTTCCATCCCAATGAGACCCAAGCAATGGCCAAGAGACCTCCGCCAAGAGAATCTAAAGGCCGCTAAGTATCTCAAGGGTGACAGACCCTTTTCTTTCTTTTTGACATAAGGAGTATCCCATGAAGATGAGGGCATCGGTCTCGAGGGCCCATAATGTATCCCAGAGCCCTCGAGGCATCGGTCTCGAGGGCCCATAATGTATCCCAGAGTCCTACCAGCATCTATCAAGGCGATAGAGTCCTTGAAGGTTTTTTCTTAATCTTTTAGACGTCAGTGTTTACCCCATGGAAACCAAGGCATCAGCCCCAAGGTGCTAAGACAACCCTAGGTCCTACCAAGCATTCCACATGGCTGTAGACACGTCATGTCTCTATTCACTTGTATATATTTTTTAGAGCATGATTTTCGTAAATTTTTTATTAATACTAGCACCTAGCCCATACCTAAGAGGTAGCTACCACTAGGGATAACTAATATACTTTGAGAGCATAAGAACTTGGCATACTCCGTTGGTATATATCCTACACCATCTTCAAATAGAAATACCTTCTACTAAGTCCTCTAAGAATCTAGAAATCACTCACCATATTTTAACAACTAATTTAAAACTCAAACCAGCCAACTGTGTGTGAACATGCAAATAATATATCCAAAAGTTAAAAGCACATAAAGAACAAAAGATTATGATTTGAATACACCTGTTGTAGTGCTCATTGATGTTGTGCGTTTGCATTGATGCATTGCTGATGTTGTGCAGATTGCTTCTCGTTGCTCTTTGTAGGCATTGCATGTCTCCCTCCTTCCTAATTTGTGTGCACGGTAGGTGGACTATTGGGGCGTGTTTGTATGCTCTTGTTTAGCTGAGATCTCTGCAAAATGTTTATTAACAAACAAGAAAAGAAAAGAAAGGAATAAAATTTGTTATTGGTGCCAATCACTGAATATAGCCGAGGGAAAAAATCCAGTGGGAGAAAAGTGCCCTGGCTTGTTGATCTTATTGTGGAGTCGATGAGCTTACCCTTGCACTGGTGGTGGATCCGTGTCCACTTCTGTTGGAAAGATTGTATCAATCACTTCAGGATGCAGGGACAACCCTGTACAAAAACCGGCCTCTGGAGAAGGTAGTAGAGGAAGGAGTGCTTCCTCGCTAAAATATGGCATTAGTTCTATGGGAAGATTAAGCAGACAATCTCAATTTTGGAACTGCTTAGTATAGGTACTCATAGTGATCCAAAATTGACATGTTGAGGCTTGGGGAAGGAGGGCTTGCAAGATAGGTGGTTGCAAGTCATTTATGCATGTATGCCTCCATTGTTGTGCTTGAACCTCCTCAGGTAATCTACGTTGATTTGGTCCTCGGTCTGTTACTCTCACATCAAGAAGGTTATGGCGTTGGGGTGTAATTCCCACAATTTGTTTCATTAAGCCCGTGCCATATCGTCGAAAGTAAGAGCGGCATAGCCAACAAATGTGTGAAGCTTCTCCTAATACGAGTCGTGCACACTCTTGACAATGTGGAAATGGGTGATGCTGTTGATAGAATAAAGTGACAAAGTGATGCCCACAGCAATTTTCACCTAAGGGAGCATAAAAGTACCTAGAATGAGTTTGAAAAGGAGGAGCACTATAACCCCCGCGATGTTCAGGTTTAGTACTATCAGGGTCAATGCATGGTGGACATGTATCATCTTGCCAAGTATCCATCAGGAGATATCTGGGGTTGTAGAACAATGAAATTTAGAAACTTCAAACTTTATACACTCATATCCATCATTACAATCCCAATCAAAAACATTGTAGATAAGATCATCTCAGAAAGAACACAATCCTCTAAAGGCATAAGGAATCCACATTAGTAAATGTGAGATTATTCAAACACTGATCTACCAAAGAGCTTCAATTGTAGTGTTAATGCTTACCTTTGGTTTTCGGTATGTCCTTCTTAAGAGGTGGGAAGGTTAGCAATTGTTGAGGAATTTGAGCAAGATAAGAGGATTTAGGCATTGAAGTGCTAGAATCTATGCTCAAAGGAGACTCATGTAAAGTTGGATTTGTCTTAGGTACACAAGTTGATGGTAGAATTGTGTAACAAGGAGAAATTGGGACAACTGGTGATTCAATACATGTTTTGGGAAGGTCAACACAAGTAGATTTGTAGGTGCTATCACAACCACCTATCCTATCTTGAAGAGGTTGTGTTGATTTCCTTTGCACCCACTGATATGGAAAACCAAGGGTGGCTTTTGGAATCTTATTGATACTCTTTTACCTCTAGTAAACCATGGCATTTGGGAAGCCAAAGTGCTGTTGCACCCTCATAATAGCCTTGTGCTTTAAGAACATGCTTTGGGACCCAATGAGTAACAATTTGAGTTTTAGGCTTGGAAAAGATGTGCTTTTTAGGAGGCTTAGCAACTAGGCTAGATGGTACAAGGTTGTATGCATCTTTGGGTAGCCAAATTGATAATTCCTTCTTGCCTGGCCTTCTTTGAGCAGTGACTAGAGTAGTTGAAACATGCCAGCCATGGCCCTCACTTGAGGACTCATCGATTATCCACATCATTTGTGTTAGAGCTTCAAGAGCAGATTTTGAAAGTGGGTTGTGTAAGGTAGAAACACCACCCTTTTGACATGATAAAGCTAGTGGAGTAGCAGATCCCAAGATGCAATCAGAATCAATTTGCAATTTGTATTGTCTATTCTTCCAATCTAATGAACAATTGGTAGCACTTAACCATGATCGCCACTGCCTTGGACTTACTTGCCACATAAAAGGGAACTGACATCTGGTGATCCTAAATGGACATCATAATGACACATTTTTCCTCTATAGGGTTATCTTCACCTGAGAAGCTTCGTAAGTCAATAGGAATGTGCACAAGTGTTGGTTGTCCCAAGGCTGTCCATGTGTCAAATGAGAGAACATTATAATTTGCACCAGAGTCAATTAAGGCAGAGACAAAGTAGGTAATCTCATGAAGATGAAGACACACTTGAATATTGAAAGGATCGACATATTGTTCATCAGTAGCCAACTGTAAGTCCAACATAGAAGCCTTGCAGCTCTCCTCGGCTTTTGCAACTCTAGCTTTAGCAGGCGTGCCTTTCCTAACTCTTCCTCAGGGATTATCACATCATTATCAAAATCAGAGTCCCATCCATCTTCCTTATCAGCATCATTAGCAGATTCGAATGTTAAATCCTCCACTGAGACTTCCTCTATATGCAGTGCTGTTGTGGATGCATCCCTATAGTACAAAACATCTAGAAGGTCACGTGGTTGTACCATTCGTATAGGAATAATGTCATATCCATTTGAGTCACAAAATTGAATTGGCTTAGGTAAAGCACATGTCGATAATGTTGCAAGGACATGACTCTATTCTGGTGGATCAATTAAGTGCTCAGGGAAGGGTTGTGGAATGTATGCCTCATCTGATACACTTCAATTATCCTTAAGTCTCTCAGTGTTGAAATCCCTACATGAGGCTCCACATATCCATAGATCTTCTCACCCATCTGACAATGTAACTCTTGAGCCCTCAGATGAAGCAGAATCAAACTCCTCTATTGGAGACCTTTTGTTACATCATCACGATATGAGTGATTCTTTAGGTTGACCCTTGTGATGACAGAATCATGTTGGAGGTACAAATAATTGTATCCCCAATCTTGAATCATTTGAAATTGTAGCATGAATGGTCTACCCAATATCACTTCATAGTTTGGATGTTTTCCAAAATCCACTACTGCAAAGGTGTGCTTATATTCAATCCCACATGTGGTGACTAATATGTTCTCAAGCAGCCCAAGGGGATGTTCGAAGCTTCCATCTGCTAGCTGCAAGCCCATCCTGGTACTCCTAATAGCTGGTTTGCCCCACTTTTTCCAAATGGACCTTGTCACAATGCCCACTCCTGCACCACTATCAAGTATTGCGGTTGAAGCTACTTTTCGCACTTCTAATGGGAGGGTAGCATTTCCCTGACCGTCCTCACAAAATTTTCCTACTTCGTTGATAGGAACTGGCATAACATGCTTTGTCTCAGGGTGTATAGTACAATGATGGTGACCCTTTTGTAGCAATACCTGCTCTGACAAACATGTGGCAATATCATTCCACAACTCAGGTCGAAGCTTTATCAAATCAAGCAAAGGTAAGGTATAAGCCACTGGTGCTGACAAAATAGCTTGCACGATACCCATATCCATCTCCTTTGTCAACCTTCTATGCATGGAGGGTATCCTCAAGGTTTGAGAACAGTTCTCATATTCTC
This sequence comes from Cibotium barometz, assembly GCF_041138505.1. Classification (NCBI taxonomy): domain Eukaryota; kingdom Viridiplantae; phylum Streptophyta; class Polypodiopsida; order Cyatheales; family Cibotiaceae; genus Cibotium; species Cibotium barometz. The sequence continues at coordinate 35,039,107 of NC_141074.1, read as the reverse complement.
CCAAATATGATGGTAAGGTTTTCATTGTATGCTTACTTCTAGGAGAAACAATTGTTTGAACTTCCTCCTGGATGCTTGGGCGTCTAAAGTTGTTTTTTGTGTTCCATGTAAAATCCATCTCAGAGAATGGAGGTGAAATAATAGAGGACATATTCTCATTAACTTTCTCATGAACTGCTGCCCACATCTCATTTGCCATGTCCTCGTTAGCATCAATAACTTCATCATTGCATGGGAAGGCAAGGCTAGGTGGTGGCAGAATACCTTCTTTCAATGGGGTGACAACTAGTGCAGACTTCTCGCTATGAGATTGTGAGATGAGCTCACTTTTCATTTCCCAACTTGATGGCACTTCTGGTATGGTTTCTAATGTTGGCTTAAGAGAGATTAGGCCCCGAGGGATAGGTGGAGGTGGGCCCTCAAGTATTGATTGAGCTTCCCTAATGAGTTGCTGATGTACAGTTAGATTGATCTTCTCCTCACACGAGGGTTTGGGTATTCTTGAAGCTTCTTGGGTAGCTCAGATAAAGCTGCAATGCAACGTCTATGAGCATCAATGATGGCATCTAGAGTCTCGTTCACCTTATCCACAAAAACAAAACCCCCAGAACTATCCTCGGTCGTACTAGCCTCATCTTGTTTAGCACTAGGCCCAGGTTGAGGTTGATGCTCCTCATGCACTTCTTGGGATATAAAAGCTTGATCCCTCATGTTTTGTTTAGAGACTTCTTGAGAACTAGTGGATGCACTCTTAGTTTGCTTATTGCGGTTCTTTCTCCTCCTAGTGGTCCTTTTTCTATTGGAATGTAGGGTCTTGTCCACTAGATTTGCCTTTGCATCCCTAGTTCGAGGTGTCTCATCAGTTTGCATTTCGGCATCTCGTGTGTGTGATCTAGTCATGACTCTAAGTGGCACGACATCCTTATTCTCTGATGAAGGTGGTGATGGAACTGCCCCTACAAGGTTGAGTGAGACCTTTGGTTGAGAGGTGCCTTCCTCATGTGGTTTCAGCAAACAATCCTTTGGGAAGTGTTCTACACAACACCCTAGACAATATCTTTCAATTGGTGGAAACTGTGGTACTGTTGTATTGGATCGAGTTGCTTGCCTTGAGAGATGTGGGCAATCACGAGCCCAATGGGGTTCTCCACACTCATAAAACAGGGGCCCATTAGTTTGGCTTCTACTTTCCTTTGCTGCCATTGACCTGAGGGGCCTGGAATCCTAGGTTGGTAGCCGCCTAGCAACATCAAAGAATTTTGTTCCCTTGGTTGAGCCAGTGCTTGGCTTGGATACGCGGGAATTTCAAAGAGATTTTCCTTGGATGAATATGATGCATATTCCTCCTCCACATAGCCTAGGTTTACCAAGTCTCTACACATATTTGAATTGTCATAGTCAACAACCCTCATAGGAGCAGTTCCAGGAGCAGGAGGTTGAGCACCAAGAACAGGTCGTGCTTGCTCTTGTGCCGTCGGTGGCTTACGTTCAAAATTAGTATACTGTTGATGCATTTGTGGAGTCACTCCACCCCTTTGCTGCTCACACTCTTGTCTCATTCTGGCAATGCGAGTACATTCCTGTGTGGTGTGGGTAAAGTTCCAAGCACAGGCTTGGCACCACTTCTTTGTGGGTTGGTTTGTGTGACTAGAGGAGAAAAGGTATTACATTCTTCGGTTTTATGGTTACCGCCACATGCTCCACAAAGATGAGGATCTGTAGGTAGTACACTCCTCATTCGCCTGCTGTGCTGTTGTTGTGGCTGCATGGGTGGGCAATAGGTTTGTCCCAATCTCCTTAATACTAGGTTAGCTATCTGGTCTGGATTTACTAGCGCACTAGACCCTGAACTTTGGTCATCACCCCACTGATCCCTAGGTTGCACCTCAGGGCCAGAACCATCTTGGAATTTGAAGTTATCTGTGAAATCCATAGCATCATGGCAACACTCATTGAAATTTGTATGCTTCTTTGCATAGAGATGTGTATGCAGTGTTCAATTTTGAGTCCTTTTAAGAAGAGAGAAATTAATCGACTCTGAGTGGGCTTCTCATCTTCTGGGCAACGATTAATGTACTGCTTCATCCTATTTACACAATCTCTAACACTCTCAGTCTCGCCTTGCTTGAAAGAGTAGATGTTTGCTACCGTTTCATGTTGAATCCCCATCAAGGAAAAAGCAGCAATGAATCTCTCTTCCAGAACTCGTAAAGAAGATTTGTCTGAAGCCTCTAGTGCCTGAAACCAAGCAAGGGCCTTTCCCTCAAGAGTGAGCCCAAATCCTTCAATTTGCGTATGCTTTCAGTCACTTGCTCAGCTCGAAGTGCTTGCCTAAATGCTGCTACATGGTCATATGGATCTCCCGACCCTTTGTACTTCTTTTTTAGTTTCTGAAGAGTTGATGGCCTTACTTGTCTTGAATACTCATCATAGGGCCTACGGCCTCTCATTCTCAGTGGGAATTGTTCCTCTTTGGTAAGATGGTCCACATGCATCCCAAATTGGTGTGGGTCCCCTATTACCTGCCTCACCAACCCCCTCCAAAGATCTTGTTACCCGCATTTTAGGAGGTGCATTTATGGGAGGCCGAGTTGGCTCCCCTACCCTCCGATTGTCATACTGAGAGAAACGTTGTTGTGGTGTGATCTGTGGTCGCACTTTTGGTGTAGGATAATATCTTGGTGCTAGAGTTGGGCTACTTGCAGTGGTCCACTTTAATGTTGAGGGTCCCTCTCTAATGAATTCTCGTAGGGGAGGAGCAGCAGTTTCTCCAAGAAAGGCTGTCTCTCCTGGTTTAGCTGTATTTGTTGTTGAGAACACTTCCATGAAATAATGGTTGTCCTTTCCACGTGAGCTCCCGAATCTCCTTCCAATCTAAGGTTCGGTATTCATTGGCCCATTTATCAAAACAATTCAGTTCTTGTATTCTGCAAGCTTCTCGACTACCACCACAAGTGTTAGAGGGAGATCTAGCTCTGGTAATCTAGTTATGGCGTAATATCCTTCTAAAGAGTCCTTATAGACCTCTTGAAGTGGGTCATCCTGTAAGACCTTTGTCACTGAAATTCGTCGTACAAACTCCCATTGGTTCTCAGCCCCCTGATCCATTTTGCTCTTGCCTTTCCTATCCCTTTCCAAATTTAGATCTACAAGAAGTAAATCATTTCTGGATGGCTTTGAGGACTGGGCATTGGATGGTCCAAGCATGTCCGACTCAATGAGCCAATCATCTCTAGACTCCCTTGCTCTGGAAAGCTTTGATAAGTCTAAGAACTCGCTTTTAGAGAGCTCCCCTAATTTGTCTACATTCTCTGGTCATTGACTAGAGGTGCTCTATTAAGTTCTCAGAAAAAGTCTGCGATCTTAACAAGATACCGTTGTTGTGGATCCCTAAAGATCTCAGCTCCTTGAGCATTCGTGTAGACATATTGAAGTCTCACATTGAGTGGTAACCCCATGGTGTCGGCTTCAAATGGATTAAAAGATCTTGTGGGTGTCCTATTTGGGGCTAAGGGATGACTATTTGATGGCCCTAGATTGTCCATGGACAATGAGCTAGTTGTTCTGGAAAGGGTATCAGATTGGGATTCGAAAAAGGTTTCAGCAATATCTGTCAAATTTCTTACCGATTGGGTCCCACTTTCTTGCGTAGGTACTCTAGAAGGTGCCCTAGGCCCTATGGTAGTCTCTATATGACGTCCCGACCGCAAGTGCATAAGGTCAAATTTTAAGGTTTATATATATATATATATATATATATATATATATATATATATATAAACCCTACCTAACCACTAAATGCAACTAACATGAATATGTGTGTAACTATCTATTTTTTTATTCTTTTTTTTCTATTTTTTTTACTAATTACACAATAATACTAATTTATGCAAAAAATCACAAAAAAATAAAAAAATGCAAGTTACACTAATTATGCAAAAATTACAAAAAATTAAAAAAATACAAAATATGCAAAAATATGGACTCCTAAAAAAAATGTGGACTCCTAAAATTACAAAAAAAAATATTTTTTTTCTTTTTTTCTTTCTTTTCTTTTCTCTTTTTTTTTAATAATTATTTTTATTATTCTTTTTTTTTTCTTTATTATTTATTTATTTTTTTTAAAAAAAATACAAAAAACATGAAAATTAACAAAAAAATAAAAATTTAAAATTTAAAAAAAATACTAACCTTTTTTCTTCCTTATCGCGTCCGGATCGTGCGCCGGCTCCGAATTTCCCTGCTTTGCGGATGCTGTCGCCTTCAATGCTTCGCACGTGTCCTTGCGTCTTCTCTGCAGTCTTCCTCCTCCGTATAACGACTCCTTCCTCCTCCTTTGCCCGCTCTGGAGCTCTTAACTTCGGCCTTCAGCGGCCACCTACCCACCTGACCCCGCCAGCAGCCGAAGTGCCAGTCGTCGCTTCACCTTCTCGGCCACTCCTTAGCTGCAAACAGTCGCCACCTTCGGCCACTTCGTGGCCCCCTTCTCCTTCTATTTTCGCCTTCTCACTGTCGGCCTTTTTTCGCCTCCTTCTGGCCCCACCTTCGACCTTCGTCTCACGGCCTCTGGCCTTCGCTCGTGCCCAGCTCTTTCCACGCGGCCAGTCTACCACCCACAGCTTCAGCCGGCCTTTGTCAATCCTTCGCGCCTCCACTCTGCTACTCAGCTGCCTTCAGCAGCCCTTCGCCTTCCACACGGCCTCCACCTTCTTCAGATGCAGCCGCTGTGTTAGCCTCCTTGCGGCCACTCTACCACCACCACAGGCGACTTTTCTTCGCTAGCCAGTAGCCGCCTTCTCTGCCCGCTGCTCAAGCCCGCCTTCCTTTCTCCTCGTCTGTTGTAGCCAAACCCTTCACAGCTGCAGAATCGCCACCTTTGGGCACCCAGGCGCCCTCCTTCACAGCCTTCTCCTTCGCTCTCTTTCCACGTGGCCGCCCTGCAGGCAGCCGGCCCAAAGCCTACGCCCCTCACTTCGTGGCCCTTAGCTGCAGCCAGCTAGTCGGCTCCACCCGCCCCTTCAGCGGCCTTTCACTTCCTTGCGGCCGTTTACGGTAGTTGTAGATTCCATATTCTCACAGGTAATCAGAGGTTGAAGAGGCGAGAGCGAGAAGGTAAGGGACGCTCTAGCATTACCATCATAGCAATGGCCGCAGCAGTAGTAGCTAGTTCATCCCTTTCTCCTCTTCACACTGCATGGTTTCTTTGTGTGTTTTTTTTAAAATATAACAAACATAAAAAATAAAATTTGCGACCTCTCTCCTCCTCTTTTTTTCCTCTCCCTTAAGCGGCCTTCAGACTTGAGAGCCTATGGAGCTTATGGAAGAGCTTAGCAATGCACCCAATAGCATTCCGCAATGCTCCATGAGAGCTACAACCCGTCACAATGCATGGTTTCTTTCTGTGTTTTTTTAAAAAATATAACAAAAATAAAAAAATAAAATTTGCTACATTATCCAGCCCCTCCTTTGTCTTTGTAATCTACCTTTTTTCTCTTCTAATCACTAGCTCCGAGATTCCACACTTGTGCTAACCCTAACCCTAAAAACAAAAAGAAATAGTGGTAGTAATGCAAGCTTCTCAACAGGTTTTGAGTCTTCTCCCCGGCAGCGGTGCCGATGGAGAGATAGAAAACTCTCTCACTTGTAGCAAGAGTAGCATGATCCACGTGTAGCTCAATCCAATGGGATTTGCATCCCTTTCGGAGCTAGGGATTCAACCCGTACCGGTGCACAAAAGCTTATCCACAAATGGAGAGAATGCTTATGGCTACCATCACATGACACTAGACTAAGTACACACACAAGCTCAACTTGCCCTCATTCTTACACACCCATTCATTCACAAATACAAACAAGAGGAACACAATCACTATGCACACAAGCAAAGAGAAAGACCTCACTCCACTCCTATCTTCCTATAAGCATGCACACACTCAAGCATCAAGCTTCCATGAAAGCTTCAAATCAGCCCACATACACAAAATCGAAATACTAAAAGCATGCATAAGAGTAAAATGATTAGAGAAGAGGATGAGAAATACTCGTGACATTGCTATTGATTCAATAAAGAGATTTATCTCATACAAAGATGTAGATGGGGTGAGAGAAGAGTCTTCACCTCTATGGAGAAGAGGGAGAGTAGCTCTCTCAAAGGAGCTCTTGCATGAACTTAGCCCAAAGTGTCCATAAGCTCTCAAATGAGCCACTTTTTATACAAAAACTCTAAAACTCCCAAAACTTCCCATGTGGGATTATTCTTAAGCCCACTCCCACACTCATCTATCTACAACTTGGAACTCTTTACAAGAGCCCTAAATAAGAATGTCACTTGTTTTCCTACTTGCATCTTTGTGTTGCATCCTTGCATTGATCACCACTCGTCATGCAACAGAGTGCTTACCACAAAAGGAGAATACATGAATACTTCTTCAAAATAAATAGAAGAGGCTAATAAATTAATTAATTTTCATGGACAACATTGAAGCTTTGCATGGGGAGGTTGAAGTAAGGATGGAGCAACCACCCATCATGGTGATATGCCTTTGAACTCTTTTGACCTTCTCGTAAATTTTACATTAGTAGGGAGTACAAGGCTTTTAGAAAGAGGAAGTAGAGGAGAAGGTCAAAATCAAACAAGAAGCTCCAGGCATTAAAGAAACTGGTGAGGTTGACAAGTTTAAAAGACATAGGATTTGTGATGAAGTGGCACATTGTTTTCATCATTTGACAATCCGAATAGGCTAGGCTATGCAAAATGCAAAATTTTACAACCTTCTCAATAGCAAATTCAAATATATGCAAAATACAAGGAAACAAGTTGAGCTTGCAATCTTGTCCAACATCAGGAATGCTTTAACACAAGTAAAGATGCAAAGATTAGCAAATGAGCTCTTCTTGAAGAGACTAGTCCTCATGATGTTAGTGAATTCAGATGGGACAACCTCCTATGATGTGGCCTCAACATTATTGGGGATTTGCACAAAGAATTCTTACTCACCATGAAGTAAGGATGGAGCAACCACCCATCATGGTGATATGCCTTGCAACTCTTTTGACCTTCATAAATTTGACATTATTAGGGAGTATAAGGTTGTTAGAAAGAGCAAGTTGAGGAGAAGGTCAAAATCAAACAAGAAGCTGTAGACATTAGACTAATTGGTGAGGTTGACAACTTTAAAAGACTTAGGATTTGTGTGATGAAGTGGCACATTTTTTCATCATTTGACAATCCGAATAGGCTAGAACATGCAAAATGCAAATTTTTACAACCTTTTGACAACCTCGGATTTTGGTGCCAATTTTGGCGCATTATGGTGATGTTTGGAGGTTCTTCATCGACAAAAGTCACACTTTCATGGAATTCATGCCTAAATTGTACTTATCTTTTGTACTCCTTTTTAATGTAAATGCTTGGCAATTTAGCGGGTCCGCATTTGTAAAGCCACAGCATGAAAACTCTCTCTTAGTATTTTGTAAGGTCCAAGCCATGTATTCACAAAATGAAGCAAGCCTAAAGTTCAAACATTATGTACTTTTGAATATTTGGAATCAAATAAAGAAAAGGGGAAAAGAAGGGTCGTGGGATGTGGGTGGTTGAGGAAGTTAGAGTCTCTCTCTTCCTTTATCAACCTCTTTCACGTTTCTTTCTAACTCTCTTGGTTTGAGCACAACTCTTGCCTCTCTCTTGTCTCTTCCTTGTTCTTGAATATTTCCTAGCTATGGAGGAAGGAGAAGAAGATGGTGAGGATGATTGTCTTGTCTATCTTCTGTGTGCTCTACATTAGGTAGCTTTTCATTGTGTGGGTATATGGCTATGGTGTTTTCCTAGAGAGAGAGATGAGAGAATAGATAGTGTGTGTGTGCCATTCTTGAGTGTTTCTTGAGAGCTTCTTGCAGTTTTTATGGCTATGGGGCACCACAATGCATATATTTTGCATGCTTGAGCCCGGGTTGCTGTTTTTTTTGTGTGCTTGAAAGGTGATTCACCTTCTCAATAGCGATTTCAAAGATATGCAAAATACAAGGAAACAAGTAAAAAATAAGCTGAGTTTGCAATCTTGTCCAACATCTGGAATGCTTTAACACAAGTAAAGATGCCAAGATCGGCAACTGGGCTCTCCTTGAAGAGATCTCATGATGCTGAATTCAGATGGCACATCCTCCTATGATGTGGCCTTAGCATTATTGGGGATTCACACAACAAATTCACACTCATGTTAGAGCCACATAAATGGGGTTAATAGTGGAAACCATGGGTCCCACCACATTTTCAATCATTCTTTTGTACATATGCATAATGGCATTTTTCTTTGAAAATCTCACAATTCATTTAATGGAAAGGGAGAGGTAAGTTGAATAGCATTCCTTCCTTTGTTACTACCCTTGGCCTAACTTTGAAAGAGGCGAGTTGTGGAGTGGAGCATAAGAAAAACTAATCATGTGGAGAATAAGTGTGTTTTAGGTGCTAGAAGGGTTAGAAGCAATGCATAGGCAAGGGTAGAGGTTACTAAGGATGGAAGTGGGTAGGAAGAGTAGAGGGAAGGTAGGAGAACATGGAGACTCAAGAAGTCAAGAGAATCCCCATGGTTCCACCTTCCGCCATGAAGTCAGTGTGAACATGGCATCGAGACACAGCACCAAGGACATGCGGAGGCCCGAGATACGAGAAAGTTAGGCCCAAATATCCAAGATAGTCTCCTTGGATATTTGGGCCAAGGATACTCAATCCACCATATGAGCATAAGGCTGAGATTTTGAGAGTTGGGTGGTGACAGTTCAACTCAACTTGAGGCGCCTTGCCTGATTGTGTCCTCACTTCCGAAATACTTTCATTAATGTGTCACAATATTGATTTGGTTAAGTAGACAATAGTGTATATTCGATCATATATTACCCCATCTTCATACAGATGCATCATATATAGTTAGCTCAGAATCTCTGGCTTGTCTAACTGTAAGTGTATGTATCTTGGGTCTAGGCACATTTGCACAAGCACAAGACAAATCTAGCAATACTCAAGCCGAGTAGAGTGGAAGTGAGGTAATGTAGGCAGGCTAAAGCCGTCAAACTAATATAGGTGAACACATTTTTGGTGATCCTACTAAGGGACAACACAAGGAAAATAAAGGGAATATGTTAATGATGATAGCATGGAATAAGAGAAGAAATGAAGGAAATGCAAAGGTGACAATGAGATGCATGTGCAGTATGGTGTGTGGCCATATTGAGAGTGGTGTACACTATTTATGTTGACATAGTTACAACTAATAATTGGCACAACCAATTACTATAGAAGACATATACCAACTAAAAACAAGGATTTGGAGACCCTTGTTATTTGCTTGTGAATGGGAGTGTGGACAATGGAAGCTTGCTGAGCAACAAAAAGACTAGTAAGGATTTTGCAAAATGTTTGACACGTGTTCAGAATGGCGACATCAATATGCATTTAGATGGGAGTAATACTTGTGTTAGAACTAGGAGTTCAGGAGTGACTGGCCATCCTTGGCTAATGTAGCATCTGAGCCTAATGTCACATGGACATCAAAGAGAGTTCCGACAGACAAAAGACACCAGCACATGAGAAACCAAGGTAGAGGGCTCATTCATGAGTGGCAGGTTAACAAAGCTAGAACTTGGAAAGTCCAAGCACAAGGAGGCATGGGTAGAGGAGAAGTGGTATGTTGTCTAACACACACACTGCACCAAGAGGATTCAAACTTGTCCAAGCACAAGAATCAGGCAAATTCAATCAGGTAGGAAAAAAACGAAGGGAAGCAAGCCAGCGAGAATGAGTTCAAGATCTAAAGAAAAATCAGATGGAGACCAACCAAGCTCAATGAGGCAATGACAACTCAAATCAACCTGCAATGTCTCAATGGTTGTCATACACCAAACTTGAGTACACATCATCATCATCATAGTGGTGGATATGGGTATAGAAAATGCTATTCCAGCATTCTAGCACCAAATAGCACTCTGAATTTTTTTTTGGGTGCATGGCACCATCCGCAGAGAACATTTTCTACATTGTGAAGACACGAATCAAGAACATCATGAATGCAAACATTATCAATACACGATTCAAGACAAACATGAATGCAATACTATCAAATTTTGAGGTGTGCTAAAATAAATCCATGGTTTTCATTATGCAAAAACATATATACAAGGGAGTCCATATGTCGAAATAGCCCATGGTTTAAATTATAAACAAATATATACAAAATCAAATTGGTTTGTCAAAAAAAGCCCATGGCTTGAATTTCAAAAATATATATACAATCACATCCACAATATGGATGTGATACTATGAGTCTGCTCCCTTCTATATCAGATGTACTCACATCGGTATACATGTCTGATGTGTAGTGCGGAATAGGAGCACGAGCACGAGTAGGAGTAGGAGAAGCGGCGGTGAAGGCAGGTGGATCTTCAGCATTGGGAGCATCAAACAGGTGCAGTAGCTTGTGCCTGTTCAAGTAAGATATCATGTATAAGTATATCTATATGTAATTCAAAATTTAATAAACCTAAATCATTCATTTAGATTTTTCAAGTACCTGTTTTGACTGTACGGTCTCATGGCCTCCTCAAACTGTGCGTCCGTAATACGTCCCTATATTTTGAAGAGGGCCCACATATCGCGTCTGCCATGCTGGCGAGCATACGCAGTCTCGTGGGCTTCCTCCCCATAACCCGTCTCGCTGTAACATAATCAACACAATTTGTAAGATTAAAACAATCGTAAAATCAATGAATTAAGTAAAAAATCAAATAAGGTGACAAGATACTTACGAATTCTGCATCCCATGACTCGACGCCTCCATATCCAAAATGCAAAGATCTAATGGTCTCCATCTGGATGCATCATGCCTCCACATGTTGCCTACTCTTCATGCCACCTTTGCTTGTTTCTTTGCCTCCTTCCACTTGTGTTTGTGGGCAGTTGCAGGTTTTGCCATGGGATAGCCTCCCCATTTTCTCGATCATCATACGCGAGTTTCTTAAGGTGAGATCTGAAGAATCTGCACAAAAACATAGCATATAGAACATAGCATCTATCCTCATTGATTCATTTACTTTTACTTACTCCATTACCTTCTATTTCCCTCTTACCTCCTTCTCTTACTTCTTAAATTCTCTTCCCCTTACTCCCTTACCTTTTCCACTTATACTTCTTTCCTTCTTTTAATTATCTCCTTCTCTTACTTCTACCTTCTTTTTTCCTTACTCCCTTACCTTCTCTTCCCCTCTTACTTCCTACTTCTCTTCCTTCTCTTCCCCTTCTTCTCTTCCTTCTCTTTCCCTCTTCTTCCTACCTTCTCTTACCTTCTCTTACCTTCTCTTCCTTCTATTTCCCTCTTCTTCCTACCTTCTCTTACCTTCTCTTCCTTCTATTTCCCTCTTCTTCCTTCCTTCTCTTCTTTCTCTTCCCCTCTATAACTTCTCTTCTTTATCTTCCCTTACCTTCCCCTTTCTTTCTTTATTTCTTCTATCTTTCTCATTTTATAAATGAATCCACTTTGCAACTAACAAAGAACAAAAATGGAATGTGAAACTAAAACAAGTGTATATATCCGTCAAAAAACGAAACGAAGACAGAGACTTATGCATAGTCGTGTGTATGCATCCATCAAAAAACGTGTGCATCCATCAAGAAATGCATGTATATTTGCGTGAACAACTATGCAGATAGACTACATGCACAAATACACGTGTTGCTACATGCGCCCTGCCGAAAATGTTTTGAAAAAAACCACCGGCTACTATCGACAAACGTTCCTAAAACACCACCCCCAACTGACATTTTCGTATGCAACAGTACACAAACAATTACTAAAAGTGCAGAGAAAGAAAGAGGACAAATGAGAGAGACATTTGCATTAGAGAAAGAGACATTTCCATAAAGAAAAGGAAGGAAAGAGACAAGACAAAGGACAAACTGACTCACCTCTGGAAAAGTGAGTCTTCTTTTTGGCTTTTGTGTTGAGGTTTCCTTCACTCGTGATGTTACACATCCCCATTTTGTTTTTATGTTGCACAAAGCCTTGTATGGATTCAAACAGGACCCATAGCATGGTTAAACAAAATAGGACAATATCTTGTCACAATTGGATTTTAGATTTCCAATGTTGAGTTTTCACTTTACATGAGAAGAATGGACAGAGGGATTGTGTTGGTAGTCAGCTATGTCCATGACTTGATTGTTACATGTGATAGTGATGTAGGAATTGATGAAGTGAAACTATTGTTGAAGTAAAAATTTGAAGAAATGAAGGATTTGGGAGAGATGCGTTCCTTCTTGGGCATTGAAGTTATTAGATCCCTTGAACACTATATTCCGAATTTTAGGACCTTTTTTTTTGTTTTGGACTTTTTTCTCAACTTGATCAGATAAGCCCATATTCACATACTACACACCAAAATAAGAGATTTTTAGCATCATGGAATAAGATGAGCCCATTTCTTATTCTCCAATCATTTTGACCAAAAACTACAAATATGAGTATATTACTATATTCATATTGGAAGTTATATTTAGCTTACATTTCTCCCACTTCTTATGGGATCATCCATCCTCATTCTCTCCCTACTCTTTCCCCTCTTTTAAGTAATCCTTACCTTAAAACTAGATTTAACATTGTAAGTTAATATTCAGCTAGATTAGACTTTATAATTAATTTCATTTATATTGTTATTTAATATTTATAACTAAGTATAGCTTAATAATCAAATGCAACTTAATAATTAACTAAGTATAATATCTTAATATTTAGATTTGTAACTGTAAAATATTTATAACTAGATGCAAACTAAAGAGGCATCACATTGTACCATGATTCAAAAGAAGTTGATATATCATCATGATGGCGGTGTAGAGATACACCATTTGTGAATATGAGGTCTCCTTTGATGCTTTAAAATATTTATAACTAGATGCAAACTAAAGAGGCATCACATTGTACCATGATTCAAAAGTTGTTGATATATCATCATGATGGCGGTGTAGAGATACACCATTTGTGAATATGAGGTCTCCTTTGATGCTTTAAAATCTCTTTCAAATTCATCAGAGTCAAAACTTATTTCATGTTGTTATGGATCAAGCGTGTGTAAATGGTGCTTGATATGTCAAAGGCTACTATCAGGGATTATGATACATTTTTCCACATTGTATCCATACTTCTTTTTTTGATTGCGTGTCCTTGACATCCAACAATGAACAATGCTATTCACTTCCACTTTACTTAAGTTGTCATTGTTAGGGACCCATTCAAATCCTTTTTGCAAGCAACCCTCATAGAGAGCTTTCAGTGTGTACTTTCTTGCTAGACTTTTTGATGGCTTTGGTTCATACCACAAAGCTGTGAAAGTGATAGGAATTCCCTTTTCATCCATTGATATCTTGACAACGTTAGCCACCCAAATTGGTCTACCTTGGTCATCCAAGTCTGATTCTAAATCTACTACTAAGACCACAACAAAAAGGCCCTCTTGGATTTCATTAGCCAGTACAAACTCTAGTAAAGGCTTGTCACATTTCGCCCACAAAATTTGTGAGGAAGAAGATTTTCCTCAGTTGTATTCATGTTGTTTAATTGTAGAATCTATACAATTTTTGAACTTGCTTACCTTGCATTATTGCAGCCAAAATAAATCACAATATTCTATGATTGGTAAATTCTCTTGACCTTTCAAATATTCAACAAGAGATTTATTTGACTTGATTATTTTATTGCTCCTATCTGATTGCTCTGGGTATTTTTGCATCATTCTTCTAACATAACAAATGAACTCTTCTAGGCCTTTCATTTTGTTAGCAAATTGCTTAATTTTTTTTCAAGAACAAATTTGCTATGTCTTCATGTGTGTGACCCACAAGAAGAAAACCCATTTCCACTTCCTTACATATTTTCAAACCAACTAGCATGGAGCACAAAGCAAATAAGTACCTATTCTTGTTCTCTCCAACAATTATTGGCTTGTATTCTCAAGGTGCGTGGTAAATATCCATGGGCATCTTTGGCGGCTTTGTGTATCACCTTCATGATGGATGTTGCCACTTGATTGCTATCATGCTCATGCAAAGCGTCAATCCATACATCACAAAAGAGTCGGTATCCATGTACCAATACTCCACACAAGTGCGTCTTTAATCCACGTTTACCTCTAAGGAAGGAGAAGTGTGTTTGTACCTTGGGAGAGTCATGGTATTTTGATCCATCCCATCGATGGTAATACACATGGACTTATCCATGTTTGATATTGCTTCATCCCTCCAAAAAGCTTACAACTTTCTAGCGTCTTCCACACGATGTAAATGGATTGCCGTCCATTTACTATGCTCGATTCCATTTTTAAATCATCGAATGTTTTACACTTTGACATCTATTGTTTAGATGGAGTTTTCACATTGCAAAATTGTGTCCTCCAAATCTTGTAAAAAATGCAGCTTGAAATTTGTCTTTCGTCTTTGTCATGTAATGTTTTATTCACCGTCTCTAGCACAACCTTCTTCATCATTCTAAGAGGAAGATGGTGTTGACAAGATGAAGTTCCATTTGGCATTGTTTGTTGGTGAGGTTGCCATAGTGCATTGTCTTCAAGTATTTGGCCTAAAGTAGCATATGCATTGATGGTACTTCTTTGTACTTTCAACTTACTTATGTTTCCATGAACTCTGTACACAATGTTTTGTTTCACCTCAGCTCGAATTTGCCAGTATGTTCCATGTGATAAACTAGTCAAGTATTGGTATTCTTTATCACAAATGGGAATGCCATTGACCATCAATTTTAGCTTAGGTTTGCATGGTCTTTCCTTTGAGTTATCATCAAATTGTCGAGGAAAGCAGAAAAATTGATGAAGAACAAAGTTGTGCCCATTTGCTCCTATCTTGCTCCAAATGCTTGTATGTATGGCCTCACAATCTTCCTTTTTTTATTCTTCTAATACAAAGATTCTTGCAACAAACTTTCATAATAGTTCTTTGAATATCTTCTTCAGATAGCATAACATGGCTCTTGGGCTGTGGAACTAGTGCCATAATCTGATGTCTCTTTAAACTTACATACTCTCTCTTCACATCTAGTGCCTTTCGTTTCTGCCCAAATAGTGAATTCTTCACACTGTGTAATATTTCTGTTTCATCTTCATTCCCAAAGTCAAATATGCACTTATCTTTAGAACTATTTGATGCAAAATGTGTGTAATATCTTGGGAATGGTAATATTTTCAGCATTTTCATTGAAGCCAATCGATTTCCAATATTAGTAAATTGACTATGTGGTGGAATCGTTTCGCTTTCTTTACGAGCGATGAACATCACAAACATGTGTTTTCTGCCATTTATATTATCCACTCTCATAAAAAATATGTGGCTATTATGAACTCCACTTGTCCCACATGTTATAGTCCGATATGCCCCATTGTACTAAGCTTACTGTAACTTATAACCATCTTACATCCTCAAAGATACCTTTTAAATTTGATTTGACATAAAAAAAATTCTTAAGAGACAGAGTAATCTTGCATTCTATATATGTAATAGTCAAAAGCTCAATGAATAATGGTAGAAAACCTTAGCATTTTGAGGGTTGAAAAAAACCCTCAAATTCCCAATCAAAACATGAAAAGAATATAAATCTTGATTACGTTAGGAAAAAAAACCTCAAAATTTTAATGAAAATAAGAAAAAAAATTTAAATTCTAGAAGATTTTAGAAAAAACCCTCAATTTTAAAGAAAAGTTTGATTAAAAAATCAAATAAAAAAATAAACCCTCAATATTTAGATAAATATGAGAAAAAAAAATATGTAAGAATACTGTGATTATTAGCCCAACTACAGCTTGAATTGATTTTTTTTAATTATGATTTTTTAAGAAGAAAAAAATTGATACGTTTGATACTAGTTGAGTGTAGACTCAACTTTCACTTTTGAGATAGAAAAAAAAACCTTCAAACTTAAGTGTCATATTTGAAGAGAAGTTACATTTGCGTTCAACTTCCCTTTAGGAACATTGTGAGAAAAATTTAAATTTTGTAGTATTGAACCAAATTTCTATGCTTTCAACTTCTTTTGGGTAAGAAATCATATGATAAGTTGAGCATGCACTCAACTTTCCTTTAGGAACATTGTGAATAAAAATCAAATTTTGTATTATTGAAGAAAATTTCTATGCTTTTAATAAAATTTCAAAACTTGAATCAACTTGACTAAAGCGGGAAATTAAAAAATTTCAAATCAAAATTTGGAGTTGAACTACTCTTTGAATAGAGTTTCAAAATTTGAATAAACTTAATTAAAGGTGGAAAATTAAAATTTTTTGAAATAAAAATCAAAGTTGAGCATGCACTCAAATTTTTTTAAAAAGCTCACCTTTGGCATGGTTTGACAAATTTGCAAGATCACGCTCTACTTGCACTTGCTTAACTCAATAAGACAATGCAAAATGAACTTAGGAGTAGAGAAGATGAGATTATATAGTGTAAAATAATATTTTTAAAATCAAACCCTTAAAAAAATCCCTATTTATCTCCCCTTCTCTCTCATTCCCTCCTCCTCAAGGTCTGCTCCTCTCTCCTTCCTCTCCTTCCTAACCTCTTCTTCCCCTCCTTCTCTTCTCCTTCCTCCTTCCCTCTTTCTCTCCTCTTCCACCTCCTTCCCTCCCTCCTATCCTCCCACTTCCTTCCTCCTTCTCTCTTTCTCTCCTCTTCAACCTCCTTCCCTCCCTCCTATCCTCCCACTTCCTCCTCCTTTCTCCTTCTTCCTTCTTCCTCTTCTACTTCTTCCTCCTTCCACTTCTCCTCCTCCTTCCTGTTCTTCTTCCTCTTTCCCTTCTTCTTCCTCCTCCTCCCTTTTCCTCCCCCCCTCCTCCTCCCTCCTCCTCCTTCCTCCTTCCTCTTCTTCTTCTTCTTCGTCCTTCTTCCTCATGCCCTCCTCCTTCCTCTTTCCCTCCTTCTTCCTCCTCCCCTCCTCCCTCCTTTTTTTCTTCCCCCTCCTTCTTCCCCCTCCTCCTTCCCCCTCCCCTCCTCCCTCCTTTTTTCTTCCCCCTCCCCTCCCCTTCAGTCCCAACTAGGCAAGATGTTGGTTCGCCCAGCCATGGCTAGGTGAAACGAGCGACGTTGCGTAGCGAGCCAGCCAAGTTATGGCTGCTATGGGAGAGGGGAAGGGTTAAACCCCCCCGCCCCCTATCTCTCCCCTTTTAGTTTAGTGCGTGCTCAACTGGGGCTTGGGTTATTTTTTGGTTTTTTAATATTTTAGTTTAATTCTTTTAAAAAGTTAATTCTTTTAATATTTTAGTTTAATTCTTTTAAAAAGTTAAATATATTTTAAAGCTTAATTTAAATATGTTTTAAATATGTTTTTAAATATATTTTTAATTTAGCTTAATTTTTTTTAAATTAGATTCTTAAATTTTATATTAGTTAGATTTTTAATTAATTTTTAATTAGATTTTTAAAATTTTTATCTTAGTTTAATTTAATTTAGCAATTATTAAATAAGTTTTTAAAAATTTTTTGTTATATTTTTACAAATATTTTTAAAATTTTAATTAGACTTTTAAGTTTTGTATTAGTTAGATTTTAAATTTTCAATTAGATTTTTAAATATTTAATTAGGTTTTAAAATTTCAACTTGGTTTAATTTAATTGAGCTATTATTTTATATTTTATTCCATTAAATTTAACTTATTTTTAAAATTCAAAATTGTATATCAGTCCAGAATGTTTTCATTAAGTTATATTAGTTATTATTTAATTTAATTTTGTTAAATAAATATATTAGTTTAATTTTTTAATTAATTTTTTTTAAATATTTATGTGTAATGTATAGTTTAGATAGAACATCGCATTCAATTTGTTAAGATATATAGTTTAATATAACATTTTATCATAGTTTTTATATTAGTTCATATAAACTTTTGTGTGTGTGTGTGTGTATAATGTTTTTGAAAGTCTAACTATTTCTTTTTGGTACTGACATTAACTTTTTCTTTCAATTTGTTTTTCTAAAATAATATGCTTTTGTTTTAATTTTGACAGGTTCGCAAGCTTATTGTTGTCCTTGTTCTTTTATCTCAATCAACCAAAAAGTCATGGATCTTGAAGCATTGAAATTGATCATAGATGACAAATATATAACAATCAACTTGAATGACCACCAAAAAGTGAAAAACACACTTCATTTCACAAGAGTCAACACCAAAGAAGTTGACAAGTACTTTGATTGCTAATGGTTCATTATGGAAAAGCCAAATCGTTGTCATCTGCTTGTCAAAAAGAAGGTGAGACAGGCTTTAGAAATGATGGTAACACTGTGCAACTTGATATAGTCACAAATGGAGTCGCCCATGGTAGTGTGTACACACTAAGTGAGTATTAAAGGCAATGTACCTCTTTTGGAACTATGTCTACTTAAAGTGCGCACATATGATAGAGAGTATTTCTTGAGAGAAGTACCAGAGCCGATAAAATATCCGCATCTAAAGGATTCCTTATACCAATTGAGACACTATGGGATGAATTAAATGAGATCAATGTGATGGTTGGAGGGGTCATCCCCATTACTTGTAGAAGGTCATCCTTCTAGACTTCTCCTTTACCTCTCTTTCTTTGCCTCCTGTGGCGAGTCTTTACCTGTGCCAGTTTCTCATCCTTTTTCCTCTATGGATCATCATGGATCATCTATAAGGTTTGTAGTGTTAAAGTTTTGTAGAACCTTTTTAATTTACTCCTATTCAACTAGGGTCCGCACTTTCCAAGCACTCACATCTACCTTAATTGGGTCAAAAAGTTAAAAATTCCACAGCAATAGGTTCAACATCACTTCTACAAACTACTGTAGAGCACTTGCAAAATTTCAAGCCAAGAATTATTGCAATGCGCTACAATAAATTTTCTTCCCTAAATTGGCTACAAACTCGTGCTAGCTAAATACATCTGGTTTCATAGTGCCGTGACTTTTGAATCTTAAAATCCACTAAAGAGAGGTCATAATTGAGGATGCTGCAATAATCCATCATTGCATCGGGAGTATGAGTACCGCTACCAAATACCATCCAATGGGCAAGCAGGTGATACCAAACATCTATAAAAGGTACAAAGGACATACAATCACCAAAATCAGCCAAGTATGTCTCTTGAGTCCATCATGATGCATTAGCATCAACATGATAATTTTCATCTATTAGAAGGCAACCAAGGGTTCACAACAATGATTATACTACCTCTTACAACTGCCATGAGATCATTAAGAATGCACAAGGGTGATTGGTGTGAACATAATTAAAGATGTTCCATTAATTTGTTAATGCATCAGGGTATTGGGTTTGGGAAAAAATTCATCAATGGTGGTGATGTCCATGCATAAATCTTTTCAGCAATCACATTTTTAAAGAAGGAACACTGGGTTGCATCAAATTGTGCAAAATGGGCAATTATTCAGCCACCTAGAAATAAGGCAGATAATGCATCAACCATTGCAACTTTGGTCTATGAGTTGTTATTAAAAGATGGGTATTGAACTTGAAGATAGTGTCAAAAGAATACAAGAGGAACACCAAACACTTCAGAATCCCAAACAGGATCAATTCTAGTAGGGTGATGCATTAGCCAATTATTGTAACATGTTGCAATAAATGTATATAGCTAGAAACGGGAGGGCACTACATTACTGATTCCAACTAAATGTTGCCAAAAAATTCACTGAAAATTAAGCAATCACAACCAATTGTCAACCCTCCAAAACCCCACTTCCCAAGATGTCTCCTCACACTGAAGACTATCTACACCGTCTCACCAATTCACTTCCCTCACTGAAGAAGAAACAGAGTTTACCAGTTGAGAAATTGGATAAGTTTTGTGCCCAACATAATAATCAAATATAGCACCCAATCATCCTCATGCCGCTTATCTGTCACTTGGTAGCATGGAGGTTAGATACAAAAAAATTTGGATTTGCCGACAAAAATAGGATCAAGTTGCAAGAGCTTGCACCTGAGCCAGAGCTCAAAAAAGTTAAAGTTGATCCATCGGCAAGGAAAATAGCAACCAAGAGTCAAGGAAAGAAGAAAGATGAAGCAGAAACAACAATGATAGCAGAAGAATTGAAGAAGCAACACAGAAATGGAGAGCCATAGTAGAAGAGCATAGAAGAGATAAAGCCATAGAAGAGGGGAGAAGGGAAAAGGACAAAGAAAAGGGAAAATCAAAGATACAAGAAGAGCAGATCATTCAAGATGAACTAGCACTAGAAATACATCATCATGTGCCCACCCCCCAAGAACTCAACACAAAAAGGCTTAACAACTTATTATTAGCCTCAACATTAATGCAGACTATTAGGACAAGGGTGAAAGAACAAGGGCAGGAAGATAATGCCTTCAAGGAATTAGAAGCTATAGCAACTACATCCTCGGACAACTATAAAGATGATATAACATATGAGCAATATAAAGCATAGCATCCGAATGTAGCAGAATGAGAAAGGAACTTTATGAAGACTTTGATTCACTTCCAAACAGTTGGACTGCAAATCTTTGAGAGAAACCAAAGCCAACTGCAACAACAACTCCAAGCCAGAATCAAAGACCAAGATGAGATGGAAAAGGCTCTTGAGGTGGCACTAATAAAAAAAAGATACTTCAAAAACAATTACGGCAGCTCGATGACCGATTGGGGTTAACTGGTTGGTATAGAATTTTTATACCTAAGTATGTTCTGATAGCTTCCCTCTCCTGACTAATCTTCTCAAGAAGATGCTTTCGATATGATGGGCGAGGGCCGACAAAGCGATCCTTGAGTGAAGTACTAGGACACCTAAGGAGGATCCTGGAGGGTTCGGACCAAGCGATGCACGGGCTGGCGGTGCTTAGGACACCTATACGTATGTCGAGGAAGATATATTTTCTGTAAGTGATGATATCATATGCAATTAGTGAGTTATGTACCTTTATATGCATTTTCTTAGCCTGTCTATTTTGTGTAACAACTTATTGAAACATCAAATATTGCCAGAAGATAATGAAATGCTAGTCGACCGAGCAGCAAAAGCAATGTTGCACTCGATTGGCGTGGACTACAACACACACCATGCTTGTCTAAATGATTGTATTCTTTATCAACAAGAATAAAACAATGTAGTATAATGTTCTCATTATGGTACATTGAGATATAGAAAAGATGTGCAAGGACAAAGGGTACCAGCAACAGTTTTACGACACTTTCCCATCATCCCTCGGATTAAAATAATCTTCAAAAGTGCAAATCTATTACTGGATTGATGACTTGGTACCGTAACACTAGGTCCACAGATGGTGTTATGTGTGTGCCCGCAGATTCCCCTACATGGAAGCACATTGAAGAGAAGTGGGTAGCCTTTCAGGAGGAGGCTTGCCATATTCGACTCGGACTAGCGATGGATGTAGTGAATCCATTTGGTCTACAAAGTTCATCATGGAGTACATGGCCAGTTTGTCTAGTTTACTATAATCTTCCACCATGGCTAGCAATGAAAAAAGGGCATCTTTTATTGTCTTTGAGAAAGTAGAAGGTGAAGAACATGGATGTGTATTTAGCCCCTTTAGTTGAGGAGTTATACGAGGGCATTGAAGTTTATCATATTTCCAAGAGGTTTGGACAACGTGCACTAACATTGAGAGTAATACTTATGTGGACTATGCATGATTGGCTTGGCTATGGAGAGTGCTCAGGTAATATTGTAGCTTGTTAACATATTATGTTAGGTCATGATTGTCATCCAAACTTACCTGCTACAATCTTTTTTGATGTTCTACGGGGCTTTTAGTGTTGGGGTATAATGGATGTCCACTATGTGGGCCGCAACTTGAGGCTCGGTACTCAAAGTCTATGAAAAAGATAGTATACGAGAGCCACAAGAAGTGTCTCCATGACAACCATCCTTTGCATGAGGGGAGTGAAGAAGCACATGATGGAGAGGACATTTATTCCTATGTCTAGCAAATTCTTAAACCCCTCTCACCAACACAGAAGCTGCTTCGGTCCCAGCACAATTTTTCCCTAATCTACCAGAAGAGTTTCCAACAGAGGTGGATGTAGACGAAACGTCCACACTGCAACCACCACCCTCGCCCCCAAAAGAGTGGATAGAAGTAGTGTACACCTTCCAGGACATGCAAGCACAAGCACATCTATCATCTATGCACCTGGACCAGAGAGATGAAGAAACAAGGATTGAGGATGATAGACATAATGGATGTCTGCACCCTGACAAGATTTATAATTTATAAGTACTACAATGTGGTGCTGGATGGACGATCATCCAAGAAAACAACGAGGCAAATTCAAATAGCTGCAGACAAGCCACATCCTCCCAATGGAAGAACAAATGGAACCACAACCAAAATGGCATGTACAATTCTTATAGCAAAATGTTTTTGCATGGAGCATGTATTGTAACACACATAGGTTCAGACACATCAACCCTACATTTATGCCCATGACAAGAAGATGGAGCTGGACAACATTTAAGGACTTGTGCAAGAAAGATCCAAATATTGTATATAACATCCCAAAGTTTAGCCTCACAGCAATAGCAACATCCATAGGACTTTCCCAACAATTGCAAGACTGGAACCAAAGGTATCAAAATGTACCAGATCCAGCATTTGCTTGCGGCATGTCACTTTAATTGACTCATAATTTTGCTATTAGACACCATGCCTCGATAATAGCCAATTCTCAAGGAACAAGAACTGGGATTGCGACACGAAATAATATTCAATCCAAATATCGGCCCCGATCTCAAGCAAATATGCCAATTGTACATAACAGTACGGAATCTCCATGCCTGCCATATCCACACATTTGAGGATATGGTAGACGCCCATTTTTAGCCACCACATCCATATTTTATAGGGATCTCAAAAAAATTATTTGCCAGAAATGCTCTTATTAAAGCATGCTTGACAGCTAATATTCTTAAGCCATCCCAATTTTGAGTTATTCCAAGGATGGAATTTTGAACAAGAAGGGGACATGTTACACCCTGTAACATAGCTCTACCTTATCTATCTATCTGGTGTAATTCATTGTAATAGGCCGTGGGCCAATTAAGTGAAAAAGGAAGTAAGTAAGAATGGTAAAGAAATTAGGGTTGAACCTCCCTTCAAAAGGTCTTTGTATAAAAGCCAAGTGAGTTGACTTTGGTCTTCATTCTTCATTTTGTGGAAGATTGACCTTCCTCCAACTTGTTGTTTGTTGTTCATGGTCTCCCTCTCCCTACACTCTTGTTTCTACATGTTCGATTACAACATGGAACGAATCCAAGTACGGTGTTTGTGACACCACCGCACGATACAGCTCTCACAAGGAAGTGGCTTGGAGGACGAGCTCTCACAAGGAAGTGGCTTGGAGGACGAGCTCTCCATACAGCTTGGTTGGAAGATCCCCACATGTGAGTCTCCTCTTGGAGCTTAACACCTTGAAAGATCAAGGGTCTATAGTTGTACACATGGCTCACGGAAGTGTCGAGGAACCAAAAAATGAAGTGGTCTATGCGACAAAGATAGATTTATTGATAGTAACCATCCAAAAGGTAGGAACTATACTTATCCATATAGTAGGCATGTTTAGGATTGCTTTAGGAGCTCCTTAGGGAATCCTTTAGATCAAGGGTCTATAGTTGTACACATGGCTCAAGGAGGTGTCGAGGAACTAAAACTTCCCTATATGCTACCTAATCCTTGGAAATGCCATTCACCTAGGTGGATCAATCCCTTATACATCATCACATCATCATTCGGAATACTGCTTGTTGCAAGCAGACTTGTCGCAATTGTTTCGAAGCTAAGGCCTTTGTTGAGCATGGAGATGAAATTTGCCATGGCAAGTGCTCAAGAACTTGGTCACCTACATATAGCAAGCACCATGTTCATTCATGGACACGTCAATCCATGACTCCTTTTATGTTATGATGCCCTTAACACACAACCCAAGTGCACATTCATCATCTTTGCTTTTGTCTTGCCATTTTCAATGCGCTTTGATTTGCCTTGCATCCATGGTTATGGAACCTTTCTAATTAGATCCGCACCTCCCCTGCATATTCCTTCCTTCCTTTCTTCCATCAAGATGCTTCACCTCTCCCACTTGACCCCTTTGCTTGCTCCCTCCCTCATTAGCCGCCCTTCCCCCCTCCCTAAAGAACTACTCCAATATATAGCAATAAAGTACTCACAAACTAAAGAAACAAAAATAATGCTTAATCCATTGTTATAATATTTAATAAACTCATCAACACGCAAAATTTGCATCAGGAGGAAGAGCTCAATTATTGTTGTTTGCCATTGTAGCCTTGTGTTACTCCTATTGTTGCTGTGCATCCCTCAATGCTCCCTCCAAGCTCTCCACCAAGTAGCCTTCACAACTTCATGGACTCCCTGCAGACCTCCGACGACTTGATGCCCTTGCTCCCAAACTTCATATGGTGACAAAATAAGTACAAAGATCTATGATGTTCTAAGTAAAGAAAGTAGATATGGAGACATTGATATGCTTGGATTGCTTGAGAATATTCTCCCTATCCAGCATCTTGATGGCAATTGTTGACGTTCTCGGCAAATTCCTCTTTGTCCTCTTCAAGAGTGCTACCAAGGTTGTAACCAACATGACTACGATTCATAAGGATAAAGACCATCATGCGGGCTAGTGGGTGAGCTTCACCAAGGTGCTCCTTTAAGGAAATGGTTCACTTTTGTGCTATTGGAGGATGCATAGTGCACATCATGAGAGGGTTTGCGAAATCTTTTACATGCCTCTCCAATGCTAGCTTCTTCCACATAATTCAGCTTCTTCTCACCCAAATCTCCAACACTTCCATCCCTTTGCTTGGTGACGTGCCACACCTTCACCTTGCTTGCCAAGCTCAACTTGATGAGGATAAAATGGAGCACGAAATTTATGTAAATAGTGCTTTGGAGGCGATCAAACAATGTGGCTTAACTATACATCATGGAACCTCAACAACTAGGGATGTCCTAACCAACGGGTTTACATGTTGTCATGGAGTAGTATAAATTTGTGGAAGTCTTGCTGAGGCTAGACATTAATAGTCACATGTGTTACTCTTGATAAGCGCAAATTGTAAAGCTCTTTATATGAGAGGATTGATTAACATACATATGACTTATTGCACATGATAATTGAATAGGAGCAAGCTCGATATATGGCCATATGTTTGATGACTATGTTTTGTGATAGGTACACATAATGCAACTCTTCCATTACATTTTTTGGATTGTTAATAATTTAGCACTATTTGGAATTCCCCAAAAAAGTAACCGATATTGATTAAGCATGAGCTATGCATTTACATGAATAAGAAAAAAAAGTCTATGCCCAGAGAGAGAGAGAGAGAGAGAGAGAGAGAGAGAATCTACAAACACAAAATAAAATAATCCATGACAACATGCAAAACCCATTGGTCAGGCCATCCCTAAAATTACCAGTACGCCTTCAACCTTTGCCCATGAGCAAATATTTTAAAAAAACCTCATCCAATGGTTCCCAAGCTACCACTTGGCTCCATAAGATTTTTCGTATTTTGAAAATTGCTATAGTGCTTGGGGTGAGAGAGAGAGAGAGAGAGGGAGAGAGGGAGAATCTATAAACACAAACACAAAAGACCAAGCGCATTGGTAAAGGTTTGTGTTATATGTACCTTTTGAAGAATATAATCGTCCATGAGAATATTATCCTATAAACACACATAGCTAATGATCCTGAATTGGGTGAGCTCTGGTGGTGGTGGGCAAAGATCTTGAAAGGGGCATCGATTTGTAAAAGGCATTCAAAGATGGTTGTATGAACTGGGTAGCGATGGAGGGATTGAAAGCTCCTTAGAAAAGGAAGGTGGGTAACTGAATTGGTGAGCACAGAAAAGGAATGGGATGTTATCAAAACGACATATGATCAAGAGTAGTGAGAGCAAAATAGACATTCTTCATTGCGAGACATCTTATTTGTGTCGCCGTTGTTGCTGAAAACTTTATTGCCAACTACCAATCCAATGACATTGGTGCTTGGAAGATAGGTTTGCACAATAAAATTTATTGCACCCGAGTACCTAAGGATGTTGCTCGAAGTGATATCTTGCAATCTCAAGAATTGGCGATGGAGCTCAACTTGCTTGCTTTTCTCATATTTGGAGTTGTCTTATTTTTGGCTCTCAGCACACATATTTAGAGTCATCTTATTTTTAGCATTGGACTGATGACGATTGAAAGCTTAAGGTTAATGTAAGGGCATGTGATCTTAAAGGTGGACATTGTTCCACGAGGTTGCATAGGATTTAAGAATTCTTCAAAGGCTTTGATGGACGATCCATACATGCATCTGCACAACTTCATGCAAGTGTGTCACATACAAGGCGTGCATACGGAGGCAAAATATATGAAATATTTCCCATGCACCCTAATAAGATCGCCGGCCAAAGATGGTTTAACCAATTTCCAATTGAGTATTTCAAATATTGGCAGCAAATGTCAGAATCTTTTTTGCAGAGGTTTGGACAACAAATTAACGAGGATATGTCCGAACAAAGCTTAGTGGGATTTTGCAGAAAGACGTTGAATTGGTGCAAGATTTTGTCCTCAAAATAGGGCTTCGGTAAATCAACTTAGCACTTCACCTAATGATATGTCACAACGTGCATGATTACTTATCGGATACACACATTTGAATTTGTGATCACATGAGGTGGTCAACCCCACCAAACTTATGAAGACTTGCTCAACCAAATAGCAACCTTAGAAATAGTGTATCTTCAAAAAAGAAGAAGCCCAAAAAGAAGGCTGGTGGCATGACATGTTTAGGATGGCATTGATAGACTTTGTGTAATTAATAATCAAAGGATGGGGGAGTCACATATTACACATTACATGGTAATCCTATGCTTATCAAAAGTTTTATCAATTGCTTTGGTTAGATTTTGGTTGCTAAAACAATGTTTGTTTTTTGCTCTACCATATTTTATATGCACATGGACCATGGTTTGTGGAGAGATGGGGGGCTCTATCCATTTGGAACACACAAAGGTATGGAGGTCACACTATCGAGGCATGGTTATCTACTTCAAGAATACAAGGCATGGTGATGGTATCACTCATAGCAATGCTTTGCATGAGATGTTTTATTGGTCTATAGACATTTGGGGTTTATGGTTTAGGACATTAAAGTGTCGAAAGGAAATAGAATCTATTGTTGACCTCAAGAGTGGAGGTGTTCCAATCCAGTAAATAGCCTGAGAGTCTACATTGCTTCCAAGTGTTAATCAATTTTTTTTCTCTTTTCTTCCACCATCATGGTGTCCTAGTTTTCTATACCCGTATCCACCACTATGATGATGATGATGTGTACTCAAGGTTGGCGTATGACTCAACCATTGAGACATTGCAGGTTGGTTTGAGTTGTCATTGCCTCATTGAGCTTGGTTGGTCTCCATCTGATTTTTCTTTAGATCTTGCACTCATTCGCTGGCTTGCTTGGTCCCTTCGTCTTTTTCCTACCTGATTGAATTTGCTTGATTCTTGTGCTTGGACAAGTTTGAATCCTCTTGGTGCAGTGTGTGTGTTAGACAACATGCCACTTCTCCTCTACCCATGCCTCCTTGTGCTTGGACTTTCCAAGTTGTGGTGTACTGTAGCTTTGTCAACCTGCCACTCATGAATGAGCCCTCTACCTTGGTTTCTCATGTGCTGGTGTCTTTTGTCTGTCGGAACTCTCTTTGATGTCCATGTGACATTAGGCTCAGATGCTACATTAGCCAAGGATGTCATTCCTGAACTCCTAGTTCTAACATAGGTATTGCTCCCATATAAATGCATATTGATGTCGCCATTCTGAACATATGTCAAACATTTTGCAAAATCCTTACTAGTCTTTTTGTTGCTCAGCAAGCTTCCATTGTCCACACTCCCATTCACAAGCAAATAACAAGGGTCTCCAAATCCTTGTTTTTAGTTGGTATATGTCTTCTATAGTAATTGGTTGTGCCAATTATTAGTTGTAACTGTGTCAACATAAATAGTGTACACCACTCTCAATATGGCCACACACCATACTGCACAAGCGTCTCAGTGTCACCTCTGCATTTCCTTCATTTCTTCCCTTGTTCCATGCTATCATCTCATTAACATCTTCCCTTTATTTTCCTTGTGTTGTCCCTTAGTAGATTTGTCTTGTGCTCGTGCAAATGTGCCTAGACTCAAGATCCATACACTTACATTTAGACAAGCCAGAGATTCTGAGCTAACTATATATGATGCATCTGTATGAAGATGAGGTAATATATGATTGAATATACACTATTCTCTACTTAACCAAATCAATATTGTGACACATTAATGAAAGTATTTCGGAAGTGAGGACACAATCAGGCAAGGCACCTCAAGTTGAGTTGAACTCTCACCACCCAGCTCTCAAAATCTTAACCTTATGCTCATATGGTGGATTGAGTATCCTTGGCTCACAGAACTTTCTACCTTACACAAGCTCTCTGTACTATTGCACACATTACAAAATGGGTTGGCTTGATTCTATCATACTATTCCTACATCACTTCCCTCCTTTTGGGATAGATCTCTCCCACGTATCTCATTGTGTGAACTTCTGTGACATAATTTCCCTTACCTTGATATGAGTTGGTCTAATTTTGGAAAGGTCTTCCTTTTTCACCTCGTTCAAAGGATGAAGATGCTTCTAATGAGCATACCTACTTTACCGCTTCTTTCTTTTTTCCATTGGTCTTGGTTTCCTTCCTTTGATCAAGGAGACTATCTTGGATATTTGGGCCTAACTTTCCCGTATCTCGGGCCTCCGCATGTCCTTGGTGATGTGTCCCGATGCCATGTTCATAGTGACATCATGGGGGAAGGTGGAACCATGGGGATTCTCTTGACTTCTTGAGTCTCCATGTTCTCCTACCTTCCCTCTACTCTTCCTACCCACTTCCATCCTTAGTAACCTCTACCCACTTCCATCCTTAGTAACCTCTACCCTTGCCTACGCAATGCTTCTAACCCTTCTAGCACCTAAAACACACTTATTCTCCACATGATTAGTTTTTCTTATGCTCCACTCCACAACTCGCCTCTTTCAAAGTTAGGCCAAGGGTAGTAACAAAGGAAGGAATGCAAATGAGAGAGACATGCAAAATCCTCAGCAATGGTCATGAAGATATAAAGGAGAAGTCTCTGCCTACCTCCAACCTCAATGTGCCATGGGGATGAGATGAGATGCGGATGAGGTTCTCAACCTTGTGCCTCTCACCATTTGGCAATGTGAGCTCTCGATGTCTCCAACTTGTTGTTGTCACAATTTGTGGCCTTTGGCCTCTCACTCAATGTCACTCCACAAGAAAAGAAGGGGGAATGGGAGGGGAATGGCAAGAAGAGAGAGGGTAGCATGAGTGTGGTGGTGAAGGGGGCAGGGATTTCATTAACATCTTCACAATTTCGTGATCACGTTAACAAAACCTGTTATTAACATATTAAAAATTGTGATCACATTGTATATTCACATGGCCTGAGCAATGACCTGCCAAAACCTACTAGTCCCGTAACCCCGCCGAGGTTCTTTTGTTTTCCCGACGGGCCCGCTGGGATATGGAGATATCCCACCGGGGTTCTTTTGTTTTCCCGACGGGCCCGCCGGGAAAACTAATGAACCCCGATGGAGTTTTGTCATGTTATAAACATTGCCCGACGCCCATCATGTAACTTTTGGGGAGATAGTCCTTGTTTTGGGGGCGTGATATCTCTCCTCAAAGTACTTGTTTTGGGGGCGTGATATCTCTCCTCAA
Source organism: Cibotium barometz (assembly GCF_041138505.1). NCBI lineage: Eukaryota > Viridiplantae > Streptophyta > Polypodiopsida > Cyatheales > Cibotiaceae > Cibotium > Cibotium barometz. The sequence continues at coordinate 35,009,261 of NC_141074.1, read as the reverse complement.
AGTACTTGTAGAGCTCTCGAGTTGCTAGAAGTATCCTCTTGGGGAGATAGTCCTTGTTTTGGGGGCGTGATATCTCTCCTCAAAGTACTTGTAGAGCTCTCGAGTTGCTAGAAGTGTCCTCTTGGGAAGAACGTCCTTATCTTAGGGACTGTCGTTCTTTCCTTGTAGGCACTCCTAAGGCTATTGAGCCACTCGTCCTTAGTTCTTTGAATTGGGGGCAGGGTGTGGTTTGTAGCTAATACTTGCGGAGATTTAGGGACAAAGTTGGAGTCATTCAGCTTTGCATTTGAGCTACGTAGGTAATCTACCTCATTCTGCTTTATGAATGGTTTGATGGAGCCAAGAGTCCTGCTTAGGGGCTTGTATTGGTTCTTGATACTTGATATAGTTTAGAGTAGACAAGGGTCTATTGTCCTATACTAGAGTATTGGGCAAGCATAGATCTTTGATTTTCTTTGTGAATGTTAGAGAAGGTCTATTGTCGTATACTAGAGTATTGGGCAAGCATAGATCTTTGATTGTGTAAAGTATCCTTAATTGGGTATAAAAGGCATCCTTCGTTGGGGGTGCAATGTGCATGATAGTTTCGAAGTAGTTTTGTAGTTAGACCTTGCAAGATAGTTTCGAAGTAGTTTTGTGTTATGTGATTATCTTTTGTGTTTGTTAAGATAGTTTCGAAGTAGTTTGTCTGTTGATGTATGTTTTGTAATACGTGAGTGACTTTGTTGTTTTTTCATTTGTGTATTCGTTGTTATATGCTTGCTTGAATAGGTTATTTGAGATGGAGGACAATGTTGGATCCAGTGATACCTCCAATAGAGTCCAAATTCCAAATAGTAGGAAAAAAAGGTACCTGGGATAGAGTGGCAATATGCAATTAACGTCGGTGATTGATTCATAGATTGGGAGTGTAAGCTATGCCACGCAGTAAAATCAGGTGGGGCGCCTCGACTAAGAGAACACTTTTTAGGCGGAGCGAAGAAAAAGTCATGTCCCACCCCTTTGTACCTACAGTGGCCAAACACATAAGAGAATAAATTCAAAAGAAAGATGCAAGAAAACATTACACTCCTACTGTTAATGTATCAAGGCAGCAAGAACACTGTTGTTCTAATCATCAAACTTCGGCTACATCGCCTGCTTGTACTCTGAACGTCAATGTGCAACCAGAAAGTAATCTACCCAGTGCATCTTCCTGCAAGCGGAACTTTGACGTAGGAAATATACCCATGCGTCAAACTTCATTACAAGAAAGCCTACGTCAAGGTCGGCTCGATGATTCACGGTGAGTTTGGACCAGGGTTTTCACCGCCTACATACCATGCTATGCGAAATGGTCTATTCGAGAAATGTTATGCGCAAGTAAAAGAACGTGTACAAAGAATAATTCTTAGCAATATAGAGCTTTCTGGATGTAGTATAGTAAGTGATGGATGGTCCAATGTACAAAGAAAACCATTAATTAATATAATGATTATTTCACCTAGAGGTGAGACTTTCATCCGTGCCATGGATTCTGCTGGTTCAATCAAAACTGGGGCTTACATTGCTCAAGTCATTGGCTCTGTGATAGAGGAAGTGGGTGCCAAAAATGTAGTCCAAATCGTCATGGACAATGCAAAGAATTGTAAGAATACATCCAAAATCCTAAAGCGTCACTATCCACATGTTTTTCCAGTAGGCTGTAATACTCATAGTTTGAATCTTGTATTAAAAGATTGGTATAAAAGTGATGATACCAAATGGTTTGCCTCAATCGTCGACACTGCTCGCCAGCTTGTGAGTTCATCCTCAAGAGACAGAGAGTGTTAGATATTTTTCCACCTCGCATCTCAGTTATGTTAAAGCTTCCAGAGCGGAGACTAGGTTTTGCACTCACTTTTACACTTTTGAGTCTCTTCTTCGAAATAAAGATGCATGCATGACATTTCATGACTGGGAGAGCACTCAACTTGAAAAAGTGAAAGAGAAAATCGAAGTCTTGAAGGCAGCGCTTACGAGAAGAAGTTGGTGGAGCAGTGTGATGGATGCATACCATGTAATGATGCCTGTTATGTATGCCGTACGAAGTCTTGACCAAAGAGCGCCTAATCTCGAGAAAGCATGGATGCAACGGTGGACTGTCCAACGGAGTTTGGAGTGTCCTGAGAAATTAGAGCATTTAGTGGTGGAAAAGCAATGGCGTGTACCATTCTCCAGTAGACAAAGAAAAGTCTTATTGAAGTACTTCCATGCTAGATGGATTGGAGCGCATTCACCACTACACAGTGCTGCTTACATGCTAGATCCTGAATACTAGAATATGGATTTGATGTCCAACGTTGAGGTGGTTCAAGATTTTTATAAAGTGGTAAACACTTTTTATAATAATGTTGATGATCGTGTAAAGTGCATAAAGGAGATGACCTCATTTCGATTGAAAGAGGGTTTATTTTCTAACTCCCTTGTTTAACAAATGGCTAAAGAGCAGCCTGCATGGAAGTGGTGGATGATGAATGGTGGTGAGCACTATGCTTTATTGCGCAACCTTGCGATGAAGGTTCTAAGTCAGTGCTCTTCAAACTCAGGCTCAGAAAGAAACTGGAGCATGTACAAATATATTCACAGTACTATTTGCAATCGACTTCTTGCAGATCGAGCAGATAAACTTGTTTACATGTATTGCAATGAAAAGATCTTGCGAGACATTGAAAGCGAAGAGTATGAAGAAGATATGCCCAGATGGATGTACGATTGTCATGATGATGTAGTAGACGAGAACTTTGATGTTGTACGTACATCGTGCACTAGCCTTGAGATAGAAGACAATTTGGACATTGACTTAGATGAGCTTAATTTAGCAGACGAGAGGGTAAACGGTGAAAGAATTTTGGAGCAAGATATTGACATAGAGGAAGAAGCCATTTCATTAATTTCATAAAAAATACTTGTACAAATGATTATATTTGGAGAAATTATACATTGGCCTCTTTGGAGGCGAAGTCCACTGGAGTTTCTAGGATAAATTGTGCATATAGCATCTTAGCAAAATAGAGTGGAGCGTCGGCGTTATGGAGAGGATGACCGTACACCTCTAAGAAAATGCACTCGGCATTAGTTTTGATATCATTATGAGTGCAATGCGAAACCTTCCATCTTCCCTTCTTAATCTCGCCATCTGGACATGGCCATATTTCCTTGATCATCTCTGTGGTTACGCGTTTATTTATGTCTTTCCATTGGGCATAAGTAGGATTTGTCCATTTCGACAACCTGCATGCTGTTCTCGTAGCTTCGCGGGCTGTCAGTCCATGTGCAAGGGCCTTCATTCGCTCATATGCCTTCTTGGCTAACTCTTGATGCTCGTTTGCTTGTGCTTCTGCCATATCTGCATGAACGTAAATGACTTTAGGATTTTAATGAACTATAAAGATCAACGTAAGATAAATTGAACATTACCCTCAAAAACTTAAAGTTTAACACCGCAAGATGAGATATGAATTGCAAAGACTCAATGAGAAATATCCACTTGACTCAAAGAATATTTCAAACAATGCGCGCACATCAAATATTGAAGAGAAAACATAAATTTAAACACCACAAGAGGAGAGAGATATTGCAAAGACTCAATGAGAAAATATTTTAAACAGTGCGCACATATCAAATTTTGAAGAGAGCCATTCTTGAAACTATATCTCCTGATACTGTTAAATTACAAAATTGGGGTGAATGACACCGATATCTCTACAAGAGGACGTTGTGCCCTCATTGGGTCAGTATTTAGTGATCTAAAAAATTCCACTACTTGCAAAACAGATTTTCGCTCGTCGCGATTAGGTACACACATCCAATTTTTGACTCTATAAATAATAGTATCCATGGTAACTTTGTCGTAGTAGGAACTATTGTCCATCCACAACTCTTGTACTTTCTGCCAAAAGTCAGATAAAATTTGTAATAAATACCCTAAAGCAAAGAGCCATTCTTGAAACTATATCTCCTGATACTGTTAAATTACAAAATTGGGGTGAATGACACCGATATCTCTACAAGAGGACGTTGTGCTCTCATTGGGTCAGTATTTAGTGATCTAAAAAATTCCACTACTTGCAAAACAGATTTTCACTCGTCGCGATTAGGTACACACATCCAATTTTTGACTCTATAAATAATAGTATCCATGGTAACTTTGTCGTAGTAGGAACTATTGTCCATCCACAACTCTTGTACTTTCTGCCAAAAGTCAGATAAAATTTGTAATAAATACCCTAAAGCAAAAACATCAGATGCACGAGTGTATGCATTTGCCAAAAACGGATCATAAATTTTCGGGGCTATCCACGGCCGTTTATTTCGCTCTCTGTCTGCGTAGGAGACCGCCTGTGCCACCTTCTTAGGGTTCTTATCTGCTTCAAATACAAAATTGAGAGACATCCGTTTTTTGGGCACTCTCAGCAGTAACCCCCAATCGATAATACCTATGCATGGCTTCAACTCTTTTGTAAAATCCAACACTACATTGAATGGATATAGGTCGGTATGTACAATTCCTACCGCCAAATGTGCTGTCGCCGCCAGGCCTTCCACCAGGGCATGCATAATATGTGGCATGGTTATTACTATTTGTTTTATTTTAGAAAGTTCTAGATGACTTAAAGGAATATTATCGGGTAGGGGTTTTCTCCATCCTCGATCCAAATGGAAAATTGCTCTGGTTAACTCACTGAATCTGAAGGGGACCTTCAGAAGAGTATCACCAAGCGAACCGCCATTATAGTATGGAAAAATAGTGATCCAAGGAGATTCTTTTGTGAAGGCAATACACCTGACAATTGATGGGTGTAGAACCTGAATGGTGCATGTTCACTCCCTGCACTGACATTTGCAGTTAAATGAATAGTACTATATTTGGTACTTTGCAGTAGCAAATTTGGTACTCTTTGAGTACCACAATTGGTTCTGTAGGCCATCACCTCACATTAGACACAATGTCGGGCACCACATTTAATCTATAGGAGAGCAATTCTCTGATTTGTTTTGAACACATTTTAGGTAAGAACAAAATGGAGGAGTACCCTCAACAAACCAGGTTTTGTTACACGGCACAGGACCTACATGAAGAGTACGGTCTCAGTCTTGAGGGCAAACTCTTCAAGGACTTGACTAATGAGGACATGCCACCCGAGCAATGGTTAACTGTATTCAAGTTCAAGTACCAAAAGAACAGCAAGATCTATTTAAACCATTTGCAGCAGCCACAACTGGTGGAAGACTGCAGACTTCTATTCTCTCCAAAGTTTATCAGGGTATTCTCTCCAAAGTTTATCAGGGGCCCCCTTCATGTGGTGAATTGACTAACAAATTTGCTATGTGCTACGCTTTTGAGAAATGCCATGCAGCGAAAAAAGACCCAGCACGGCATAAAGTAGCATGGGCCCGGTTTGGGGAAGGAGTGTTGCAGATGATATCATCTAGGAGTGGCGGGCTTGAGGGTAAAATTGAGGCATGGAGGAGGCAAAATGCTTCCTCCCCTGGCAGTGTCCTGCATTCAGATAAGAAGGCCCGGATGACTCAAAGTGGTAGTAATATCTGCACAGAACCAGAGAATGCTGGCAGAGGGGTAATTGCTGACTATCTACCTTATTTAGAGGCATTGCTGTGCAAAGACTGGCACACCCAGTGTCACATCCAGGATGGTCAAACCTCAGAAGCCTGAAGGCCTCTATTCAAGCAAACAAGGACCAGCTATACTGGTATATGAAGGTAGAAAGGACGTGGCGAAGAGCTTGATGGAAGACATCAATACCCTGGAAGCACGCATTGTTCAGCTTCAGCAACAAATCCCTGTTCCGGATGAAGAGATCAGAGAGGTGGAGGCTGAGCTGGGAGCAAGTCGACGCTTGTTGCGATGACACGGGGTTTTCGAAAATATCCAAAAGCTCCAAGAGGAGGTTCAACAGTAGGAGGTATTGTATTTCTGGCCTATTGCATTGTGTTTGACTGTTGATAGTGTTTAATTTGCACATGGTTTGGCAATTTGGCATGTTTCACTTCTTGATTGGTTTATCTGCTGACATTTTTGGTGGTTTTGGAACTTCTTGAACTGTTTTGGTACTTTCTTTACTTGTTTTGGTCAAAGGCCAGAAGAACAATGAAGAGATGCCGGCTGTTGAGGAGGTGACAGTTGAAGTTCTCTCAGAGGCAGAGGTTTTGGCTACGGCATCAACATCTGCAAAGGACAAGGCAGGTAGAAAGAGGAGGAAGAACAGAAAGAGGGTAGGGGAAGCTACTCAAAGTGCACAGGAGGCTGCAGGTGCAGAGGAGCCCAAAGACACTGAGGAGACTAAAAGCAATGAGGAGGCCAAAGACACTGAGGAGACTAAAAGCAATGAGGAGGCCAAAGCGGCGGGGGAAGCTACTGAAAGTGCTGAGGAGGTGACAGTTGAAGTTCTCTCAGAGGTAGAGGTTTTGGCTGCGGCATCAACATCTGCAAAGGACAAGGCAGGTAGAAAGAGGAGGAAGAACGGAAAGAGGGCAGCGGAAGCTGCTCAAAGTGCACAGGAGGTTGCAGGTGCAGAGGAGCCCAAAGACACTGAGGAGGCTAAAAGCAATGAGGAGGCCAGAGCGGCGGGGGAAGCTACTGAAAGTGCTGAGGAGGCTAAAGGTGCAGAGGGGGATGAAGGTGTAGAGGAGGCTAAAAGCGCGAAGGAGGCCAAAGAGGCGGGGGAAGCTACTGAAAGTGCAGAGCAGGTTAAAGGTGCAGAGGAGGCTGAAGGTGTAGAGTTGCCTAAAGGCACGGAGGATACAAAAGGTGTGGGGAAGGACAGAGCTGCGGAGGAGACAGCTGATGCAACGCCCTTAGAAACAGGTGATAGCAATGATTCAGCCACCCTCTTCGAGCTCTTCGCTATGAAATGTAGAAAGCGCCCCGTTGGTCGTGGTCTCAAGCCGCAAGCCTGCAAAAATTAGCTGATGTTATAGCATTTTGTACTTGCTTCTGGACTAATTTGAAATACCAGCCCATTTTGCTTTTGTCGATGCGTTTTGTGTCATGCCGCTCTACACTTGAAAGGTGTCCATGTGTTTGTAAACTATCATGCCCTACTGTCACTATTTTGTAACCTTTTATTGGTGCCCAATGTCTAACTTTGCTTTTGCAAAAAGGCTGTGTTCTTCTACTCATATAGTTTAGTGGTACTACAACAGGGGACCATTGGTGGCTAGATGAACAACCACCGGATACATCAATGCCGATAGATGTAATGGCAAGCAATAGGCGCCTTGTTGTTTTTGATGTCAATGGAGTGCTACTGAATGAAGGATTATGTTGAAGCACCCAAGGATTTGTGACAGCTCCCGTTCCCAGATGGAATTAGGCCCCGAGGTGTGCAAGTGTCTCAATACAAATATTGTGTCGTCAGACCTGATGCGGAGGACTTCATCATCAACTTGAGGAAGCGATGCGACGTGATGCTCTGGTCATGTAGCCAAAGGAAGAACTTGATGGCCATAATGAATGCTTTCTTCCCTCGGTTGATGAAGATGAAAGGCCTCTTTTTAGGTATTTATCCCTTAACTTTCACAACTGGTTTTATTGATTTTGATACTGTTTGGCTAGCTTTGCTACTGTTCTGTACACAATCTGGTACTATTGGTAGTTTGGTACTTTGGCACTGCTAACACAATTTGGTACTTTTTGGAACTTTGGTACTCTGGTGCTATGCTGCTTTGGACTATGTTTGTTCATGTGTACACAATTTGGCACTGTTTTGTACATAATTTGGTACTCTTTGGTTATCTTTGGTACTTTGGTACTCTGATGCTATGGTAGTTTGAAACTGTGTTTTATACTTTGTACACAATTTAGTACTGTTTGGTGCTTTGATACTATGGTACTTGGTTCTATGCTTGGTAACATTTGTGTACACAATTTTATAATGTTTGGTACTTTGGTTATTTGGTACTTTGGTACTGTGTTGTACCAAGTTTGGTACCTTTTCACTGTTATGTACTATTTGTTAGCTTTGGTACTCTTATTTGTGCTACTATTCTAATTGCTTGGTTTACCTGTTTACAGATATTTTTGACCAGTCTCATTGTGAGAGGTGGGCTACCAAACTCAGAGATGTGCCAGTCCTTGCGAAGGAGTTCGGTAATAAGCCTATTTTTCTGAAGCTCCTAAGAAAAGTGTGGCACAAGTATTCGCAATTCAATGAAATGAACACCCTCCTTGTGGACGACACGAGATACAAGTCCTTGAAGAATGATTACGACTCGTGCTGCTGCATCCGGTCATATGAGCCTAAGTATTATGACCCCGACAAGCCGAAGTATCTTATGGATGTCATTTTCCCGTGGATCTCCGGGTGGCTAGCTGATAAGTTTCCCACTGCTTACAGCCACCGGAATCCCTTGTTTGATGTTGAGGATGACATTTCCTCGTTCGTTGCCAACTACTTTGTATCTATGGAGGGGTATTCGTACCGCTTTGACCCCCCTGATGTGTAAAAGATTCTGTATGCTTGTACATTGCCTTTGGCATTTAATGATAATTATCTTTTTGTACATGTACTTTTTTTGCCTACTGCTTTTGAACTTTTCTGTTACTACTTGGTGACAAGCGTGACTTTGGAGTTAGTGACAAGTGGGAGTTGCTAGGTGAGTAGTCCATGTTCATGGCTGGATGAGAGGAAGGTAGAGGATGACAGGAAGCAAGGGAGAGAGATGATGAGAAGGGAGGGGAGGATGAGTGAGAGAAAGTGGATAGTTATTGCATAGGACAAGAAAGGCTACTTATTACCTCCGTATTATTGGGCTTTATAACTCCGGCTGCAAAAAAACTGTACACAGCAATCAGCTAAAACTATTAGCACAGTACTTACCATATTTTGGTTCTACAAACTTGCTGACATATTACCACCAAAGACTGGTATTGTATAAGACAACAGTAACTGAATGATTGTACATGTAGCATATAGCACCAAATTTTGGTACTGCAGTACTATAGAGTATCAAATTTGGTGCCACAACAATCAGGTGAAAACAAAAAGGAATAGTACCAAAATTTGGTACTGCAAAAACACAGCAGAGCTAAAAACAATAAAGCACAGTACCAAATTGATAACACAGCAATAGCATTAGACAGTACTGATCACAAATAAGATTCTAATAAAGAGAATTAGACAGTACTGATCATAAGCAAGATTCTATTCAAGAGAATAACAACTATTGCCAGTGGTTAGAATTGTAGTTGGGGTAAACACTGTATGGCTCCCATCCTGGTCACTTCCGTCTTCATATGGCATACTGTTGTAGATATTTTCATATATCTCTCAGGATAGTTTAAAGTGGTGATGGAGGCCAGGGATAACCTCCATGGGGAACCGTATGGCTCTAACAAGATGCGAGTAGATCATCACTGGTGGTGTCTGATCTAATAGGGTATAGGTATCAACTTTGCCCTCAACCTGGGCATAGTACAAGCCCTCAACTAGCAATCCACCTCTTACGATCTTGTTATGCCAAAGGTCCTTCAGTACTCTTGGTGCTACATAAACGGTTTTTGTGCACTTAAGAAGGTAGAAGTCCTCCTTCTCCTCGGTTGCGTTCATCACTGCAAAGTTATCCCCAATGGACAATAATTGGCTCAACACCTTAGGGTCTCCTTCATACATAGGCATGCTTAAATCCTCACTCACAAGGGAGGAAAACAAATCATTGTAGTTCTCCTCATCATCGTCGTCCTCATCACTTTTTGTAGGTTGTACTGACTCTTTCAATGGCTCGATGGAGACATATTTCCACTCTTCAATGTGTTGTTTATTATTGCATCTCCTCCACTGCCCATTCACACATGGATCACAGAAGCATGACAGCGTACGAAAATGCACATCACATGGATTGTGCGTTGAGTAGCCGTCAACACAATGGAATGAGCGAGAGCCTGCAATTGGTTTACAGTCCCACAACGAAAAACGCAGCACATCATTCGGTGAAACCAACCAGAACACCCTCCTTGTGCTGGCACTTCCACCTTACGTTGTCGGCTGAAACCTCGCGTTCAAAAAATTGACCACATCAGCCGCACACTTCATGGGCCAGCCATCGGGTTTTAGATCTTTGTGCGTCAGGGTTCTCTTGATAATAGCACCTGCACCATCATGCTCTCCTTTTCCATGCCCTGAAGCAAAGAAGTTATGCATCATAAGCAATCCTGTCAACTGATAATACCTGGCTACGAAATAGTGTGGTCTTCGTGCCTTGAACTGTGAAGCGACACCATCTAACCATACCCAATGATAACGCAAACGGTGTCCTTGCTGTTTCATCCAGTTGTCATGCAGCATAAAACAATGCTGAACAAAGAGCGTGTCATGGAGCTTATCATCTGATATGTAAAAATGCACAGTCTTCTCAATAGCTCCTACTGAATTTCTGATATAAGAGATGTGTACCAGTATTGTTACCTGTGTTGACCACCAATGCATGGACTGGATCTCATTTTGCACTTTAAAGCTGTAATTCTCTGTAAAATCAACAACAGATACCACAACATCTCTGGGAAACTTAAGCAAGCAGTCTTTGAATTGTTGGGCCTGCCACCTAAACATAAAGTTGTGCTTAACGAAGCTTTTCAGATGATCTGAAAAGAGATGAATGAAAGTTGCACTTTTCATCCTTTCCACGACCAAGTCCTTTCGCTTCTTCTCTTTTCCATCACCATTAACCTGTCCAGTGCCCACATCCTGGAATATCTTAATAGTCACCTCCTTGCTATCTGTTGCAATCTCGGCTGGGCAGAATGACAACTTTCGTACACCGCATTTGGGGCACTCTCCAAGCTAGTATCTCTTTGCATGATATTCACGATCCTTAGGGCGAGGGCACAATATAAAATCCAGCAAGTTATGTGTTGAAAAACAGCCTGGTTTGCAGAACATTGGCCTGCCTCACTATGTATACTGTGACACAAAGTTGGGCTTTGGACTTCGGTCACTTCTTAGAATCAAAACACACTTGTATAAAACCTCACAGCCTCCTCACCTCCCTTTCTCTCCCTAGGTTAAGATAAAGATATACACATCAACGGTGAGATCATAATTCATGGAAGGGAAGATGAAAGGCTCCGGAGAAGCAAGAATTTCTGCCAGTCTTGCAGCTCCAAACAAGAGGGCGATTCTTTGTTGGAAGAAAATCTTCCGACTTAGGATTATGTGAATGGAAACATACGGGGAATATTGGTAAGGTTCATCCGTTCGAATTGGGCGATTTGGACGGAACATATTAAAGAAGATGAATATAGAAATCACTTACAAGAGGGTAAGACACATGGGGTTTGCCTTTTGATAAGAGATTAGGAGGAATTAATCATGATTAAGAAAAAATAATGGCCAAAATCTATAAAAACAGAGATACACAGAGAATTACAGTCTTCAATCCATATAGGCTGTGCAAGAGAGGATTATATAGATGCGTAGAGCTTGAAGAGATATTCGCGTCTATATAAAAACTTTCAAAAATGGGCAATCGAGCGAAAAGTTATGAGCATTTTACTACAAGACTATAAAACTGCCAAAATTCTATAAAAACAGAGATACACAGAGAATTGCAGCTTTAAATCCATATAGGCTATGTAAGAGAAGATAAAATAGACGCGTAGAGCTTGAAGAGAGCTTCGCGCCCATATAAAAACTTTCAAAAACGGACAACCGAGCGAAAAGTTATGAGCATTTTACTACAAGACTATAAAACTGCCAAAATTCGCCTAAAAATTAGCAACTTTGGGAGAAATTCTGATCATCAATGAAGTAAGGGATTAAGAAATTAGTTACATGAGTGGAAAGAGCATAGAAAGATCTTCCTAGCCATATGATCAATTTTAGAAACCAATACTCGAGTGATGAGTATTGGACCACAAAACTGCACTTATCTCTCTTTGCATGAAACCTCAATTTTCACATAGCCTCTTGCCTTTCATCTCCTTCATGATTCAAGCTAGAGGGTAAGGGTTAACATTGCTCAGCAGACAATCGTAAAGATTTACCTATGGTCCCCAAAGTCTTTCCACATGCTCATTATTATCGCTAAAACCATTAGTACCTCCAAAGGAGGGCGGCAATAAGGCAAGGGCTACCTTGAGAAGTCACAGGCCCGCCAAGATAATAACTCCTTATCCCACTTATCATGAATCATCAAAAAGGTCCAAAATTGGGTTAAGCATGAGGAGCTAATGCTAAATGAGACATTCACATGTAAAGAGAGTGTTTGAATAAGGGTTTGAAAGATAAGAGAATGGCAATGACACAAAAATGCTCAATTGAGGAGGCTCATTCCTTGATTTGAAAGGGAGAGGAGGACTCCTTTTATAGGTGGAGAATCACCCTCTCTTCCATTGTTACAAATTACAACATAAAAATCTTCAACCCTTCAGTGACATAAGGGTAGATGTCACCATCAATTGTCCTCTTAGGCTAAGTCTTCTATTGATTATTAAATTGAAGACTTTTTGACTTTGAGAGTGTGATGAGATAATAGCCAAGTCTAAGTGGCATGTAGGTGGAGATCCCACTTACACATGGCGGAATTCTCCTCTTCCATGTAGGCATTCTAGAAGAATCTTTCCCAATTATGCACCTACACACACTCCTCCACATGCCTTCCACACTCCCCAACTTGTAGCCTTATGGTGAATACCATATTAATAATACAATAAAAATCCATGTGAGCATGAATGCCCACTTTTATTTTCCACATCACTAGCCTATCTACCATACCAAAGTATTTATCAAGCATACTTGTGGCATTTACAATTTGTGCACCCTAAATCAAGTAAAACCATTATATTTGAAGATAGAATGTTGTTATCGGGGTAGCCGCCAAGCCGCCGCATCACCACGCCGTTATTCCATTGTGGGCGTCACAATGTTCTTGGACAAGCTTCCACCTTATTACCATTGAGAAACCATCAAAATACGCACAAAATTGAAAATGAAAGATATCAATTTTTCATGTCACATCTTCCCCCCCCCCAGCAGATCCTCCATGCTTGTCTTGGGGGTCTGCTGGCCATGGTGCTCGAGGGTGAAATATCTTTAGCCGGTACTCATTGGCACGTCCGGGAATCTCCTGGCCACTTGCATCCTCTAGAAGATAGGTGTTATTTTTGAACTTTTGCTTTATCCTGAAGGGACCTTCCCAGCGTCGAAGAAGCTTCTTATCTAGACGTTTCTCCACACAGCCATCATACCTCATGACTAAGCTTCCTTGCTTGAGTTCTGGCTTCTTCTTCTTCCTCGTGAGAGTGTCATGCCTTGCCTTGCGCCGTTGTTGTGCAGCCTCCAAATTTTGAAGTGCCTGAAGTCGCCTCTCATCCAAGATCTCCAGTTGTGCTAGGCGTTGGGCATGTGTTTCTTCTTCATTATTCAAGCGTGCAAAAGATGTGCGAAGGCTTGTGATTTCCAATTCTATTGGCAAAATAGCTTCCATTCCATAAACTAACTGAAAAGGTGTGAAACCAAGAGAGAGTTTGTGAGTTGTCCTATAGGCCCATAGGACCTCTGGAAAATGCACATCCCACTTTCTCTTCATAGTATCCACTAGCTTAGACAAAGATCCACAAAGTAGTCCATTAGTTTTTTCTACTAAACCATTACATTGGGAATAATAGGGAGTTGACATAGCATGCTTTATTTTTAATTTCTGCACCAAAGCTTCAATCAAGTCATTCTTGAAAGACCTCCCCCCATCTGTAAGGATTTCTAATGGACACCCAAATCGGGCACATATGTATTCCCCGAGAAAGGATGCCACAGCCACTGCTTTATTATTGACCATTGCCTTTGCTTCTACCCACCTTGTTGCATAATCTGTGGCCCCCACCAATATGTAATACTTTCCATGTGAGAAACGAGGAAGTGGGTCCACAAAATCTAATCCCCACCTTTCAAATGGGACCATATGCTGGGATAGGGTTTAAGGGTCCGGGAACCAATTGCTTATGCCCATATGCCTGGCATACTTCACAGCTTCTGCACCACTCATAGACATCTTTGCTGAGTCGAGGCCAATAATACCGTGTGTTAAGGATCCTCCGAGTTGTGCTGGCTGAGGCAAAGTGACCTGAACATTCATGACATAATTTCATAATCCTTTTAGATTCTTCCAGGCTCACTACCCTCCTAAGAATCTTATCCTTACCTTGCTTGTAAAGAACATCCCCTAGAATTGTGTAAGGTTGAGCTTTCCTGGTAAGCCTTTACTTCTGTTGAGGATTCAATCCAGGAGGGAAGTATCCTGTATCTAAATAGTGTTGAACATCTTGGAGCTCAGGCCAACCTATATCCATTAATGCAAGAATAGCTACTTTGGAAGAAGCCAAAGTTTTAGTAGCCAATTCATCAGCCTTTTGATTATCCTTCCTGTTAACATGCACAAATTTACAAAACTCAAAAGCTTCTTTTAACTCCATTGCCCTTTTATACAATTCTTGGAGATTAGGACTCCTTGCCTTATATTCTCCTTTCATTTGTCGGATGACCAATTGTGAATCCCCTTTAACCTCTACCTCTTTAATTTCATCTTTTATGCAATCTTCTAATCCCCAAATTAATGCATTGTACTCAGCCACATTATTTGATATAGCCTTTGGAAATTCCCTACTCTTGGCCCATACCTCTTTTCCTTCTGGATCAAATAAAACTATCCCTCCAGCCCCACATTGCCTGGAAGGGCTAAAGGCTCCATCAAAATGCATAGTGAAAGCAGTTGGTGGTGTCTCCAAAACTTCATATACTTCTTCCTTTGCTCTTGTTCCTTCTTCCTCTTCCTTCTTGGTAAGCAAATCTGCAAGAGAGGCCCTAGTGGTGTTTTCTGTAATAAAAGTGAAAGAGAATTCTTGAAGCTCACAAATCCACTTTGCAAACTTCCCTCCTGCAGGATTGGGCTTGCGGACCAAGAATTGTAAATAAGATTGAGATGTGAGGAAGAAAAAAGGGGGAGGTAACAAGTATGACCTGAACTTCTTTACTGCAAAAACAAGAGACAAACCACCTTTCTCCATTTCACCATACCTCTCCTCGGCATCAGTGAGTTGTCGGGTTGCATAATACACTGGTTGCATATGCCCTTGCTCTCCCTTTTGCAAGAGTATAGCACCCACTGAATGTGATGAGACACTTGGGTTCACATAAAAGTCCTCCCCCCACCTAGGAGGCTGCACAATTGGACTTTGACTCATGCATTCCTTGAGCAAACAAAAAGATTGAATTTGATCAGGCCCCCATTGAAAAGAAACATTCTTCTTTGTCAACAGATTTATACGATACATCTTCTCAGAGAACATGTCAACAAAGTGTTGGTAATACTTTGTTTTACCCAAAATCCTCCTTACCTCCCGTACATTGGTAGGTGGTGGGAGGGCCACAATTGCCTGCACCTTCTCAGGATCCATCTCTATGCCTTCTTCTGAGATAACATGTCCCAAGAGAACCACCTTCCTTCGTGCCCAAGCGGCATTTTCCAGGATTAAGACACCCTTTTGCATCATCAATACTTTGCAAGGCCAACCTCAACTTTTCCAAGTGATCCATGCGGCTTGAATAAATGCAAAAATCATCCAGAAAGACCCTTATAAACTTCCCCAAGTAAGGTGCAAATACCTAACTCATGAAACGTTGAAAAGTTGCTGGTGCATTGGTCAAGCCAAATGGCATCACTCTATAGGCATACACTCCCCAAGGGGTGATAAATGAGGTTTTCCTTTGATCTTCTTCACAAATCCAGATTTGAAAGTATCCAGAGTATCCATCACACACTGAATACAACTCATGACTTGCAACTTGATCCAAAATCTCATCCTGAAAGGGTAGAGGATAATAATCCCTCTTTGTGCATGCATTCAGAGGGCGAAAGTCCACACACACACACCATTTTCCACTCTTTTTGGGAGTGACTACAACTGGGGAAATCCACTTTGAATTCTCTACTGGAAAAATAAATCCAGCTTCAAGCAAATTAGTTACCTCCTTCTTTAGCACCTCCGCTTGCACTACTCCCAAA
This sequence comes from Cibotium barometz, assembly GCF_041138505.1. Taxonomy (NCBI): domain Eukaryota; kingdom Viridiplantae; phylum Streptophyta; class Polypodiopsida; order Cyatheales; family Cibotiaceae; genus Cibotium; species Cibotium barometz. The sequence continues at coordinate 34,993,226 of NC_141074.1, read as the reverse complement.
CGCCTTAGCCGCTGTACCACTGGCTTACTTTGGGGCTTGAGATCAATCTTGTGCTCTACTAGGGTAACTTGGCGTACTTGTGAGTAGCTATTTGCAAACAGGTTAGGAAATTTTTAAGTAATTCTCCCTTTCAGTACCTGCTAATGGACTTATCAAGAAGAAGTTCATTCTGTTGGTGAAGACTAGTGAGGTCCACATCTCTTTTCTTGCACGTGGTTGAAGAAGCTTCCCCTTCCAAGGCTCCATTGTCTTCAGCATCCCCTCGATCCCTTCCCAGGGAAAGACCAAATGCAACTCCCTCCACCTCCCCTTCTGAGATGGAATCCTCGGAGCTACCACTTGTCTCTTCTTCGTCGGATGACTTTGACTCTGAACTTTCGGAAGTTGAAGGTTCACCTCTTACCACTTTCTTGCGACGACTCTTGATGTTGTAGTGGACCTTCTTATTCTCACCTTGTAGAATAAGATCACCTGTCTCCCACTTTTGAATTGCCTTCACTTGGTGAAGCCATGGCCTACCCAATATCAATGGGTAAGCCCTAGCATCAGGCTTTGTAGGAATGACCTGAAAAGTTGTAGGCACTTAAATACCACATACATCCACTCCCAAATTCCTGACAATTCCTAAGGTTTTCACCCTAGTATTATCAACAAGTTTGATGCGATAGGGAGAGTTAGTAGAAGACAACTTTAAATCAGCATCTTTCATTGTTTTTTCACTCATGACATTGATTGACGCACCTCTATCAATGTATGTATTAGAAGTTGTTTGCCCCTCAATGATGACATCAATCACAGGCACATCATCTCCTACATCAATATCCACTTTTTGAACTATAGGAGTCCCATTATCCCTCTTCTTCTTTTTCTTAGATTCCCTTGTGCTAGCCAGCTTACCCCATTCCTTTCTGAGCTTGGGAGAGAGTGCCAAAAGCTACCCAAATGTGATTTGTGCCGTTTTCTCCCTAAGATCTATCAAGAGGTCATAACTAAGAGATCCTTGTCATCCAAGAGGAAAATCAGATTGTCCAATTTTTCTCCTAGATGACTTCTTCTTCTTCTTATTTTTCTCCTCTTCTTCAGATTTATCTTCTTATTCTTCTTCTTGACTCCTAGTTTTACGACCCCTTTTTGCCATTAATGGCATCAATGTTTCCTCTTCTTCTTCTGAGCATGTTTCCTCTAAAAGTGCTAAACTTTTATCCTCACTTTTCCTCAACTTTGGACACTCAGTGCGATAGTGCCCCTTCTCTTGACATTCATAGCATGTGACACTACTTCTATCCCTAGGTTTATCCTCAGCTCGTGGAACCCTAGGTGGCCTTGCATTAACTAAGTGTAACTTCAAATCAGCAAATTTTGCCATAAGTTGTGCAATGTTATGATCCAAGGATGGATCTTGTACCTGAGATGTTGAGGCTATCTCTACTCGTGGTAGGGTTAGCACACTTGGAGAAGATTGGAATGTGGACTCAATATGAAGAGTGGCCTCCTTCTTCAAAGCAATACGAAGAGCCTCTTTAAAATTAGTGGGATCTTTGCTAAGAACTTTTCCATGTAAGCGGGGATCCAAAGCCCTGATAAACTTGCTCATCTTAAGGTGCTCCATTGCTCATCTTAAGGTGCTCCATTGCTAAATAACTCTTTGAATCTTCCATAGAAGGTGAAGAAGAAGAAGCAACAACATGTAAAGCAGCTTGTTGATATTTGATGAATAAGGCTTCATACCTCACTGAAAAGGTAGAAACTGACTCTCCTTCCTTTTGGAAAATTTGATCCAATTGCAATAGTAAAGCATTTGGCGACTCCACTGTCCCAAATCTCTCCTTCATTGCTTTGGTCAACCTTTCCCAATCATTCTTGGACTCCTCTGGCAAAGCCTCATGCCAAGTTAAGGCCACGCCCTCCAAGAAATCCGGAAGTATTTCTGCCCTCTCCTTTATAGACCAAGCCGTCAACAAGCGGCATGCTCAGTTAAACTCTCAGAGATAACTTCCCGGGTCTTCTCCTTCCGATCCTTGGAACACCGGAATGTTGAACATCTTGCACCAAAAGATGAGTAGTGACAAGGGAAATTTACTTTTTCAAAATAATTTTTCTTTAATCATGCGGGACCTTGAGGTTAAAATAGAATAATTCTAAGTAAAACCTGCCTGCCGTCTCCACCAAAAGATGTGACATGAAGTTGGGGTTTAGACTTTGGTCACTTCTTAGAATCAAAACACACTTGTATGAAACCTCACAGCCTCCTCACCTCCCTTTTGTTGCCATATACATAGGCAGTGATGTGTGTGAACACACTTAGGGCCGCCGGGGCACTTTTTCCCTCTTTAGGAGGTTTTTTCCCCCGGCTTGTATATACGCCCATCATACTAGGGCTAACTTATCTTTTGTACATTGACACAATCTAACACTTTGTGTTGTGTGCATTCTTGCTTCTTCTTCTCCAAGCTTTGTGTGCTTTTCTGCAACCCTAATTCCAACAATTGGTATCAGAGCAGGCATCGGCTCCCAGGGCTACACCGCCAGCACCCTCCGACTCACGTTCTCCGATTGAGGTGAGCTTTCACGAGCGCTTCCAGGTCCCTATACTCTACAAATTAGCCTGTAGGGCTGCGCATTCTCAGAAATCACATCTAAGGTCGTTTCGGACTCCGTTTTTGCATTTCAAGTTCTGCACAGGTGTTTTCGTCATTTTCTGCAAAAATTTTGACAGTGCAGTTTTCTGCAAAACAGGCATACGTACTCTATTGTGGACCGTGCTACATAGCACGAGTTGTTTTCTGTTCAGTATTTACTTCATTACAGGTAGCTTTTGCATCAGTTTCAGTCAGTGGCCATGGCTGATAACAGCAATGATGTATTTCGCATGTCATCTGCTGCTGATGACAAATTGGATGGAGATAGCAACTACCCACTTTGGGCATACATGATGCAGCATGTTTTGGTTGCAAAAGGAGTGTGGAACATTGTGCAGGGTGTGGATGTACGTCCAGGTTCTGTGGATGTAGGATCTGTTGAGGATGTTGCAGGTTCTAGCAGCTCTACTGTTGCTGCTGTTTTACCCACTGCTGAACAAGCTCGTTGGGATGGTAAAGATGCGCAGGCTCATACCTTGATTGCACTTTCTGTCAAACGTAACATCACCCCACATATTCGTTCAGCTAAAACAGCAAAACAGGCTTGGGATATTCTAGCTGGTTTGTATGCAGGTCGTAACGAGGCAAAAATCGCTTACCTGCGTAAAGAGGTAGAATTGAAGATTATGCAAGAAGATGATGACATGAATGTTTTTCTTGCTGAGATTAAAGATCTCAAAGAACAGTTGATTTCTACAGGTGAGATTATTCTTGATCATTCTCTTGTGCAGACTGTTCTTGATGCTTTACCTGAGACATATCAGACTTTTGCTTCCACGTGGAGACTTCTTAATGAGGACAGACCTGATGCTGTCAAGTATGATACTTTAGTCAACAAGCTCTTGCAAGAAGCGCAGTCTAGGCAAAACAGGGCCAGGCAGCGTGCAGTTGATCAAGCATTTATTACTGCCCAGCAGCAGAGAAGAAGTGGTAAGGCAGTCCCTTCCACTGTTTCTTCTCCTATTAGTAGGTCTGCAACTTCTTCTCCTTCCATAGGTAGCAACAATAAGTCTGAGAAGGCTCTTGATAAAGGCAAGATAAAGACCAGGTGTAACTATTGTAAGGCAAATGATCATGTCATTAAGAATTGCCCTAAGCTAAAGGCTAAAGAGGCAAAGAAGAAAGAGTCAAATGCAGCCACAATAGCGGATGCTTCTACAAATGCAGATTCTGTAAATGTTGTGCAGGATACAGAATGGGCGTTTAGCGTGTATTGCCAGTATGACCCATCTGTACATGATGCATGTTTGGCAGTTTCTGTTGACTCTCATGTATGGTATTTTGACAGTGGTGCTACAAAGCACATTACCTCGCATCGTGATATGTTCACTTCTCTTGAGGTTGTCCCTAATGGGAATACTGTCACATGTGCCAATAATGCTTCTTACCCACCAGTGAAGGGCATTGGTAAAATTATGCTTACTCCTGCAAATGGCAGTGCTTTCACACTTTCAGATGCTTTGTATGTGCCAGGGATAAAGAAGAATCTATTGTCTGTCTCTGCGCTTGCTAGACTGATTTGTAGTCAAATTTGTGGATGACAGATGTACTGTTCATGATTTGACTTCTGGTGATACGATTATTGCATCTGGCACCTTGTTTCATGGGCTGTATAGGCTCAATTCTTATGACAAGTGTGTGGAAGATTCAGCAAATGCAGTTTCTGATGAAAAGGCAGTTTCAGATGCAAAACTATGGCATGATCGTTTTGGTCATCTGAACTTTGCTAGTGCTAGTTTGCTGCGTTTGCAGAAATTTGATATGGTTGCTTCATTGCCCCCTCTTGAGGCACCATTGAAACATGTTTGTGAAGGCTGTATTTTGGGTAAAATGCAGCGTTCTGCGTTTCCAAAGGATGGTTCTGTGCGGGCCACTCCCAAATTGCAGCTTGAGCGATGTATGTGGGCCTATGCAAACTTCGTCATTTGGTAAACACTTGTACTTCGTGACTTTCATTGATGATTACTCAAGGCATGTATGGGTATATCCACTGAAGGCAAAGTCCGAAGTGTTTTTGTGCTTCAAACAGTTTTTCCTTATGGTTGAAAATGTATCCAATTGTATTTTGGGCACCCTCACTACAAGGGATTGGGCTCATACCCGCGCTCTTAGCCGCTAAAAATGACTTGTGAAAAAAAGTAACGGGCCCGTGTATCAGCGCGTGTATCATCGCGGCTAGAGACATGCGTGTAAAAACGCGTGTATAGTACCACTCAGACGCGCATATACACGGGTGTGTAGCCGCGTTTTTTACACAGACGCGTTGATACACGCGGCTATACACGCTTTTTCTTATATTAGATGCACTTATACACGGGTGTATAGCCGCATCCTGTTCAGTTCCAATGTCCTCGACGCGTTTATACCTGCGTCTATACACGCGTTTCTTTAATTTAGATGCGCTTATACACGCATGATTGCCAGTTTATACGCATTAATACACGCGTAATTTCCAGGGTATCCGCGCAGATACACGCATGTTTTAGCAGTTCTGACGCGTTTATACACGCAAACAGAGAGCAAAAAAAAAAATCCAGAGAGTGCTATTTGGTGCCTGAATACTGTTCCAGCATTCCAGCACCCAATAGCACTCTCTGGTTTAGGGTTTTTGGTGCATTAGACCATCCCATTAGACCATCCACGAAGAACATATGCACGAGGGAGATTAAGACAAGAATGACATGAATGCATACATTGTCATTACACGATTCAAGACAGACATGAATGTAATACTATCGATCAATCAATTCAATATTACTATCAAAATTTCATACATGTATACAAGGGAGTCCATATCTCGAAGTAGCCCATGGCTTGAGTTTACAAAAAAATATATACAATCACATCCTCAATATGGAATGTGATACTACAAGTCTGAGTACTACTCAGACCCAGATGATGACTCGGTGCTCCCCCCATGCTCAGATGAGCTCGCATCGGTCGGAATGTCCGAGGAGTAGTGCTCACGTCCACCCTCTGCAGCGGCGGCGGCCGGTGGATCATCAGCAGCTTGTGCCTGTTCAAGTAATATATAGTATATAAGTATATATATATGCAATTCAATAAACCAAAACCATTCGTTACGAATTTTCAAGTACCTGTCGACCGTATGGTCTCATGGCCATCTCAAACTGCGCGTCCGTAATACGTCCCTCGACTCTGAAGATGGCCCACGTGTCACGTCTGCTATGCCGGCGAGCATATGCAGTATCGTGGGTTGTGGGCTTCCTCCCCGTAACCCGTCGCTGTATCATAATCAACACAATTTGTAAGATTAAAACAATCATAGAATCAATGAATTAAGTAAACAATCAAATAAAGTGGCAGGATACTTGCGAACTCTGCCTCCCATGACTCGACGCCGCCAGATCCGAAATGCGAAGATCCAATGGTCTCCATCTGGATCCGTCGTGCCTCCACATGCTGCCTGCTCTTCACGCCACCCTCTGCTCGTTTCTTTGCCTCCTTCCACTCGCGTTTGTGCGCAGTGGGCAGGTTTCTCGGCAGGATAGCCACCCGCAGCTACATTTAGCCGGTCATCGTACGCGAGTTTTTTAAGGTGAGATCTTTTATTACTTAAGATCTCCCTTATTCACGTCCTTCCCCATACATCCGAGAATGTAGCATGTGGGGGATTGGGGTACCGACTATGTACAGCCTTTATCACCTCCCCAACTAATCGGCTATTTTGATCTTTAAATTTAATAAAACAATTTCTATATGAGTTTGATACTACCCCACGCATGTACTCCATTACCTCCCTCCCCCTCGCATCCATCACTATCCCGCCCCTATCCGTCACATCATAGCAGACTACTCTCTCTATCTCTCTCATCTCCTCCTCTTCCGAACTGTCTCCTCTAACTCTTCTCTCTCTATCTCCTCTCTCACCGCGTGCCCTACTACCTCCCCCACTTCCCCCACCTCCCCCACCAAAGCACCCGCCGCATCCTCCACTCCCACTCTTCCTACTGCTGCGGGTGGAGTCACGATTGGGGGATTGTCTACGTGACGGTGGCTGTGAGCCCTGACGTGACGGTGGCTCTGAGGGAGCACGTGATGGTGGCTGTGAGGGTGTACGTGAGTGTGTCTGGGACGAGGTATGTCTCCTCGGTGGACGTGGAAGAGGAGAAGCTGCATGCCGTCTCGTCGGACTCGGAGGAATAGACGGCACTGGAGTGCCCTGGATACTCGCGGTAGGGGTATAGACACCAGGCAGGGAAGAAGGGGGATGGGCATACATATACTCTGTAAGCTCCACCGGACCAGGTTGGTGCCCAAAGTGATTCATCATCTCCATCAACCAATTGCTGTACGCAAATGGATCGGATGAAGAACCTGGAATATCCATAAAGAACTTGCAAAACAAACATCTTCATGTACATCATGGGCTGTCTCTTGACTCACACAAACATCATCATTCAAGTCAGTTGCCTGCAAATCATGAAATCTGAAACGCCACAGTTTTCTGTCTGCAGAAACGCGTGTATACACCCGTCAAAAAACGTGTGTATACACCCGTCCAGAAACGCGTGTATATGCGCGTGAACATACTCTGCAGACAGTTTACACGCGTTTCTACACGCGTTCGTACACGTGACCTGCGAAAAAATTTTCTCGAAAAGACCGACCCCCCGCGACAAAGACAGAATGTCCTTATAAAAGGACCAGCCATTGTCGCCCCTGTCAGGATGCAGTAACCCAATCGTGTGCAAAAAGACAAACCCAAAGAGCAAAGAGCAAAGTAAACAAATCTGACAAAAGAGACAAGGCACAGGACAAAGTGACTCACCTCTGAAAAAGTGAGTCTTCTCTGCTCCTTCTCTGCTCCCTCCTTCTCCCGTGTGTGTGCTCCTTTCTCTGCTCCCTCCTTGCTGTTGGAAGAGGCGAAAACGCATGCACTGTTGATTTCTTAGTTCAAAATCTATATTTGGGGAAGGCGGGCTATTTTTAGTTTAAACATACCGCCGCGTTTATATTCGCGTTTATAAACGCGGGTATATTCGCGTGTATGTGATTTTAGCTGGGTTTATATACGCGTTTTGCAGAAAGTAGCCGCGTGAATACACGCGCTTTTTAGGAAGTAGCCGCGTGAATACACGCAATTTTTAGGAGATAGCCGCGTCAATACACGCGATTTTGTGCTTTCATTAAAAACATATAATGATTTTGTGTTTTCTGATTTGTACACAGGATGTCATCAACCTCTTCAAGCAGTTCTGGGGAAGATGAGACAATGCGTCATCGTAATCGCGATGTGTGGTTGGGACAACGGATCAAATGTATGTGTAATCGATGTCAAGGATGCATTGTACGAGCACGTCGAATTACCTTGAATCACATCTCCATGTATGGAGAATGGAATCAAACAGGTTTAGAGGTGAGTAGATGTAAATTGATGGTATTCAAATGACTCATGGTATCCAAATTAAATTAATAGAGTTGTAACATATAATTTGATAAATTGAAGCAGGATGCAGTACCACACCCTAACATGGTACCCTACGCGCGACGAGAGCATGTAAAGCGTCGACGAGATGATGCTAGAGCTTCGGGATCTATTGTCAGAGATGAGTGGGAAAGGGACGACAATAGCCTTGCACCCCACGAAGTTGTGGAAGAGGAGGTGCTTGACGATATGGTGCGGAATCTTTTTAAGGATGATCCCAAAGGTATGGACGACGATGATATGGAACAAGAGCATCTTTATAAGGCTTCATCGACACCGGTGTTTGAAGGGTGCACATTCTCAGTTTTACGTGCTTCACTTGAACTACTTAATATACAAACAGTTTATGGATAGAGCAATGCAAGTCTTGACGCATTGTTGAAGTAAGCATTCTAACTTACAAATTTGAATTAGTGGTTTAAGGTTTAGGATTTAAGACTAATTATAATTGATGATATTGGATGCAGGCTATTATCAAACATGCTTCCAAAGGAAAATAGACTACCCACCTCAAGAGACATAGCGAGGCGCTATGTGACATCTCTTGGAGGACTGGATTATGATAAAATACATGCATGCGTCAATGATTGCATTCTCTTTTGTGGGACGCATAAGGAGGCTCTACATTGTCCCACTTGTGGTGAAGCAAGGTACAGAACAGATATGAAGAGTTTTGATGTACCTCGTAAAGTCTTGCGACACTTTCCTATAATTCCTCGCATCAAACACATGTTCAAGTGCAAATCCATAGCAGAGCTCATGTCATGGCATTCCTCACATCGATCGGATGATGGCATGTGGAGAATTCCCGCAGACACTCCTGCTTGGAAGCATATTGAAGATGAGTGGTCCAGCTTTAAAACAGAGCCCAGAAACTTGAGACTTGGCCTGGGTATGGATAGAGTGAATCCATTTGGTTTCAAAAGCACCGCATACAGCGTGTGGCTAGTTGTGTTGGTGAATTACAACCTTCCACCATCAATGGCGATCAAGAAGGGACATCTTATGTTATCCCTTCTAATTCCAGGGAAACATAAGGTCAAGCATATGGATGTTTATCTTGAACCACTGATTGATGAGTTGGAGGAACTATGGAGAGGTGTTGCGGTGGTGGACATTAGTAGGCCTCCCTCCTCTCGACACTTCGACTTAAAAGCAGTGTTGATGTGGACAATGCATGACTTTCCAGGATACAGCGATTGTTCTGGTAAGAATTCTAATTACCTCCCTACTCTATTACTATTGGCTATATATATTAATTAGACGGTTTGACTTTATTATTCTAACTTTTATTTATATTTTAACAGGTTTGAAAACATCGGGTAAACATGCATGTCCTGTTTGTGGCCCTTCGTTAGTACATGAGTATGCTGATGGTTTGTGTAAGACTATATTCGATAATCATCATCGATTTCTCCCCTCAGATCATCCTAAATATGTTGCTAGTAAGAGTAACATTCCTCCACAAACACTTCGTGCAAAAGATTGGAAGCGTATTTGGGAGTCTACAACTATTCTTCCTCCAGATGGCATGAACAGGTATAGTGATGTTTTTTCAATCTTGTTTTGTGTAGTCTCTAATTGGATTAAAAGGTCACATAAAGCAATCCCTTGTGCAGGTACTCCATTTTTTTCCGGCTGCCATATTGGCCCATCTTAAGATCAACCATCTTCTTGATCCCATGCACATCTTCAAGAATGTGGGATCTGGTATTTGGGAACATATTACTGGTAAACGAGACAATGTTAGCGTACGTGAGGACTTGCGGGTCGCAGGACGTATGCGTCAAGCTTGGCCACGAGAGGTGGGTGGGCACGTTCGTCTTCCACCTGCACCATGGATTATATCAAAGAAAGAGGAGAAGCAGGTAAAGCAGGCCATCACCACTTTGCGTACTCCCACTGGATGCATGAGATCATTGAAGGGAGCCTTTACAACCACTAAGAAAAGAGGCGTTGAGCAACTATATGGGTTGAAGTCCCACGATTGGCACAAGATGCTTCAAGTAAGTGTTTTCCAAGTCTTGTACGTACGTTGAAATTAAATTTTGTAATGCCATAAACCATAAATTAAATGTGCTCTTATGTGCGCAGTTTATACTACCTACTAGCATCGACCATTGTGCGAATAAGAGTTTGAAAAAATGTATTTATAAGATGGGCGAGCTTGTGAGGTATGTAAAACCCATGCTCAGATCACCCTTCATTATACCTTGCAAAATGAACGTGCATGAGGTATAACGTACTATTTATTTATTTTTCAGATATGTTAGTTCCAAAGCAATTGATCCAGCCACGTTGGATGATGCGCGTGTTATGGCAGTGGAGGTGGTTTGTTTGGTAGAGGAGACTTTTCCGCGAACCATTCTCACAAGTCAACTACATCTCATTGTGCATTTAGTGGACGAAATTGCTTTATGTGGTACTGTGCATGCACGTTGGATGTTCTTCCTAGAGCGCTTCATGAAGACCTTAAAAGACTTTGTGAGGCAAAGTGCAAGGCCTGAAGGAAGCATGGCCGAGGGTTGGTTGATACAAGAGTCTCTTGTATATATTTCAGAATTTCTTGGTCAGGTGGACAGCTCTTTGCCACGACTATGGAGCAATGAAGAGGACTTGAGGATGACCTCTATTGTGCCTCAAGGAAAAGGACAGAGTAAAGTAATTGACAGAACATTGATTGATGATCTCAATTTCACTTGTATCCTTAATAGTGATGTGATGAGCAGATGGGTTACAAGATATGAGGATGCAAAGACAAAAAGGCAAGCAGAAAGAGCTCTCTTTCGGAGGCAACATGGCTCTCGGAAGGCGTACCCTAAGCATCTAGCAACACTTCCGAATGATATCCATGTTGATTGGTTGCATGAGGAAATGGAGAGAGCAGAGAGCGACGAGGGGCTGCATATCACGGCGGAAGAATGGGAGTATGCACGAGGATGCATGTCAAAGGTACATAGAACTAATGTTTTGCATTAGTTGTAAGTGATTTGCTTTTAATATTTATTCACATTGCTTACACAAATATTGCTTCTATTTTGGTCCAATGCACTATGTTCAATGCTATATGGTGTGAAGGCAAGCATTTTCGAACACAAAGAATTGATGAAAAGAGAAACACACAAGATTGCGGTGTCATTAGTAGCTTTGAGGGAGCTAATGGAAAAATGGATGATTATTGTGGCATAATCCAAGACATATTTAGGCTTGACTTTCGTCGCTTCTTTGTGTATGTTTTGGATGTCAAATGGCAAATGAACGTGGTGGAAAAAGGGCCTGATGCAACGATAAAACGCCATGCAAGTGGATATGTAACTATTGACTCTACAAAGTTCTGGCAAACAAAGAAAGATAGGCTCGTATTGCCACAACAATGTGAGCAGGTATGCATTTTTTTACTAATGTGTTTCATGTACATATATATCTAAGCTCGCGTACCCCTTGACTTTTGATATGCTAATTAATTACTGTACTGTGTGTATTTGAGTAGGTTATCTATCTACCAATGGTGCATGACATCAAATGGTGGTACGTCATCCCTATTGCACCACGTTCCAAAGTGATGTATAATACATTCACTGATATGGAGCATATGGAGGATGTAACAAGCCGCAATGAAGATGACGTCGAACATGCCATTGAAGATGTTGTGATCGATGATCAAGAAATAAGAGATGATCATGATAATGAGGATGAGCATGCCATTTCTCATGATCATGAGAATGACCCTACCATTGAGGATGATGGTGATGTTGATGAGGATGATCAGGACATCGATACCATTATCAATGGAGTACAGAATATCGATAGTGGAATAAATTTAATTGTAGCCTTACCAATTGATCAAATGGATATTGATGTTGATCGTTTGGCAAGGATGGATCTTATTGAAGATGAGATCGAACCCTAACCAATCCGTCACTGTATGTTCTAAATTGATGACATTTCTATCATCTCATATGCATGATTTATTTTTGAATATATTTCATTGTTGTAAATGCATGTAGTGGGATTGTGTAATGATGTATACTGTAATGTACTATGAGATGGTTTAAGGAAAATAGTTTTTAATTTTGTAAAGGAATTCAGTTTTTTTTCAGTTTTTCTCTACCATGCGTGTATTAATCCGTGTATAGTAGCGTGTATTTATCCGTGTATAATAGCGAGTATTACCCCGTGAATATTATCGTGTATTTATGCGTGTATTACTGCGTGTATATAAACGCGTTTATACACGCGTTGATAAATGCAAATATACACGCGAGCTTAAATGCTAAAATACACGTGCCCGATTCTATTCAAATACAAGCGCGACCATACACGTGTTCGTAATTTATCGCGTGTATGAAACGCGTGTATGGCAGCATTGTCTTGTAGTGCCTCCGTTCTGATCGAGGGGGGGAGTACATGTCTAAAGAGTTTGATGCATTTTTGGCTAGTCGTGGGATAAAACACCAATGTACAGTGCCGTATACCCCTCAGCAAAATGGTGTTGCTGAGAGGAAAAACAGGTCACTTATGGAGATGGCACGATGTATGGTCAAGAGCCAAGCTTTGCCACATGCGTTTTGGCTTGAGGCTGTCATGTGTGCTGCATATGTACTCAACAGGTGTCCCACTAAGGCCTTGCAGTCTATTACTCCATATGAAGCTTGGCATGGCAGGAAGCCTTCTATTGGTCACTTGCATGTCTTTGGTTGCTTGGCCTATGCTTTAGTGCCTGTGTAACAACGCAAAAAATTGGATGATAAGGCTATCAAATGCATTTTTGTTGGTTACAGTGCTGAGAGCAAGGGTTACAGATTATATCATCCGCAGTCAAAGCGTATCTTGATTAGTCGAGATGTTGTTTTTGTGGAAGATGTTGTGCAGCCCTTGTTAGCATGTACCAAAGAGACAGGTGTGAGCTCACGGGATGTATTTGATACATTGTTGCCTCTCTTTACAGGTGGGAATTCAAATGTAAGTCCTAATGAGGCAAATATTCAGCCTATGCAGATTTCAAACGACACAATAGATCAGCCTATTTCTGATGCAGATTTATAGGGTGTAATTCATGAGGATAGGGCTGAAAATGAGCAGGCTAGAGGTATGCCTAAATGGCTGGTGCAAACCTTGTGTGATAGTAAAATTGATGCACCTATGTCTAGTCTACTCATTCAGGTTTTCAGCATGCCTCTTATGCATCAGATTGTTATGCTTTGGCTGTGTCTAGTATGTGTGAAGAGGAAGAACCTCTTTCATTTGATGAGGCACAAAATTCAGAAAATTGGTTGGTTGCAATGCAAAGTGAATATGATGCTATAATGAAGAATGGTACATGGTCTTTGTGTGATTTGCCTATTGGTAAAAAGGCCATTGGATGTAAGTGGGTTTTTAAATTGAAACGAAAGCCAGATAGCAGTGTTGATTGCTATAAGGCTAGACTTGTTGCAAAGGGTTATCCTCAAGAAAAGGGCATTGATTTTGATGAGACCTTTGCTCCCACTTGTCGTATGACTACCATTCGTAGCATTTGTGCATTGGCAGCTCATAATGGTTGGAATGTCCATCAGTTGGACATAAAGACTGCATTCTTGAATGGAGATTTGCAAGAGGAGGTGTATGTATCGCAGCCTCGTGGTTTTGTTCAAAGAGGGCAGGAAAACAAAGTGTGCAGGTTGAAAAAGGCTTTATATGGTTTAAAGCAAGCTCCATGAGCTTGGTATGAAAAGATACATGCATATCTGACTGCACATGGTTTTTAGAATAGTCCAACACAAAGCACTTTGTATGTTAAACATGTGGATGATGTACATCTAATCATTGCTCTCTATGTCGATGACATGCTGCTCACAGGACCAAATGAGAGTCATATTGCTGATTTTAAGGCTAATTTGAATGCCTCTTTTGAGATGTCAGATTTGGGACATTTGCATCATTATTTGGGGATACAATTTAAGCAGTGTGATGGAGGTATTGCTTTGTGTCAGACAAAGTATATTGAGACATTGTTGCGGAGATTTGGCCTTGAAGACTGCAAGCCTATTGCTACTCCAATGGAGACAGGTTTGAAGTTGAGTCTTCATGATGCTGGAGATCACTTTGATGTCACACTCTATCAGACAGCTGTTGGTTGCCTCATTTATGTATGCATTACGAGGCCAGACATTCAGTTTGCAGTCTCACAGGTGAGCAGGTTTATGCATAGCCCAGGGTCTCAGCATTGGAAGGCAGTTAAACGCATCTTTCGCTACTTGAGTGGCACCATACATCTTGGGTTATTTTATCCCAAGGGGGGATCATTGCCGCCAGATTTACATGCTTTTTCAGACTCAGATTGGGCTGGTTGCTATGACACAAGAGTGTCCACAAGTGGTTTTTGTTTCATGCTCGGTAGCTCATGCATATCTTGGTTGAGCAAGAAGCAACCTATTGTGGCCACTTCTAGTTGTGAAGCTGAGTACAGGGCAGCTTTCACAGCTACGGTTGAGTGTGTGTGGCTCAAACGGCTTATGGCTGACTTGGGTGTTGGACAGGAGTCTGCCACCTCTATCTTCACTGACAGTCAGAGTGCATTGGCAGTTGCGAGAAACCCAGTTTTTCATGCTCGCACAAAGCACATTGAGGTGCATTATCACTATGTCAGGGAGAGACTCTCAGCAGGAGAGATCAGTTTGACCTATGTGCCAACACAGGACAACCTCGCCGATCTTTTCACAAAGGCGCTTCCTCGTGAGAAGTTCGAAGCTTTCCGCAAAGCTTTGGGCTTGCTCCCCTTTGTGGATTGATCTACTTCGGGCATGGCACTCCCCTATACATGAGTGCCAGCTCTCGTTCACACCATCACTCCCAGGGGGATTTGTTGCCATATACATAGGCAGTGATGTGTGTGAACATGCCGGGGCACTTTTTCCCTATTTAGGAGGTTTTTTCCCCCGGCTTGTATATACGCCCATCATACTAGGGCTAACTTATCTTTTGTACATTGAAACAATCTAACACTTTGTGTTGTGTGCATTCTTGCTTCTTCTTCTCCAAGCTTTGTGTGCTTTCCTGCAACCCTAATTCCAACACCTTTCTCTCCCTAGGTTAAGATAAAGATATACACATCAAAGGTGAGATCATAATTCATGGAAGGGAAGATGAAAGGCCCTGAAGAAGCAAGAATTTCTGCCAGTCTTGCAGCTCCAAACAAGAGGGTGATTCTTTGTTGGAAGAAAATCTTCTCACTCAGGATTATGTGAACGGAAACATACGGGGAATATTGGTAAGGTTCATCCGTTTGAATTGGGGATTTGGACGGAACATATTAAAGAAAATGAATATAGCAATCACTTACAAGAGGGTAAGACACATGGGGTTTGCCTTTTGATAAGAGATTAGGAGGAATTAATCATGATTAAGAAGAAATAATGGCCAAAATCTATAAAAACAGAGATACACAGAGAATTACAGTTTTAAATCCATATAGGCTGTGCAAGACAGAATTATATAGATGCGTAGAGCTTGAAGAGAGCTTCTCGTCTATATAAAAACGTTCAAAAATGGGCAACCGAGCGAAAAGTTATGAGCATTTTACTACAAGACTATAAAACTGCCAAAATTCTATAAAAACAAAGATACACAGAGAATTGCAGCTTTAAATCCATATAAGCTATGTAAGAGAAGATTAGATATATGCGTAGAGCTTCGCGCCCATATAAAAACTTTCAAAAACGGACAACCGAGCGAAAAGTTATGAGCATTTTACTACAAGACTATAAAATTGCCAAAATTTACCTAAAAATTAGCAACTTTGGGAGAAATTCTGATCATCAATGAAGTAAGGGATTAAGAAATTAGTTACATGAGTAGAAAGAGCATAGAAAGAGCTTCCTAGCCATATGATCAATTTTAGAAACCAATACTCGAGTGATGAGTAATTACCGATTGAAATTTGGGTATTGGACCACAAAACTGCACTTCTCTCTCTTTGCATGAAACCTCAATTTTCACATAGCCTCTTGTCTTTCATCTCCTTCATGATTCAAGCTAGAGGGTAAGGGTTAACATTGCTTAGCAGACAATCGTAAAGATTTACCTATGGTCCCCAAAGTCTTTCCACATGCTCATTACCGCTAAAACCATTGGTACCTCCAAAGGAGGGCGGCAATAAGGCAAGGGCTACCTTGAGAAGTCACAGGCCCGCCAAGATGCCAAGATAATAACTCCTTATCCCACTTATCATGAATCATCAAAGAGGTCCAAAATTGGGTTAAGCATGAGGAGCTAATGCTAAATGAGACATTCACATGTAAAGAGAGTGTTTGAATAAGGGTTTGAAAGATAAGAGTGTTTGAATAAGGGTTTCAAATATAATGGTTGATAAATGCCACAAGTATGCTTGATAAATACTTTGGTATGGTAGATAAGCTAGTGATGTGGAAAATAAAAGTGGGCCTTCATGCTCACATAGATTTTTATTGTATTATTAATATGGTATTCACCATAAGGCTACAAGTTGGGGAGTGTGGAAGGCATGTGGAGGAGTGTGTGTAGGTGCATAATTGGGAAAGATTCTTCTAGAATGCCTACATGGAAGAGGAGAATTCCGCCATGTGTAAGTGGGATCTCCACCTACATGCCACTTAGACTTGGCTATTATCCCATTACACTCTCAAAGTCAAAAAGTCTTCAATTTAATAATCAATAGAAGACTTAGCCTAAAAGGACAATTGATGGTGACATCTACCCTTATATCACTCAAGGGTTGAAGATTTTTATGTTGTAATTTGTAACAATGGAAGAGAGGGTGATTCTCCACCTATAAAAGGAGCCCTCCTCTCCCTTTCAAATCAAGGAATGAGCCTCCTCAATTGAGCATTTTTGAAAGATAGGCAACCGAGCGAAAAGTTATGAGCATTTTACTACAAGACTATAAAACTGCCAAAATTCTATAAAAACAGAGATACACAGAGAATTGCAGATTTAAATCCATATAGGCTATGTAAGAGAAGATTAGATAGATGCGTAGAGCTTGAAGAGAGCTTCGCGCCCATATCAAAACTTTCAAAAACGGACAACTGAGCGAAAAGTTATGAGCATTTTACTACAAGACTATAGAACTGCCAAAATTCTATAAAAACAGAGATACACAGAGAATTTCAGCTTTAAATCCATATAGGCTATGTAAGAGAAGATAAGATAGACGCGTAGAGCTTGAAGAGAGCTTCGCGCCCATATAAAAACTTTCAAAAACGGACAACCGAGCAAAAAGTTATGAGCATTTTACTACAAGACTATAAAATTTGCCAAAATTTGCCTAAAAATTAGCAACTTTGGGAGAAATTCTGATCATCAATGAAGTAAGGGATTAAGAAATTAGTTACATGAGTAGAAAGAGCATAGAAAGAGCTTCCTAGCCATATGATCAATTTTAGAAACCAATACCCGAGTGATGAGTAATTACCGGTTGAAATTTGGGTATTGGACCACAAAACTGCACTTCTCTCTCTTTGCATGAAACCTCAATTTTCACATAGCCTCTTGCCTTTCATCTCTTTCATGATTCAAGCTAGAGGGTAAGGGTTAACATTGCTTAGCAGACAATCATAAAGATTTACCTATGGTCCCCAAAGTCTTTCCACATGCCCATTACCGCTAAAACCATTGGTACCTCCAAAGGAGGGCGGCAATAAGACAAGGGCTACCTTGAGAAGTCACAGGCCCGCCAAGATAATAACTCCTTATCCCACTTATCATGAATCATCAAAGAGGTCCAAAATTGGGTTAAGCATGAGGAGCTAATGCTAAATGAGACATTCACATGTAAAGAGAGTGTTTGAATAAGGGTTTGAAAGATAAGAGAATGGCAATGACACAAAAATGCTCAATTGAGGAGGCTCATTCCTTGATTTGAAAGGGAGAGGAGGGCTCCTTTTATAGGTGGAGAATCACCCTCTCTTCCATTGTTACAAATTACAACATAAAAATCTTTAACCTTTCAGTGACATAAGGGTAGATGTCACCATCAATTGTCCTCTTAGGCTAAGTCTTCTATTGATTATTAAATTGAAGACCTTTTGACTTTGAGAGTGTGATGAGATAATAGCCAAGTCTAAGTGGCATGTAGGTGGAGATCCACTTACACATGGCAGAATTCTCCTCTTCCATGTAGGCATTCTAGAAGAATCTTTTCCAATTATGCACCTACACACACTCCTCCACATGCCTTCCACACTCCCCAACTTGTAGCCTTATGGTGAATACCATATTAATAATACAATAAAAATCCATGTGAGCATGAAGGCCCACTTTTATTTTCCACATCACTAGCCTATCTACCATACCAAAGTATTTATCAAGCATACTTGTGCACCCTAAATCAAGTAAAACCATTATATTTGAAGATAGAATGTTGTTATCGGGGTAGCCGCCAAGCCGCCGCATCACCACGTCGTTATTCCATTGTGGTAGACGTCGCAATCTTCTTGGACAAGGTTCCACCTTATTACCATTGAGAAACCATCAAAATATGCACAAAATTGAAAATGAAAGATATCAATTTTTCATGTCACAGTACCACAAATGGAGCATGTACATGGATGTTCTTTGCCGTGATACCCAAACTTGTTTTAGCGCATTTGATTGAAAGCATCCTTGAAGTATACCATCTGGATATGGTAAATACAGCAGCAAGTATAGCGCTCTTTCAATCTTCGGACAAAAAATGGCTTGAGTGTCTCAAAGGACCTAAGTGAACTTCACCGCCGCAGGATACATGCTCTTGAATCTTTGTAGAGCTCCACCTTTAAACGAAAAATGATCCACGTTAGAGCTCAAAATACTATCAAACAAGAGTAAAGCACGAAAGCTTTTTACAGTACAAAATTTGGTATTGTAAACCACCAATTCATTCTAAAGTACCAAATTTGGCAATGTAGTGCCAGATATCAGACTATAGTGCAAAATTTGATGTAGAAAAGCACCATATTAGGCTCTATTTATTACCAGGCGGACCATAGTACCCAATTGGATACTTTTCTACATTAAGCATGGTACCAAATTGGATCATAGAAACAAATTGGGTGCTTTTGTGAATACAAAAAAGCACCAAATTTGGTTCTATGTACCAAGCTGGAACCATAGTACCCAATTTGGTACTGTTTTACATACTGCATATTACCAAAATGGATCCATAGTGGCAAATTGGGTACTTTTTTGGATACAGAAAAGTGTCAAAATTGGTACTATGCATCCAGTTTGGTACTTTTCTGTATTCACTAAAAGCACCCAATCTGTTTCCAAAACCCAATTTGGTATAATACTACCAAGTGTGAGTGGTGCCCAAAAACACCAAATTGGATTTGTGGAACCCCTTAGGTACTATGCAGGCACACTTAAAGCACCCTGCATAGTACCAAACTTGATCCATAGTACCAAATTGGCTATTTCTCTGTATACTTCACAGTACCATAATTGGAAGTTTAGTACAAAATTGGATACTTTTTTGGATACAAAGAGCGCCATAATTGGTACTATGCATCTAGTTTGGTACTTTTAAGTATCCTCTAAAAGCACCAAATCTGTTTCCAAAACCCCAAGGAGGAGCCACGTGTCAAGAAGTATGGCATTTTTGTACATGTGTCAAGATCTCCTTCACTTACTTTTGGAACATTTTGCACTATTTTAGCCATAACTTTTACATATGAACTCCGAATTTAGCGCTCAAATGGTCCACAGGTGGCGCTTGATGAGATCTATCCAATGAGTACCCATGTTGAATAGTTTTGGTAAGATCTTCATGGTCTTTTTTAAGTTGCCCCTTTTTAGATCCTTAGACAGCCCTTTTCTTGTCCAAATTGGCCCTAATGCAAGTGTAAGTGGTGCCCAAAAAAACCAAATTGGAGCTGTGGAACACCTTAGGTACTAACCAGGCCCACTTAAAGCACCCTGCATAGTACCGAACTTAATCCATAGTACCAAATTGGCTATTTCTCTGTATACTTTACAGTACCATAATTGGATGCTTAGTGCAAAATTGGATACTTTTATGGATATAAAACGCTCCAAAATTGGTACTATGCATCCATTTGGTACTTTGCAAGATACATTGAAAGCACCAAATCTGTCTCCAAAACCTAATTCGGTATTACACTACCAAGTGTGAGTGCTTCTCAAAAGTGCCAAATTGAGATTGTGCTTCCTTACTCTTGGACATTGCAACCAAAAGTTGTACCGTGAATCCTGTTGGGTACAATGCAAAATTCAGAGAAGTGCCAAATTTGGTCCCATGGAGGTGGAATTGGTACCTACAATGATACTATTATGGAGCTGGGAATTCAAACAATGCTAAGTACTTGGATCTGGGAATTGGTACCTATAATGATTGCAGTACCAAATTGGTACTTATGGCCTAGAGTGATTGCTGGTAAAAAACTACCAGTTTGGTACTGAACAGCCAAGCTTTCAGTGCTGCCCAAAGACTACAAATTTTGAACTATTCCAACAGAAATCAAGGCCACCATGGATTGCATTGTAGCAAAAACATATTACCTGAGATTCATCTAGAAGATGAATTAGATGTTTGATGTGACACATTTTGCCTCGATCTTCTGCTTACAAATATCCTTTTGGTTTGGTGAAACTCTCGTCTCATATTTCCAAAAAGCGGTCACCAAATCTCTAGTTTCACTTGTGATACTTGTATACAAAGGCAATTGTCTGTGGCAAGCACTAAGTGGCAACACTTCATTCTCATCTTTCGTTTCCAGTCGACTGCTTGCTGCCGCTATATTCCGTCGATGAACACCCAAGACAGCAGCAATTTTGGACTGGTTCACTGACATTGTTCTCTGATCACCATTGTTCAGTATCATCATCAAAGAGGCTCTCTTTACAAACAGCTCACTTGCAGAGTGAGGTACTTTCAATTGAGTCAATGTGTTGCGAACGTTGGAAAGAAGACTCGATTGCACATCCGAACTCCTCAACTTGGAAAACGGCTGATGATGCATGAGTTGCTCTAGAATTTCCTGTTGTTCTTCTGTTGTTAGTCCTTGGGTCTGTCGACGCCAACATCTAGCCATGGCTTTGCATATATTGTTCCTTGACCTGGTTCTTGAAAGGCTACCTTCCCTAGCAGGGTTGCGCTCCTTGCATATCGTTGCTCACGCTTCTTTTGTGCCCAATAGCCCCGGAGAAATTCTTGGTTGCCGACAGGTTCGTGAGCAGCTTGGGTTTCATTGATAGTATCCTCTGTAAATGTAGGTATCCCTGACTCAAGTTTAGTGAAGGGATCACATTCAACCTCCAGCATCGTCTCTGTAAATATGGTGACAGCCTGAGCTGCCATGTTTATACAGAGAGAGAGAGGGCTATGGTGTTCTGCAGGGAATAGAGGATGTGCAGGAGAGAGGTCTGAGAGAGAGAGAGAGAGAGAGAGAGAGAGAGAGAGAGAGAGGGGAGGTCTGAGAGAGAGAGAGAGGGAGAGAGAGAAATCTGCTTCCTTGCATTCCACCCGCGTCTGCACCCACGTCTCCACCCACATCTATCTGTTATGGGACGTTTCAAAAAAAGACTAAAGTATAACACCTTAGGGAATTTTCACAGCTTAATATTTCTCCTTTATTTCCTTTTTGCCCTCTTTTTCTTTACTCTTGTTCTACCAAGCCTAGGTGGTGTCAAGGACAACCAATTTTGTACCACCATCCCTTGCTTTCACCCAACAAGTGTATCATTACTTATCAATGATCAAACAAAAACGGAATATCAAATAATATTACTGAAATCAACATCATCCAATACATCATCAAACGTGAGACAACCGCAACAAGTGTATCATTACTTATCAATGATCAAACAAAGACGGAATATCAAACAATATTACTAAACTCAACATCATGCAATACATTATCGAACGTGAGACAACCGCAACAAGTGCATCATTACTTATCATTACTTATCAAGTGCATACATGTTGCACTCCTCATCTACACACCTACCGTGACAGAGAGAGAGAGAGTTGTGAAGTGTATCATGAGAGAGAGAGAGGAGGGGGAGGAAGAGAGAGAGGCATGACAAATAGAGAGAGAGAGAGAGAGAGGGAACATTAGATGACATTTTTAATAGTTTTGTGAGTTCCTAAAGAGAGGAAAATAATGTTTAGTATTGTTTTATATTTAAAGAAAATAGAGGGAGAAAAGGTAATTTATTAGAGATTATGTATATTTTAAGAGAAAAAAACACTCCTCATCTACACACCTATCGTGACAGAGAGAGAGAGAGAGAGAGAGAGAGAGAGAGAGAGAGTTGTGAAGTGTATCATGAGAGAGAGAGAGAGAGAGAGAGAGTTGTGAAATGTATCGAGAGAGAGAGAGAGAGAGTTGTGAAGTGTATCATGAGAGAGAGAGAGAGAGAGAGAGAGAGAGTTGTGAAGTGTATCATGAGAGAGAGAGAGGGGGGGAGGAAGAGAGAGAGTCGTGAGACAGATAGAGAGAGAGGAAACATTAGATGACATTTTCAATAGTTTTGTGAGTTCCTAAAGAGAGGAAAATAATGTTTAGTATTGTTTTATATTTTAAGAAAATAGAGGGAGAAAAGGAAATTATTAGGGATTATGTATATTTTAAGAGAAAAAAAGGAACTCCTCATCTACACACCTATCGTGACATAGAGAGAGAGAGAGAGAGTTGTGAAGTGTATCATGAGAGAGAGAGAGAGAGAGAGAGAGTTGTGAAGTGTATCGAGAGAGAGAGAGAGTTGTGAAGTGTATCATGAGAGAGAGAGAGGGGGGGAGGAAGAGAGAGAGAGAGATATTCATTTTTACGAGTCACGATATCATGAAATTAAACTTAAAGACAATATGATGTAAACTTTGATCCATGAAATACTCATGCCGCGTTACCAACCAAGTATCGCATGGATCACACACAATAAAAATAATACAAGCCGCATCAAGCAAATTTACGACATTTTTTCGACCACGTTAACGATCAAATGTTGTAATATGCAAAAAACAATATATGCACTAGCGGACGACACCAACTTGCCCCGTTAACGACAAAATGCTGCCCGAATCTATGGGAATACGAATAGGATATGGACATACACTGGCCGCGTTACCGACCATATGCCCGCATTTGACAAAGGGAAGGGAAGGGAAGGTGACATCGCCATAACAATACTATGCTTGCCGCGTTACCGACTAGTACCACTACGGCGTGCCATACTTACCATAGGACACAAACCAGCCGCGTTACCGACTATGTGCCCCACGATAAGCACCATTCCGAAGAATGGCCTTACACACACACCCCTCGTGTGGTGGCGGACCACCCACATCCTGCCGTGCATTGTGACCATGGGCGGCTGCCCGCACGAACACACACACCCACACACACCCACACAAACACACACACCCACAACTGTCATTACCTGTGTATACTGTCAGCAATGAACTCCCAAAGGGCCCCCCAGGCCCATATATATACAAAAATGTATCCCGTCGGGCTAAATGATGACCTCGGCGGCGCCCGCCGGGGTTTAAGTATTCCCGGCGGGACCGCTAGGCAATGCAAAAATCCCGGCGAGATTTTAGCCGGTTACCAGGGAACCTCCCACCGGCTTTTTTGGGAACATGTTAACATGTTAACATGTTAATAACATGTTAACACATGTTATTAACAAAAAAAAATTATGATCACGTGAATATAAAATCATTGGAAGGGGGAATGGGAAATGTAGGCACGTTAATACTAAGAAGATATGAACATAAGCAATCACAAAACAAAGACAAGAGAATGGAGGAAAATATAGAGCTTGTATTCCTTGCGATTGAGAGTGAAGACCAAACTCAACAGATTTAGTTCTTATACGTGACCTTTTTCAAAGGGTTTATGTAACCGTAATTCCACTACTAGACCTAATTTTCCCAGTTAGCCATTATAGGTTCAAATTTGATTGAGGCAACCCTTTCGTCGTAGTGGCTTTAGAAACAATACACAAGGCTATTCAACATACCTCTCCCTTTCCATTAAATGAATTGTGAGATTTTCAAAGAAAAATGCCATTATGCATATGTACAAAAGAATGATTGAAAATGTGTGGCTAACATGAGTGTGAATTTGTTGTGTGAATCCCCAATAATGCTAAGGCCACATTATAGGAGGATGTGCCCATCTGAATTCACTAGCATCATGAGATCTCTTCAAGGAGAGCCCATTTGCCGATCTTGGCATCTTTACTTGTGTTAAAGCATTCCAGATGTTGGACAAGATTGCAAACTCAATTTTTTTTTACTTGTTTCCTTGTATTTTGAATATCTTTGAAATCGCTATTGAGAAGGTTGTAAAAATTTGCATTTTGCACGTTCTAGCCTATTCGGATTGTCAAATGATGAAAAAATGTGCCACTTCATCACACAAATCCTAAGTCTTTTAAAGTTGTCAACCTCACCAATTAGTCTAATGTCTAGAGCTTCTTGTTTGATTTTGACCTTCTCCTCTACTTGCTCTTTCTAACAACCTTATACTCCCTAATAATGTCAAATTTATGAAGGTCAAAACAGTTGCGAGGCATATCACCATGATGGGTGGTTGCTCCATCCTTACTTCACGAGTAAGAATTCTTTGTGCAAATCCCCAATAATGTTGAGGCCACATCATAGGAGGTTGTCCCATCTGAATTCACTAACATCATGAGGACTAGTCTCTTCAAGAAGAGCCCATTTGCTGATCCTTGCATCTTTACTTGTGTTAAAGCATTCCTGATGTTGGACAAGATTGCAAGCTCAACTTGTTTCCTTGTATTTTGCATATATTTTAATTCGCTATTGAGAAGGTTGTAAAATTTTGCATTTTGCACAGCCTAGCCTATTCGGATTGTCAAATGATGAAAACAATGTGCCACTTCATCACAAATCCTATGTCTTTTAAACTTGTCAACCTCACCAGTTTCTTTAATGCCTGGAGCTTCTTGTTTGATTTTTACTTTCTCCTCTACTTCCTCTTTCTAAAAGCCTTGTACTCCCTACTAATGTAAAATTTATGAAGGTCAAAAGAGTTGCAAGGCATATCACCATGATGGGTGGTTGCTCCATCCTTACTTCAACCTCCCCATGCAAAGCTTCAATGATGTCCATGAAAATTAATTAATTTATTAGCCTCTTCTATTTATTTTGAAGAAGTATTCATGTATTCTCCTTTTGTGGTAAGCAGGGATTTCATTAACATCTTCACAATTTCGTGATCACGTTAACAAAACTTGTTATTAACATATTAAAACTTGTGATCACATTGTATGTTCACATGACCTAAGCAATGACCTACCAAAACCTACTAGTCCCGTAACCCCACCGGGTTTCTTTTGTTTCCCGGCGGGCCCACCGGGATATCTCAATATCTCGGCGAGCCTGCCGGGAAACAAAAGAAACCCAACGGGGTTCTCTCATGTTTATAAACATTGCCCGACACCCATCATGCAACTTTTGGGGAGATAGTCCTTGTTTTGGGGGCGTGATATCTCTCCTCAAAGTACTTGTAGAGCTCTCGAGTTGCTTGAAGTGTCCTCTTGGGAAGAACGTCCTTATCTTAGGGGCTATCATCTTTCCTTGTAAGCACTCCTAAGGCTATTGAGCCACTCGTCCTTAGTTCTTTGAATTGGGGGCAGGGTGTGGTTCGTAGCTAATACTTGTGGAGATTTAGGGACAAAGTTGGAGTCATTCAGCTTTGCATTTGAGCTACGTAGGTAATCTACCTCATTCTGCTTTATGAATGGTTTGATGGAGCCAAGAGTCCTGCTTAGGGGTTTGTATTGGTTCTTGATACTTGATATAGTTTAGAGTAGACAAGGGTCTATTGTCCTATACTAGAGTATTGGGCAAGCATAGATCTTTGATTTTCTTTGTGAATGTTAGAGAAGGTCTATTGTCCTATACTAGAGTATTGGGCAAGCATAGATCTTTGATTGTGTAAAGTATCCTTAATTGGGTACAAAAGGCATCCTTCATTGGGGGTGCAATGTGCATTGTATGCATGCTATCAATTATATGTATCTTAATCTTAGAACACACATTTATGCATTCGTCTTGTCGTGATGCTAAAGGTTTAGCAAGGATTAATATTTATGGTTATGTAAGTATCCAAATAAAATAACTCATGGTCTAAAAACTTTCAGTCATCCTTTGCATTTAGCATGAATCATCATGGATATCTTTATTTTCTAAAGTTAAAACAATAAACTACGTATATGATGATCATCCTTCATTGGGGGTGCAATGTGCATTGTATGCATGCTATCAATTATATGTATCTTAATCTTAGAACACACATTCATGCATTCGTCTTGTCGTGATGCTAAAGGTTTAGCAAGGATTAATATTTATGGTTATGTAAGTATCGAAATAAAATAATTCATGGTCTAAAAACTTTCAGTCATCCTTTGTATTTAGCATGAATCATCATGGATATCTTTATTTTCTAAAGTTAAAACAATAAACTACGTATATGATGATCATCCTTCATTGGGGGTGCAATGTGCATTGTATGCATGCTATCAATTATATGTATCTTAATCTTAGAACACACATTCATGCATTCGTCTTATCATGATGCTAAAGATTTAGCAAGGATTAATATTTATGGTTATGTAAGTATCCAAATAAAATAATTCATGGTTTAAAAACTTTCAGTCATCCTTTGCATTTAGCATGAATCGTCATGGATATCTTTATTTTCTAAAGTTAAAACAATAAACTATGTATATGATGATCATCCTTCATTGGGGGTCCAATGTGCATTATATGCATGCTATCAATTATAGAACACACATTCATGCATTTGTCTTGTCGTGATGCTAAAGGCTTAGCAAGGATTAATATTTATGGTTATGTAAGTATCCAAATAAAATAATTCATGGTTTAAAAACTTTCAGTCATCCTTTGCATTTAGCATGAATCGTCATGGATATCTTTCTTTTCTAAAGTTAAAACAATAAACTACGTATATGATGATCTTTTGAGTTTGTGAACACGTTAATAAAATCCTATCTCATTATAAAAACTGATTGTACAAATTACCCTACATATTAGAACTGTGGATGAAATTCTCCATATACGAAGGCTGACATTGGAAATAACAACAGCTATGGTAATGTTTGAAATCAGAGTGTATGAAAGATCATGCCCGGTGAAGCTGTAGAGATGTCAAATTGGTCTAGACAGTAGAATTATGGGTGCAATCTCTGAGAAGGTAGACAGAATGAGCATGTCAAATCTTGGTCCTACGGAGCTTAATGGTGTTGGCACATTTTCTCCTTTCACCTCCACTGGTATGTTCTCATAAGCATCAAAGTGGACGACGTACATATCTACTACATCTGCTTTGATCGCAATATCTGGCTCACTAGGATTTAGAATTGACATGCTGATTCTGCCCATTGCCCAACTTCGGCAGTGACCTTCATACAAACTCTAATTGCGGGCATTACCATAGTTGTTATTTCCAATGTTAGCATTCATATATGGAGAGTTTCATCCATAGTTATGATTGCAAGCCTCATTGTTTTTGTAGTCAGACCTTGCAAGATAGTTTCGAAGTAGTTTTGTGTTATGTGTGATGATCTTTTGTGTTTGTCAAGATAGTTTCGAAGTAGTTTGTTTGCTGATGTATGTTTTGTAATACGTGAGTGACTTTGTTGTTTTTTCATTTATGTATTCATTGTTATATGCTTGCTTGAATAGGTTATTTGAGATGGAGGACAATGTTGGATCCAGTGATACTCCAAATTCCAAATAGTAGGAAAAAAAAGGCACCTGGGATAGAGTGGCAATATGCAATTAATGTTGGTGATCGATTCATAGATTGGGAGTGTAAGCTATGCCACGCAGTAAAATCAGGTGGGGCGCCTCGACTAAGAGAACACTTTTTAGGCGGAGTAAAGAAAAAGTCATGTACCCACCCCTCTGCATTTGTAGTGGCCAAACGCATAAGAGAAGAAATTCAAAAGAAAGATGCAAGAAAACATTACACTCCTACCGTTAATGTATCAAGGCAGCAAGAACACTATTGTTCTAATCATCAAACTCCGGCTACATCGCCTGCTTATACTCTGAACGTCAATGTGCAACCAGAAAGTAATCTACCCAGTGCATCTTCCTGCAAAGCGGAACTTTGACGTAGGAAATATACCCATGCCTCAAACTTCATTGCAAGAAAGCCTACGTCAAGGTCGGCTCGATGATGCACAACTCGTCCTTGCTGAAGCGATTTACTTTTCTGGGAGTGCTATGATGATGGTTGACAGTGAGCATTGGAAGAGAGCATGGAAGAAAATTGGTGAGTTTGGACCAGGGTTTTTATCGCCTACGTACCATGCTATGCTCAAGTCATTGGCTCTGTGTGATAGAGGAAGTGGGTGCCAAAAATGTAGTCCAAATCGTCATGGACAATGCAAAGAATTGCAAGAATGCATCCAAAATCCTAAAGCGGCACTATCCACATGTTTTTCCGGTAGGCTGTAATACTCATAGTTTGAATCTTGTATTATTGGTATAAAAGTGATGATACCAAATGGTTTGCCTCAATCGTCAACACTGCTCGCCAGCTTGTGAGATTCATGCTCAAGAGATAGAGAGTGTTAGATATTTTTCGACCTCGCATGTCAGTTATGTTAAAGCTTCCAGTGGAGACTAGGTTTTGCACTCACTTTTACACTTTTGAGTCTCTTCTTCGAAATAAAGATGCAGTTTGCGAAACATTTACATGCATGACATTTCATGACTGGAAGAGTACTCAACCTGAAAAAGTGAAAGAGAAAATCAAAGTCTTGAAGGCAGCGCTTACGAGAAGAAGTTGGTGGAACAATGTGATGGATGCATACCATGTAATGATGCCTGTTATGTATGCCATACAAAATCTTGATCAAAGAGCGCCTAATCTCGAGAAAGCATGGATGCAATGGTGGATTGTCGAGCAGAGTTCGGAGTGTCCTGAGAAATTAGAGCATTCAGTGGTGGTGTCTACCATTCTCCAGTAGACAAAGAAAAGTCCTATTGAAGTACTTCCATGCTAGATGGATTGGAGCGCATTCACCACTACACAGTGCTGCTTACATGAATACTGGAATATGGATTTGATGTCCAACGTTGAGGTGGTTCAAGATTTTTATAAAGTGGTAAACACTTTTTATAATAATGTTGATGATCGTGTAAAGTGCATAAAGGAGATGACCTCATTTCGATTGAAAGAGGGTTTATTTTCCAACTCCCTTGTTCAACAAATGGCTAAAGAGCAGCCTTCATGGAAGTGGTGGATGATGAATGGTGGTGAGCACTATGCTTTATTGCGCAACCTTGCGCGATGAAGGTTCTAAGTCAGTGCTCTTCAAACTCAGGCTCAGAAAGAAACTGGAGCATGTACAAATATATTCACAGTACTATTCGCAATCGACTTCTTGCAGATCGAGCAGATAAACTTGTTTACATGTATTGCAATGAAAAGATCCTCCGAGACATTGAAAGCGAAGAGTATGAAGAAGATATGCCCAGATGGATGTATGATTGTGATGATGTAGTAGACGAGAACTTTGATGTTGGACGTACATCGTGCACTAGCCTTGAGATAGAAGACAATTTGGACATTGACTTAGATGAACTTAATTTAGCAGACGAGAGGGTAAACGGTGAAAGAATTTTGGAGCAAGATACTGACATAGAGGAAGAAGCCATTTCATTAATTTCATAAAAAATACTTGTACAAATGATTGTATTTGGAGAAATTATCTATACAAAAGTAGGATTTATGTCTTTCTTAGCTTTCATCTTGAAATAAATTGCGAATTGCACTAGGAGTTGCATCTAAAGGTCCTGGTGGTTTATATTCGCTAGCCATGCCGAACACTATATAAATACCTTGATTTATTGGGACACTGCACAATGCACATGTGGAAATACTTTGCATGTGCCTCACTAAACATATAAAGTGGTAGTAGTGTCCACAGGGCAGTATTTACCCGCCGCTCCACCCATCGAATACTTTGTAACATATAGGACATTGGGGGGTGGAGGAACTAGTAGCCTCAGCAGAAACTCCCACAAGATCAGGATGTACCAAAAAATGAGAGATGTGGTTCCCTTGGCGCACAGGAGCTATACGCAAAGAGAGGATCTGTACATCTTGGCTGATCTTTGTGAGTTGCTCTTGAATCCCTCTATTGGCCGGGGGAGGAGTTGATAGCAATGAACTCCCAAAGGGCCCCCTGGGCCTGTATATATACAAAAATGTAGCCCGCCGGGCTAAATGACGACCCCGGCAGGCCTGCCGGGGTTTTAAAATTCCCGGCAGGACCGCCGGGTATTGCAAAAATCCCGGCGGGATTTTAGCCGGTTACCAGGGAACCTCCCACCGGTTTTTTTGGGAACATGTTAACATGTTAATAACATAACACATGTTATTAATAAAAAAAAATTGTGATCACGTGAATATAAAATCATTGGTGGTAAGCACTCTATTTCCTTCAACATCCCAATGTAAATCTTTAATGATATCCCTGAAAATTAATGAATCTATTAGCCTCTTCTAGTTATTTTATTCATGTATTCTCCTTTTGTTGTAACAACTCTATTGCCTTGCCTCAACCCATAGTCTAGCTAAATAAAATAGAACAAAATGAAAGGTAGATTCATATAGCAGGACCATGAAAACAAACAATGCACAACCTCTATTTCACAAAGTGACCGAAAGCATAAATGCATTTACTAGGATCATCAAAATCTATAAAGATAGTACCTTATCTCAGCCCAACACATGTACACATCAAACAACCCAGTCATGTTGCGAATGGCTCCCCAAAAAGCCATTCAAAATCTCTCTAGTTAGTAATAATGAGTTCAATCGATCAAGGATAACGTATAGCATTACAAAAGCACTAAAAGATTATAAAAGTGATGAGAAGTTGAAAAATAGTTTTGTGATTTCTTCTTGAGAAGTATTCCGGTCTTCTCCTTCCGTTGTAATCACTCTAATGCCTTGTCTCATCCCATAGTTCAATTCTTCTCCTTCTATTGTAGTCACTCTAATTCCTTGCCTCATCCCATAGTGCAACTTAGTAAAACTAACCACAATGATATAATTCTTATATCCTTGCCATGCATTGTTCACTTTACCTTAAGATAAGCAATGCACAACCTTGTTTGAGGTGGCTCACCCAAAGCATGAATAAATCTATTTTTAGGGTGTAAAGGTATGGCCAAACAGACATAGAAATATGTCAATGAATGTGTAAAGGCTTGTACATGAATGTGCTTTGTCCATAGTGCAAGTGACACATACACACACACACACACACACACACACAATATATATATATATATATATATATATATATATATATATATATATAGAGAGAGAGAGAGAGAGAGAGAGAGAGAGAGAGAGAGAGAGAGAGAATTTAGTTCTAGAACAACAACAAGATGCAGAGGGGGATAGGGTCACCTATTACTAGTGTAGCAAGTAGAGGGGAAAGCATCTGCATATATAGACATAGCATGCAAGAGGGGCACTATGCAAGAGACTAAAGATGGAGAAGTTGAGAGGAGGGGAACATTCATTACCACAACAACAATTTTAAGAGACAAGGAGGGGGTAGGGACACTTTACTACTATTGCAATAACGGAATTGGGTAGGGGTGGGATGAACATCTACCTACTAGCTGTCTTCTAATGGCTCTCATAATCTTCTAAAATCTTGATCCCACTGTTGTGTCCAATTCGTCTGCTATTCATTGCAATGGGCTTGTAATTTTTTGCTGAAAATTTTGTTTCTGTCTTGGTGGCAGCTGAACCACTTGTGAGGGGAGAGAGAAGCTTGGTGACAGACAAAAAACTCCCTCTCCCTACTTGCTGCCTGCTTGCCCACTCTCTTCCCCTTCGTGATTCACCTCCCATAGGCCCAGGTGGAAAGTAAGCTTTGCATGTCTTCCAACCTCTACATCTTTCCCATGCTCCTCCACCTTGCTCTCAATACCTTGAGCCCTGTGTTGTGTGGGTGGCTGGTAGAGTTTTATGTAGCATCTGAAGGGCAATGCATTGAAGCTTCTGGATAGGCTGTCCATTTCCATGATTGGGTTAGTTTGGATTGGCGATTAATCTCCATTAAGCCTTGGGTTAATTCATCCTTCATCCTCATAACTAATTGCTAATCGGGTTTTTACCAATAGGGGGGACCTATTAGCTATTAGCGAGTGCTACACTTGATGTAGGACTTTGTAATGATTCCATTAGGGGACAAGGGACCACTTACTATATTAAGTTGTGGTAGGTGGAAGATGGGATTGGGAGTGGGAGTGGGAGTGGGTGTGTGTTGACTAGCAACTAGTATCTATTTTGCATTTGAATTCAAAAGCTTCAACAAAAGAAGGCTCCTTTGTGTGACTAAATAATTGATTTGATTAGAGCTGGAATGGACGTAGAAAGCTTCATATAGGTATGACCACATGGTAGCCTAAAACACAATCTTCAAGCATCATTGCCTCTTAACTATTTTCAATTTCAAGAAGTTGAGTTGAGAGCTAATTTCATGTTGATGTTTTGTTGGGTTAAGGACCCAACCTTTAAAAAATGAATTAATTGTGTGCATGGTGCTATTTGCATGCATCAAAACATTTGGATGGTTTTATTAGCTTCCTCAAGCTACCATGATGGGAGAGGGGTATTCATGCTCCTTTTTTTAGATAGATTGGGATGCATAGCTGTCTTTGTCTCGGGGATGATACATCATAAGTATGTTAGTGTCAATTGCCATGTGGATCAAGCAAAGTGGTATACGATCTACATCTACATCTTCTGGGATGACTTGCATGACTAAAGCAAATCACCCATTGAATTTACCATTTAGCCTCCATTGTCTCCCATGGCTGGCAAGTGAGGGTGGAACCATCGTGTGACCAGCTTAGCCAAGTTTGGCATTCCAACCTTTTACTACATGCATTTCATGACCATAATAATTGTACATGTATGAATAGGGACCCCCAGTTTGTTTTATTCCCATTAAAAGCATGGGGGAGAGTCAATTCGAGGGGGGAAGGGTAGCAGATTGTCTTTTGTGGATGTGACACGTGGGTGGACAATTGTTTCTTCTAGCAAGTGCGGCATACATGGAACTTGCAATTTGGCTTGTCCTATGCATTTGCAGTGCCTAGGCCCCTCTCTCTCTCTCTCTCTCTCTCTCTCTCTCTCTAGGGCTTGGCGGGCTATCATGTCGCACATGAGTGTGGTCTTATCGCAGAGTGCTATTTGTCGAACTTTTTTGTGGCAATTTTCAAATTTCCTTGTATTGCACAAGTTTGTCAAGCAATTTGCCTTACACAGAATTTTAGCTTTGCATTGCAGTAGGTTGTAGGCCGTTTGGTGCAATTTTGCCGCACATAGGGATTTTATGAATAGCTAAGTACAACCCACTTTCTTGCCATTAATTCAAACTTACAGATTCGTGAGGTTTGTATTAGAGCTCTATCCCACACATTAGTAGGATTTGTCTAAGTCTTGCTATTGTACATGGGACATGCTAACCCCGCACAATGAGGGAAGCCACCAATTTTGACAGTGACATTGATGAGTTTCAATTTGCCATTTCATGAGCTCTAGACTATCCATTTACTAAATTCAGAGCAGGGAGTCGAATTGGATAGGGCATGTGTCTGTGGCCACCGACAAGGGCAAAGAATGGCTGGGGAGGAGAGATATTGTGATTGTTTGGAGGGGAACACTGCGACTATTTGAGTGGATCGATGATTTTCACTTGCAGAAAAGCGATGTAACTGAGCTACTTCCACCTGAGGAAGACGAAGATGAGAGTCATTGGTACGACAGTTTACAGAAAATGGCCACACCAGAGCTTTTCAAGTTCGAACAAGATGATATAACCTCACTTCTTCCTCCTAAAGAAGAGAGAAATGAGCATCACTGGTATGACAAATTGCTTGGAAAAGAAGAACGTGAGCCAAAGATAGAGAAAGGCTGGCTGTTAATCTACACAACAAACGATCCCAAGTCGCCCTACACGCAGGACAGTGCAAGGCAACAAGTGCTGAACGAGCTCAAGTATCTACTCAAGAAATATGAAGACGAAGAGGTGAGCATAACTATAATTGGGCACAGTTTAGGAGCTTCATTAGCGGTGGTGAATGCGTTTGATATTGTGGAAAATGGGCTGAATAAGA
The DNA here is from genome assembly GCF_041138505.1 of Cibotium barometz. Lineage (NCBI taxonomy): Eukaryota > Viridiplantae > Streptophyta > Polypodiopsida > Cyatheales > Cibotiaceae > Cibotium > Cibotium barometz. The sequence continues at coordinate 34,958,962 of NC_141074.1, read as the reverse complement.
GGGAAGGTAAGGAACCGATACTTGTAACTGCGGTAGTTTTTGGGTGTCCATTAGTGGGCAACGAAGCTTTCAAGAAGAGATGTGAAGAAATGGAGGGATTAAGGGTTTTGAGAGTGAAGAATAAACGTGATTTGATAGCGTTATATCCACCCACATTGATGGGTTATTCAATAGTGGGCGAAGAGCTACTTGTAGATCCACAAACAATCACCCTATTTGAAGGATTCAAAGACAATAGGTGATTGGCATAATTTAGAGGCGCATTTGCATTTGGTAGCAGGGACGCATGGGCCTGATCTTCCTTTCAAGCTTGCGGTTTCTAGAGATCCGGCTCTTGTGAACAAATCATGTGATTTTCTTAGTGAAGAGCTTCATATTCCGGCAAGTTGGTGGCAAGATAAGAGCAAAGGTTTGGTCCAGAACGCAGCCGGCCGCTGGCAATTACCTGATCGACAAGTTCCTCCTCCTGAACCAGAACCCATGCGCGAGCTTTCATGATTTCTTTCCATTTTGGCTATGGTGATTGAAGATTCCAGCTGATCTGTAAAATTGCGCAGCTTCAAAGATGAAAACGATGAAGACGATGATGTTTGCATGCAGCAATTGTCTAGTATAAGCTTTTTTCAAGCTGACAAAAAGTAAAAGGTGCTCTCTGCCATCTTGTCATTATCTGTCTGACTTTCTCAGATTCGTATAGATTTCATTGCTCAGCTCTCGCATTCTCAAAATCCGATATTAAATCCATTTTGTAGTTTTTAAAATGGACTTTGTGCTTGGGATGAATCGGATCTGAAAACTTAAGTCCTTTGGACAAAATTCAAAATAAGATATACATTGAAAATTCGAAAGTTTGTTAAACAAGGGGCGGACCGACAGAAAGGTATCGGAGGTAGTAACAAAGGGCAGAAAATGTGAAACTTTTAGCCCAGCCAAGGGTTTGTTTATTGTTGTGCTAATTGTGGTATCCTTGGTTTTTTTAACGAACTTGACCTGAAAAAGATGTTAGTATGTAAATTAGTTTACTTCTTAATGAGTTGTAATGTAAGTTAACTATATTTAACTAGAAATTAGCTTACTTATTTGGAGTAAATGTGAGTATGTTGCATTGTTTTTTAAAAAAAAATATGTTACTATATTGTTGTTATACATCTCTAGCAGTGGTCTTAATTTCATTCAAAGCAAGATCACATTGGTTTTGCCACCTTGTTTCAAAAAGTCAAAGTTCAACTTTTATTATTGAATAGGTTTGAGTATTACCGTATCTAGTTTGTAGAACTTGTTCACATGCTTAACCCTTGCGCGTGCGCGCGCGAGAGTGAGAGCGAGAGAGCGAGAGAGAGAGAGAGAGAGAGAGAGAGAGAGAGAGAGAGATCATCACTTAGTGTATCAATGTATGTATGTGTATACATTCTAGCACACACCAAAACAACCCCCCCTTACATCCACTATTCGGATTAGAGATGCACACATGTTGCATGAGTAGAACACAATTGAGCAACGCTTGGCTCTTACAAGAACCTTAGTATTGTACTTCGTGCTAGAGAGATTGAATCTTATGCTACTAGTCAACCATCAATATCCATATGGGCAACCAAATTTGTTAAGTTGTTACATCATTGTATTTTACTAGCCAAAGAACATGCAGCAAGGTGAGAAGATATCTTGACACATGTTGGAGTCTATGTGAAGTAAAAGGGTTCATTATTGACCTATATTAAGGAATTGTCCATTGAATTTTGTTTAGCCTTTTAGAACATAAGCCTTAGATTTTCTATTCCTTACCTTTCAACTTAAAATTTAATTCTATTATTGCTAGTGTAAGAAGATTAATACCTTTGATTAGAGAGAGAGAGAGAGAGAGAGAGAGGTCAGTACTCTTAGCTTGTGTATGAATGTAGGATTGCATAATATGTACTAAGATACATAAAAACAAACTTGTCATTCACATGTGGGTGCACACATGTTGGATGAGTAAGAAACAATTGACCAAGGCAAGAGAGAGGTCATTACTCTTAGCTTGTGTATGAATGTAGGTATGCATAATATGTACTAAGATACATAAAAGCAAACTCATCATTCACATGCGAGTGCACATATATGTTGGATGAGTAAGAAACAATTGACCAAGGAAAGAGGCTCTTATAAGAGGCACAAAAAAGTACTCTTGCTAGTTGAGAGACTTAGTCTTATTCTACTAATCAACCTATCACTATCCATAGGGACAAGCAAAGTCGTTATACTATTACATTATGATATTAAAAAGTACATTCTTACTTTGTGGCAAGGGAAAAGTTTTCTTGATATAAACATGGTGTCATGTGATGACCAAGAGTTGTATTATTGGCATTTATTAAAGCATTGGCCATTGAATCTTATTTAGCCTTTAAAAAGGTAAGCCTAGTGCATTTGCTACTTCTTACCATTCAATTTAAGATCTAATTTTATAAAAAGAGTGTACTTGTTTTTTTTGTGTTTGGCTTCCATTTTCCATCCTCATCTTTGTTTCCTCTATTTGTCTTTACATAAGCAATCATGAAATTGACAATGTAAATTTGAAACCTCAATTGTTACATTGAGTTAATCCATACCTGTGTGCAAAATGAAGCATTCTTTTGCATTGTGGTAATGTGGCTACTTTTCATTGAATTTGAAATGCACATACACAATAGCAATGTAGTAGAATTAATATATAGATACCAAGTTCTTGAAATTGCTCCTACATTGTGTGAAAGTAGGTAGTGGAGTTGGGGTAAGCATTATCACCAAGCAGTCCAGAGAGACATGGGGAGAACCTAAATTCGAAGCAACAACCCTTGTGGTGAAATCAATAGATGGGAGGGGTAGTGAAGGACACAAGGTTCACAACATTCTATATGTCGTTTCATCACTCCTTGGTTTTGATGGATTTCAAGAAGAACTAGGGCTCCTACAAGATCATCTCTCCCTTCAAGCGCCTATCCCAACTACTCTATGTTTGCTCAACCAATTGTAACTATCTCAAAAAGGGCAATGAGGTCATGAAAGTAGGCCTGGCAACATGGAATACAAAACATTTGTGAAAATTATAGGAAGGGAAGTTTAAGGCCCTTGGTATGTCCCACTTTGAGAGCCTGAAGACTCTAAGTATTGGTTGCATATCTTGGCCTTAATGGACATCCCGCGCCAAAACAAGGGATACGATGATTGACTATTGAAAGTTATTTGTCAAGTACCATTGCATCATTGTACATGATTATGGCCTCACACTCAGAGCCAGATGTATTTCTGGTTAAGTGAGATGTCTAATAGCTAGACATAAATACTCATCATGGATTCTCTCCAGATTGGGGAACACATTACAACAACATCACACTCCATCAGACATGGCAAAGCATTGATGATTGATGGAACCAAGGAACCCAAAGAGCCCAAGGTGAGCTATAAGGTGTCAGACAAAGAGGCCCAATGGATGAGAGAAAATTGGAGCCAAAGAGAGTTTAAAAGAAGAAAAGTGTGAGGAAGAAAACTCCCGATTGAAAGTGAATCGTCAAGTGCCATCGCATCCCTTTTGGCTTCACACTTAGAGCTAGGTGTATTTCTAATCATGTGAGATGTCTAATGGCTAGATTTACTACCCATTAGGAATGCTCTCCATATTCGGCACATAGTGCAACAACATCACCATCCTCATTAAATATGGCAAAGCATTGATGATTGATGGAGCTAAGGAGTCCAAGGCGAGCATTAAGGTGTTAGAAAAAGAGGTCCGATGGCAAGGGAGCTTTAGAGCCAAAGAGAGGTTAAAAGATGTGTTAAAGTAACTAATGTGCAATAATGGTTAAAGAGTGTGGTAGAGAGTGGTAGCAATGGTAGAGGCTATTGGGGTTCTAGAAGGGGCACAATGGGCTCATGGATGATGTTAATAGAAGAGTCCATGTGACTAGGTTCCTGGAGAGTCTCATGAAGAGATTGTAGGATGTAGCTACTCTACTATGAGCTCATCCGTTATGTTAGTGATGTGGCTGTACTTGCCTATAAGAGGCACTAGTTCTAATGAAATGATTGCTTGCTTTGCTCCAATCTATGGGTTTTATTGTGTATGATCCTCCTAGATTTCTTGATGTGGTATCAACGCCTAGCCATTCCCTTCCTCACCACACCATCATCGTCTCCTTCACCGTCTTCCTCATCCTTCATTTTGCCCCTTTCTACTCTGATCTTGGTAGCTCCATTCTCCTCTTCTATTGCTTCACTTTCGAAGCCCTCAAAGCTAGAAACTCCTTTGCATTCGGCAACAAATCCTCACATCAACCCTTGGGCTAAAATTTTGCATCTGCTATTGGGAATTAGTCACGACTTTGAATCTGCCTTTTCATAAAAAATTCTCTCTAGCTCTTTGGCATTCCCAAATCCCTATGTTGGCAATTGGGCAACCTCAAGAGCAAGCTGTAGTGCAAAGTTCACTAACAATGCTTAAGGATTCGACTTGTTATTGAAAAAAAATCAGTCCAAGAAGGCATGCCTCATCCAGGTGGAATACTAAATCATTTAGAAATCCATCTCTGTCAGATCTTTGTCTTTAATAAAGCTTTAATTCCATAAAAAAATCCCTTGCAACTAGGAAAATTGGATCCTCCACTCCTTGCTGTGCTTTTTTCGTGCCAAGTTTCAAACTCCAAGAGATCTGGGTCCCATCCACACGTGTGAAAAAATGACTCCATTCTACACGTGTGGTATTTAATAGCTGCCTTGTTTGTATTTTGCACTAATCTTTTCCCTCCTGTTTAATCTCTCCTGTCTTGGCCCTCCCCTCTCAGCTCTCTGGCCTCCCTACCTCCCTACTCTATACCATCAGCATCCTGACCAACAACACAGGTTCATCCCCAGCACAGGGTACTCATCAGCAGCACAACACACCCACAGATAGCTTCCAGGTCAGTAAGACTCTCTATATCCTTATCCTATTGTTTAATAGTATAACACACATACTTTTGGGATGTGATGTAGCTTAGATATTAGGATAAATACCACAAGCAGGAAGACATTTGAATTGGGCTGGTTGAAATGATTGAAGGCATGTTCCAACAGGCTACCTCATGAATTTGCAGGAAAACGCGAGGAGAAGGCTTTAGGAATTTCAAACAGTCGAAATCGCGTTTTGTTGCAAATGTTGAACTGTTGCTTCATCCACCCATATCATTGTGGTTTTGTGTCTTTCCAAGTTGTCCATGGCTGTACACTCCTTGCATAAACTCAATCCATATTGTATTTAGTTGTAAAGACAGAGAAATCACTGTAGGAATGTACCAGCATGTTACTTCAGGTATTTGCAGGAAAACGCGAGAGTGAGCTGTTAGGAATTTCAAACTGTCGAAATCGCGTCTTGCTGGCAAATTTATAAATGTTTCTTCATCCACCCCTGTCATTGCCTTTTTGTGTCATTCCATGTTCTCCTTGGCTGTAATCTCTTTCCATTGCTTTGTATGCAGCTTGTCAAAGTGATGGCAAGAACCAAGTCAACTGCAAGGAGTGCTGGCAAGGGACCAAGGCTTGCAGCAGCAGCAGCAGTTGGGGCAAGTATCAAGGAATTTAGTGTGCCTCCAAAGGGAAGAGTTGCACATGGCAGGAAGGGGAAGCCAATGAGCCTGCTCCAGCAAAAGGCCAAGAGATTGAAACATGGTGCAGGTGTGCTGAAGGAGATCAGGAAGCAACAAAAAGCTATAGGCTTTGCAATCCCCAAGGCACCTTTTCAGAGAGTAGTGAAAGACATATGTTATAGTTGGCACCTTGGTTTCAGGTGGAACAGGACTGCCATTCTTTCCTTACAGGAAATGGCAGAGGATTACTTGGAGAAATATTTTGAAGATGCAATACTGGTAGTAGCCCATGCTCACAGGGTAACTCTGATGGCCAAAGACTTCAACACTTTGTCCAGAGTGAGATGGAGGTATGACAAGCTGGTCCATCCTATGGAATGGCAAGACATCAAGATAAGAGATATTATTAATTCCACCTACAAGAAAGTTGAAGGTAGATGAGGTTAAGGTTGTTGAAGTAACCCACTCAAAGAACACCAAAGGGAAAGCTGCTTATGAGGAGTCACTGAAGCAGCAAATAAAAGAATCCAAATCTGTTATAGATGTGGAGACTGTACAGAGGGAGCTGCAAATACAGAGACGGTTGCAGGAGCTGGGCCCTAACATAGTTGTCCATATTGAGGATGAAACTTCAGTGAATAATTTTGACTTGACAAAACCATGCTTGGCAGCATTGGCTCAGAAGAATGAGTATTGCTCAGATACTATCATTCTTGCAATGCTCTAGCAAGTGTCTTTTATTTTACATTTGTTTGCAAAACAATCCTTCTTGTACCTCCTTTACACCCTACCCTAATTATTGTTTGGTCCAATGCAGCATGATGAGAAGCTGGCTTAACCACGCTGTACAGCATACAGTTCATATTATTGATCCTGCCATTTCCTCCAAGTTAAGAGATGCAAAGGAAACTCCCATGGATATTTCCAATTGGTTCAGACACTGCAATTTTGATGTTATTGATGTTTTGCTACTTCCATACCATAACAAGTATGTGGGTGACTGCTTCTTTTGGGATTCTTCTTTAAGATTGAGAACTCTTGTAGCCTTTGATTTCTTAATGCTTTTTTCCTTACGCAGTGAGACCACTAGAGCTTTGCTTCTATTGACATCCAGCAGAAGCAATGCTTTATGTTCAACTCTTAATGCTTTTTTCCTTACGCAGTGAGACCACTAGAGCTTTGCTTCTATTGACATCCAGCAGAAGCAATGCTTTATGTTCAACTCTCTTAAAAACACACACAGATAGCTGAAATTGTAAGTGGTGTGTGTGCTATTTTTTACTTTAAACTTCATTATTTTGATTTAATGCACATGAATTATATGTATTGTAGTTGTATTAGAAGGCTTCTAGATGCATTGGATCACTGTCCTCCTAATGTCAATCTTTTGGATTCAATAGAGCCAATAAATTTAGAAGTAGAAAGTCGTTCCCTCGACTGATGTCTATTTCATGCTATGCCTTTGAACCTATTGAATAATTTTGTTTTGTTCAGATGTTAACAGTTTCTAACATATCTTTCCAACTGTACACACACCACAACAAGATGATTCAAGTAGCTGCGGCGGCGGCTGGAGAGTGTTGACCACTGCCAAATATATACTTTCAAGCTATTTTGAGATAGGATAGCCAGACCTTGTAAGAAAAAATAAATTTCATTTAGCTTCAAAATAATTGATACTGGTACAAAGTGTTCTAAATCATCATATGCCATTGCAGATGAGAGAAGATATCTTCAGCTCGAACTATGTATATAGTTTCAGAGCTGATACAATTTGGAAGTTTTTGAAGTATGCCTCCCCCAAACCTATTGTACCAGCTACTGTCCAGTTGGGTGAGAGCTGTAAAGTCCGAAAAGGTGTCATACACCTTGATGACACAGATGATACTGATGTGGTGCCACAGGAACAAGGACCTAGTGCTGATGAGGAGAAGCCACAGGAACAAGGACCTACTGCTGCTGATGTTATTGAGGAGAAGATGGAGCAGCAGCAAACAGATGCTCCAAGGGTAGTAGAGGAGACAATGGAGCAGCACCAAGAGATTGTACAGGACAGGATGGAGCAGCAGAAAATAGATTCTCCAAAAAAAGATGATACGGAGAGCTTGGACCATGTAGAGCAGCCTCTGGATCAGGCTGTAGATAAATAGAAAATGGTTGTCAAGAATATGTTCTACATATACAATTAAACACTTCTGTACAAAATTTTACTTTATTGAATATAATACCTTTGTTTATGGAGTATGTGTTATCTCAATTTTTAAATTTTCAATGTCTTTGCATTTTATTGAACTCTCTCTTCTTTTGAGCACCTGCAAAAAAGCAATATGAATCAATAGGGTAAAGTAAACTAATAGCAGTGCTTAATGAGACTAGGATAAGTCAGATGGTGTACCTTCTTATTGTTGTAGATAAATAAACAGTCCTTTGAAATAGAACCTTCTGTCTCAAACAGAATGTCATTGCACAATTGAGCTAGGGAGCAACATTGTCTTAATGAGATATTGACGAGCACATCACCATTCTCAACAACAACATCAATATCAAGAAGTTTATTTTTTGCACCAAAAGAAGCTTCATCTTGATCCATTGGGACTAGTTTTGTGCCTAGCATTCGACTGCGCTTATAATAAAAAGAAAAAATAAAATTTTGTGATGCAACCATGTACTTCAGTTGCATAGAAGGTTGGACAACCTCACAAAACACTGAACTACATGTCTTCTTATCCCAACCTTTATCCAAAAATTGTGGCATGCATGCCAGACTTGTTGCTTTAACTGTGAACATTGTTTTTGAAACCTTCACTGGAAAGGTATTAAACAAGTCTACAAAAACTGTGAGAGGCATGCATAAAGAAATTTTTATTATCCTTGTGGCAATATTGGGCCTCAGAGCTTTCTGTACTTCTTTGAAAAGCTTGGCCCTATATGCCTCTGTAACACTAAAATGTGGGAGAGGCCAATCCACTGAATTCCATGCCAGAAGGTCTTGTTTTCTTAACACACCATGTGTGTTAGCATTGTCCAGCAACTAATAAAAATGATCAGTAAAAAATATATCCGATTGAGCTAGCTCTGTTGCACATCGACCTTGGTATTGTTGTTCTCCTATATCGATCCATGCAAAACATCTATAAATCCCAGAATACAATTGATGTTTTGCCATGTCTCATACGATGAAGGGTATAAATCTGAAATAAAATAACACAAGAATGTCAATAAGCAAAGAAAGAAAGCTTCATCTTAAAAATCCATACACCTCATAAAGAACAAAACCACAATAGAAAAATATACAATTAGGCTTGTGTTGCGGAAGATCATTTGGATAGTCTTGCAATACAAGTTCTTTATGCATGTACACATGCTGAATAAAAACTTCTTTCACCGATATCTTCCCTCTGGTGATTTTAAAATCTCGTACTCTTCCCTTCCATGACGCCAACAAAATGTTTTTTGTCTGGGGTCTCTTTCTTTTGCTAGGTTGCATGAGCACCCATGCTCCTTTCGAAACACTAAACCTTTCCCAAGTTCCTTCTGTTTTGATTGTACTTGAATTCTCTACCGAAGAAATAGAAGAAGCAGGTCGACAAGGTAAGGATGTGTGGTATAATTCTACCTTCATAGCATTATCATCCACAGAGCGTCTTCCACAAGAACGGCCATAGTTTTTATTCACCATGGAGACCTTGTGAATCTGTAACAATAGCAAAGTAATGTAAACAAGATAACAAAGTGAAGTTTCAAGAAAGAGAAAGTGGGCAGACAGATAGTTGACAAGAAACATCTTACTCTAAGCCAAAGAGGATCAAGGGAGCAGTTTTGGAAAAGAAGAGGCTACTACACAATGAGGCAGTGGTGTAATGATGGTAGACCTTTCGAAGGAAAGGCAGCACAACATTTCAAAGTTCAAAGGAAGGTGGAAGTGGGAAGGCCCTTGTCAGAGAAAATGTCAGACTAGATTCTATCTTCATGTCCAAAGATCTTGTGAGAATAAAAAACCAATCTCCACATTAATGTAGCACGCTTGTACCTACATAAAGTATTGTTTCTTTTATCTATTTTCTCTTATTTTTGTGAATTTCAAACGTTACGTTGGCCCTCTATTGATTGGTTGAGAGCTTATTTTTCCAAACCGTAAAAGGTCCCAAAATGAGCTCCCTTTTTTCCTAATGATAGACCAATAAAACATCTCATGCAAAGCATTGCTATGAGTGATACCACCACCATGCCTTGTATTCTTGAAGTAGATAACCATGGCTCGATAGTGTGACCTCCATACCTTTGTGTGTTCCAAATGGATAGAGCCCCCCATCTCTCCACAAACCATGGTCCATGTGCATGTAAAATATGGTAAAGCAAAAAACAAACATTGTTTTAGCAACCAAAATCTAACCAAAGCAATTGATAAAACTTTTGATAAGCATAGGATTACCATGTAATATGTAATATGTGACTCCCCCACGGCCTATTACAATGAATTACACTAGATAGATAGATAAGGTAGAGCTATGTTACAGGGTGTAACATGCCCCCTTCCTGTTCAAAATTCCATCCTTGGAATGTCTCAAAATTGGGATGGCTTAAGAATATTAGTTGTCAAGCATGCTTTAATAAGAGCATTTCTGGCAAATAATTTCTTTGAGATCCCTATAAAATAGAGATGTGGTGGCCAAAAATGGGTGTCTACCATATCCTCAAATGTGTAGATATGGCAGGCATGGAGATTCCGTACTCTTATGTACAATCGGCATATTTGCTTGAGATCGGGGCCGATATTTGGATTGAATATTATTTCGTGTCGCAATCCCAGTTCTTGTTCCTTGAGAATTGGCTATTGTCGAGGCATGGTGTCTAATAGCAAAATTATGAGTCAATTAAAGTGACATGCCGTAGCAAATGCTGGATCTGGTACATTTTGATACCTTTGGTTCCAGTCTTGCAATTGTTGGGCAAGTCCTATGGATGTTGATGTTGCTGTGAGGCTAAACTTTGGGAAGTTATATACAATATTTGGATCTTGCTTGCACAAGTCCTTAAATGTTGTCCAGCTCCATCTTCTTGTCATGGGCATAAATGTAGGGTTGATGTGTCTGAACCTATGGGTGTTACAATACATGCTCCATGCAAGAAAATTTTGCTATAAGAATTGTACACGCCATTTTGGTTGTAGTTTCATTTGTTCTTCCATTGGCAGGATGTGGCAGGATGTGGCAGGATGTGGCTTATGTGCGGCTATTTGAATTTGCCTTGTTGTTTTCTTGGATGATCGTCCGTCTAGCACCACATTGTATTACTTATAAATCTTGTCAGGGTGCAGACATCCATTATCTCTATCATCCTCAATCCTTGTTTCTTCATCTCTCCGGTCCAGGTGCATAGATGATAGATGTGCTTGTGCTTGCATGTCCTGGAAGGTGTACACTACTTCTATCCACTCTTTTGGGGGTGGGGGTGGTGGTTGCAGTGTGGACATTTCATCTTCATTTGCCTCTGTTGGAAACTCTTCTGGTAGATTAGGGAAAAATTGTGCTGGGACCGGAGCAGCTTCCGTGTTGGTGAGAGGGGTTTAAGCATCTGCTAGACATAGGAATAAATGTCCTCTCCATCACGTGCTTCTTCACTCATTGCTGGCTCTACCTTAGCTTTCCCTTTGTCTTGTTGCCTGGATGGAGATGTTGCTTAGGGGTAGGTTTTGTGGTTGGGGGAGTGCTGATGAGTAGAGAAGATTTGGTGGGTTGTCCAGAATATGTATGTATGGAGTCGGGGTTGGTTTGGATAGGGCTGGTGAGAGGACGGGTGTGGTCTTCTAGAGGGGGATTTAATGCGGCAAAAATGGCCCACTCTACCTGTTGTTCTTCCATTGTTTGGCCTTGGGGATAGGCTACGTGTGAGGTATCATAATTATTGGTAGTATACGTGGTACTAAGGCACTCATATACTCTGTTGTACAATATAAAGATGCTGAGAGGGTTATACTGGGCTACCCCTTGATCTAAGGCGTGCCTCCATCCAACCTTGGGTTTGCATCCACCAAAATTGGTTTTCAAGAACTTGATCTTGCGGATATGGGTAATTCGGCAAGTCAACGGGCTTCAATAGCTCCATTATTGGTTTAGCGGGTGGAAAGTCATACGATTCTTGAATGCATCGGCACCATGAACGGAAATTGAGTACTATTGGATGTAAGGGAAGTTTATATATCTCGGTTTGATCCTCAAGGCATAGATCACCTTGGAAAAATGACATAGCAAAAATCGGATGTGTGAAATAGGAATGTTTTTGTAGAAGGGAGGTGAAGTGTGAGGGTGGGAAAGAGGCTCTGTGACGTCGATGGCATGTTGTACATACAAAGTGACAATAGCATTGAAGAAGAAGGTTAGCGTCTGGTCCACCGTTCGGTGTTTTGAGAGCTAATGTCACTATATTCGCGATGAAGCCATCATGATCATTCGATGGTCATTCTCTAGCTACTCATTAGGTGAGACTGGAATCTTGGAAACTTCCTCAAATTCCCTAATCTATTGTTCTCTTTGTCTTAGGATTTGTTCTTTTTGCTGGAACGCCTACTCCAATTGCGTTGTGCAACGATGTAAATCCATATTTATCTTGTAAGCCTATTGTATATGCTCTTCCGTTATCATGTCCTTTGTCCTTATGAGCTCTTCTTTTTCCTCCTCTAGTCTTTTGATTATTGTTGCCTCCTCTTCATTGTCTTTTCTATTTTTCTGCTCTACTTCCTTTAGTTGATTTTTGAGCTGCCGTAATTGTTTTTGAAGTACCTATTTTTTTTGTTAGTGCCACCTCAAGAGCCTTTTCCATCTCATCTTGGTCTTCGATTCTGGCTTGGAGCTGTTTTGCAGTTGGCTTTGGTTTCTCTCAAAGATTCGCAGTCCAACTGTTTGGAAGTGAATCAAAGTCTTCATAAAGTTCCTTTCTCGTTCTGCTGCATTCGGATGCTATGCTTTATATTGCTCATATATTGCATCATCTTTATAGTTGTCTGAGGATGTAGTTGCTATAGCTTCTAATTCCTTGAAGGCATTATCTTCCTGCCCTTGTTCTTCCGCCCTTGTCCTCATAGTCTGCATTAATGTTGAGGCTAATAATAGGTTGTTAAGCCTTTTTATGTTGAGTTCTTGGGGGTGGGCACATGATGATGTATTTCTAATGCTAGTTCATCTTGAATGATCTGCTCTTCTTGTATCTTTGATTTTCCCTTTTCTTTCTCCTTTTCCCTTCTCACCTCTTCTATGGCTTTATCTCTTCTATGCTCTTCTACTATGGCTCTCCATTTCTGTGTTGCTTCTTCCATTTGTTGCTTCTTCAATTCTTCTGCTATCATTGTTGTTTTTGCTTCATCCCTCTTCTTTCCTTGACTCTTGGTTGCTATTTCCCTTGCCGATGGATCAACTTTAACTTTTTAAGCTCTGGCTCAGGTGCAAGCTCCTGCAACTTGATCCTATTTTTGTCGGCAAATCCAAATTTTTTCGTATCTAACCTCCATGCTGCCAAGTGACAGATAAGCGGCATGCGGAGATATTCTTCGGTGTCAGAAGACATCTTGGGAAGTGGGGTTTTGGAGGGTTGACAATTGGTTGTGATTGCTTAATTTCAGTGAATTTTTGGCAACATTCAGTTGGAATCAATAATGTAGCGCCGTGCAGTTTCTAGCTATATACATTTATTGCAACATGTTGCAATAATTGGCTAATGCAGCAACAACTCATAGACCAAAGTTGCAATGGTTGATGCATTAACTGCCTTATTTCTAGGTGGCTGAATAATTGCCCATTTTGCACAATTTGATGCAACCTAGTGTTCCTTCTTTAAAAATGTGATTGCTGAAAAGATTTATGCCTGGACATCAACACCATTGATGAATTTTTTCCCAAACCCAATACCCTAATGCATTAACAAATTAATGGAGCATCTTTAATTATGTTCACACCAATCACCCTTGTGCATTCTTAATGATCTCATGGCAGTTGTAAGAGGTAGTATAATCATTGTGAACCCTTGGTTGCCTTCTAATAGATGAAAATTATCATGTTGATGCTAATGCATCATGATGGACTCAAGAGACATACTTGGCTGATTTTGGTGATTGTATGTCCTTTGTACCTTTTATAGATGTTTGGTATCACCCGCTTGCCCATTGGATGGTATTTGGTAGCGATAATCATACTCCTGATGCAATGCTGGATTATTGCAGCATCCTCAATTATGACCTCTCTTTAGTGGATTTTGAGATTCAGAAGTCACGGCACTATGAAACCAGATGTATTTAGCTAGCACGAGTTTGTAGCTGATTTGGAGAAGAAAATTTATTGTAGCGCGTTGCAATAATTCTTGGCCTGAAATTTTGCAAGTGCTCTACAATAGTTTGTAGAAGTGATGTTGAACCTATTGCTGTGGAATTTTTAACTTTCTGACCCAATTAAGGTAGATGTGAGTGCTTGGAAAGTGCGGACCCTAGTTGAATAGGAGCAAATTAAAAAGGTTCTACAAAACTTTAACACTACAAACCTTATAGATGATCCATGATGATCCATAGAGGAAAAAGGATGAGAAACTGGCATAACTAAAGGCTCGCCACCCAGGAGGCAAAGAAAGAGAGGTAAAGGAGAAGTCTAGAAGGATGACTTTCTACAAGTAATGGGGATGACCTCCAACCATCACATTGATCTCATTTAATTCATCCCATAGTCTCTCAATTGGTATAAGGGATCCTTTAGATGCGGATATTTTATCGGCTCTGGTACTTCTCTCAAGAAATACTCTACGCATTTTAAGTAGACATAGTTCCAAAAGAGGTACATTGCCTTTAATACTCACTTAGTGTGTACACACTACCATGGGCGACTCCATTTGTGACTATATCAAGTTGTTGCACAGTGTTACCATCATTTCTAAAGCCTGTCTCACCTTCTTTTTTGACAAGCAGATGACAACGATTTGGCTTTTCCATAATGAACAATTAACAATCAAAGTACTTGTCAACTTCTTTGGTGTTGACTCTTGTGAAATGAAGTGTGTTTTTCACTTTTTTGGTGGTCATTCAAGTTGATTGTTATATACTTGTCATCTATGATCAATTTCAATGCTTCGAGATCCATGACTTTTTGGTTGATTGAGATAAAAGAACAAGGACAACAATAAGCTTGCGAACCTGTCAAAATTAAAACAAAAACATATTATTTTAGATAAACAAATTGAAAGAAAAAGTTAATGTCAGTACCAAAAAGAATTAGTTAGACTTTCAAAAACATTACACACACACACACACAAAAGTTTATATGAACTAATATAAAAACTATGATAAAATGTTATACTAAACTATATATCTAAACAAATTGAATGCGATGTTCTATCTAAACTATAAATTACACATAAATATTAAAAAAATTAAACTAATATATTTATTTAACAAAATTAAATCAAATAATAACTAATATAACTTAATGAAAACATTCTGACTAATATATAATTTTGAATTTTAAAAATAAGTTAAATTTAATGGAATAAAATATATAATAATAGCTCAATTAAATTAAACTAAGTTGAAATTTTAAAACCTAATTAAATATTTAAAAATCTAATTGAAATTTTAAAATCGTAATTTAAAATCTACCTAACAAAAGTTAAAAGTCTAATTAAAATTTTAAAAATATTTGTAAAAATCTTTTAAAAAAAATTTAAAACTTATTTAATAATTGCTAAATTAAATTAAACTAAGATAAAAAAATTAAAAATATAATTAAAAATTAAGTAAAAATCTAACTAATATAAAATTTAAGAATCTAATTTTAAAAAATTTAAATCTAAATTACAAATATATTTAAAAACATATTTAAATTAAGCTTTTAAATATATTTAACTTTTTAAAAGAATTAAACTAAAATATCAAAAAACCAAAAAATAACCCAAGCCCCCCCTCCCCCCTTGTGGAGTTGAGCACGCACTCAACTCCAAGGGGAGAGATAGGGGGCAGGGGGGGTTTAACCCTTCCCCTGGCTGCGCAACGTCGCTGGTTTCGCATAGCCATGGCGGCTGGGCAAACCAACATCTTGCCTAGTTGTGGGGCTGAAGGGGAGGGGAGGGGGAAGAAAAAAGGAGGGAGGAGGGGAGGAGGAAGGAGGAGGAGGAAGAAGGAGTGGGAAGAAAAAAAGGAGGGAGGAGGGGAGGAGGAAGAAGGAGGGAAAGAGGAAGGAGGAGGGCATGAGGAAGAAGGACGAAGAAGAAGAAAAAGAGGAAGGAGGAAGAAGGAGGAGGGAGGAGGAGGGGAGGAGGAAAAGGGAGGAGGAGGAAGAAGGAGGGAAAGAGGAAGAAGAAGAGGAAGGAGGAGGAGAAGTGGAAGGAGGAAGAAGTAGAAGAGGAAGAAGGAAGAAGGAGAAAGGAGGAGGAAGTGGGAGGATAGGAGGGAGGGAAGGAGGTGGAAGAGGAGAGAAAGAGGGAAGGAGGAAGGAGAAGAGAAGGAGGGGAAGAAGAGGTTAGGAAGGAGAGGAAGGAGAGAGGAGCAGACCTTGAGGAGGAGGTTGAGTGAACAATGGAGGGAATGAGAGAGAAGGGAAGATAAATAGGGCTTTTTTTAAGGGTTGGATTTTAAAAATATTATTTTACACTATATAATCTCATCTTCTCTACTCCTAAGTTCATTTTGAATTGTGTCTTATCGAGTTAAGCAAGTGCAAGTAGAGCGTGATCTTGCAAATTTGTCAAATCATGCCAAAGGTAAGCTTTTTTTTAAAAAATTGAGTGCACGCTCAACTTTGATTTTTATTTCAAAAATTTTTAATTTTCCACCTTTAATTAAGTTTATTCAAATTTTGAAACTCTATTCAAAGAGTAGTTCAACTCCAAATTTTGATTTGAAATTTTTTAATTTCTCGCTTTAGTCAAGTTGATTCAAGTTTTGAAATTTTATTAAAAGCATAGAAATTTTGTTCAATAATACAAAATTTGATTTTTTTCACAATGTTCCTAAAGGAAAGTTGAGTGCACGCTCAACTTATCATATGTTTTCTTACCCAAAAGAAGTTGAAAGCATAGAAATTTGGTTCAATAATACAAAATTTAAATTTTTCTCACAATGTTCCTAAAGGGAAGTTGAACGCACCCTCAACTTCAAATGTAACCTCTCTTCAAATATGACACTTAAGTTTGAAGGTTTTTTTTTCTATCTCAAAAGTGAAAGTTGAGTCTACACTCAACTAATATCATAACGTATCAATTTTTTTCTTCTTAAAAAATCATTTTAAAAAAATCAATTCAAGCTGTAGTTGGGCTAATAATCATAGTATTCTTATATATGTTTTTTTTCTCATATTTATCTAAATATTGAGGGTTTATTTTTTTATTTGATTTTTTAATCAAACTTTTCTTTAAAATTGAGGGTTTTTTCTAAAATCTTCTAAAATTCAGATTTTTTTTCTTATTTTCATTAAATTTTTGAGTTTTTTTCCTAACGTAATCAAGATTTATATTCTTTTCATGTTTTGATTGGGAATTTAAGGGTTTTTTTTTTCAACCCTCAAAATGCTAAGGTTTTCTACCATTATTCATTGAGCTTTTGACTATTACATATATAGAATGCAAGATTACCCTCAGTCTCTTAAGAAATTTTTTTATGTCAAATCAAATTTAAAAGGTATCTTTGAGGATTTCAAATCAAATTTAAAAGGTATCTTTGAGGATGTAAGATGGTTATAAGTTACAGTAAGCTTAGTACAATGGGGCAAATCGGACTATAACTTGTGGGACAGGTGGAGTTCATAATAGCCACATATTTTTTACGAGAGTGGATAATATAAATGACAGAACACATGTTTGTGATGTTCATCATAAAGAAAGCGAAACGATTCCACCACATAGTCAATTTACTAATATTGGCAATCGATTGGCTTCAATGAAAATGTTGAAAATATTACCATTCCCAAGATATTACACACATTTTGCATCAAATAGTTCTAAAGATAAGTGCATATTTGACTTTGGGAATGAAGATGAAACAGAAATATTACACAGTGTGAAGAATTCACTATTTGGGTAGAAACAGAAGGCACTAGATGTGAAGAGAAAGTATGTAAGTTTAAAGAGACATCAGATTATGGCACTAGTTCCACAGCCCAAGAGCCATGTTATGCTATCTGAAGAAGATATTCAAAGAACTATTATGAAAGTTGGTTGCAAGAATCTTTGTGTTAGAAGAATAAAAAAAGGAAGATTGTGAGGCCATACATACAAGCATTTGGAGCAAGATAGGAGCAAATGGGCACAACTTTGTTCTTCATCAATTTTTTTGCTTTCCTCGACAATTTGATGATAACTCAAAGGAAAGACCATGCAAACCTAAGCTAAAATTGATGGTCAATGGCATTCCCATTTGCGATAAAGAATACCAATACTTGACTAGTTTATCACATGGAACATACTGGCAAATTCGGGCTGAGGTGAAACAAAACATTGTGTATAGAGTTCATGGAAACATAAGTAAGCTGTAAGTACAAAGAAGTACCATCAATGCATATGCTACTTTAGGCCAAATACTTGAAGACAATGCACTACGGCAACCTCATGTCCAACAAACAATGCCAAATGGAACTTCATCTTGTCAACACCATCTTCCTCTTGGAATGACGAAGAAGGTTGTGCTAGAGACGGTGAATAAAACATTACATGACACAGATGAAAGACAAATTTCAAGCTGCACTTTTTACAAGATTTGGAGGACACAATTTTGCAATGTGAAAACTCCATCTAAACAATAGATGTCAAAGTGCAAAAAATTCGATGATTTAAAAATGGAATCGAGCATAGTAAATGGACGGCAATCCATTTACATCGTGTGCAAGACGCTAGAAAGTTGTAAGCTTTTTGGAGGGATGAAGCAATATCAAACATGGATAAGTCCATGTGTATTACCATCGATGGGATGGATCAAAATACCATGACTCTCCCAAGGTACAAACGCACTTCTCCTTCCTTAGAGCCTAGAGGTAAACGTGGATTAAAGACACACTTGTGTGGAGTATTGGTACATGGATACTGACTCTTTTGTGATGTATGGATTGACGCTTTGCATGAGCATGATAGCAATCAAGTGGCAACATCCATCATGAAGGTGATACACAAAGCCAAAGATGCCCGTGGATATTTACCTCGCACCTTGAGAATACAAGACAATAATTGTTGGAGAGAGAACAAGAATAGATACTTATTTGCTTTGTGCTCCATGCTAGTTGGTTTGAAAATATTTAAGGAAGTGGAAATGGGTTTTCTTCTTGTGGGTCACACACATGAAGACATAGATCAAATATTTAGTGTTATATCTGGAGACTTAAAGTCAAGAGGTGTGCTGACTATGGAAGATATGCTAGCTCAAATCGGGAAGAAAATTGGTGGAGGCAGATAAGAAGAAGGGGCTATCTTGGAGATGATGGTAGATTGGAGGACATTTATTAAATCTCATTTGAGACGAGGAGACGGTTCTCTAGTGGGCCACACAAATCCGCATTACTTTAGGTTCAAAATGCACAACAACACTCCAATAATGCAATGGAAATACTACTTGGTAGATGGAGATGATCTATGGAGTGATCCATATGCTTTGTTGCAAAAAGTACCAACATTGAAGGAAAGCAAATTTGTTCTTGAAAAAAAATTAAGCACTTTGCTAAAACGAAATGAAAGGCCTAGAAGAGTTCATTTGTTATGTTACAAGCATGATGCAAAAATACCTAGAGCAATCAGATAGGAGCAATAAAATACCTATAGCAATCAGATAGGAGCAATAAAATAATCAAGTCAAATAAATCTCTTGTTGAATATTTGAAAGGTCAAGAGAATTTACCAAGCATAGAATATTGTGATTTATTTTGGCTGCAATAATGCAAGGTAAACGAGTTCGAAAATTGTATAGATTCTACAATTAAACAACATGGATACAACTGAGGAAAATCTTCTTCCTCGAAAATTTTGTGGGCGAAAATGTGACAAGCCTTTACTAGAGTTTCTACTGGCTAATGAAATCCAAGAGGGCCTTTTTGTTATGGTCTTAGTAGTAGATTTAGAATCAGACTTGGATGACCAAGGTAGACCAATTCGGGTGGCTAATGTTGTCAAGATATCAATGGATGAAAAGGGAATTCCTATCACTTTCACAGCTTTGTGGTATGAACCAAAGCCATCAAAAAGTCTAGCAAGAAAGTACACACTGAAAGAGCTCTATGAGGGTTGCTTGCAAAAAAGATGTGAATGGGTCCCTAACAATGACAACTTACATAAAGTGGAAGTGAATAGCATTGTTCATTGTTGGATGTCAAGGACACGCAATCAGAAAAAGAAGTATGGATACAATGTGGAAAAATGTATCATAATCCCTGATATTAGCCTTTGACATATCAAGCACCATTTACACACGCTTGATCCATAACAACATGAAATAAGTTTTGACTCTGATGAATTTGAAAGAGATTTTGAAGCATCAAAGGAGACCTCATATTCACAAATGGTGTATCTTTACACTACCATCATGGTACAATGTGATGCCTCTTTAGTTTGCATTTAGTTATAAATATTTTAAAGTTACAAATCTAAATATTAAGATATTATACTTAGTTAATTATTAAGTTGCATTTGATTATTAAGCTATACTTAGTTATAAATATTAAATAACAATCTAAATAAACTTAATTATAAAGTCTAATCTAGCTAAATATTAACTTACAATGTTAAATCTAATTTTAAGGTAAGGATTACTTAAAAGAGGGGAAAGAGGAGGGAGAGAATGAGGATGGATGATCCCATAAGAAGTGGGAGAAATGTAAGCTAAATATAACTTCCAATATGAATATAGTAATATACTCATATTTGTAGTTTTTGGTCAAAATGATTGGAAAATAAGAAATGGGCTCATCTTATTCTATGATGCTAAAAATCTATTATTTTGGTGGTGTAGTATGTGAATATGGGCTTATCTGATCAAGTTGAGAAAAAATTCCAAAACAAAAAAAAAGGTCCTAAAATTTTGAATATAGTGTTCAAGGGATCTAATAACTTCAATGCCCAAGAAGGAACGCAGCTCTCCCAAATCCTTCATTTCAAATTTTCGCTTGAACAATAGTTTCACTTCATCAATGCCTACATCACTATCACATGTAACAATCAAGTCATGGACATAGCTGACTACCAACACAATCCCTCTGTCCGTTCTTCTCATGTAAAGTGAAAAGTCTACATTGGAAATCTGAAATCCAATCATGACAAGATATTGTCCTATTTTTTTAAACCATGCTATGGGTGCCTGTTTGAATCCATACAAGGCTTTGTGCAACATACAAACAAAATGGGGATGTGCAACATCATGAGTGAAGGAAACCTCAGCACAAAGGCCAAAAGGAAGACTCACTTTTCCAGAGGTGAGTCAGTTTGTCTTTGTCTTTCTCTTTCCTTCCTTTTCTTTATGGAAACGTCTCTTTCTCTAATGCAAATGTCTCTCTCATTTGTCCTCTTTCTTTCCCTGCACTTTTAGTAATTGTTTGTGTACTGTTGCATATGAAAATGTCAGTTGGGGGTGGTGTTTTAAGAACGTTTGTTGATAGCCGATGGTTTTTTTCGAAACATTTTCGACAGGGTGCATGTAGGAGCACGTGTATTTGTGCATGTAGTCTATCTGCACAGTTGTTCACGCGAATATACATGCGTTTCTTGACAGATGCGTACACATTTTTTGATGGATGCATACACGTGACTCTGCATGTCTCTGTCTTCGTTTCTCTTTTTGACGAATATATACACTTGTTTTAGTCTCACATTCTGTTTTTGTTCTTTGTTAGTTGCAAAGTGGATTCGTTTATAAAATGAGAAAGATAGAAGAAATAAAGAAAGAAAGGGGAAGGTAAGGGAAGATAAAGAAGAGACGTTATAGAGGGGAAGCGAAGGAAGAGAAGGTAGGAAGAAGAGGGAAAGAGAAGGTAAAGAAGTAAGGAAAAGAGGGGAAGAGAGGAAGGGAGTAAGGAAAAGAGAGGAAGAGGGAAAGAGAAGGAAGAGAAGAAGGGGAAGAGAAGGAAGAGAAGGTAGGAAGTAAGAGGGGAAGAGAAGGTAAGGGAGTAAGGAAGAAAAAGGTAGAAGTAAGAGAAGGAGATAATTAAAAGAAGGAAAGAAGTATAAGGGGAAAAGGTAAGGGAGTAAGGGGAAGAGAAGTTAAGAAGTAAGAGGAGGAGGTAAGGAAGAGGGAAATAGAAGGTAATGGAGTAAGTAAAAGTAAATGAATCAATCAAGATAGATGCTATGTTCTATATGCTATGTTTTTTTTTTTGTGCAAATTCTTCAGATCTCACCTTAAGAAACTCGCGTATGATGATCGAGCAAATGGGGAGGCTATCCCATGGAGAGATGGAACACTTTTGTACACTATAATATTATGGAAATAGCCATCAATAATCAAATTTACAAAAAACATAAAACATCACATGATGAAAGAACATATTGCCCAAACTAATCTCAAAATCATTACCTTTGCCTATGCCTCAATACCAAGCAATCCTTCTTGTGCTTTGATACATACTTGTTGACGAATCTTTATTTTCTTGGGTGGATTTTTAGCCTTTGATGCCCAAGACCAGACCACTGCATCAACACATTCCCATACTTGTGGATCAGACCTATTCTCTGCCCAATACTTATTTCAACAATCCTCATAGGCATCTGTATCACTTAGACCTTTTCTCTTAATTGATGGTGCCCAATACTGAAGTAATATCTTCTTGAAGTTAGGAGATTTTTCATCCATCTCAACATTTGATTTGGCAACCCCAAGCCAAATGGAGAATATAGTGTCAGAGGGCCTCACCAATACAAAGACGCCTTCCTTGATGTCCACCATTGGTTTAAATTCCTCCCTTGGTTTACCTCTTATTACAGGCCCACAATAGTGATCATTTCATTCTTCATATCCTTGGAACTCACTACTTTGAACATTTGTATTGTTCTCATGATGAAGTGATTGTGTTCTTGGCCAAAAGTCTATGTGCGCTCCTATCTCTGAGATGTTTGCTTGTTCAAGCACTCCAATCATGTTTTTCCAATAATCTATCACACTGGCCTAATATAGGATTCATAGGATGCATTCTTTCCTGCGCATCGCTCCCAAAACCTAATGTTATTGTTTATTCCTGATATCACTTGTAAGTTATCCTTCACAAATTCAGCCACCATTGGCAGAAGATTTGGTGAACCCGTAGTATATGTCCCCTAGTATCTTTCTTCCATAGTTCAATCCCACCTTCCCAATTAGGAGATTTCGGATGCACTTTGTATTGCATCAATGGTTTGTCACCCTGCATAAAAAATTGAAATTGTAATGGTTTTTCATGACCCACTAGCATGTCTTGTCCATCTTGGAGGTGGCCATCCACAAAGCCCTTGAAATTAGAAACTTGTGTCAAAACAAATGGTGCTGTGGTGAAGATGATGTAGATTTTCTTAGTGTATCCATCAAATGTGGGAAAGTGAATGTTTGACCCACTCGTAATTTCTCAGAGAACCTACTAAACATTGCATCAATATCCTCATGTGTGTGACCTACCATTAAATAGCCTAGTTGAATAGTCTGGAAAACACCTCTTGCTACAAGCAAAGAAAGGTATGCAAGCAAGTATCTATTCTTGTTCTCTGATGCACAATTATCCAATTGTAGTAGTAGATTCTCTAGCAACTTATGGAATGAGGGTTCAATGGCAACATTTTCATTCAAAGGGGGGTCATGTTCTTGATTATATAATGCCATGGGATCCCTCAATATCTTTATAGGCTGTACGATGGAGGTTTTCATGGTATCATTTGATGTCTCTAAATCTTGGCTTGCAATTGTGTTGTCAACAAATTCACAAAGTTCACCAATATTGAAAACATTCTTACCTTCAAAACTACAATGATAGTGTAATGCCTTTCTTGAGTTAAGGGCATTAAGGATTCGAACATTACTTTTTGGAATCCCATCAGTAGCAAGGTCTCCAGTTCCATGTGCTTCTAGCCTCTCCAAGTTGCGCAAACATAATGAAAGGAAGCCAATTGTGAGGTTAGGGTTAGACGGCCACAAATCATTGAGAGTGAAGTGCCCATAATGACCATGACCATGCCCATTAGTAATCATTCCAATGAGTGACACTTGTAATTGCCATGTAGAATCGGTGTCCTTTGACCTCACACGAAGTCTCAGAATCACTATCTTCTTTTGTTCCATCTTATCATGGATTATGCATAGGTATTTTTGTGGATCCATCTCGGAGTACTTGCAACATGCATAGTATAAGTTCCTACAACTCTGTTGTTGTATCATGTGTTTCTTTCTTTCCTCCATCAGCATATTGCACTCTTGTTGACTTTTTGTGGCCACCAATTGAGCCTTAATCCCACTGCACAAACTACATTTAGAGAACTCACTAGTCTTGGAAAGGAATACATTCTTGAAGTCTGTGTTCCAAATCCTACTAAATGTGGATGTGGAGAGGGTCTGATAACCCCCATGTAGAAGAGAAGTATTGACCTCACGAAGGATGTCTACTTGCTTATATACCTTTGGTATCACCAATTGTGTCTCTCTAGAACCATGAAGAATTTCACTACTTAGGAGGATGGCACTAGTGCTATTCTTTGTAAGAAAATGGGGAGAATGGTAGTGGTGCCATTCTCTACTTTCATAAAAATATAGGGATAATAGCATGAGTGCCATTCAGGATGACCTCATAGGGAGAATGGCACTACTGCCAATCTTTCTAGCTTCCACCACAATATAAGGAGAATGGCACTAGTGCATTCTCCATATATTATCACTAGTCAGATTTGTCAAAAATGGAGTGAGAATTTCACTATTGCCATTCTTTCTATATTGTCACTAGTCAGCTTTGACAACAAAAGGGAGAATGGAACTAGTGCAATTCTCTGCATTCTACATAGGGAAGAATCATAGTGGTGTCTATAAAAATATAGGGAGAATGGAGCTAGTGCCATTATGGACATCCTCAAACAAAGAATGGCATTGGTGCCATTTGCAGGTTCCACAAAAATATACGAAGAATGGCACTTGTGCCATTCTTTGAGCTTGCATGAAAATTTATAGAGAATGGCAGTAATGCCATTTTTTGTGAACTTATAGGGAGAAGGACACTAGTTCCATTCTTTGCTTCCATAACAATAGTATCTCAACCTCATAGGGGGAATAGAATGGCAGTAATGCCATACTTTGTGAACTTATAGGGAGAAGGACACTAGTTCCATTCTTTGCTTCCATAACAATAGTATCTCAACCTCATAGGGAGAATAGAATTGTCTAGAAGGTCATAGGGACATTAGGGAAAAAGGGAGCTCATTTTGGGACCCTGTAAGAAATTCACTATTTTTTGATTTATTTCTCTCCTAAAAGACCTCAAAAATAGTAAAATACGGAAACGTGGCTCAGAACTGTCAGTAAGGACTACAGAACTATCAGTTCAGAAAGGAATAAGATAATCTTTTGTCTAACTAACACGATTTTGCATTAAATATCTCCTTAGGTTTTTTTTGTTTCCCGAAGATTCCGCATCTCTTTTGAGGACGTGTGCAGGCCTCTCATAAAGAATCCATCACTGAACTTGATGATTGCACTTTTTCAAAATATTCACATGGATACTGCCACACTTCCACGATTCATGTTACAAAAAGACTATGAGATTGACAAGCATATTGAAGAAATATTTCATGGTGGTAAAGGAACCACTGTGTATGACCCTTGGAACAATATATTTGTAGATCTACAATAACTTCAAAGAAGAATGGTCGAGTTTTATGGAATAACATTTGAGGAGTGCAAAGGCATTTTGAAATTTGTTATCAAACTGGATGAGTGTGAGGTTGTAAAGGAAAAGAAAATGGAAAGGATTACTATTACATTGATGAATGGAGCACTTGATACATCATTGACTGAAGCGAGTTCGAAGTATTTTAGTGTGCAGTCAGAGAAACACATATGGTGGTTAGGCTCGCTCCAGGTATGATCATTTTTTTGTTTCGTACTTGATTTTAGTCATTGTTTTCAAATCTTTTATAGTAAGACTTTTGTTTTCTATAATCACAGGTAAAGATAGAAGACCATGAAACACTAGATTGGGTGTTTCACCACACGAAAATACCAAGAATAAATAAAAGACAAGTGCGAGGAGAGAATCTCCATGTTGCAGGAAAAGGTGATTTTCAAGTAGAGTGGCACATGGCGGGGGATCTTAAAACACTTAAGTGCATGTATAACGTTAGTAAAGGAGGCAACTCAAAGTCTCCTTGTCTTTACTGCAAAGAATCAGCTCAAGTAATGGATTCCAAATGGTGGAAGAGAGCACCTAATAGAGATAAAGTTGACCTTGACTTCAAGGCCATTCTTGACATTCCACTATATAATGTTCACATATGCTCATTGCATGGTCTATGTCGAATTATTGAGAAATTGGTATTTTTGTATATTGGATTTGCTTGGAAACTTCGTCCCAAAAAAAAATAGAAAGGATGCTCTTCAAGCATTGGAAAAAGTGTTATCTGATATAGGTCTGCATGGAGGTGATGTTCATATCACAAAGGATTTTAAAAAGTCTACCAATGGCAAGGAGGTACCAATCAAGCCCTCTATTGGTGGTGTTAAGGCAAGAAGATTCTTGTCTCGACCCAAACACAGTAGTAAGCAAGTAAGGCAAGGTAGAACAGTTTCAAGGATTAAGTATTGTGGAAGCAAGTCCATAATGCCGTGAAAGATCATGAGGCAGATGGAGAAGCACGAAATGTGAAGGCAGAGGTGTGGAGGTCTCTTGATCAACTCTTCATGTTCTGTGACAATGTAACATGGACAAAAAGTGATTACAAGAACTTTGAAGAGGCAATTAAACATTTTGGGAAGTCAATGAAAGACACATGGATAGCCTGCAATATAACTCACTACATGGTAAAGTTCTGTCTTCTTCTTTTACTTAAGTGTGATCCTCTTTTGTTTTATAGCTTACTATGCATTCTTATGTCTCTGTGAAAACAGCATATCATCTACCACCACCTTCCCTATTTTGTCAAAAAGTATGGATGCCCAGCAATTTGGTCTACCCACCAAGGCATGGAGAAGTCTCACTACATGGCACGTAATGCATTTTTCAGACACACACAACACTACGGAGGGAGTCAAAAGGCAAATAGTCTGAAGGAAGTCTTCCAATGGTTTTACCAAGGCATACTACAGAGGCTGCATGCTAAAAGAAAAGTTGCTAGCTCCAAAGTCAAGCTTGCTTTTATTCTAGCCCAAAGCCAAAGACGAAGACAAACTTTGGATAATTCAATGGCAGTAGAGAGACATAGACAATGGAGGGATTCGAAGATATTTAGAAACCATAAATGGACAAGTAAACATGAATAGCAGTTTGTAACTTATTGGTGTTATGTCCACATGTTTTCAAACTCAATCAATAGATTTTTATTTTGTGGAACAAGTGACTCTTGGTGTTATGCCTATATGTTTTGAGACTCCATCAAAAGTATTTCTTTTGTGAAACATGTGATCTATATTAAACAAGCATCAATACATCCATGAGCTACACACAAAAAATTCAATCAATACTACTTAATTATGCTAGACACACTATTGATCCTTACCAATAAGGTACTGAGTGTATACTGAGTGTCAAACGCTTTTAGAAGCTACTAAGTGTGTACTAAGTGTCAAACGCTTTTAGAAGCTACTGAGTATGGGAAGAGTATTGAAGTGTCGTACGGTGATGGGACAAATGCAAAAGGGAAAGGTAGAGGATCAAAGACTTCGTACAAATCAGTTCAACTTCAACATAATGTTTGTACTATATTTGATGACTAAATCCTATTACTCCCAGGGCCTACCAATCGGAACTCTCTTTTTGATCTTGATTGGACTCTTTTTCCTGGAGAGTGATATCTAATTCTTGCTCTGCCATTTCTGTTGCCACCACAGGAACATCCTCTTTTTCCTCTGCTTCAAATGTGTCTTATTCTTCAGCCTCCTGCCCTTGCTCTTCTAGAGAGTACTGTGACTAAAGACAATGTACATAAGGAATGCCATGGTTTCCTCAAGCACTCTACACTTTCTGGTGTGCAAGCTATAGTTGAATTTATATTTCTCAGGCAGGCTGTCAAATCTTCTATTCACATGGTACCTCAGCCTGTCAATGGAGACAATATGATTTATATGCACAAAAACCTTTTCACCTTCCACAATTCTTCCTGCCTCTGTCAGTTGTTTGAAGGTATCCCAATAATCTGAAAGAAAATCTCTATGATGCTCTAATACAGAGCTCATAGTGAACTCCCTATTTGAAAATACTGTGGTATATGTGGAAGTTCCTCTGAGCCTTGCATTTGTGAAGAAAGTCAAATAGGAGCAAATTTGGAGATTTGTGCTCTTCTGATTCCTTTTGTTTTGAGAGGGAAGACTCAGCTTTTTGCTCCAGTCTCTTCCTTTTGCCTGAACCAAAATTTATATATCATGAATTCTATATGCTGACATATGTAATCAGGGAATGTATAGGATATCACCAAACAACTCCCTTCATGAGCACACATGACTCACCTGGTGATTGCTGTGGTCTAAGTATAGCAGCAGAAAAGTCCAACTTTCTCTTGAAAGGAGGGGCTTGAGAATCAACTGTTCCAAAGCAAAAACTTTTCTCATCATCAAGGAAGAAATCCCCAAGGCCAAAGAAAGCAAAACAATGAGGAAGAAGTGAAAACCAAAAGGGACACAGGAATTTGCAAGAAAACGCGATGTAGGGCCATTTGGAAAATGTCAAGTACTCTCCTCGCATTTTGTTGTGCAAATTTTCCATTTCTATTGCTATCCATCTCCAATCAAATGCTAGGATCACCTCAAAGATTCTTGGACAGTAGATGATACTAGGAAGAATTCCCCAGGGCCAAAGAAAGCAAAACAATGAGGAAGAAATGAAAACCAAAAGAAATATAGGAATTTGCAGGAAAACGCGATATAGGGCTATTTGGAGAATTTTAAGCACTCTCCTCGCATTTTGTTGCAAACTTCTAGGTTCTATTGATATCCATCTCCAATCAAATAGATAGCTTCCAAGTCAGTAAGACTCTCTATGTCCTTATCTTCTTGTTTAATAGAATAACACACATACTTTTGGGATGTGATGTAGCTTAGATATTAGGATAAATACGACAAGCAGGAAGACTTTTGTATTGGACTGGTTGAAATGACTGAAGGCATGTTCCAGCAGGCTGCCTCATGAATTTGCAAGAAAATGCGAGGAGAAAGCTTTAGGAATTTCAAACAGCTGAAATCGCGTTTTGTTGCAAATATAAAACTAGGATGTGGAAATTTGGGATATGGGATGTGGTGGTGGATGGGAATTGCCCAGATATCTGGACATCAAGAATTCTATGGATGGAAGAAATATATATCAAAAAACATTGAAAAGGATATAGAACTCTGACCTTTCTTTTCCTTTTCCATGCTGTTGGAGTTGCACTGGTGAATCTTCTGCTCTCTCCCAAACTTGAGCTACAGCCTAGGTAACTTGGAGATCTGGCAGTGGTAGTAGTCTTCAGGCAGGTTGCAGTCTGGATGGAGTGTGTTGGGTAGGAAGGGATTAGAGAGGGAAGGAAAAGGATGATGGGAGGGTGCTGGCAAGGATGAAAGACGGGGAAGGAAGAGTGGTTATGGAACTGATTATGAAATCATGATTGGCACAAGTTCCAAGGCAAAAAGTGTCCCATTCACAGTGCCAAGTTTCAAACTCCAAGAGATCTGGATCCCATCCACACGTGTGAAAAAACGGCTCCATCATTTAGTAGCTGCCTTTTTTGTATTTTACACTAATCTTTTCTCTCTTGTTTAATCTCTCCTGTCTTTGCCCTCCCCTCTCAGCTCTCTTGCCTCCCTACCTCCCTACTCTGCACCATCAGCATCCTGACCAGCAGCATAGGTTCATCCCCAGCACAGGGTACTCATCAACAGAACAGCACACCCACAGATAGCTTCCAGGTCAGTAAGACTCTCTATATCCTTATCTTCTTGTTTAATAGTATAACACATACTTTTGGGATGTGATGTAGCTTAGATATTAAAATAAATACCATAAGCAGAAAGACTTTTGAATTGGGCTGGTTGAAATGACTGAAGGCATGTTCCAATAGGCTGTCTCATAAATTTGTAGGAAAATGCGAGGAGAAGGGTTTAGGAATTTCAAACAGCTGAAATCGCGTTTTGTTGCAAATTCACTTTTGGGGCCTTTTTTGGCCGTTTCTAGGCCTCCGGATGTCCGATTCCAGCATTTCAAGTGCCGTTTTTGGGGTTTTGGGTCGTTCCGGACGCGTTTGTAGTGTCAGAATCACCAAATTTTGCACAAAAAATAAATTTTTTATAGATTCAAATTGGATCACCTTATTAATGTGACACGCTTCTATGAACATACAGTACTATTTATTTTTCTTATTTTCATCTTCTTTTGTTGAATTTTCAACGTAACGTTGGCCCACTCCTGATTGGTTGAGAGCCTATTTTCTCTCTCTTCTAAAATGCCCCAAAATGAGCTTCCTTTTTTCCTAATGTATTGTATTTAGTTGTAAAGACAGAGAAATCACTGTAGGAATGTACCAACATGTTACTTCAAGTATTTGCAGGAAAACGCGAGAGTGAGCTATTAGGAATTTCAAACTGTCAAAATCACGTTTTGTTGCAAATTTATAAATCTTGCTTTATTCACCCCTGTCATTGCCTTTTTGTATCATTCCATGTTCTCCATGGCTGTAATCTCTTTCCATTGCTTTGTGTGCAGCTTGTCAGAGTGATGGCTAAAACCAAGTCAACTGCAAGGAGTGCTGGCAAGGGGCCAGGGCTTGCAGCAGCAGCAACAGGGCAGGTATCAAGGAATTTAGTGTGCCTCCAAAGGGAAGAGTTGCACATGGCAGGAAGGGGAAGCCAATGAGCCTGCTCCAGCAAAAGGCCAAGAGATTGAAACATGGTGCAGGTGTGCTAAAGGAGATCAGGAAGCAATAGAAAGCTATAGGCTTTGCAATCCCCAAGGTACCTTTTTAGAGACTAGTGAAAGACATATGTGATAGTTGGCACCTTGGTTTCAGGTGGAACAGGAATGCCATTCTTTCCTTACAGGAAATGACAGAGAATTACTTGGAGAAATATTTTGAAGATGCAATGTATGGCAGGACATCAAGATGAGAGACATTATTAATTCCACCTACAAGAAAGTTGAAGGTAGATGAGGTTAAGGTTGTTGAAGTAACCCACTCATCAAAGAACACCAGAGGGAAAGCTACTTATGAGGAGTCACTGAAGCAGCAAATAAAAGAATCCAAATCTGTTATAGATGTGGAGACTGTACAGAGGGAGCTGCAGATACAGAGAAGGTTGCAG
Organism: Cibotium barometz; assembly: GCF_041138505.1. Lineage (NCBI taxonomy): Eukaryota > Viridiplantae > Streptophyta > Polypodiopsida > Cyatheales > Cibotiaceae > Cibotium > Cibotium barometz. The sequence goes on along the minus strand of NC_141074.1, from coordinate 34,927,960 downwards.
GAGCTGGGGCCCTAACATAGTTATCCATATTGAGGATGAAACTTCAGTGAATAATTTTGACTTGACAAAACCATGCTTGGCAGCATTGGCTCATAAGAATGAGTATTGCTCAGATACTATCATTCTTGCAATGCTCTAGTAAGTGTCTTTTATTTTACATTTGTTTGCAAAACAATCCTTCTTGTACCTCTTTTACACCCTACCCTAATTATTGTTTGGTCTGAGAAGCTGGCTTAACCACGCTGTACAACATACAGTTCATATTATTAATCCTGCCATTTCCTCCAGGTTAAGAGATGCAAAGGAAACTCCCATGGATATTTTTAATTGGTTCAGACACTGCAATTTTGATGTTATCGATGTTTTGCTACTTCCATACCATAACAGGTATGTGGGTGACTGCTTCTTTTGGGATTCTTCTTTAAGATTGAGAACTCTTGTAGCCTTTGATTTCTTAATGCTTTTTTCCTTACACAGTGACCACTGGAGCTTTGCTTCTATTGATATCCAGCAGAAGCAATGCTTTATATTCAACTCTCTTAAAAACACACACATAGAGCTGAAATTGTAAGTGGTGTGTGTGCTATTTTTAACTTTAAACTTTATTATTTTGTTTTAATGCACACTAACTAAATTATATGTATTGCAGTTGTAATAGAAGGTTTCTAGATGCATTGGATCACTGTCCTCCTAATGTCAATCTTTTGGATTCAATAGAGTCAATAAATTTAGAGGTAGAAAGTCGTTTCCCCTACTGATGTCTATTTCATGCTATGCCTTTGAACCTATTGAATAATTTTGTTTTGTTTAGATGTTGACAGTTTGTAACATATCTTTCCAACTGTACAGACACCACAACAAGATGATTCAAGTAGCTACGGGGCTGCTGGAGAGTGCTGATCAGTGCCAAATATATACTTTCAAGCTATTTTGAGATAGGATAGCCAGACCTTGTAAGAAAAAATAATTTTTATTTAGCTTCAAAATAATTGATATTGGTACAAAGTGTTCTTAATCATCATATGCCATTGCAGATGAGAGAAGATAGCTTCAGCTCGAACTATATATATAGTTTCAGAGCTGATACAATTTGGAAGTTTTTGAAGTATGCCTCTCCCAAACCTATTGTACTAGCTACTGTCGAGTTGGGTGAGAGCTCTAAAGTCCGAGAAGGTGTCATACACCTTGATGACACAGATGATGCTGATGTGGTGCCACAGGAACAAGGACCTAGTGATGATGAGGAGAAGCCACAGGAACAAGGACGTGCTGCTGATGTTATTGAGGAGAAGATGGAGCAGCACAGCAAACAGATTCTCCAGGGATAGTAGAGAAGACAATGGAGCAGCACCGAGAGATTGTATACAGGACGACAGGATGGAGTAGCAGAAAACACATTCTCCAAAAAAAGATGATACGGAGAGCTTGGACCATGTAGAGCAACCTCTCGATCAGGCTGTAGTAGATAAATAGAAAATGGTTGTCAAGAATATGTTCTACATATACAATTAAACACTTCTGTATAAAATTTTACTTTATTGAATATAATACCTTTGTTTATGGAGTCTGTGTTATCTCAATTTTAAAATTTTCAATGTCTTTGCATTTTATTGAACTCTCTCTTCTTTTGAGCACCTGCAAAAAAGCAATATGAATCAATAGGGTAAAGTAAACTAATGGCAGTGCTTAATGAGACTAGGATAAGTCAGATGATCTTGTTTTCTTAACACACCATGTGTGTTAGCATTGTCCAGCCAACTGATAAAAATGATCAGTAAAAAATATACCCGATTGAGCTAGCTCTATTGCACATCAACCTTGGTATTGTTGTTCTCCTATCGATCCATGCAAAACATCTATAAATCTCAGAATACAATCGATGTTTTGCCATGTCTCATACAATGAAGGGTATAAATCTGAAATAAAATAACACAAGAATGTCAATAAGCAAAGAAAGAAAGCTTCATCTTAAAAATCCATACGCCTCATAAAGCACAAAACCACAATAGAAAAATATACAATTAGGCCTGTGTTGCGGAAGATCATTTGGATAGTCTCGCAAGACAAGTTCTTTATGCATGTACACATGCTTAATCAAAACTTCTTTCACCGATATCTTCCCTCTGGTGATTTTAAAATCTCGTACTCTTCCCTTCCATGACACCAAGAAAATGTTTTTTGTCTGGGGTCTCTTTCTTTTGCTAGGTTGCATGAGCACCCATGCTCCTTTCGAAACACTAAACCTTTCCCAAGTTCCTTCCATTTTGACTGTACTTGAATTCTCTACCGAAGAAATAGAAGAAGCAGGTCGACGGGGTAATGATGTGTGGTATAATTCTGCCTTCATAGCATTATCATCCACAGAGCGTCTTCCACAAGAATGGCCATAGTTTTTATTCACCATGGAGACCTTGTGAATCTGTAACAACAGCAAAGTAATGTAAACAAGATAACAAAGTGAAGTTTCAAGAAAGAGAAAGTGGGCAGACAGACAGTTGACAAGAAACATCTTACTCTAAGCCAAAGAGGATCAAGGGAGCAGTTTTGGAAAAGAAGAGGTTGCTGCACAATGAGGCAGTGGTGTAGAATGGTAGACCTTTCGAAGGAAAGGCAGCACAACATTTCAAAGTTCAAAGGAAGGTGGAAGCGGGAAGGCCCTTGTCAGAGAAAATGTCAAACTAGATTCTATCTTCATGTCCAAAGATCTTGTGAGAATAAAAAACCAATCTCCACATTAATGTAGCACGCTTGTACCTACATAAAGTATTGTTTCTTTTATCTATTTTCTCTTATTTTTGTGAATTTCCAACGTTACGTTGGCCCTTTGTTGATTGGTTGAGAGCTTATTTTTCCAAACCGTAAAAGGCTCCAAAATGAGCTCCCTTTTTTCCTAATGGAATGGCACTAGTGCCATTCTTTTGAGCTTCCACAACAAATTATAGAGAAAGCCAGTAATGCCATACTTTGTGAACTTACAGGGAAAAGGGCACTACTTCCATTCTTTGCTTCCATAACAATAGTCTCTCAACCTCATAGGGAGAATAGAATTGTTTAGAAGGTCATAGGGAGAATGGCACTAGTGCCATTCTTTTGAGCTTCCACAACGAATTATAGTGAATGGCAGTAATGCCCTACTGTCTGAACCTACAGGGAGAAGGGCACTAGGTCCATTCTTTGCTTCTATAACAATAGTCTCTCAACCTCGTAGGGAGAATAGAACTGTCTAAAAGGTCATAGGGAGAATGGCACTAGTGCCATTCTTTGCAAATACCACCACAATCTAGGAAAAGAAGCACTAATGCCATTCTCCACAACCTCATGGGAAGAATGGTGTTGGTGACATTCTTTGCATCCACAACAATATAGGGAGATTTGGGTCTAGTGCCATTCACTACAAGCGCATTGGGATAGAGGTAGTGGTGCAATTTTTGGCTTTCACAACAAAATCTCATAGGGAGTGCCATTATTTTTTTCCAAAAGAATGAAGAGAGAACTGTAGAAGTGCCATTGTCCCTATGTTTCTAGAAATGGCATAATGACTAGTGCCATATTGTATACAAACCTCGTAAGGAGATGTTAAGCCTTCGACGGAGACTAACATGTCGTGGGGATCTTCAGCCAAGCCGCTTCAAAGAGCTCATCCTCCAAGCAACTTCCTTGTGGGAGTTGATTCACATGCGGTTGCGTGATGTTGTCACGGACACCGTCCTTGGATTCAATGCGAGTAGATACACCATCGTAAGGGGGGTAGAGAATGAGAAGAAGAGAAGAGAGAGGCATGAGCGTGGTGAATGGGGAATCGATTGTAGTCGTAGCAACAAGACAAGAGTAAAAGGAAAAGGAAGCAATGGACATCAACAGAAGGATGAAGGAAGGTTGCTCTCTATTCCATACTCCAGCAAGGAAAGAATGAAGACCAAGTCAACAATCTTGGCTTTTATACATGGACCTTTTGAAGGGAGGTTTAACCCTAATTTCCAGCCTTAGCCTTCTAGCACTTATTTGACATTCTTGGCCCATGGCCTATAATGAATAGAATACAATCAATTGCCAAAATGGAAGATGCTACTTGCGTAACATGCCCCCCTTCCTGATCTGAATTCCATCCTTGGAATTTGTTAAGCCTTCGACGGAGACTAACGTGTCGTGGGGATCTTCAGCCAAGCCGCTTTTGAGAGCTCGTCCTCCAAGCAACTTCCTTGTGGGAGTTGATTCGCATGTGGTTGCGTGATGTTGTCACGGACATCGTCCTTGGATTCAATCCGAGTAGCTACACGATCGTAAGGGGGAGGAGAATGAGAAGAAGAGAAGAGAGAGGCATGAGCGTGGTGAATGGGGAATCGATTGTAGTCGTAGCAACAAGACAAGAGTAAAAGGAAAAGGAAGCAATGGACATCAACACAAGGATGAAGGAAGGTTGCTCTCTATTCCATACTCCAGCAAGGAAAGAATGAAGACCAAGTCAACAATCTTGGCTTTTATACATGGACCTTTTGAAAGGAGGTTTAACCCTAATTTCCAGCCTTAGCCTTCTAGCACTTATTTGACACTCTTGGCCCACGTCCTATAATGAATAGAATACAATCAATTGCCAAAATGGAAGATGCTACTTGCGTAACATGCCCCCCTTCCTGATCTGAATTCCATCCTTGGAATTTGTCAAAATTGGGATGGCTTCAAAATGTTGGTTGTCATACATGCTTTTAATTAAAGCATGTCTGGCAAACAACTTTTTAGAGAGTCCTGTAAAATATGGATGTGGTGGCCAAAAATGAGTATATACCATATCCTCAAAGGTGCAGATATGGCAGGCATGCAAATTACGGACTTTGATATATAATCGGCAGATTTGTTTTAAATCCGGCCCAATGTCTGGGTTGAAGTTGATTTCATGCCTTAGCCCCATTTCTTGTTCTTCTAAGGTAGGCGAATGTTGAGGCATAATATCTAGCAGTAGTATAATAAGCCGGTTGAAATGACTTGCCGCAACAAACGCAGGATCTGGTACATCATGGTACTGTTGGTTCCACTCTTGCAGTTGCTCGGCTAAGCCTTTCGAAGTTACCTTTGGTGCAAAATTGAATTTGGGAAAATTGTAAACCACATTAGGATCTTGCTCGTGCAAGTCCTTGAATGTTGTCCAACTCCACCTTCTTGTCATGGGCATAAATGTGGGATTGACGCGTCTATCCCTACTATGAGCATTGCAAATAAAAGCTCCATGCAAGAAGGTTTTGTTGAAGAAATCAGACTCTCCATTTTGGCTGGATGCCCATCTGCTGCTTTGTTAGGAATTGGCTTGTTTGCAGTTGTATGTACCCACCGCCGCATGATCGGCGAGGGTGATCATCTGCCCAACACCACATGGCATTGCTTATAAACGTGGTGAGGGTTCGTACATCCATGATGTCTATCATCCTGAGCCCCTGTTTTTGCATTTCCCTTGTCCAGGTGCAAATATCGGCTTGGGTTTGCACATCCTGGAAGGTATATACTGCTTCCCTCCACTCCCTTGGCATGACAGCGGTGGTGGCTGCTGTGGCATGTCATCATCTTCCGTTTCGGTGGTAATTCCCTTTGGAGGTTTGGGAATAAAGTTGCTGGGGTTGGAGAAGCTTCAACATTGTGGACAAGAGGTTTTAACATCTGACGCACAAAGGCATTTGTATCCTCTTTGTTGTGTGAACTTCATGGTGGATGGCTTGCTCGTTCCCTTGCTTGGTTTGTGGACTAAGAGATGGAGGGGATTTTGGTTTTGGACTTGGTGAAGTAGGGATGGTGGTGAGAGCATTGAAGATGTAGGAAGGAATATATTTTACAGGGTAAGTATGCATGGCTTCTGGGGAAGGTGTATGGCGATTGGTGGTGAGGGTAGTAAGATCCTCTCATGGGGGCTGTAGGGCCGCAAAAATTTCCCATTCGGCTTGCTGTTCCTCGGTCGAAGGTGTGGCCCTCCGGATAAGCAACATGCGAGGTGTCATATTTATTAGCATAGTCGGTGTACATGGTGCTAAGGCACTCATATACTTGATTGTACAAAATGATTATACACATCGGAGTGTATTGTGTCACTCCTCGATCCACCAAAAATTGGTAGCATGATCTAGCCTCGATCCAGCCCTATGTCCAAAATTGGCTTTCAAAAATCTGATCTTGCGGATAAGGATAATCCGGCAAGTCAGTAGGCTTAGATAGCTCCATGATTGGTTCAGACGGTGCGAAATCATTTGATTCCTGTATACATCAGCACCATGAACGAAAATTAAGGACTATGGGATGAAGAGGTAATTGGTATATCTCCGTCTGATCCTCGAGGCATAGATCGCCTCGGAAAAACAACATAGCAAAAATTGGATGGGTGTAGTAGGTATGCTTCTCGAGGAGGGTGGTGAGTTGAAAAGGTGAGAGAGACTGGGCGAGGTCTATAGAGTACTGTACAGATGAAGCGGTAATGGCACTGAAGTAATATGTTAGCGTCTGGTCCAGCGTACGGTTTTCCAAAGCTAAACTGACAATGTTTGACGAGGCTGCCATAATCATATGGTGCTCTACTTCCAGCAGAGCTGATCATCCGGCGAGACTGGAATTTTTGGAATTTCTTCCAACTCATGGATCTGCTGTTCTCTTTGCCTGAGCAACCGTTTTGTGTGCTGAAATGCACTCTCCAGTTGTGTTGTTCTGTGATGCAATTGCAGATTATTCTGGTAAGCCTCCTGGATGTGCTCTTGTGTTATTCGATCCTTGTCCTTGATTAAGTCCTCTTTTTCTTGCTGCAGCTTTTGCTTTGCTGCTTCATCAGCCTCTTTCTCCTTTCGGTGTGTTTCCTTGGCTTCCTGTAGTTGTCTCTCGAGATCCTGTACCTGTTTTTGCAACACCTTTTCCTTGGTTAAGGACACTTCTAAGGCCCTTTCCATTTCCTCCTGGCCTTTGACTTGGGCTTGCAGTTTCTGCAGTTGGCTTTGATTTCTTTCGAATATCTGCAACCTGACCGTTTGGAAATGGATAAGGGTCCTTAGAAAGTTCCTCTCGCGTTCTGGTACATCGGTGTGCGTAGACCTATATTCCTCGTATGTAGCGTCGTCCTTATAGTTTTCTAAGGATGTGGTGGCAACGGCTTCTAATACCTTGAAGGCATTATCCTCTTGGTTTTGCTCTTCCACCCTGGCCCTCATTGTTTGCATCAGTGTTGATGCCAACAAGAGACTATTCAACCGCACCGTATCTATCTCTTGTTGTGTTGGCAGGGACTGAGGGGCTTCAAATTCCGGTTCCTCCTACAACTCCTGTTCCTCATGCACTTTTGTTTTGCCTTTTTCTTTTTCTCTCTCTCTTCTTGCTTGCTCTGCAGCCTTCTCACGCCGGTGTTGCTCGGCGATTTCTCTCCATTATTGCGCTGTGGCTTCCTCCTGCCGCGCCTTCTAGCTTGTTGCCAAGCTTCCTTAGGTCTACATATGTTTGTGCGACCACTTCTAGGCCAAAAGCATTTCGTACCGCATCCACACTGAGTGTCAAAACTTTCTCTTGCCCATCGTCAGAGCGATGATTCTTGTTTGTTTTGTGTTCCTATTGTAATTCTTTACAAAATGAACTGCATATCTCATGTGTCCAGTTTGCATGGTAGTTTGTACTTCATCTTGCCAAGCCCGCACGCATCAAGATGTGGTATAACCTCTGGGTCCTACAGTGCCTGGTAGCATTTTGATGTGTGATAGGTCACTTTGAATCGAGTGGTGGGATTTAGCATGTAGGTCGAATGCACTACCATGCCACCCAACTGTTCCACCTATTCTTGCCCTAACGGTGTAATTGTGATTCCCCTTTCGGTCATTGCGCTGGTTGCCCTTGTGTCGGAGCTGGCTTTGCATTTGTGTGGGATTGCACTTGCTGTTGAGGGTTCTCCAGCCTCTTGTGGTGCGATTTGCGTGGTCTTTCCCGTTCTTTTGTGTCTTTTTGCTGCCTCCTGGGCTCAGATTCTGAGTGCTTCTTCAATTTCTCTTGCTTCGTCTCAGCGGACTGACCAGGAAGATGTGACTGGGTTTCAGGCTGCCCACTCGTGAACTCGGCCTCCTCGTCTTGAAGGGAGCTGAAGTGGTGGAGGATATATTCCTCAGTGTCAGAAGACATCTTTAGAGAGTGGTTTTAGGGGGTTGTGGAAGTTGGGGTTGCTTGGGAGTATTTGGTTGTCAATAGGAATTTCAGTAGCATGCAGTTGTAATCGGTAATATGGAGCGCCCTGTCCCTATGGACTATATAGATTTATTGCAGTGCGCTGCATTAATCTGCTATTGCAATACCCCTGTGAAATGGCTCTTGTTGATGCTAGCAAGTGATCAGTGGTACATTATCATTCTCTTGACCCTGCTCCCTGCTGTAAAATTCATACTTGGTCCTTCCCTGGATCAATTTGGCATAGGCTAATGGATTAACCTGTTATTGCCGCATGCCCTAAATTGCTGTACTTTTGGCCTACTATGATGCAACATAGTTATGCTTGTCCTCCTACATGCTTAATTGAACATAATTGTGCATGTATATCACTTCTGTTGATGAGTTTTTTGTTCATCTCAAGCACCCGATGCATTAGCCAGTTAATGCAGTGCCCTGATTCCTGGCTGCACCAACCACTTTGTTGCATCTTGAGTGGTCTCATAGCATTACTGAGATGCAGTATACCCATTGGGGACCCTTGGTTGCCCTCCAATATGTGGATTTGAGCCTGCCGATGCATTAATTATTAATGCATCAAGATGAACACACAATGTATACCTGGCTGATATTAGTGATTGATTGGCCCTAGCATGCTTGATAGGTATGGTGTATGGCTTGCCTGCCCCCTGGATGACATTTGGTGGCAATTTTCATAGTCCCGATGCACTGCAGTGTTATTGCACCGCCCTCGATTCTGGAACCTGTTGAGCTGATTTTCACCTTCCATTATGATAGACCTTTGATCCCCAATGTATTCACTTGCCAGAACAAGTTGGAGTTGATTTTGGTTTCCATGGATTATTGCAGCGTGCTGCATTAACCTTGGCTTGCATACCTGCAACTATCCTATAGTGTTCTTCCTTCATGATTTTGTTCTTGTGACTGTGTGCATTCCATCTTGTTGACCTAACTAGGGCAGATGTGAGTGCTGGCAATGTGTTGACCCTAGTTAGTGCTTAAGCTCTTTGATGAGTGTGCCGTGCCTCTAACACCTAACTTTGTGATTCTCTTGATTTAGACATGGGTTTGACCTGAGACTTGTGAGTGCTTGTGCATGAATGTACCTGCCCTTGTGAGGTATTTTGGCTAAGGACCCCAGAGTATTGGATGAATTAGATGGTGCCCTAGCTTAGGTATTGACCTATCTAATTGAACAATCTAATTGAGGTGCGACACTTTGTTCAAGGTAATGCATTTATTGAAGATCCAAGTGGCATACCTTGTGGCTGTGGTACCCTCAATGCTGGTGGTATTTTGAGTTGTGATGTCGTGGGTGGCGATGATCGAATTTGCAAGGTTCTTAAGCATGGTTGTGGTTTCCTTGATGATATCTGCTTCAGAATGCTCTTCGATCCTTGTATCATTAGGGTGGAGAACAGGTTCTTGTGGTTCTACTCCTGTGGTGGAAGTAGGTTCTTGTGTGTTTGCTCCCTTTCCCATGTGTTTTGTGTCGTCCTTTGGAAGACTAGTTTTACCCATGGTAGGTTCTTGTGTGACTACCTTAGGTTTAGTCACCCTTGTGGTTATGTGTGTCACTGGTAATAAAGATACAGATGTCGATAATGAAGGAATATTGGTAACATCTATCTCTTTCCCCTTGCCTTTGTCTCTTAGAGCAGGATCTTGTGTAGCTACCTTTTGAAGTGTGGGCATTGCTTACCTATATCTTTTCCAATAGTGGGGTCAATATTGTTTTGCATTGAAGATTGTGTCGGTAATTCCTCTCGTATTAATGATACTTGAGTTGCATGTCCCTTATACACCATTTTGGCTTGTTGATTATGCCAATCAATTTGACAGTTGGTCAAATAGCACCATGTGCGTTCAAGGATCACATGTTCCTCCATTGATCCTACAGGCAATACATAAAAGCGTACTTGCAACACATTTTTAGCAATGTCTATATCCAAGGTCACATGGCCTATTGGTTTTGTTCACGTGCCATTTATCGCTCTACCTGTCGCATTGGTTGGGACCATGCTTCCTTTTGGCAGAGTTTGCCAAGCTTCGAATGATATGAAATTATGGCTCGCGCCTAGATCTAGCAATGCGTTCAGCCCAAATGTAGTATCATTGGTGATTTTCAAAGTTAAGGGAATTCTAGCAGGTTCTACCTGTGGCTCATCATCCCCTAAGTATTCATCCTTGACGGTGCCTTTGTACAAGGTCATCCTTTTGGACTTTTCCTTCACCTCTCTTTCTTTTGCTTCCTGGCGAGCTTGCAACTGTGCCAGTTCTTCCTCTTTTTTCCTCTTCTGGTTGCTATGGATTGTTTGAAGTGTTTGTAAGGTCAAAGGTCCATAAAACCTTTTTAGCTTACTCCCATTTATATATCCTTCCATTACTACCCCATCAAGAGTAGCAATCCTGACTACACCTTGTGGCGTGATTTCCACCACTTGATAGGGTCCCATACCCTGATATTTCAATTTTTGTTTCGTGTTTCTAACACCGTACATGAGGCATAAATCCCCTTCATTGAGGTCCTTATTTTTAAGGTTCCGGTCAAACCACGTTTTTCATCAGTTTTTCCACCTTCATTCCATACGCTGCATGGAGTCGAGTCTCCTCGAGTTACTGCAGATCCACTAACCTTTTTGCTAAGGATTCCTCTGTTAACCTTTCGCGAACTGCCACCCTTAAACTCGATACCAAATATTCCATTGGCATGACTACCTCTAACCCAAATGCAAGACTAAAGGGTGTACAATGTGTTGCCACTTTGTACGCAGTTTGGTAAGACCATAAAGCTGCGGTGAGATTATGCTCCCAGTCCCCACGACTGGCTTCCATCATCTTGGACAGAATTCTACATAGTGTCTTTTTCGTGCTCTCATCCTAATCATTGGCTTGAGGACAATATGAGGAGGAATTTGTATGGATTATCAGGAATTCACTTGTTAGTTGCACAATTACTTCATTCAAGAAATGTGAGCCGCAATCACTGATTAATTCCAAGGGACATCCATAACGGGATATCACTTGCTCGTACAGAAATTTAGCAGTTGACCTGGCATCTGCCTTACGTGTTGCTTTCGCTTCCGCCCATTTTGTGAAGTAGTCGGTGGCAACTATAATGTACTTGGCCTGGCTATTAATGGCAGCCAGACTAATGGGGCCAACAAAGTCGATTCCCCATTTTTTGAAAGGCTGTGTAGCTAGGTTCATGGACAGGGGCATCCTGTCCCAATTTTGTGGCTTCGCTGCCCTCTGGCAAGGGTCACATCATTTCACGAACTCTACCGCATCACTAAATAGGGTGGGCCACCAAAGGCCGGCTTGAAGTACCTTTCGTGCTGTGGTTTCGACTGCGAAATGCCCTCCTGTGATCCCCGACGAATGTGCTTCGTCCAAAATGAGAATAAACTCATCTTCTCTAACGCACCTGCGTATAACTCCATCTTTTCCTTGTTTATATAATTGTCCTACAATAAGTTGGTAAGGAGCAGCCTCCCTAATCATCCTTCTTACTCTCGCCATGTCCAGAGGTCTATCAGTGTGGGAAGTCCATTTGTTAGATATTGACAAATTTCCTCCGCCCACTCAGGAACTAAGTCTATTAGAAATAAGGGTGCATCTGGTAGATGGTCGTCCACCCCTGTTGGTGCTTCTCCATTAGGAATTCAAGACATATGGTCGGCAAGAACATGTGTTCTTCCCTTCGTGACTACGACTGTAAAGTCAAACTCCATCAAAATCAACAGCCAATGAGTAATCCTTCCCGTAAGACAAGGTTTGTTCACCAGGTACAGAAGTGCTTGGTGATCGACAAAAAACACGAATTTGTTTGCCACAATAAGTAGTGCTTGAATTTCTTCACTGCATACACCATTGACAACCCCTCTTGTTCTGTAGTGGTATAGTTTCTTTCTGCATCATTCCTTGGCGACTTGCAAAGTATATGGGATGATCAAGCTTCTGCTCATCACCAGGCTAAGCTAGCACACACCCGATTGCAAAGCTCGATGCATCGATATGCACATGAAATATCAAATCCTAGTTTGGTGCACATAAGATTGGTCCTGATGCTAAGGCTCATTTCAAGGCATCGTATGCCTTTTGGCATTCATCTGTCCATTCAAAGGCAATTAATAACCTATACAGCGGTCAAGCTAACTCCGCATACATATAGATGAATCTCCTATAATACCCAATGTGCCCAGTGAACCGCTGAACACCCTTGAAATTTGTTGGTGGGGGTAATTCCAAGATCAACTTGATTTTGTTAAAGTCTGTGGAAATTCCATTCTTGGACACAACATGACCAAGGATAACACCATGTCTCACCCAAAATTGACATTTTAGTGGGTTGAGTGAAATCCTATACAACCTGCATCAATCAAAGACCATTCGTAAATATTTAAGATGTTCTAGCCATCGAGAGTATATGCATAAATCGTCTAGAAAGATTTCTAGCCAAACGTGCAAGTACTCCTTAAAGGTCGTACTCATGATTCTTTGAAAAGTTGATTGGGCATTAGTCAAGTCGAATGGCATCATGCGATATGCAAACACACCCCACGTTGTGGCAAAGGCCATTTTGTGTTGATCCTTGGGATCGGACACTTGATTGTATCCAGAGAATCCACCCAAAAAGCTGTATGCTTCATGGCCTGCCACTCTTTCGAGCACATGTTCAGTAAATGGCAAGGGATTATGATCCCTAATTGTTGCTGCATTAACCTTTTTGAGGTCAACACACACTCTTATCTTACCATTCTTTTTCGTTATAATCACAATGGGTGACACCCATTCCGTATGCTCAATTTTGTATATGAATCCCGCATCAAGAAGTTTATCGATCTCTTCTTTTATTATTGTCTCATACTTGGGATTCATGCCATAAGTCGTTGTTGCACTAGCTTCGCATCATCTCGTATGGGAATTGTGTGTTGCACCACTTATGGTGGCACACCCTTCATGTCCTCGTATGACTAGGCAAAACAATCCTTGTATTCCTTTAACAGAGCGATTAAATCACCTTCCTCTTCCTTGGTAAGGTCCATTGACATAAAGACCGGATTTGGGGTCTCTCCGGGCCCAGCCAAATTTACTTCTTTAACTTTTGCTGGTCCTTCATAGACTCCATCGTCATATATGTCCGCTATCCTCTTAGCCCTCTCGTAGAATATATCTTGATCTTGAATAGAGTAGGACTTAAAATGTGCAGGGACATCCTTCTGATCTTCCTCTTCCAGTGACTTGTCCTCCGAAGCTCAATCAAGTAAAGACGGTCGAGACTTCTTACTATGCAATGGTGTCCCTTTCTTTACTGGTTCAATCCGAGGTTCACGTTGTTGTTTTGGCACAGTTTCAATGGATTCCTTGGGTTTTCTTGAGTTTGGAATTCTTTTTTCATTCCTATCCCCCTTCTGCCCTCACATTTCTAATAATGGTTCTTCTATCTTCAATGATCCTATCGGAGTTAGGATCTCTTCCATTCTCCTACCCCAATCCTCTGTGAATTCGTGATTGGCCGTGGTTGCTTGTACATACCGTAACCATTGAAGGTCAGATTCCACGTATGCCACCTCGTCGTCACCCATGTGGGTTGTGGTGTAGGAAGGAGTTGGTAATACATTTCGCCGCTTAACATGTTGAAGATTTGGTTTGATTGGTAACGCATTGTTAAGCTTCTTGTCATGCTTAACAAGATTGATCATGCGGAGTGGGACTACTGTGCCCTCTGAGCCGCTCTCATCCTTAACCAAGCTAGTTCCTCTCTTTTCAGGCACATCAATGGTAGCAAGCAAGTGCATCTAATTATGCGAATACTCTGGCTCAGGTAGAGGCGCGTACCATGTTTCATCAGCATCACCCCCCATTATCCTCTCATTTGCAGCTTCGAACTGATTAACAGTTGTTATTCTAGCTATTGTCTGTGATTCAGCAGAGCAAACAAGTTGCCATCTAGTGGACGAGATTTCCATGTTGGCAGGTCCACTTTTGTCACGGAAGAATCCTTTCTAAGATAGATTGTATTTGATGACCAATCATGTACTACTCCTGCTGATCTCAAGAATGGTCTTCCTAGGATTATGTCATAGGAGTCATTGGGTTCTTAAAATCCATGACTACAAACCACATGTGGTGGGTGATGCCAAAGGTTTTGCCCCGTAAGTCCTTCACCACACCCACTAGTCTTGTAGTGGTTCCATCAGCCAACTTGACTATCAACAAAGTCTTCTCCATGAGTGGGGTTCCCCATTTCTCCCAACATTTCTTCGTCTCATGATGCTCCCATTGGTAGACGTTGGGAGAAACCCTAAAGCCATTAGCTATAAGAACACTTTCATTGTATATTTAGTTTAAGAAAAACTATGTATTTGTGTTGTATCTTTTGTATCCACCACAAAAAAATTGTAAATACACATTCTATATTTTTATGCATCAAAATTTGATTTATGTTGTCAATTATGAGATAACAATTTTTACACTTGTATTCTATCCACCCATTTGTGATCTACAAAGACCTTTGATTTTCTCCATTCATCACATGTCTCTCTGTTGCATTTGAACTCTCTAAATTTTTCTATCTTCTTTGCTTGTGAGCTACTTGAAAGGCTATCTTAACTTGAGATGCAATGACCTTTCTCTTTATTTCAATCTTTTGAAGTATGCCTCGATAAACCATTGAAACACTTCCTTTAAGTTGTTGGCTTTCTTTTTTCCTCTAAAATGTTATGCATGTCTAAAGAAAGCATTGCGGGCCATGTAGTGTGATTTTTCCATTCCCTGTGTGGACCAGATTGCAGCGCATCCATAGTTTTTTACAAATAATGGAAGATGGTTGTAGATAATATGCTAATTGGCCACAGAAAAAGTCTAGCATTAGAAAACATAGAAAATACAGATCATTTAGTTCTCAAAATTGAATAATTGAGGGGAAGGTAGTGTTGTCACCGTCTAATGGGTTATGTTGCAGGTTGTCCATCATGATGCTTCCTTCATTGTCTTTCCGAAATTCTTAACCTCTTCCTCAAATTCCTCTTGATCTTTTTGTTCCAAGAAACTTTGTCACAAAAAACAAATAGCTTGTCCAAAGATTTTCACACCTCAGCCTTCACATCTCATGCCATCCCGTGTGCCTAATGATCTTTTACTGCATTATGGACTTGCTTCCACACATTGTATTTTATTCTGGATACATATTGTGATTGTCTACCCTGTTTTCTTGCTGTATTTTCTGGACATGATAAAAACCTTCGAGCCTTTACTCCACCAATGGATGGCTTGATAGGTACCTCTTTACCATTTTTAGATTTTTAAAGATCTTTTGTTATATGAACATCTCCACCATGTAGACCAATTTTTGATAATATCGTTTCCAATGATTGTATTGCCTCTTTTCTTTTCACCTCAGGTCAAAGTTTCCAGGCAAATCCAATATATAGAAAAACAAGTTTCTCAATAATTCTACACAATGCATGAAATGTGCAAATGTGAACATTGCATAATGGAATCTCAAGAACTGCTTTAAAATTTGGATCTTCCTTGTCCCTATCGGGTGCTCTTTTCCACCATTTGGAATCCAAGGCATGGGCTAAGACCATATTAGATAAAGTGGGAAAAAACTCACATTTTGGAAATTAGAAATTTTTTGTATTTCATTAAATTTGGAAAAAAATCATTGATTATGGGAACTTTTGTTGATCTTGGGAACAATAAAATTAGGCAAATTTCATTGATTATAGGAAATCAATTAATTGATTACAAAAGGTTTTAGTAGTTCTAGGATCTCATATAACATAGGGACAAAGTACAAAAAGCATTGCAAGATATGGAAAATCATATGGTTGGTGGTGTTGATAAATATCATTTGGAAATGTAATGGATTATTATGCTCAAAATTTGTTTAGGAAGGTGGTGTCAATAAACACCATGTAAAATGAACCAAGAGAAAGAAAAAGATGGTGGAACACTTTTGTACACTATCATATTATGGAACCATCAATAATCAAATTTACAAAAAACATAAAACATCACATGATGAAAGAACATATTGCCCAAACTAATCTCAAAATCATTACCTTTGCCTATGCCTCAATACCAAGCAATCCTTCTTGTGCTTTGATACATACTTGTTCACAAATCTTTATTTTCTTGGGTGGATTTCTAGCCTTTGATGCCCAAGACTAGACCACTGCATCAACACATTCCCATACTTGTGGATCAGACCTATTCTCTGCCCCCAATACTTATTCCAACAATCCTCATAGGCATCTGTATCACTTAGAACTTTTCTCTTAATTGATGGTGCCCAATACTGAAGTAACATCTTCTTGAAGTTAGGAGATTTTTCATCCATCTCAACATTTGATTTGGCAACCCCAAGCCAAATGGGGAATATAGTGTTAGAGGGCCTCACCAATACAAAGACGCCTTCCTTGATGTCCACCATTGGTTTAAATTCCTCCCTTGGTTTACCTCTTGTTGCAGGCCCACAATAGTGATCATTTCATTCTTCATATCCTTGGAGCTCTCTACTTTGAACATTTGTATTGTCCTCATGATGAAGTGATTGTGTTCTTCGCCAAAAGTCTATGTGCGCTCCTATCTCTGAGATGTTTGCTTGTTCAAGCACTCCAATCATGTTTTTCCAATAATCTATCACTAGCCTAATATAGGATTCATAGGATGCATTCTTTCCTGCACATCGCTCCCAAAACCTAATGTAATCATTTATTCCTAATTGGTGTTGCTCAGCGATTTCTCTCCATTGTTGTGCTGTGGCTTCCTCCTGCTGCTTTTTTGACTCTTCAGCCACTTCCTCTATGGCTTCTTCCTTACCCTTGCTCCTTTTTGTCATTCAACCAACAAGATCCATCCTTAATCTCTTTGGTTCAGGCTGTGGCACGAGTTCTTGGAGTTCTGTCCTATTTTTGTCCGCGAACCCAAAATTTTTCCTATCCAATCGCCAAGCTGCCAAGTGACACAGGAGTGGCATTAGCAACATTGGATGTTGGATTTGATTATTATGCTGTGCACAAACTTTATCTAGTTTTTGATAAAAGTAGTCGGCCCAGTTCGTGACATGTTGCAATGGCTTATGTAGTCTCAACAAGTGATTGGCCAGGATTATATTATGATGATCCGATGGCTCAACCCTTGTGAGTAGCCTAAGAACTCTTCTTGCCCTTTGCAAATGTGGTGTAATGTCAACAAATTTTACTCCGACTCGTTGTTTGTGGCTTTCATAGTTTGCCGCGCCTTCTAGCTTGTTGCCAAGCTTCCTTAGGTCTACATATGGTTGTGCGACCACTTCTAGGCTGCCAAAAGCGTTTTGTACCGCATCCACACTGAGTGTTGTAAAAACTTTCTCTTGCCCATCGTTAGCGATGATTCTTGTTTGTTTTGTGTTCCTGATGTAATTCTTTACAAAATGAACTGCATATCTCATGTGTCTAGTTTGCATGGTAGTTTGTACTTCATCCTGCCAAGCCCGCACGCATCAAGATGTGGTATAACCTCTGGGTCCTACAGTGCCTGCTGGTAGCATTTTGATGTGTGATAGGTCACTTTGAATCGAGTGGTGGGATTCAGCATGTAGGTCGAATGCACTACCATGCCACCCAAGTGTTCCACATATTCTTGCCCTAACGGTGTAATTGTAATTCCCCTTTCGGTCATTGGGCTGGATGCACTTGTGTCGGAGCTGGCTTTGCATTTGTGTGGGATTGCACTTGCTGTTGAGGGTTCTCCAGCCTCTTGTGGTGTGATTTGTGTGGTCTTTCCCTTTCTTATGTGTCTTTCTGTTGCCTCCTGGGGCTGAGATTCTGAGTGCTTCTTCAATTTCTCTTGCTTCGTTGTCAGCGGACTGACCGGGAAGATGTGACTGGGTTTCAGGCTGCCCACTCGTGAACTTGGCCTCCTCGTCTTGAAGGGAGCTGAAGTGGTGGAGGATATATTCCTCAGTGTCAGAAGACATCTTTAGAGAGTGGTTTTAGGGGGTTGTGGAAGTTGGGGTTGCTTGGGAGTATTTGGTTGTCAATAGGAATTTCAGTAGCATGCAGTTGTAATCGGTAATATGGAGCGCCCTGTCCCTATGGACTATATAGATTTATTGCAGTGCGCTACATTAATCTGCTATTGCAATACCCCTGTGAAATGGCTCTTGTTGATGCTAGCAAGTGATCAGTGGTACATTATCATTCTCTTGACCCTGCTCCCTGCTGTAAAATTCATACTTGGTCCTTCCCTGGATCAATTTGGCATAGGCTAATGGATTAACCTGTTATTGCCGCATGCCCTAAATTGCTGTACTTTTGGCCTACTATGATGCAACATAGTTATGCTTGTCCTCCTACATGCTTAATTGAACATAATTGTGCATGTATATCACTTCTGTTGATGAGTTTTCTGTTCATCTCAAGCACCCGATGCATTAGCCAGTTAATGCAGTGCCCTGATTCCTGGTTGCACCAACCACTTTGTTGCGTCTTGAGTGGTCTCATAGCATTACTGAGATGTAGTATACCCATTGGGGACCCTTGGTTGCCCTCCGATATGTGGATTTGAGCCTGCCGATGCATTAATTATTAATGCATCAAGATGAACACACAATGTATACCTAGCTAATATTAGTGATTGATTGGCCCTAGCATGCTTGATAGGTATGGTGTATGGCTTGCCTGCCCCCTTGGTGGCAATTTTCATAGTCCCGATGCATTGCTATGTTATTGCACCGCCCTCGATTCTGGCACCTACTCTGTTGAGCTGATTTTCACCTTCCATTATGATAGACCTTTGATTCCCAATGTATTCACTTGCCAGAACAAGTTGGAGTTGATTTTGGTTTCCATGGATTATTGCAGCGCGCTGCATTAACCTTGGCTTGCATACCTGCAACTATCCTGTAGTGTTCTTCCTTCATGATTTTGTTCTTGTGACTATGTGCATTCCATCCTGTTGACCTAATTAGGGCAGATGTGAGTGCTGGGAACGTGTTGACCGTGGTTAGTGCTTAAGCTCTTTGAAGAGTGTGCCGTGCCTCTAGCACCTAACTTTGTGATTCTCTTGATTTAGACATGGGTTTGACTTGAGACCTGTGAGTGCTTGTGCATGAATGTACCTCCCCTTGTGAGCTATTTTGGCTAAGGACCCCAGAGTATTGGCTGAATTAGATGGTGCCCTAGCTTAGGTATGGACCTATCTAATTGAACAATCTAATTGAGGTGTGCGACACTTGGTTCAAGGTAATGCATTAAGGATCCAAGTGGCATACCTTGTGGCTGGTACCCCCAATGCTAGCGGTATTTTGACTTGCGATGTCGTGGCGATGACCGAATTTGCAAGGTTAACCTTGATGATATCCGCTTCAGAATGCTCTTCGATCCTTGTATCATTAGGGTGGAGAACAGGTTCTTGTGGTTCTACTCCTATGGTGGAAGTAGGTTCTTGTGTGTCGCTCCCTTTCCCATGTGTTTTGTGTCGTCCTTTGGAAGACTAGTTTTACCCATGGTAGGTTCTTGTGTGACTACCTCAGGTTTAGTCACCCTTGTGGTTATGTGTGTCACTGCTGGTAATAAAGATACAGATGTCAATGATGAAGGAATAATGGTAACATCTATCTCTTTCCCCTTCCCTTTGTCTCTTAGAGCAGGATCTTGTGTAGCTACCTTTTGAAGTGTGGGCATTGCAATCACCTTCCTCCAGGTAGGTTCTTGTGGTTCTGCTCTTTTGCATGGTACATCTGTTGTTGGTGATGGGCATAGTTCTCGTGTAGATCCGTTTGTCTTTTCGTACCCATACCAGCTTAGTCTTCCGAGGTGCTCGTGGTTGTGGTGTGACTACATGTGAGGGTTCTATGATAGCCGCCTTCTTTTGTTTGGGTACCCATATTTGATCATTGCCCTGGTAAAAACCTTGGCTCTTTAGTGACTTAACTGGCACCCATTCTTGATGTGTTCTTTTGCTTTGTTGAGCTCTCTTGACCTTGGATTGACGGGGTTTGGAATGCGAAGAAGGTGTTGGCTTTCGATGTCGAGGTTCGTGAGGTATCCATACACTTCTTTCTCCTTGGAAGTATCCTTGAGCATGTAGCAATTTGGTGGGAACCCACCTTCTAATTGATGATGTTGTCCTCGGATTGCACGAACAAGGCATTGGTTGTGGGCGAAGTTGTTGAGCGTGGGGTTGCATAGTCAAGAATGTAGGTGTAAAGTTCAGAGGTCGAGAGGCTTTTGTCGATGGTGGATTCTTACCTATATCTTTTCCAATAGTGGGGTCGATATTGTTTTGTGTTGAAGATTGCGTCAGTAATTCCTCTCGTAGCAATGATACTTGAGTTGCATGTCCCTTATACACCATTTTGGCTTGTTGTTTATGCCAATCAATTTGACAGTTGGTCAAATAGCACCATGTGCGTCCAAGGACCACATGTTCCTCCATTGATCCTACAGGAAATACATAAAAGCATACTTGCAACACATTTTTAGCAATGTCTATATCCAAGGTCACATGGCCTATTGGTTTTGTTCACGTGCCATTTATCGCTCTAACTATCACATTGGTTGGGACCATGCTTCCTTTTGGCAGAGTTTGCCAATCTTCGAATGATATGAAATTATGGCTCGCCCCTGGATCTAGCAATGCGTTCAGCCCAAATGTAGTATCATTGGTGATTTTCAGAGTTAAGGGAATTCTAGCAGGTTCTACCTGTGGCTCATCATCCCCTAAGTCTTCATCCTTGAGGGTGCCTTTGTACAAGGTCATTCTTTTGGACTTTTCCTTCACCTCTCTTTCTTTTGCTTCCTGGGCGAGCTTGCAACTGTGCCAGTTCTTCCTCTTTTTTCCTCTTCTGGTTGCTATGGATTGTTGCAAGGTCAAAGGTCCATAAAACCTTTTTAGCTTACTCCCGTTTATATATCCTTCCATTACTACCCCATCAAGAGTAGCAATCCTGACTACACCTTGTGGCGTGATTTCCACCACTTTGATAGAACACCATATTAGTGAATTTGGGAATTTCCCAATTCCCATTTTTGAATACTTAAAAAAGGGGACATGGATAACATGTTTGTAAGTTTCTCAAAACCCTATCATATGACCTATCATTGGAAAGCGCTTGAAAAATGGAATCTAAAGAGCTATAAAGCACTCATTTTGGATTAGTGGTGTCAAGTTATGGTTAATCCAAACTTTTGACCACGTGTCCCAAACTTATGAGAAATTCCCATATTCCCCAATATGGTGTTATAGGGTCCCATACCCTGATATTTCAATTTTCGTTTCGTGTTGTATTTAGCCAGCTTTAGCAAATTGCCAATCAGAGACTTAGCTAGTAGAGCTAGTTTAGGGTACTATCTTTTAGCTTCCATGTATGGCACCATTTTTATTATAAGAATGTGATACAATGTATAAATATAGAGAGGGGATCTAGTGCTACCACCACACATATCTAATTGTCTATCAACTCTTTCACCTCTTTCATCTCCTCCCTTTTCACTGAAAGCCTTTCACCTTCACATGTGTTTTCTCTTTACCTTTCTTTCCAACATACACCTCTCTGATGCAAGGACGATGCAAGGACTAAGTGGTTCTTCCACCTTGTTGACAAAAGGGAAAGGAGAGGTGTACGTTGGAAAGAAAGAGAAAGAGAAGAAAGATGTGAAGGTGAAAGATTTGAGAGAGGAGATGAAAGAGGTGAAAGAGTTGATAGACCATTACATATGTGTGGTGGAAGGAGTGGATCCCCTCTCTATATTTACAAATTATATATCACATGCCTGTAATAAACTGGTTGCCATAGAGGCTAAATGATAACATTATCCATCCACTCTAACTAGCAAAGTCTCTAACTACTAGTTCACTAAAGCTAACTAAAGGCTAAATGATAACATTATCCATCCACTCTAACTAGCTCTACTAGCAAAGTCTCTAACTACTAGTTCACTAAAGCTAACTAAAGGCCAACTAAGACTCAACTAAACCAACTAGATACTTCTAATTTGAAATCAAGAACACCTAATCATAGTCAACTTGCCACACTACATGACAAATTTCAAAATCATTAACCAAAACAACCACCACCATTCCATAGGTCTTCGCAAGTCCACAAACTTTTGATCGGTGTAAAATCAAGGTGGAATTTATTTGGATGAAGTCCACTATTGTTTAAAAGAGATTTATATAAACACAAATATTAATGTCCCCACAAAAAGCTATAGAATGCCCATGATGCTAGTTATTAAGAAAGCTCTGTATAAACACCAACTGGCATGTCCCTACAAAAAGCTGTAGAATGCCCAACCACTCAAGGGGGGGAGTAATGAACATAGAACAAACGAGTACATAGAAATAGTGTAGTGCGCACAATATTCCATGAAGTGTACCATATCCAAGCACCAAGGTTGATCCAAGGTTGAGGAAGCACTTGAGGATCATAAAGGGGGAGTTTTTTAGAAGTTGGATGTACTTGTTTAGGGTAAGTCTACATAAGCTTCAGTTGCAAGCTATGTTTGGATAAAAGAAGGGAAAGTGTGTCTTCAAAAGAAATTTAGAAATGCGTGGGCATATCATGGGATGTCTTTCAGACTAAGAAAAATGTGCTCTACTTATCTAGAATAACATGGAAAATTTAATTTACTTGAACATATGAAATGAATTATCTGATGTTATGTGCATACATGGAATAAATTTTATGGCAATCATATTTTACAAATGAAATATCATATGATTGTAACCTCTACATTGATCCCCACTTATACTAATGCATTGGTTATCATGGATACATACCAATTTTATGACATTCATCTTTAACAAATGAAATATCATGTGATTATGGCTACCGCAATTGTGATCACTTATACCACCGTGCACTAGTGATGGACACCTACCAATGTAATGGTGATCACTTATCCATACTACCACCACGTTGATTATCACTTCTGACCTATTTTTCCTATCATCATCCTAAAATAGGATGCTTATGAACCATTCTTGGTTAAGATCCTAGACCTAAAGAGAGAGCAAACACCACTGCGATGGTGATTATAACATGACATTTACTATCACCATGCTGATAATCATGTGCAAACACTCTGGTAGTTTGCAAACGCTTATCCATATTACCACCATGCTGATTAAGATCCTAGTCTAACAAAGAGAGACAATGTAGTACCATTTCTCTTAGAAGGTGAACAACTCAGCAATACTCAAATGGAAAAAATGGAAAGAATGATTGTATTTCTTTGAGTATACACATCAATACATTATAGTTGCTTTATAGAGGTTATACATCTTTTTGCTTTGAGCTCCCTTCACTAGATTACCATCTACCATGCTTGTGCTTGAGCTTCTTCTCCTTTGAGCAGAGCTAGTTCTTTTTTTCGGGCTCCTTGTGCTTCTCTTCAATCTCCTTTCCTTTAGCATGGTCAAGATCCTTTATTTGTTTCCTTCAATGCCCTTGAAACGTCTACTCTCTCAAGCAGGCATGCACAAAATTTGGATTCAATAATATTGGATCCAATAATTTGGCAATGGAATCTAACAAAGTCTGCATTGAGATGTTGAATCCACAAATACCCCAAAGCAAAACATAAGGGTGATGGTAGAAGGGCCAATTGATGTTGCAATCATCTATAATGTCCCCTTTGTAGACCATGCAATTACGATCAGCCTACTTATGCTCAAGAGGATAGTCATCTGATCTTACTATTGTGGCTGTTATTATCACAATGTCAACTTGTGCATGTTTAATATAGTTCTTGATCCCTATTGATCTATGCTTTAGGTTGCAAATGTTCTCCTTTAGCTACTCCAATTTGTGTTGAGTGCTGGAACAAGCTCTATTCGATTCATCTATCTACTCTTGAACAGCTTGAAATCTTTTATTAGCGTCTTTATAGCCCTATTCCAAGGCATCATTTCTCTATTGAGTTTTAGTAAAGTGTTGAGACAACTTCTCATACCTTTGAATAGATGAGGCAAGATCACCAGCATTTGCATCATAGCTCAATTGTAGGTATTGTACATGTCTCACCAATATTGCACATTCTTTTGAACATCGATGGTCTTGTCCTCTTCTACATCCAAATTTACATTCAACTTATCTTGTATTTCTTTCATCAATCGCTTGGTTTCTTCATTCTCCCTTCTCAGTTCCTCTATGATGCTCTCTTTCTTAATGTTCAATGTGCCGTGCATGCTACTGATCCACTTGTAGAGGGTCTCCTTTTTGGTTGTTTGAGATTCAAGTTGCTTATGTGTCCTTTCTAGTTTTTCTTGTGCATTTTCCTTATCATTTTCTAGAGCTTAAAGCTGTTGATTGAAATCCTCAACTTGCTTCTCTACTTGTTCTCTTTTTTCTTTCTCCATCCCTCTATTTTTTTTAGTTGTGTTAGCTTGCTCTTTTGATAGCAACAAGGCCTTTGCTTCTACCTCCTCTACCCTAGCATATACATGCTCCTTGAGGATTCTTTCACATAGGGCTGCATTTGCTGCTATCTTAAATTTCATGCTCAATATTTTAATCTCCTTCTCATTGTGGTAAAAGCATTCTTTGAGTTGATCCCACATGAGGAGGGATCCAAATCTCAATGATTGAGGCTTCAATAATTTGGGTTTCCCATGTAACTTTGTAAGCAAGTCTCCAAGTTATGTAGCATAGTGTTGGACATCGACTTTGAGAGTGAGATTTCACAACCTTTCAGATGCTCTGCTAGTATTGTTGATTGTTGTTCAACACTTCTTGAACATCCGGTGGCAAGCGCAACACCTTGACTCCACCATATGTACTAACTTTAGTGTCATGATAAAACAATCTAAAATATCTTTTTGCTTCGATGACTCCTCCAAGAAATGTGCTTGCTTGTCACCTCCAAGAATGCCTGTAGCACCTTTTCAATCATTCCTTCATTGATCTTTTTGCTTCGATGACTCCTCCAAGAAATGTGCTTGCTTGTCACCTCCAAGAATGCGTGTAGCACCTTTTCAATCATTCCTTCATTGATCTTGATCTTCTTGCCAAAACAGATGATGAGTTATTTTTCCATGTCCATGGCCTCTATCAACTAGGTGAAGTGAGGGGAGAGACCTTTAAGGAAATGCCCCTATGACTCACGATATCAAGGGGAGGGGTATGATCCTACGACTCACGATTTCAAGACCGGGGGGGGAGATTATGAGAGAACTTTCAAATATTGTTGAGGGGTTTTGAAGATTTCATGAGGATCTCTCATCCTCTGGAGAAGGGACTAACACATTTTAGAGGGGATCCACTGTGAGAGGAGATAGAAATTGTAGGAAAAGTGCAAGGGAGTACAAAAATTAGAAATTGTGACAAAGCAAAGAAATGGAAGAGTGGTGTCAAGATATAATAGGCCACAGTTACAGTGGTGGCACTTGGACTTAATTACCAGGATTGTGGTTCAAATTTTTAATTGATTTCATTTGTGATGATTTGGAAATTTGGCACTAGCTTTCTAATTAACAACCACATCAAAATGTGATAGCTAGCCAATCCAAGATGCATTTTGATTGATTTCATTGAAGGTGGATCACAATTATTTGGAAATCATTTTGAATATTCGATATACATCAATAAGTGATTAATTTCATGGAAGGTGGATCATGTGATAGGTGGGTCATTAATACTAGTCACGTTTGATTGCCCATCATGAAATGTGATTGGAGTGCAGTGAATTCAGCAACACTACAATGGCATGTGATAACTCCTCACCATAAACCAAGATCTGATACCATGTGAAGAAGTAGGGACGGAGGGAGGTGACTCGTTGACTATAGTTTACTCACATTATAAGATATAGAGGACACAAAGCCTATCTTCACTTAGCACACAACAACAACACAATGAGAGATGGGTATACCATATATGTGTAACCCTAGAATACATAGTTCATATGTGAAATGAATCCACACATACCTGGCTATCTAAATATGCACTTGAGTATATCTAACAAAAGTCTGTGACATAAATGAGAGTCACCTAGGAGATACATGAGGGGTGGAGTTTGATATCTCAACACCCATTGTCTATTCTTTTCAGATAGTGTAAAATCTACATTGGAAATCCGAAATGCAATAGTGCTAAGATACAAGCCTATCTTGTCTGATTGCACACCCATTTTAACCCACACAAGGCTTTGCACAAGTTTCATACAAAATTTCAATGTGCATCATCCTCATAATCTTCTAGCTACACCAAATACACCTCTTTCTACAAATCACCATACAAGAAGGCATTCACGTCACCTCAATTTTATGAAAATACCATCCTTTTGCCATACCCATAGTAATTACTATTCTCATGCTTGCCATCCTTGCAAGTGGGCTAAACATTACCTCATAGCTAATGCCAAATATCTACACATATCCTTTAGCAATATTGCCTTGTGACTTGCTCAGTAGCCTCATTCGCATTGTGCTTCACTTTATAAACCCACTTGCAAGCTAATTGCCTTCTTATCATGAGGCAAAGGCATCAAATACCAAGTGTGGTTTGCATCCAAGGCTGCCATCTCTTCCTCCATGGTTGCCTCCCAAAATTTCCTCTCAACTACATCCTCAAAGCAAGTGGGCTCTAGTTCTTCTAGAACCTTGACCATATAAGCATAGAGTGATAGGATTAAAACCCATCATATCTCAGCCTCTCAACTACATACGTCACACATGTAGATATGCATATACATGCAACACCTCTAAAATTCTTTAAAGCATGCTTGCTTTTCTTTTGTACCTATAGTAAACACATAAGGAATTTAAAGTTCCTCATCAAGACTCATTTGTGGGCCACTTAACTCTCCATCAACATTAGAGTGACCAACAAAAATATAAAATATAGGAAAAGGATTTGCCTTCTCCTTTCCTTTGCATGATACTTGCATGGGTGGAAGCATGTTAAGGTGGTAAAAAGTGACGTCCGAGACATTGCTAGTTGGGTGTTAGTACAAGTGGGCAGTTATGTAGTTTTTGAGAACTTTGAAATGAAGTCGTAATGGCCAATATCCTCCACGATGTGCCTCCATGCTCTCTCTCTCTCTCTCTCTCTATATATATATATATATATATATATATATATATATATATATTTTTCTCTTAGACTTTATGTCGATCTTGCCTTGTATGGTTGCCTCTATCTCTGTCTATCACTCGGCACAATAAGGTGCTTCATGGTTATGGTGGTCTCTATCTCTACCTTCATTTTTTTCAGTTGATGCTACTACTGGAGGTTCTTCTAGGCAGTTGTTGCTCTTTTCTCTCTTGGCTAAAGGCATGAGACCATTGTTTGTATCTTTCTTGTATAGCTTGTAGCAAAACTCCATTGCTTGAGGAGGGGATTTTATCAATGCTTTCTACAACATTTTTAGTGTACCATGTCTTTGTTTGTGCTATTTATTGTTATGTGTATCTCCCCCTTTAGTAGCTTCAAAATCGCATTGTTATATATCTCTTTCATGATGTTTTTGCTCAATTGTTTTTGTGTTGGACCATTCGGATAAAGTTGTTACATATGGAGGGAACGTTGCGATTGGATTTGATTTTAAGAAGTGTCAATGATGAAAAGTTATTTAGATGCTCTATCCTTGCTTCCTCAGCATGCACTCTTTGCGCTCATGACCAGCGTAGCATGATAAGGGAAGATGAAGCACAGAGAAAAAGAAAACATAACACATTTTAGAGATTTTGAGACTTGTTCAAGTCTCATTTCAGTCTAAAGGTATACAATTGATGCTCTAAAATGATAGTTTGGATGAGATTTTTCTCTACATTCCCCACAATCCCACAACTTGATTGCTTGTTTGTAATTAATCATTTAATTATTTTTCATATTCATCATAAGTATTTTCTTTAAATATGATACTTTATCAGCTACATTTCCAAAAGTCCCACATCTATTTTATAAAGTGCTTGCTTGCTTCAAATACTTTATATATGATAATGGAAAATAATGCTTTAAACTAATATTTTTTTAAATCATGATCTATATTTATGAATATGTACATCATTTCATTACATTACTTTGCCTCCAGCTCATGTTCAAATTAAGCATCTATTTGTGGTATAGCATTGTTGCAAAACTTGGACATCCATCAATTTGCTATTATGGATTGTAATATCAACATTCATTTTCAAAGTGTGAATGCTATAATCCACTCCATCACAACTTAGATTTTCAATTTCAAAGTTGTGTGGTGTTAAAAAACACCTTTTTAGAAATTTATTCCCATAAGACCTTTTCCTATGCCAAATATAGACAAAATCATTAACATGTAACCACATTTACGATTGCATAAACAATGTGATATTAGATGTCATACTCTTAAAGTTACTCATCTCTAAAGGAAATTTCTTTTTATGGTTGCAATAACAATGTAGAGTTGGTCGCTAGGTTTGAGTTGGTGGTGGTAATTGAGGGACCTATATATAACATTGTTTCTTAGCAATATGTTGCTAGCCATGTTACCATACAATCTTCCATAATACATTTGATGTCTAAGAACAAGAAGAGGAGCAATTTTTACGTCATAGTAGGAACAATATGTCACAGTACATTTCATGTTTAAGAAAGACTCGACAAATTAATACATTGATATGCATGTC
The DNA here is from genome assembly GCF_041138505.1 of Cibotium barometz. Taxonomy (NCBI): domain Eukaryota; kingdom Viridiplantae; phylum Streptophyta; class Polypodiopsida; order Cyatheales; family Cibotiaceae; genus Cibotium; species Cibotium barometz. The sequence goes on along the minus strand of NC_141074.1, from coordinate 34,899,190 downwards.
TACATCCACTCCCAAGACTTGAGGCCCGAGGGACTTGTACAAAATGTTGCGTACCACTTGCATTCGAGGGGTGATACAAAATCTCCTTTACTTACAACAACCCCCTCCTATAAATGTATTTATGTAACTTTTTTCAAATTTTGCTAATTAATATACCACTCCTTTTGAACTCTCATCGTATAGTTATATTTCCCAAAGTTGATGCCCTGAGTTCCAAGACCTCGATAATATTAAACCTTGAGAGAAAACATATGTAGAGATAAACATTAAAAACAAAGTAAATAAATTGGATACCTAAAATTGATTGAAATTGATGTGTCAAACTATCTATTCATTACATGTATAAAAATTGGAAACCTAAAATTGATTGAAATTGGCATGTCATACTATCTAATCATTACAGGTATAAACTGATGCTCAAAATTATGTTATGTTTCTCGCAATCTCAAACTCTGTTCAAAACAAGCTTCTCATTATTAAGCCTCGACGGTAGTCCCTTGAGATTAATTTGCTTCATGTATAGTAAACCTTCCTTCTTTTAGCCAAGATGGATAGCCATGGCCATTTTTCTCCCCGCCATGATAGTTTTCTGTCTTCAATTCTATCTTCAAATCCATGAAGTAATGCTATCTCCTTAGCATCAACTTCCTCATATATTGATTGAAATAGTTTCTTCCCCTTGTGTTGTTGATGCTACTTCACTTCATCACTTCTCTTCAAGAGTTGAAGGTAGATGTTGATCCCATGAATCTTCAATCACTTCCTTTAGGTGTTCATAAAAGTAGTGATTTTTGTCTATTTGTGCTTGCCTTATGCAATTTTGTTCCACATAGTCCTGTAGAGTAGGAACCACCTTTGCTCTTTCCAAGATTGGCCACAACACATATACCATGTAGTTATCTTCAATTCCTCCATCCCAACCTTCAAACGAGATTGGAAATATACAATTTCCTTGGTTTTTCATGCAAGCTTTGTATGGGTAATCATCTAGTGATATTGTGTTTGAACAATCCAAAGCAAGAAAGAAAAATCTCCAAACATAGCACAAAGGTTTGAAATATGAAACAAAATTCTTCTTATTAGGTCTCATCAATCGTTCCACCTTTTTAAAACCTATTGGCTCCAAATCATTAAAAATGGAAGCTTTTCCACAACTTCTTTCTCCATGAAAATATTCCTCTTTAGTAGGTTTCCTTATGTCATAGTTGACCATATTCCAACCCTAACCAGAGGCATTGCCTTTCTTGAGAATGACAACTACCCATGGGGAAGTTGGACATATTTCCCATCACATCTCTTAACATCTGATAAGTGAGGTTTTTTTTTCCAAGTATTTAAGAGCATGCCATTTAAGTCTAGATTGATATACACATATTTTTCTATTCATTTGATACGAGAATGCAGTTGCATGTGTATTTATGGTAAATGTTAGATTCCATCCACCACTTTGTTAATACAATTTTGTATACTTTTAAAATTGCTATTAATTTAACATTTGATCAAATTGTGAGTTCTTTTATTCTTAAGCAAAAAATGGGTTATGTATTATTTATATGTTTATCACAACACCTCCAGCTAAATGATCTGAGTGGAATTAAAAAAATCAAAATTCAAGAATGAGAATATAAAACAAAAGTGCAATATTGCATTGTTAAGATCATATCTTCTTTAAGAGATTGGAATTACATTGATATAGGCAACTTTAAAAAGAAAATGAAGGGATAAAATTTTGTAAGATAGTCCACCCATACATGAATTATTTCTTGCACACAATAGATGATATGTACTGAAAGAAACAAGGAAATTTTATTAATGTCCATAGAAGACTACAAAATTCTATGTGATGGCTTGTAAACAAAGTAGTACATCAATAGAGGGAGGATATAGAGTAGCTCCCAAGAAGTGCAAGAAAGCATCTCCAAATTACATGAAAACAAATATACTATAGTATCCAAATTCATTCAAAAGAAAAAAGTAACATTCAAAATTTCAAAGGAGGATTGATATTTCCATGACACAAAACAAACATCAACTTTCCTCATCTTCTTAATTGGGTAGATCCTCAAAGTCTGCTGTTTGCATATATATGAAGTCTTCATCACACTGATGTTGCTATTTTCTTGCATTTGATGATCTTGAAGCTGATTTGTAGCCTTCTCCAATTCCAACAATAATTTTGTAGAAGATTCTAGCACTATTCTTACTTGAGCTCCTCCATATTCCCTTGAATCCACTCCCATCATCATCTCATAAGATATTCTCACATTGGCCGACTCCTGGACCATACTATTCTCTGTTAGCAATGTTTTCTCCCATACTATTCTTTGTAATAACAATTGTCCTTTGTTCTTCTTGAAGAGCCTCTTGCATTTCATACCCACATGTGTGTGAATATAACACACATTTTCCAGGAGGAGAATAGAGTCTAGTAACATTCTATTATACGACACATTTTTATGGAACTTACTCAAGATACCTCCATGGATCATGCAACTCTCATAAGTTATGGGCTTCTTGAACTGATCAATATCCTATTTGATTCTAGTTCCTCTTCTAAATTGTATTTATGTCAAGTGATAGCTCTATTGCATCATAAATGAGAGAAGGAATTGTACTCAAAACAACAAAATCATTCCATTCCTTTTGACCATATTCATTTGATATGAAGGTCATACTAATAGAAATATCCAAACTAGTAACATATTCTTTTTTAGTATGTCTCTCTCTCATGTACTCTCCATATTCAATGTGAATACACCCTTATACTTGTAGGAGAGTGTTATGCAGTTCATAGCTCTTTCCATATTAAACAAATACTATCAAAACATATGCCTCATTTTCATATTGTAGCAACACAACCAAGTAGCCTGGTGAATGCATATGCATCCCATCCTTTATGGAACCTTGCGAAGTAGTGTCATGCACCACCAAACCAATATCATTGTTAGGGCTACAATCTACAACTATGTCCATGTATCCAGACATTAGAATTCCTTGATTCAATATTTTCAACAAGCTCTCCATAGTTATTTATTGCTTACCGCTATGCTTGGCATGCAACAAATGCAACTCACCTTGTCAAAACCAATTTTTGTGTGCAGCATGTGACATTTTCTAGTTTCCAACCAATTTTCAATAAAATATTCAAAAAGAATATGCAAAAAAGATTTCAAAAACTAATTTTCAACCTCGTTACACGTGAACCGAACTAGTTTTTGATCAAAGTCAAAGTCAAAGTCCATGATCAAAGTCAAAGTCCATGATCAATGTTAATAAGCCAAAGTCAACCCTCAATCATCTCAATAGCCAGTTGGTCAAAGTCAATTGCCACGTGGCTGACAACTAGTTGCAACTGGTTTCCCATAGGAACCCAAAAAAATTTTAATTTAAAAAAAAAAAGAAACCAAAGGCTTAATGGGGGAAGGCCATCCTTCCCGCCAAAAAATAGTTGCAGTTCGCATTACTCGGCACGCCCGTGAATAGAACAGCACTGAGATTTGCGCACCGAGTAATGTGAACCACACCTTCATTTTTTTGAGGATGGGGGAATGGGGGCCACTTGAGAGGGATGGGAAAGGGAGAAAGTGGAGGAGAAGGGGAGGTATGGGGAGAGGGTAGGAAGGTTGAGGACGGAGGAAGGGGGAGGAGGAAGAAGGAATGAGGGAAAGAAAGGGAGATGGGCAGGTTGGGGAAAAAGGAGAAAGAGGAAAGGAGGAGGAAAGGATGAGGAAGGAGGAAGAAGGAGGAAAAGGGAAGAAGAAAGAAGGAGGAGTGGAGGAGGAGGAGGAAGAGGGGAGGAGATAGGAGGAGGAAATGGGTGGTGGTGGTGGAATAGGGGAGAAGCAACCAAAAAGGGAGGTGGAAATGGGAGGAGCAGCCAAAGAGGAGGAGGAAAGGGAAGAGGCACCAAAAGAGAGGAGGCACTGGGAGGAGTATGGAGGTTAGGCTAGGAGGAAGGTTACGTGGGTTTAATAGGTTAATAGGTGGGTGAGGGGTGTGTGTGGTAGAGAGGGTAAGGGGGTAGATATGGGTGCTAAAATTGGAAGGAGGTTAGGGGGTCCCCTAGGGAATAAGATAAATGATATTTTTATTTATTTTTAATCATAAGATAATGGCATGCATTTTACCCCTCTCAAAACAAGAGAAGAATGGAGTTTTTGGCCAGAAAGAGGTGCATTTTAGCATTACAGGGCACAATGTCTCCACCATCGGACGGACCCAAGACCATGGTATCCACTGCACACACCTAGTTGGTCCATCAACTACACAATCCCACGGAAATCTATGAGAAAGTTGTACCAACGGTGTCAAAAAGCCATCAATGTCTTGTCCAAAGAATCCATCATGCCTAGTCATATCAAAATGACAATCAAGATGCCATATTGTCATAAGGCATGACCAATAAATATCATCCAAGTGTCCATGGCCTAGCTAATCCAAGGTATAGATATCATAAGACATTATCACACCATGATGCCATAGGAACCATCTGCAAATCCATGGCATAAATGCCATCAACACCACTATAGCCACATGCTAATGCACATAGCCTTGAATCTCCATCTAACTACCTCATCTCTAGCCAAAGCTAGAGTCTCGATCACCTATCCAAAAGAATGCAACCCCTCCCCTATAATGCATCCTAGGCACACCATATGCAATAATCCCCTAAACAAAATGGTAATGTAATGCCCAACAAAAGATCCTAGGAATGATGTGCAAGATGCAAGGTGTAATGCAAGCACATAAAAGAATGTAGTGCAATCACAAACCACACTGCCTAATGCAAGAGAAAAAGGTGAGTGCAAATGCAGACCCAAAGCTAGTATCTGGTGTCAGAAGTTGATAGGATGTCACTCCACTCATCTAACCACACTCGGCCACAAGGGTATGATCACTCGAGATCTCTCCGCCGAGGTCTCACCCCACCCCTACCATCTCTCAACTAGCAGGTTAAGGCAATTCCCATGCTCACACCCAACTCATTGTCTCATTCATGTGAGATGGAACGTAAACAACAAATATCTCCAGATAAAAATAATAGCCCAAAAAATAACAAAATTGCATGTGAAATGGTGTGAGTGCACATGCAAAGTGATTGCTAGGTGATGGGACCAGGCCTAGGCCCACCACGTCTCTCCCATTCGAAGGTGTCTTAACAACTGCCTTCCTGCTCTAAGCGTTTAGCCTCTACACCTTCCTTACTTGAATTTTTAAGCGATTCAATAATCTAATCATCTATATAGCCAATTTCCCTCATATCATGAATCAATAGTGGATCATCGAGTCCTACAACTCTATATGGTAATGCATCCCATATGCTCTTCAACTTCCTCAAGGCATTACTCAGACACATAAACTTTAACACATTTGATTCTAGTTTAATGAGGAATTTCCTATCATTTTTTTGCAACTTTTAACTTTCACCACGTGTGTACATAGTGCCATTGCAATTCCATCACTAACAAAATCCATCTACATGAGTGTACTAGCATTTCATGTTCCCAATAGGGTAAAATCATTAGTTCCTACATCATCTCTTGTGAAGATTATGTGGCAACAATCTGTCTTCTGTAAAATGAACCAACCACAATGGAGATATTTATCCACTTCGTTTGTATTAATAGTGTGAAAATCTAGCTTTTCTAGCAATCTTCGAGTGTGCTCTTTGAGCTTATGCATCCTCATTGATGTCATGTATCAGTGGGTATTTGCATTGCCATTGATGTAGATCAAGTAAATTTGAAAATATGTAACAATCCATAAAAAGACAAATTACTCAGCATAAGCATCTCGCTAAAAATTTAAAAAGAAAATATGCACATATACTAAAAAAAGAATTGGATTTTTTTAAACGAGCAAGTACAAATAGTAGAAGAAATCCACAATAAAAAATACCCTTCAAAGAGGACAAATCTGCACATTGTACATCGCATTCTGCACATTATACATCGTTATGCCATGACACTACTCATTAATTATATCCTAATTTAATCAATTTTAATAGATTATCTAGCAAAACAAACTCAATATAGTTCTAATTAAATTTTAATAAGTTTATTTTTATTAATATGTCTAGTTTTCATCTTATTTTATTCACACTTGAATCCTTGTATTTTTACATCTAATTTCATTTCAAATTAAATTAAATTCAAAATTAAAATAATTAGTTTAACAAAAATACTTTTTCTTCTAATTAAAAATAAATAAATTTCATTAATTCTCAAAATAAAAATTAAATTTACTAAATTTAATTTAATTAATTATAATTTTAACTGTAATTCATAAATAATATTACTTACTCAAATCCACTACAAATTTAGAAATTACTACGGATTTCATCTAAATTAATAATTCAATTAATCGATTTTAATTAATTAAATATATACTTTTGAAGTTATTTAAATTTTAATTTAGTTTAATATTTTGTAAATGTTTTTAAATATTTAAATAAACTAACATGATATTTATTTCATCATGTAATTAATTTCTAATTTAAAAAATCAAAGTAATAAGAATAAAAATAAATAATTAATTCAAATACTTTAAAATTATTTTTAAAAGTAATTTAATTAAAATCAATTTAAATAGTTAATAAATCAACTAAATCTAAAATATATATAAAAACTAATTGAAAACTAAATTTAAAAAAAAAGGATATGGGAGATTGAGCATGTGCTCAATCTTCGACTGGCCTTGAAAGGCCAACCTAAGACTAGTCAACACTTGACTGCATGGCAACCTGGCCTTGAAAGGCTAGCCTTCCAATTAGTGGGGAAGCCAAGAGAAAGGGTAGAAAAGGGGGGAGGAGGAAGGAGGAGGAGGAGGGACGAAGGAGGAGGAGGAAGGAAGAGGAAGAGAGGAGGAAGAAAGGGGGGGAGGAGAAAACAAGGAAGGAAGCAGGGAGGGGAGAAAGGAGGGAGGAGACAGGAAGGAGGAAAGATGAGAGGAGGGTCACATGGAGGTGTTGAAGAATATTGTAGTGAGAATGAGGGAGGAAGAGGTTTAAGTAGGAGATAGGGTCACACATGTGTTATATATATATATATATGTATATATATATATATATATATATATATATATATATATTTCATTAGTGTATAAAAGCACTCGTAGCTTTGTATGCTCCTCATTTTGCAAACGATGAAGCTCTCCATCCTCTCCACCCAAATAGAGCTCATTTTTGAAAAAAATCTCAGATCATGGTAAAGGTTCCTCTTTGAGCGTACACTCAATTTCCATTTAGCACTTCAAATAAATTTTTAAGCAAAAAACCTTTTTTCCATCAAACTTACTTGACTTGGTAAAGACTCCTCTTTGAGCATGTTTTCATCAAACTTAAGTTCCAAATTGAACTGGGGATTAATTTCAACTCCAAATTTTTTCTCAACTCATTGAGTGTATGATTTTAATTTAAAATTCTCACCTTTTGTTTAGAGTTGAATTTCTCATTCAAATAGAGATTTCACTTCATTATCTAATGATGTTTTTTTTAAGAATTTTTTTTAAATTGAATAATTTGCAAGACCTAAATTTTTATGATGTCTCATTCTTAATAAAGTAAGAACACAAATTATAAATATTGTAATTATCATTATGTTTATTAATTTTATTTTAAATCTATTAAAAATAAAAATTTTGAATAAAATTAAGGGTTTCCAAAGTATTCTTAGATTTTTCAACTTTTCTTAACTCCAACAAAATGTTGAGGGTTTTATGTGAAAGATTGATTAAATTTTTATTCATAGTGAAATTGAGGATTTTTCTAATGTAGTTCCACATCTTCTTTTTTTCAAAAACTGTAACAAGACTTTGAGGGTTTTTGTAAAATTAAATTTTAATGTTTTTGTTAAATGTTATTTAAAACCGAGGTTTCAAAAACATATCTTATTTCTTCATAATTTCAAACTTTTGAGGGTTTTTTTCTTTTCAAAAGCAAGAAATGGCTTTTAAAAATAGATTTCACTTGTATTATGAGGGTGGATTTATTTTTGTATTAAAAGTTTATGGTGAAGGGTTTTTCTATAATTTAGCTTTCTATACAATTCTAAGCTCTTACTATAACCCTTTCGCAATATATTTTTGTGAACATAAATTAAACATGTATCTCATGCTCTCTGAACTAGGTTGTGGGATCATATGGCTCACATCATAAATATATGTTCATAAAGAAACACTATTTGGAAAGCTTCACATTTCTAATTTGCGTACAAATCTTCTTTGCTATTATTACATAAATTCACTCTAAAAGAGGGTTTGGATATCGTGTGCTATTAGGGCAATGAATTTGTGGCCTTTGGACATATACATAGTGTTGGTCCCATGATAGTGTGTCACATTCAACATTGTGCTGGACAAAAGATGTGTAGTGATAATCTCAACTATAATTTGCCCTAAGGTTCACTAACATATCCACATGGAGAATTTGAAACACTTGGTGATATGTTACAATGTAACTTTTCTTTACATGCAAGCATAGGGAAATTTTTGGGGTTTTGATGATGAGATCATTCCAAATAATTTTATTCATGATATTACACAACTGTTTGTCGATGGATAGAAGGTTCACATGCTATCATGGTCAAGAGAGGTTATAGGAGTCAGTAAATTCAAAGGATATCTTCAAAATATTCTTTGTTCAATTGAGGTTATCCGTTGATGGGGTGGGGGAAGATGCATTAGAAAATGCTATGGAAAGTAACTTGTGCTATCATGAGACTATCACATGGGGTGTAGTGCATGACAAAACATTATATTACAAGAGCAATAAAGAGAGAAGAAAGGATATTGCCCCAAACGGAACAACATAAAAAGCTTATGATTCCATACATGTTCTTACTAGAGTTGAAGATGTTTTCGATGTGGGAATTAATGCAACGGTAGAAAAAGTGTATGATCCCATTCATGTTCTTACTAGAGCGGAAGATATATCCAATGTGGTGTGTGGGTTATGCCATCATGGAAGATACAATAAACGGTGTTGGAAAAAACAAACACATTATCAAATAACATTTCTGACCAAATTCATGATCTTACTGGAGTGGATGATATATTTGATGTCCCAAAATGTAGTGAAAGTCGTGTGGACTATTTCTTTCACAACATCCATGAACCCCTTACTGGAATTGAAAATATATCTAATCATAATCAAAGAATTCTTACAAGAGTAGTGGATGATATAAGTGAAATGACATGTTCTTGTGATTTTCAATGTCATGAAAGAGAAACAAATCCATGAAGCGCCATAGATTAATCGACGGGCCTCAACCACAATGTCTAGAAGACTACCTTTTTCATGATATTACAAACGTGTAGGAAAAAGTCGTGAAGATCATTCAATGTTTGATTTTACAAATGAAGATGAAACAGAATCACATCTAATGAAGATACTCTAATTGGGCAGAAGTGGAAGGTTTTGTGCCAAAAAAGAAAGTATGTAATGGTGAAGAGGCGTTGAATAATGGCACCAGTTCAAGAACTAAAGAAAATAGTGATGCTATTGAACATGAATATTGAAGAAACAATCATGAAGATTTGTTGAAAAATCCTTTGTGTTCAATGGATATCAAAGGAGGATTGTGAGTCCATACCTACAAGCATTTGGAGCAAGGTGGAGCTGGATAGATGTAATATCTTCTTCACCATTTTTCTTACTTTCTTTGGCAAGAGAATTCTAAGACAAGGCCATGAAAACCCAAATTGGAGTCCAAGGTCAATGCAATTTCCATTTTCAATCAAGGATATCAATTATTAACTGGTTTAGCTCATGGAACATATGATCGCATTTTGACCAAGGTGCTAAATAACATTGTGTACAAAGTTCATGGAAATGTCAATAAGTTTAAGGGGAAAAGAAATAGTATCAATGCAAGTGCAGCTTTGGCGCAAATCCTCGAAGACAACGCACTCCCTCAACCTCATCTCCAAACACATTAGGACCTCAATGGAAGGCTTCTTGGGCCCTTTTATTTGGCAGTTTAAGGGAGTCAAACCTTTTCTCTTAAGAAGAAACGTTTTCTAATTAGAAGCTTCAAAACAGCTACTTTATTTGAATTTGAATTTTGGGCGGAAAATGGAATTTAAAATCTAGCGGATAAAACCATATCATGTAACATATCTATAGAAAGCTCTTGATGCGTAGATCACGAATCTGTAATCTCCGCTCAAATCGGAGCTTATATGTAGAAGTTATGGAGGTCCGAAAATTGTAAAATTGCCCCCTCCCCCTTTTGGGAAAAAAGTGCACCCTTTGACCACTCTTACACCTCTCTTAAAAACCCAACATTTCAGTCCACACGGCAACCCCCCATTTGGCTATTCCTTAATCACCTTGATTAGGCTTGGGCAAATTAAAGGGCCCAAGAAGACCCCATTCACTTCCTAATGATGATGCTAGATGGAACTGTGGTGTGCCAACATCATCTTCCTATTGGTATGTCAAAGAAGATTGTGCTAGAGACTATGAACAAAACATTACAAGATAGAGAAGAAAGACCAGTTTCAAGTTGCAATTTCTATAAAATTTGGCGATCACAATTTTGCAATGTGAAAATACCAGCAAATCAATGGATATTAAAATGTAAAACTTGTGATGAGATTAAAAATGCAATTGAGCATAGCAAATGCAAAAAACTTTGAGGAATGTACATAAAAGGGCAAGCAATCCATTTACACCATGTACAAGATGCTAAAGTACTATATGCTTATTGGAGGCATGAAGCACTCCACCTTCACTAGAGGGTAAACGTCGACTAAATACACATTTGTGTGGAGTATTGGTACATGGACACCAATTGTTTTGTGATATATGGATTGATGCTTTGCAAGAACACGATAGTAATTAAGTGCAACTTCCATCATGAAGGAAATTTAAAAAATGATAGATGCTCGTGGATATTTACCTCCCATTTAAAGAATACAAGCTGACAATCGCTAGAGAGAGAATAAGAATAGATACATACTTGCTTTGTGTTCCATGTTGGTTGGTTTAAGAATTTTCGAGGAAGTTGAAATGGTTTTCCTTCTTGTAGGTCACACACATGAGGATATAGATCAAATATTCAGTGTTACTTTTGGAGAGTTGAAGTCCTGGGATGTGCTAACTATGGAGGACATGAAAGATCCAATTGGGAAGAAGCTCGGTGGGGGTAGACAAGAAGATCCTGAAGTAGCTCTCTTAGATAGGATGGTAGATTGGAGGAACTTCATAGAGCCACATTTGAATCAAGGAGATGAATCCACATTATTTTAGATTTAGATTGCATGAAAATACTCCAATGATGCAATGGAAAGACTACTCAGTGGATGGAGATGATCTATGGAGTAAACCATATGCTTTGTTGCAAAAAATGATGACATTGGAGGAAAGAAAACTTGTTCTTGCAAAAAATAAATCACTTGATGTTGATGAAATGTAAGGCCTCAAAGTATTCATTAATAAAAAAAATATCCAGAGCAATCCAAATGATAAGATAATCAAGCCAAGTGAGTGTTGTCAATTAATTGAAAGAATAAGAACACTTGTCGAGCATTGAATATTGTGATTTGTTTTAGCCACAACTTTGTGACACCATAGGGTCTTCAATTGCTAGATGTATCACAACCATAGTCATGAAAGAATCACGAAATAAGCTCAACAACTTCTTATGCATCACAAATTTTGTGGACGAAAGGGTGATAATCCTTTGCCAGAGTTCATACATCCAAGAAGGTATTTTCATTGCAGTTTTGGCAATAGATGAGGAATCAGAGACACATGACCAAGGTGGGCTAATTTGGGTAGCAAAGGTAGTTCAGATATTGAGGAATGAAGAGGGAACGGCCACTAGATTTAAAGCTTTGTGGTATGAACCAAAACCCTCTAAAGGTCTACCAAAAAGGTATACACTAAAATAGCTTTATAATGGTTGTTTGCTAAAGAAACGAGAATGGGTTTCCAACAATGACAACTTAACTGAAGTAAAAGTGAGTAGAAATATTCATTGCTGGAGGTCGAGGACACGAAGTCAAAAAAAAGAAAGATGGATAAATACAATGTGGAAAATGTATTCCAATTCCAGATATCAGTTGTGTCACAAACATATCAAGCACCATTTACACAGGCTTGATGTGCATCAACAAGATTCAAAGATTTCAAAATCACATGACTCTTTAAGAGAATCAGAAGCATAGAAGAAAGTAATTCATTTCAACAAGGGTGTATCTCTACACCACCATTATGTGTTGATATCAACAACTCTTGAATCGTGCCAGCTGTGTCATACTCGCTTAACAATGAATCAAGTGCATGTTAATTAAGAATCACTTATGAATTCTTATTAATATGGAGTTGGATTTTAGTTCATAATATTTTATTAATAATAGGAATTTCTTAATCTTATCAAGAAACGAATCATTTCCTCACCAAACTATCTATTGGAAAGAATAGACTTAAACATAGCGTGTCCAAGTTTCCTCTTTAAGCACATCTTTCACTAGAAATACCGTAATGTAGTCATGTTTTCAATCAAAGACAAAAATTAAAAGTAAGCTTAATTTTAATGCCAAAATTTTCTTGTTTTGTATTTTTTACTTGTATATGCACTTATTTGAACAAGTATGGAAGAAACTCAAAAACAAGATATAAAGTCCCAAATTTCTCAATAGTATGTTTAGAATGATTTAAAGGGCTAGTTGTCAGTCATCACATTGGCCTATGACGCATGTGATTAGAGTGTCCTTAATTACAATCTTGGAAGGTTTCTTGTGATTAAAGTGCGCTTAATTACTAAGCATGATCATTTGGACAGCAATGGCAGGCATCCCACCTAAATGAATACAATACACCTTGATTTTTTACAAAAACACAGACATAAAAAGATCATACAAGGGGTGGAAATATCCATATCTAATGAAATTCATGTCATCAAGGTCGCATGTAGAGATTAGTTGGTGGCCATACATCACAACTAGCTCGAATTATCGTTGTAAGTAGTGCATCAGGATTCCACTGACTAAAGGTGTAGTAAATTGCTAGTCACTTAGAACTTGGTTGATCGAAAATGGTTCTTGATTATTTGGACATTCAACTACTTGAAAATATACACCACCATCTATTTACATGAAATTAAAAGTTCTTTTGCACAACCATCACAACCAGCTCAGTGGCATATAGTCCATGCGTAAGTCAAGGCTATATATTTGCATGTAGTAGTTTGCAAATACTAGTATTTAAGGGACTTCTACTTAGATACTTCACTACTTGTCCACTCCACTCTCCTTTGCTTCATTGCTCACTACTCCTGCAAATGCCATGCTTTCCATCCCACCTCCTCATGTTCACCTCATTCCCATTTTATCTTCTTTCTCCTACAAAGTGTCCATCTTGCATTCAAACTGGATCTTAGTAAATGCCCTTATGAAAAATATTTGGACTCTTGGTTGTCTCCACCAATGACTCCAAATCGCAAACCTATATCACATGCATGGAGATGGAATTTTTTGTGTTGTGTATGGACACCCTCCAAATGTAGATGAATGGATAGCTACATTTATGCAGTAGTTTTCTTGTCTTGCATCGTGAGACTGTATTTTTGTTGATATTGTATTGTAAATCCTTTTTTATGTACAATTTGTTGACTACAATTCCTTTTGTAATATAACATTACTCCTTTTTACTATACAATGACAACTTTTCTTTCATAGTAGTATTTTAGACTGCTTTTTGCTATATCTATAGCAATCCATTGTAATGAAGCTATTGAATTAATATTTTCATTGTGGATAGACCTTAATATCTTTTATTTTATTCCTTTTGTTTCCACATTTATTTACAAAGCACGTCCAAAGTGCAAGAACCAGCAACTAGGTGAGATAACATTTTCCTTGGTTTAGGACTTATTGCAACTCCAAGAACTTGTGGTGGGGAGTTTGTTCTTTAGGATAGCATAAACTTTCTTGTCTCATGTCATGAGACTGTGATATAATAGTACTCCTTTTCACTATATAGATAGATCTTTTATTTCATAATTTTATTTTGAACTGCATTTTTTTGTTTACTTGCAAAACCAATGTAGTGGTGCTTAAAGATGTTGAACTTAAAAACCTAGCCCATCATTTTGTCATTTTCTTTGGTTCAATACCAATGCGATGGCGGGTTTAGAATCAAACTACAATACTATCTAAGAACCAGCTTGGCGGTCACATGATGAGCTACTAAAACCACTTCGGTGGTGCTTAAAGAGTTTGCATGAAGTAATATTTTAGCATTTGGCTATTACTTGGAAAACCAACATGGTGGCACTTAAATAATGCTTCAAGTTACTAAAACCACCCCGTCAATTTTTGGTTCAACACTAAGGTGGTGCAAGACCAATTCCAAGTACTAGCATAGTGCTCGATGAGTAGCTAAAACTAGTGGTGGAGTCAGGAGAGCCTCTGTGATATCCATTAGCATAGTGAGTTTTGAACAGAATGTGGTGGTGGTGACAAGGACCATAGATCACGCATGGAGTAAATGCATGTAGTGACATGTGGTAAGCTCTAAAATGTTTTGAGTAGGGAATTTTCCCAAATTGCATGTCTTTAGTACACCACTCTTATAATCACTATGTCAAAAAAAAAAGCTAGTGAGAGTGTGCACCCACCTCAAATTCAAAATCTTCCAGTGCATCCTGTGGTGGCAGCCCCAAAAGTACCCCAAAAATAGTTTCTCGAATGGCACTTGCAAGTGGGAACAACCCATGTTAGTTAACGTAACTCAAGAGTTCAAGTTCCCTCAATCTACTTTTAGAAGTAGAGCTCACAATATTTCTTTGTGTTGATGACATATAATTAGTTAATGTGATATAGGAATTTTCAATATGGCCCTTGAGGGGCAAGGGCCATGCCATTGCTTTCTAGTGTATTATTTGTCAATAATATGGCCCATGCCCCAAGCCATGTTAGTTAATGTAACTCAAGAGTTCAAGTTCCCTTAGTTCCCTTTTAGAAGTAGAGCTCACAATAGTTCTTGCATTGATGTCATATAATTAGTAAATGTATCGTAGGCATTGTCAATATGGCCCTTGAGGAAGAAGGGCCATGCCATTGATTTCTAGTGTATTCTTTTTTAATAATATGGCCCTTGCCTCGGGATTTTAGTAAGTAAAGAGTTTAAGTGCCCATTGCTTTTTGGTGAAATGTTTGTCAATAATATGGCCCTTGCTCCTAAAGGGGGCATAGGGCATGTTAGTTAATGTAACTCAAGACTTCAAGTTCCATCGATTTACTTTTAAAAGAATATCTCACAATATTTCTTGCATCGATGCCATATAATTAGTTAATGGAGGCAATAAAAAAGCCAAGCGGTGAAAACCAAGCAGTGAAACACGAGCAAGTCTAGTATAAAATGAACCTATTATATTATAAATATTAGATTGTAATGTGAAAGTATATAATGCCTTGTACAAATGTAAAAGATATATTCAAGATATTGCCAACTGTCAATAATGAATATTGTTTATATCTCACATGTTGCCAACTTGATGATTTTCAGTTCTTAGCTTGATTTGATGATGATTGCATATAAAAGCTAATAACAATGGTTATTTTTTGCTAGTTATAGAATCCCTTGAGGAAATATATAATACCCTCGTATATCATTAGTAATAGACCCGGTTTTTATGTTTACGTACATCAAAATTTTGTTGAACACATCGTGTGAATGCATGAACACCAAAACTGGGGCCATGTTCATAGCTTCATGTTGACTTGGTAATTGAGACAAAACCATCGGTATTGCTGATACTACCACCGGTACTAATGATACTACTAGCAGGAGTAAAGTATTACCACCATATGTATACCGATGGTAATAGGATTAATACCAATGTTACTATGCTTTAGTATCGAGCATAGTACCGGCGGTAATATGGCCATTGCCTCAATGGTAGATCACCGTCGCCTCTATAAAAGAGAATTGCCAAGCTCATTTGCAAGCAAATCTAAGATTAGAGGTAATCAATCTCGAATCCATCTTTTCTCCTCTCTTCTCCTCTTCTTTGGATAGGGGACCTAGTCTGGGTTGTGGTTCCTAGTCCTGCTTCCTAAATTAGATGTGGGGCCAACTAGAACCATGGCTAGAATTCTAGTCAGTCCCCCCCCCCCTCGATATGGCATACATATATGTGTAGGGAATTTTTACCCTTTTTTCACAAAGTTTTAAAACGTCTATGTAATGCAAATGCATAATTATAGTATGTCCTTCATGTTGAAATGTGTGTGGAAATGAAGATAGGAGTTGTTTTTGCAAACATTTATTTTTTCATTACATGCATGAGGAACCTAAAACTTGCTTTTCTTAAATGCATGCATGAAAATGCATATGTGCTTGGGTTGATAATTTAGGGTGTTGGTGTCGGGTTGGTTTGATATAGCCTCACATGTGCATGGATTTTGGCAGTTATGTGGATTGTGGTTGCCTCCAATGCACAAGCTCAAGAACATAAGCTTTGAAGGTTGCACACACATGGTATTATTGAGGAACTACCCATCACAGTTAATGGTGTTACTACCACGATGAACTTCTATGTAAATGCTACTCTTTCCCAATAGTTCAATGCATCGAAGCTTGCACAATGGACTTCGGTGCGGGCCGCTCATAAGCAAAGAGTGGCTACCTTTGATAAGCAAATCAACACTGAATTCATATTGGCTAAGAAGTATGCTAACTCCTTTGGATGCTTTATGATGTTAGCGAGATAGAAGGGGAGCAAGCTGTCTTGAAGGGCTATCTCATACACCAAGTGGCACTGACTTGCAGGGCACAACATGCAGCAAGACACATATGCCAAACATTGTTTGTGGCATATGTTTCAAAAAGTCTGATTAAGCATTTGGATAAAATAGGGTCGAGAACTTATGGGAAAGCCTATAAAGTGCAATTAGTGGGATCCTTAAGGATGTTGACACACATTATGTATGTAGAGAAGAGCTTCAAAGGAGATATCAACAGTGAATGGCTAGAATAGAAGCACAAATGTAGTTACTACATCATGTGTTTGTGCAAGTCATTGCAGCAACCCAAAAAGAGCCTTTATGGATAATCATGCCACACATTAATGGAAAAAGTCCCATGGAATTTATGGGAGTGTTGCCTTTGCACAAGTGCATGCTTTCCTAGTACTTGCATCATGTGTTGAAGGGAGGAGCAACTATGAGCAACACGGCAATGGAGGACCCATGGATGACTTGAATGCGGAACAAATTTCTTGAGTAAATGGATTTTGCAAGAATTCTCTTCACATTTTCCATGCACTTGTGGACGAGTTGGCAACTCTACACAAGGGACATTGGATACACACAAACCTGCACCCAAGAAATATCCTCCTTGACTTTGTTGTAGCTCTAGATGTTGTGTCAACATTATAGACTAGGGCATGGTGATGGACTTTTTTGAGACATGGAAGGTGTTTAACTATTTGAAGCAAAAGAGAGAGAAAAAATTACATCCCATTTGTAGAGAGGGTTTCTAGAAGGGAAGCAGAGCATGGCTACACAAGAAATGGTTTGTGTCAAAACTCCAAAAAGTGGGTTCTAAGAGCATGTAAACACAACACAACAACACGTATGCACTGGGATGAATCATAAAAGAAATGATGCAAAATTTCAATGAGTGTAGATGTTACATAAAACCCGACATTATATTGCTTAGCTTTGAGAGAATGAATCTTATCTGGAATCATGCGAAGAAGTCCATGATGCATGAAACTCCAGAGAAAAGAAGACTGCCCTATGGAGACAACCAAACTCTTGAGGAGAGGAGGGTTTGAAAAAATGCATTCCATGTGGCCTCCAAATGAAATGATCCTGCATCTAAATCTTGCATCATAAGATCCATCATCTAATCGTGTTTTTGTTGATAATTATTATTAAGACAATGCACATTTTATGAGGAGTTATTATTGCACACTCTTTGATACATTGACATCATTGTACATCATTGAACTTTTGGAATATGAAGCTACTATTGTTGATGGCCCTTTCATTATTCATGTGTCATGTAACATGTTAAATTCTAAATGTGTACATTTAGAATGAAGAGTGCCAGCGCCTACAATACGAGAGAGTACAATGGCTGGCATGAACTATACCAGACTAGATTCCCATAACATATGCTCAAATGACTAGGTAGGCAAATCCAAAGTGTAAGGCCTCCCTTGTTGTCTACGTGGCATGTTATTACTGGTGTCTTTTTTGCTATCAAATGAGTCATGATTGAATAATTCTCCATGACTTAATATTTTAGGCAAGCAAAGGAAGGAAGTGAAAGACATGGTTTCAAAGCAAGAAATATGGACCTTGGAGATGGATGATGAAGAGGCAAGTGGGAGCCAAGGAAGAAGGAGAAGATGAACTGCAAAAGATGCACCAATCCCTCGTCAAAGTCTCGCCACACATGGTCTCTAGAAGATTGACCGCTGCAAACACAAGCACGATCACCAACATGCATAGGAAGTTTCCGTAGAGATCTGTGGCAAGGCACCTCATCACAACAAGTTGCCAATGTATTTCATAAAAATTTGAAACATGCATTTTGTGAAGGGGATCATCATGGATTTGTCATCATATAAGGACAAGTGCATCAAAGGCTCAGGAGGTTCTCGTCACCCAGGCACACTTATACTAGGCCCTTGAAGGTGCACGGGGACCATTGGAGGAGCAAATTGAGACATTGCAAGAAACTAACGTGGCCTTTTTTTACAAGCTACATGAGAGGCCATGGATTGATCAAGATGTAGCAAACCAACTTCAAGCTCTTCAAGAAAGCTTGACAATGCTCGAGGATGTGAGCACATGTGGCTACAATAGGAGGAAAATGATGCACATGTGGCTTTGTGCGAGGAAGTGAATCAAAAAGTGGAGGTGGTCCTACTGCATCATCAAAGAAATCAACCATACGCTCTCATCCCCTACCCCACTGCAGTTCCCGACCAACCCAGAATATTTCCAATTTGCCAACACATTTTTTATACATCTACTAGTTTTTACACCCTCCCTTGCTAGCACATATATCATCTTGTATGTTTACTGTAAGCATTGCGGGCATCACATAGATGCACAATTTGTAGGGATGATATCAAGGTTGCATTGTATATGGTATTAGGGTTAGTAGAAGTATATCCAAATCATTGAATATTTATGACATTAAATTGTGGAAATTGAGATACATGTGACAAACGATATTGGTTTTTTAAATCATTTGAGTGTATTTCCGCAATTGAGTAAAAAGTGGCATTTGAGTGTATTGTATTTGTGTCAATTGAGTGTATTTTATTTGTGATGATTGAGTGTATTTTTATTTGTGACAAATAATAAATTCAACAAATATACACAAACTTCATTGCAAAGCATTCATGACACAGCATTTGAAAGCAAAGCAATTACAAACGCAAGCTTATAGGGGCCCCTAGTTAGTGACAATGGCAATTAGTAATTAAATAGGACAAGGAGAGAGTTAAATAGGAGGGAGATTTTGTTGGATAATATGGACAATGTCACTATTAGAGGATGTAGGAATGTTGCAATGTGATCACTAAGAAAAACAGGAAGCAACTAAGAAATACCAAGCACTAGTCATATAACAAACACACCTTCAAAGTAGAGCACCAGCCATTATTTTTTTGACAAACACAAACCTTCAAAGAAAACCAATTACAAACACAACCTTAAAAGGAAAGCATTCATGACACACCATTTGCAAACACACTCTTCATAGCAAAAACTTCATGAAAATCAATTACAAACACGACCCTCAAAGCAAAGCATGCACTAAAAACAATTGCAAACACAACGTTCAAAGCAAAGCATGCACTAAAAACAATTGCAAACACAACCTTCAAAGAAAAGGATGCATGAAAAGTATACCTTTTTGTATGAAGTAACTCAATTGTCAAATGGCTCACTACCATTACTGTGTGCATCATCTTCAATTGGAAACATTTTGGCAATTCAATGACTTTCAGATGCTTCCTCGACATCGTCATCTTCAACATCTTCTTTGGATGTATCATTTGGGCCCCTCTCTTCAAGCACTAGTGGGTTCCAACTTTTCTTCCATATGTTTTGGTAGGCATATGTCAACATGGTTACAACGTTTACACCACTAATTAGGGAAAACCTATAATGCAATCCTATTGGTGGTGAGACAACAAACATCAAGTCAAATTAAAAGGAGGTGACAAAAGAAGCGATGAGAGTTCCATCGAAACGTGTGTAGCATGCATACAGGACCTTTTCGATGTATACAAGTGGAGGCATAACAGGTCCTTCTCTTGGGAGCAAGAACATGAGACGTGCTCTCCATGCCGAAAAGTCAGTTGAGTTACCGGATTAGTCAAGTGACACCTTTCTATAAAGCAAATCCATTCGCAGCACGCTGAAGAAAGCTCTTTCGATAACCAATCCATTAGCAGCTGCAAGAAAGCAAGAGTTTTTCGAGTAATCGCCCATTAGAAGCAAGCAAGGACTACCATGGCTCGAGTTAATCCTGTTCTGTGCCTCCTGCTTTTCTTCGTTGCTTTGCACCTCAATCTTCCAGGCGTGAACGGAGTAAGATGACCTTAACGGTTCCACGTTTTGTTGAATTTACAAGATCGGCAAGCATACGATAGCAACGTGCAGATAATAGTACATAGCTAACATCTGTGCTGCTTGATGTAATATAACAGAAATGCAACTTCGCGGCAACGTGTTCGGGAGAGAGTCTGAATGGAACCACACTCACAGCAAGCTGTAAACCTGAGAATGGTAATCCCGTAAGCTCATCTATCAACCTGGACGAATATGTGATCAACAATAATGGCAGCCTTGAGTGCAAGAAGTCGGACGGTGGATTCTCTAAGACTTGCGACGCGGGCTTTGAATTGAGTGATGAGCATACTTTGAAGGCAACCTGCCCAACGTCCCCAGCAGGAGCGAAACAATCAACTAGTCTCGATCTGAACACCTGCATTTCTAACGACAATGGGAAGCTGGCATGGTGCATCTAGAGGTAGATAATGTTTTACCTGTACAGAACTTTTAAGCTCGTGAAAGTATTATAGTAGTTATCTTGAATATATAATTTAGGGTTTTGTGCATTGTTGCATGCACCTAGCAGTTCATGTGTGATTTGTAAAGAAATCCTAGCTTGTACTCCTTAGTTTAGTTAGTTTGCTACTTTCAATATGTATGGGAGTGATCCACTACGACATGTGACACTATTTATATTGGACATGTTTTGGATGTAGATAGTGAGAGAAGATTCATTGAAATGTTCTTTTTCAAAAAAATATAGCAAATATACAATTGGAAATACTATCACATATAGCAATGCAAATACCATGTGATAGCAATGCAAAAGAATTCGCATTCCAACAGAGTTTTGGCCCTTACATGATGAGCTAATGAGATGATTTTTCACATCCATAGACATCCTTGATGTGGCATTTTTGCATGCATTATGTTTTGTCTAAAAACTATGGCGCCATGTTGCTACTTTGTATTTCCATTTTGTATAGAAGTCGTATGCTACATGAAACCATCGACATGTCCTTAATGTGGCATTTGTGTCTACAAGCCTTGTTGAGCTGGTAGATACCTTGACCTACACATCTATTTGGCACACTTGCAGAGTAACATGGTAGACATGTGAGTTGTTGAGTTGGGCTATGGCTTGCTTGGTTGGCATCTAGGTGGACACCAATACATCAATTAGGTATGTGGTTGGCATATTTGTGAGCATGAAGTGGCATCCTCAGGTGGTCACTCTCTATAAACACACAAAACGTGTGACAAATAACATTTTTAACATTTTTTAAATACCACTATATTAAAAATATTTAATATTTTTAAATATAATCGCTTACCCTCTTCTATATGTATACATGTTCAAATTTGGAATGTAAAAGTCCCCTCTCTATGAACACACAGCTAAATTATATTAGATAACTTTTTAACCCAATACACTTCCATTACTACTATTGTGGCTATCTTACACTTTCTATAAAGCGACTGGTGGCCCGGGGTAGCACTCCACAGATGTATTTATGTGGCACATACCTCCATCTAGGTATCCACATGGCACTGATGTGGATGGGGAATGCCAACATGTTAAGCATGGTGTTAATGTGGCAAATACATTTATTGAGTTCCTAAGTAATATGGAGCTTGAGATGAATATGTGGATGCTAGGTGGCTTGCCAAGTGCAGGATGCCAATACCTATATCAAGGTCATGATGTTGCAATGGCATTGCACGTGTGTGATGTGAATTGGAGGATGCACTACTACAATTGGGCAGTTATTCGAACTAATTTCAGACATTTTTTACTTAGAATTTTGCTAAGTATGGATTATGGTAGATATTGGTGCTTTATTAAAGACACATTTATGGGCGTCAATATTATCATAACCATCGGTATAACCATGGATATATACATTGTCAAAAAGGTTGAAAAAGTCCACATAAATTGCGTCAAAAACACTGTCGAAAAAAGCATGGCAATAAACATTGAATCCATAAATGTCGATAGGAAGGTTGAAATTAACCATGGAAATATCGTCAAAAAGAGTTTTTAAAAAACATGGAAAAAGAGTTGTTATAAACGTCATAACTATAGCTAAAATGTTGATAGACTCTCTGGAAAAATTACAGCATCGATAAAACCATTGGTAAAGTTCTACACATGAAGATTTTCAAAATACACATTGTCAGGAAGAGAAATTATCCTCAGAAGCAGAAATACTGATAGGAGTTGTATAAGAAGTACTAGCCTCTTTGAATACATCAATTGGTAGCTAATCGTTCATTTCTTGCTTCACTTCTAGGCCTTTGAATACATGTCACTTTTGAGGTGCTACTTGAATAACATACCACCATTTTTTTTTCAAGTTGATCAGTTGAAAAATGACCTGCAAAGATAAAGCACAATTATAAATCATTTGTAAGTCATTACACGAATTCAAAAAAGTAGTCTTACTTGCTCATAATGTATAGGGAGAACAAAAATATTTGACTTGTCATCCCAAATTTTTGTCAAGTCAATGGCAAAAAAACTAGTTGCATCGTCGTATTGTAGCTTGAGCTCCTCTACAAATGACTTTGAATTATTTCACATCAAAAAAACTTTGAATGCTCTAAGTCCACTTCAATAATGTCTTGAATGGCTCCTACATAATCCATCTCTCCTTTAATGATATTTTTATCACTGGTGTTGGCTCTACTGTCCTGTGAGAAGTTGGCCATGACTCCTCGATCAATTTTTTTTCATTTCACATCAAACTTATCTACTCAAAAGTGACAACCATATGCCCACATTGCATTGAAAGAATGATAGATGGATCACTCAAATTTTTTTCATTTCACATCAAACTTATCTACTCAAAAGTGACAACCATATGCCCACATTGCATTGAAAGAATGATAGATGGATCACAAACTTTAGCTAGTTCTTCTTTCATCGTTGTCACAGTTTCTCCTCTTTGATCAGCCGCTTATAATGCACCTTCCAACCACTCTAATGCATTTAGTTGACACCTTTTCTAATTTTGGAGGGAAGGGCCTTTCTCAATTTTCCCTTTGCCACATTCTCCTATCTTCGCCACATTCTCATATCCTCCTCACGTTTTGCTCTCTCTTCATCAAATTGTATAACCCACTTTGACATTCCTTTCAAATTCAAAATACAATGAGTATTCATTTTCAATTGCATGGATCATGAACTCATTTTCTCTCTCTTTCCCTTACCTTGTGCTACCTCTCTTGTAACCCTTGTATCATTAGTCTCCATGCAAATTCTATGCACCGTTGGATTGATTTGACCAAGAAACTTTGAAATATTAAACACCGACTCTTGAACTAGCCATCCTTCTGCCATGCTGCCCTCTCGCCTAGCTTTTTGCCTTACATACTCTTTCAATAATTTCATAAACCATTCCAAGAAAAACATCCATTGACTTCCATTGACTATGTAAAGTTCCTGCTTAATGCACCTCCTCTACTAGATGCACAATCAAATGTAACTATGAATTTATGATATAACTAGTTGGAAATGATTTCTCAATCAAGCATACGGCTTTGATAGCTTGGATTTTCATTTCTTGAATAGATGACTTCAAAGTCTATTTGATGAAATCCACCTGTATACACACATGCATTCCAATACAACAGAAAACAAGTATAGATTGAATCCATCAAAATACTGCATGTATTCTTTAAACTTATTTAGTTACAAACAAAAAAAAACCTCACAAATCCACCAAGTTTGTTGATCGCATTCTAAACATCTTTAATGCTACATCCTTGCAAATCTAGTGGTAACACATACTATTGCAAAATAAGAAGTAAGCAAGTGTTAACTATCATGTAGGATTGAAATTTGATTTACATGAATAGAGTGGTTGAATGATTTCTCTTAGTTGTATCATTTTGTGCCAGCCATGTGACTTCAAACCACTTAGTTTTCCCTTTGCTATGAACACTCCTTTTAAGTTATGCATACATCTAGTTGGTGTTTTGAGTCCTGCGATGACGCTTTTTACATACATCTCTTTCTTTGGCAACATCCATGGTGATTTTGGTAAAACCATTTTTTCATTGACTTCTTTTGGCCAACAAGTCATTTTATACTCATCATTTTCTTTGATTGGGTTTCTTTGGCCCCAATCAAGTGCTTCCATAATACTCTTTGACATGTTCTTGAATATATGCATTGGATCGAAAAGATAAGCTACTTTGAGATGTCTCCACCAATAATGTAGTATATAAAAAATGGAAAGCCTAGACATGCTAGGTGGAGGATTATCTACATCAAGGTCATGGCAGAGTCTTTCCCAATCTTCTGACTTCATGATAGGATGGATAGGTCCATGTTTCGGTTTTCCAAAAGAGTGATGCTCCCTAAATGGATGATCAACATGTAGATATCTTTTGTGATTCTCATACACAACCTTTGAAAGTTTGCTTGAGTGTTGACTAGATAAACTATCACCGCATGAGGGACATGCCACATGTTTGGTTACTTGGAGGCATGCCAATATATTTAGGAAAGAAGAGTAAGTATAATTAGAATCTAAATTTCTAAATGCTTATCAAATGGAGATAATCATGCAAGTCAGGATGCATGTGTACCTAAGCAATCATGCAAGCCGAGATGGTCATGCATTGTCCACATTAGAATACCTTTGGCAACAAATTTTCATTGCCCAATAGGATGTGCGATGTCCAAAACTTGAAATCCATTCCACAACATTTTTAGCTTATCCACCAAGGGATTTACATATATGTCCATGTTCTTTACCTTATGGTTGTCAGGTACAATGAGTGCCAACATTAGATGGCCTTTCTTTATAGTTAGCCATAGAGGAATATTGTAGATGGCGACTACCACACACCAAGTGTATTGATGTGCAAATGAGCTCACTCTATCCATTGCCAATCCAAGGTGAAAATGAGGAGACTCTTCAGCAAACTCTGGCCATTTCTTTTCTATGTGTCTCCAAGACTTTCCACTATTGGAATCCTTAAAATCCCATCTATACAGCAATTGCAAGAATGCCCATTAGGACCAAAAACGGCTAGAAAAGGGCTGTTTGTTAATCTAAGGATTAAGAAATTATCCAATTGTGAATTGACACGTATACAAAAGTATGGCATTCTTGTCTCCTCTAAATGTCTTCTTAACGGTTCTATTTTAGTGTGGCGAACGGCTAAGACGGCTTAATTTAGACGTTTACGATGGCTAACATTAAAGTTTGGGTCCAAAATAGTGACATCTTGTTCCATTTTATACGAAATCTTCTCTTTTCAGGCTCTGAAAACAACGCTATTAATGACAAATCACCAAATTTTTTCAAACGTCTACTTTCCACCTTCCCTCCATTTTGGTATGGCTCATTCCCTTTCCCACCTTCCCTCCATTTTGGCATATGGCTTATTCTCCTTTCTTTGCATTTTCAAAAGACTCACTATTTTCCTCTCATCTGTGAGCTTCTATGGCGTCCTCACATCGTCCTTCTCATAATATAACTTCTTATGATTTTCATAACACCAGAGAGGATGGTGTTTGGAAACCCATGTCTTTTCGTGTGAATGATTAGGTAACAATGCTTCCCTCTTGCAAAGGTACCCACAGGGTGAAAATAACCAAGCGAAATGAAGTGAAATCCTATTGGAAAGGTCGTGTTCTTGCCTTCAAAGTGACCGACAATGGCTGGCTTGCAAAAGTTCAACATGTCTACACGGCCAAAGATATGGTGTTGAACTTGGATGAACATCCAATTCTCCATTCTTACTGTAATTTAACAAAACTTTATCTATTTGATACAACACAATATTTCTCCTTCTGATATATTTGTTGTTTGTTTAATTTCAGTTATCTTTCCATCAACAGCTGTGGAGTGGCAGCCTGTTGAGAGCTTAAGTGGCACATTCAAAGCAATTCATAAGGGGATTGCAGATGTAATGTATGCAGACAAACCACCTTCATTTTACAAATCAGTGGATATATTTGTGTATTTTACAGAATACAGGGTTCCATCAAGAGAAGATGTTCATGGAGAATTATATGGCATACTATTCCCACATTAATGTCACTTGAATAGGAAGTTCCTAATCCAAATACCATAACAAGCTTCAAATCCAAAATCAAAGATGATATTCTTAAAGCTATGTCTCCTGGAAGGATTTCAAGAAGGATAAAAATTCAATGGTTCTTGCCTATACATGTCTTTGTGGCATGTTTCAATACAATGGAATTGGAGAGGATAAGAACGATGTGGCTTAATAGAAGACTATCTACGACTGATCTGGACACTGTACTTGGAGAAGGATGGAGTACCAAGGAAACTTTTCATATTGGCGATAATATCAGTTGTAGAGTAAGCCCAAATTCTATGTCTATCTCATACCAACTATGTCGTCAATCCCTAGTTTTGGGCTATGACTATAGGAGATGGAAAAGCAAGCTTGGTAGTTGGGTCCCTTTGGATTCTGAAGAGAATTGTCTAGAGTTTGAATTTAACATCATAGTCCATCCATTCATAGATCCTAGGAACCTTATAGTAACATCAAACTAGAGACTACAACATGTAAGAGAGTCGCTTGAGTTTCTGGACGAAACATCACCTGAATATAGATTCAAAGTAGATGATATTGTTGTCAGTACAAGGATGGAGAGTGTAACCTCATGCATCACATGTCTTTCCCCAAAAAAAGTTGTATTTGAGCCACTTGCAAGGGCAAGTTTGTTAACACTAGTTTGGTACCAAAATAGGACATTTGAGTGTCCTTTTTTGGGGGTTGCGAAAAAAAATCAAACTCCTAATGTAGGCTTTAAAAACCAAAATGCTTCATTGGGCATGTAGAACATAACCCTATGCTTATGTAAAGAATGCTAAACATATAAAATGCCTTTTTATTTGGAAGTACATAAGCAACAAAGTAGCATATGTCTTGAAAATGAACATTTTTCAGGATTTTTCCAAATATGCAAGCATCATTCTCTCAAAAAAAAATCCAATGATATCAATAGCATTTTTCCCAAGATATTTTGATAGCGTACATCAATCCAAGGAGGTAGAAGTTCACCAAAAAAATCATTTTTCTTTCCTAGAATTTTTTCCAAAAAAGTTGCATAAAATCAGCAAAAGTAACGCGTATTATCAAAACTCAATCACGCCACTAAAAAATAATGTAGCCCTATCAATGAGAATGTTGATTATTGGTTTTCATACTTGAGATGAGATAAATAAGCCATAATTTGATGTGTATGACACTAACTTAGCCTCCACTTAAGTAGGTTCTTATCGCCTAGTTCAAAAAAACTGTAAAAAATAAAATTACAAAATTTGATCATCTTTTATAAAAAACTAATCATAACTATGCTTGCACAAGTAGTCTACACCTATAGTTACAACAAATAATGCACTTACACAGCTTTCCCCTTTGATGAAAATCAAAATTAGGCTCATAATTAGACATTTTATGTATTAAAAACAGGTTGCGCAAAAGGCCATGTATGAGAAGAGGCCCAAAAAGTGGCTCTGAAGTTTTGAAAAATTCAAAACAAAGTAGTATTTACCCTATATAACATGGGTGAACCTCAAGTTTTACATTATTAGCTTGGATATGGAAGGAGAAAAATTCATGCTCCACCTGTATAAAAACGTCATTTCAATATTAGAATCGTGCGTTTTATCAGCATGTGTCTAAGAAAGTTAAAATATTGCCTTGCAAAAGCTAAGAAAAGTGCAATTTAAAAAATCTCAAGGATTTTTTGGGTCTTGAGGAACATCTGTGGATGTTAAGCATTTCAAAACTCTTAATAGATTGCCCACAAAAATTCAAGAAAAATGCTAACTTTCAGGACACTTTAGTGTCCTCAGGATACTTAAGTGTCCAATTACAGAACTAGTGTTAAGCTGAAAAGGATTTCTCCAATAATGTAATCAATATATTCTGCTAAATTTCATCTTGACATCTTCACAAAAATGGTCAACATTTTGTTCGCAACACAAAACAAGGTTTAACAGTTGAATATCAAATTGTTGATACTGAATTTAAGTACAAAATATAGTCCCAAAAAGGGTGTGTTCATATGGACAAAATGAACAAAACAAAAGCCAATTTGTGGAATCACTCAACAAAATCAACTTTTCTTTTGGCATGGGATGACCCTGGATCTTTAGAGAATCTTTCTCTCTTCCGTTTGCTTTGATCAAATTTGGCTGATTGAGGTTTAAGTTCCGGTGTTTTGAGCTCTTGAGGTGTTGGAAAGGAAGACTTTGCAGTGGATTCCTCAACTGGTGGTAAGTTGGGCTCTTCTCTGAGATCTTTAGGTGTTGGCGAGGGAGATTTGGCAGTGGGGTCTGGTTTTGGAGAAGGTTCTTTGGAGGTTGGCTTTGGAGACTTGGCAGTCTTCTTGGGGGACATGGAAAAGAAATTGAATGGAGAGCCAACATTTGCCCTCTTACTTTCTTTGTTGGATGAACGACGCTTTTGAATTTTAAATTTCACTGGTGAGTGAAACGGAAGACCTTTAGTAGCACTCTTCTCTTTGACAGGGGTCTTCTCTTTGATTGGGGTTTTCTCTTTGACAGGGGTTTTCTCTTTGATAGGAGTCTTCTCTTGAGCTGGTGAAGAGCTCTTCTCTTTAGCAGGAGGGCTAGGGGTTTTCTCTGTAGCCTAAGGACTCTTTCCTTTAGAATGGGTCTTCTCTTTAGTAGTGATCTTTCTCCCCTTGGAAGATCTGCTCTTAGTAGGGCTCTTCTTTCTTTCCTTCTTCTCTTTGGCAGAGGTCTTTTTCTTTTTGGATGAGCTGTCCTTGACATGGCTTTTCTTCTCCTCCTTTTTTCTTTTCTTTGAAGTTATACCCTTGGCTCCTTTCTTAGGTGGAAAGGGGGAATCAGGATCAACTGGATTGATAGATCTTTCCAAAACCTTAAACACTGCCTTCTCCCTTACCCAACTTACCCAAGAATCTGGATATTCATGTAACTAAGGCAAAAGAAAATGATAAAATTTATTAATATGAGAAAGTCACTAAATGTATTGACCCAATCAATCAATGCTATCATTACATGAACTTACAGTAAATGTTGTCATTCTAAATCTTGACTCAAGATATCTCCAAGCATTAGCAAGCACCATCTATCCACAAAGATGTTGAGTCTTTCTGCAAAGGAACATTCTGATGGTAGTACTTAAAATCTTCAAGTTTGTAGTCTTCATAGGTGGAACCTAGGAAACTCAAGATAAGTTTGGCAGCACTGCAAGCATAAAATATTGAGGGTCAACCAAACAATTGAAAACTTACAAAATATTGCTCTAGAACATAAACCATGGTAAAGTTGATTCTACATTTTACTTCTCCCATGAATGGATGCTAAAGAATTCATAAAGATTACATCTCTATCCAATAGATTGAAGATAATAAGACTCCAATGGCCTCTGTGATAAGATGAATACTGCAATTAGTTGTGAATATTGTAATGATGGACAAAAGATAATTGAGTGTGAGTCTTACACTTCAACATAAGGGTATACAATGTAATTGCATGTCAGCATATCAAAGTTTTTTAGAAAACTTGCAAGATCCCCTTGCCTATTGAAAAGGCACTGTGTAACAAGGGGATCAAGAATGGTCACTTGCATAGCCATTGAGTCAGGAAGAGCCATTATAAGACATCTGGAGACATAAACAAAACATATCAATAAAATATGGAATTTGAGAAATTCATCAAGAAAGCAAAAGGAAATCCACACAAACCTCAGACAGATAAAGAGGACTGTGTCACATATCTCAATATTGTGATTCACAAGCATACTTGTGTCTTCAGGGGCAATGTCACAATAAACCTCATCCTCTCCATGCATGGAGACATCTACTACCATTTGACCTGTTACATTCTGATAAAGTTCTGAATTGGATGCATGAAGAATTTCAGCTTGCTGAGAAAGAATGGCATCCTCTGTAATCTTCTCCTGCTCTCTCTCTTTCTCCACTTCTTCTTTAATATCGTGAGCTTTTCTTTACTATAAGTATGCGAAACATCTTCAATAACAACTGATTGTTTGGGTTGTCTTGCTGGAGGAATATTTAGAATTTCAAAAGCCCTCATATCTTGACTTGGAATGGGTTCCAAAGCTTTGTCAAACTTGTATCTAAGTCTGGACACAAGCACAAAATCTTTGCTCATGAGAGTGATCCTATGAGCAAATGCAGCAGCAATGTATATCATTCATAAAGTCGATCAAAAAATCCTCAGCAGCCTCTTGAAGACACATAAGGGCCTGTGACTCCCATCGGACTTTATCAAGATATGTGTTTCTCATTTTGCCAATTAACCTTTCTGATATGTCCCTGACAACCCACATAAATGGCAGTCGAGGGATGAGAAGATTAGTAGATTTCTGTGCCGCTCTGATCTCTCTTAGTGACTTCACCTGATAGTTTAATCTCTTTCTTGCTATTGCCCTAGCACGAGGCTTTGGAGGAGGCTTTTCTTGTTTTTCATCGACAACTGGGACGACGTAGACTTTCCTTGCAGTCTGTTTTGTCCTTGCCATTGAAGTTGAAGAAAAAGAAGAGAACCCGATCGGGGTGATTTGTGAGTTGAGATAAAAAACTAACAGTGGCCCGAACTAAGCGATGGGGCAGATCCAAATTGGTTGGATTAGCTCTATCGCTTGATTCGGGCAATGACTATAGGAGATGGAACTAAGCAATGAATAGTTTCCAAAAGGATTGGAATAGTTCAATTGCTTGATTCCGGATATGTCCGGAACAAAGTGAAAATGGAGATCGGCTCTATTGCTTGATTTAGGGTATGGCCAACTGATAGGAGAGGATCCGGAACCAAGCGATGAAGAAGGTCCAATTTGTTTGGACGAGCGTTATCGCTTGAATCCCGGACTAAGCAATGAGAAGGATCCGAGATGTTCGGATGAGATCTATCGCTTGATATGGGTGAGAAGGGTAAAAGAAGATTCCGGGAATTTCAGAGGAGCAATTTCGCTTGATACCGGGCCGGTGAAAAATAGAAATGTTTTCATGAAAATTAAATTTTTATACCTCGAATTCGTTCGTACATAGGACCATTGGATACACGTGTCATGCAATCATTTTTGCCAAGTGGCATGAACGGTCACTATTTAAGGTATTTTTGCCATGCTCCACGTGCTCCATCGGATATTCTCAAAAACTCTCTCGTTTTTTTTCGAACCTTCAAATTGCCAAGGCCCGCACCAGATGATAGAAGCATTCCTTAACTTTTGGACCACTTATTTTTGCTTAGTCGGGCTCTGCCATATAGTGACTTCCAAGCTCTATTTTGTAAAACTCTCTTTTTTTTTCAAACCTTCAAATTGCCAAAGCCCGCACCAAGTGATAGAAGCATTCCAAAACTTTTGGACCACTTATTTTTGCTTAGTTTGGGCTTTGCCATATAAAGACTTCCAAGGCTTCTTCAAAATTGTTCCAGCGTTTTTATCAAATATCACAATGAGTAAAAGTGTTGAGGGACGACATGAACTTGTTGAAGAAAGCCCAAGTGAAAGACTCTTGAATGCTATTTTGCAAGATGGTCATGACATGAAGGCATACGCAAATGCAGTGGAGATATTCAATCCAAGGTTTGTTCTTTCAGATGTTTTGATGAAGCTTAAGGACATTCTTGAAGAGGAGTACAAACAATTTGAAATGTCAATTGAAGGTCATTGTTTTCATATCGGAGATAATGATTTTTGTCACCTTACCAATTTTACTCAGCTGTCAGTGGAGAAAGCCAAAGTTACAAAGAGGTTTAGTAGATTTTCAAATAGAATCTCTTTCACATGCCCTTCATCTATTTCTTGTCCAATTCATAAAAAGCTTTGTAACCTTGTCCCCAAAGATGTCTCCTTTCTTTTCTTTCTATTTTTGAGAGCAGAAATACAAGATAGAGAGCAAGAATCAGATATTGATGCAGAGAAGGAGGAAGAAAACTTAAATGTCACCATAGTCTCAAAGCTAGAGAAAAGTGAGATTTTAGAAGAGGAAGAAATTGATGTTCAAGCTGAGGAGAAAGAAAGTGCAAATCTTGATGTTGCTAAATTTAGGGCTTTCACTGTTACTCAAGAGCCCTCAGAGGAAGCAAGCATATCTGAATCCTCTGTTACTGTTCCAAGCCTTCCTTTCTTCTATATCAATGAGAAAGGTTTTATTCCTTTTTCCTATCTTCAATGTCTCTTCAATATCAGGGAAGACTACTGTATTGCAGCAATTTCAGAAGCTTGTGAGGTGACCAAAGACTTTATTGATACAGAAGTAGAGTCAAAGGAAGAGTTTTTGGCACTTGATTTGCAAACAGCTGACCACTCATTTATCCCTGCTCTCCTGATGCACTTGCCTTGTGCCTTAAAAGAGTGGATGAGGAGAAACCTTCCCTTAGAGATGAGGATTTTGAGAACAGGCTTATTGAGTTAGGTGTAGAGTCTTTTGGCAGAGATTTCAAGCTTCAGGTAGATTCTGATAAAGTGGAAAGGGATGGCTCATGCAACTTGATGAAAGACAAAGTAGTAAGTGAGGATGAGTTGCAGAAGGTAGTTTCCTTTTAATCTTTTGCAAAATGTTATTGTGATTGTAATTTTTTTAAAGTGAGGTTTTTGTCTTGCAGATTGAATTGCTTGATAAGGATGATTTTCTAGGAAGAGCTAAAGGCAGCAGAGTGCAAGCTACAGAGACTAGGTCAAGAAGGCATTCATCTACTCTCATGCACTACTTACCTACATTGGATAAGGCTGTGTTCTGTGCATTCCACATGAACTTCTCTGAAGATGCTGAGTTGCCAATATTTGCCTTGAAGGTGTTGTCAAGGTTCATGGGATACACTCCCCTTCAAATAAATGCTAACAAGGTCTTGCTTCTAGAGAGAGCTGCTGCTCTTAGAATCTTTGGATATGCTGCAGGTTTCAATGCCTCAAGGGCAGGATACTTTCTTTGCTACTCTAGCTATACAGCTACAGCAGCTGAGGAGTCAGATATCAATCTTCTTGGAGGTTATAGAAGGAGAAATTTTTTGAGATACAGAGGTGACATGCCAAATAGTCCCAGGAGAATCAAAAACTAATGTACACACAATATTTTGCAAGGACTGATTATAATAAATATAAGAGGTACAAATGTGTTAGTAAATCATTAGTCTCTGTCTTGAGGTGTTTGTGTAGTTTCAGATTGCGGGTTCTTTGATCTCATCCTTTGTAATTGCCTCCTGTAGAATCAATTGAATAATTCTTTAAGTGCATTGCTTCTTCTTTGACCACCTCCTCTTCTAGTACATCTGGAAAAGGAAGTTCTCGCTTGATAGTGAGACTTTTCCATTCCTTGCGTGTTCCATGTTGCAAGGGGTCCTTCTGTAACAAAATATGGTCCATGCAAGTAAAGAATATGCTACAAAGACAATTCTTTGTTAGTAAATTTAAGAAATTACACTTTAATTTTAACTGTTTTGATAAGTCTGAACACTCACCAAGTAATAAGTTATGTCTTTTTCTCCCCAGGCATCTATGATAGCTTTTAAGCTTTATTGCTTTTTTGAAATCATCTGCATAAGTATTTGAACCAACTTGTTGTCTTAGGACTTTGAAAAAATTGTTGAGTTTTTTCCAAACTTCCATACGTTTGTTGGCTACATCTGGTCTACTTTTGACATTTGTGGTAATGACACATAGATGTTTCCAGCAGTTCCACATTGCATTGACTTGTTTGGTGTCATGTTTGCTCAAAAATCTTCTTGCTTTTGCTCCTCCCATTGAAACATCTTGCAGAACATCACCTGTACCTCTAGAAAGAACAGGATCTTTTTTAAGATGCACTTTGCCACCATGGAAACCCATTTGAGAGAGCAAGGCTTCGCATTTTTCTATACACTCATCTGCAAGTTTAGTCGGCTTAATAGAATATGCATAGTCTAGATGAAGTCGGAGCAATTTATCCAAGATTCTTATCTCTGCATGTAATGTACATATATGCACATTTTTTAAATGTATTGGTAGAATTGGATCCCAAATTTTAATAGAAGTTGGATAATTGACAACATTCACATTATTTCTGGATGGTGGTTTTCCAATCTCATTTTCTGCAAGCCATTCTCTTGTCCCTGTGCTTGCCATGCAATAAAGACATGGATATTTGGTATTTGCTCCTCCACATACACCAAACATACACTTCAACGCCTTGAGGTTGGCACTCAAATGCCATTCCACAATGAAATCACCTATGTCGTCTACATAAAGGTGTTCACCTGCATTTTGGCTCTGAATAGCTGAAGGAATGTCTGTATGTGAAAAGAGCCACTTCAATGTTTCATGACTCTACTGGCACATGAGCTGATCCAATCCACCATAGCTCCATTTCTGATTGAGTTTTGTGGTATGGAGAATCAAGCTTACCTTGACTATAGTCCAATGCTTTATTCATTAGGGATATAGATATTCTTTTCATTTTTTGACATTTTTGGATTTGAGCTTCATCTAATTTTATAACAAATACAAGTTTTCCTTCACAATCTATTTCTCGAATGTTGTAATATCTCACCATAAAAGATTGGACTTTTCTAATGTTCATCCAAATATTATTATAAACGTTGTATTCAAAAGACGATTTTTTTTTGTCTCTCATATGGCATTGTTCCCTCAATATAGAAATACTCTCCGAAATGTTTGGAAATTTCCTCATTTAACAGAGTTCTATATTTTCCAACATTGTGAGGTCTAGGCAACCCAAAAGCTTTGATTTTGTAATACTTAAGGACCCTGAACCAGGTTTTAGAGATGGCTCTGTATCCCTTTCTACTCACTCCTCCCACTGTGTCACAAACTTCTTGCATTTGGGAAGGCTGGACCAATAAGTCCATATCTTTTAGTAGATGTTGAAAGACTAGTTTTTTTTTAAGTTTGATTTTCAGGAAGTTTCAAAAGTTTCAAGATATTTGACCTATTCATAAGCTCATTCAAAAATCTTACCCTTTCCTGAGCATTAGACATGTCAAATCCTAGAAGGGTAGTAACATGATCTCTTACAAGGTTTAACCTTTTTTTCCTTTGTTCAGATCTCTCTGTCAAGTTAACTACATCCCGCATTCGTTTTACTCGTGCTCTTAACCCTATTGGAGTTTCTTTTAAGGTTTTCAATTGATAATTTTCTTGTTTCAAAGACACTATTTTGTTTTCAAGTTCTATAATTTTTGTTGCATTCAAAGATAAAGTATTTTGAAGATATGTAATATATTCTGCATAATTAATATGTGATCGAGATAGTCTTGAACTATAACCAAGTAAGCCATCCACCCCATCACCAACAAATCTAATCAAATCATGTGGTGTGTGAAAAGAAGGATACCTTCCTGTTATGGGATCCGGTGGATATAGACTTCCATCTGTCCATAGGTCAATATGCTTCTTTCCTTCGTTGTTGCGAAGATGTTGAGCTTCATTCGCACATGAAAGGGGTCTTTGGTAGACACTCCATGTAGTTGCATACTCTTGGTTGAGCTTGATATTCAAATGAAACTTACGATTAGATGTATCACTCATTACTAACAGAGCTAAAAATATTAACAGAGCTATTAGAAGATGAGAGACGCAGAAGAATGAGAATGAGATGTAGCTTGTGAAATTCTTAGAGAAGCAGAGGAGTGAAACTAAGAATAAGCTTGTGAAATTTTTTGGAGAATGGATGAGAGCGCGTTCGGAGGGAATGGTCATTCAAAAGTAAGAGAAATAAGTATTTGCTGCGAAGTCACTAAAAAAGGACAAATTTCGAGACGAGCCATTAAAGAGTAGCATGAAAACGATATATTTTTTTAGATTTTAAAATATGTACTTAGATACGTGTTCAATCACATAGATACGCTTTAAATATCCAAAAAGGCCAAATTTGGAGCCATTTTGACCATCAACGTTCTACTAATTAGCAAGTTAGCGAATTCCTTACACAGCCCATTTTGAGACGTTTTTGGCCCTAATGAATCTATGAGTTTGGCTAGTGATTGACAATGAAACATATGCTTTATACGTGCCAAGATGGGCATACGTTGCAAAACCTTTGAAGGACTTTTGTCTCCGTGAGTGTCTTGCTAGTATCAAGATGAACCGCATTTTGGACATGATATAGAATGTTCATATGTGCCTCTAAATAATACAATAATTAGGACATGCATGAATCAAGTTTTAGTCCATCCCTAACATTGTTAATATCTTCTTTGCCTCTGTTCTTGATTCTAGAATTGTACTCCCTCTTGGAAGCATTGTTTAAAGCACCCTATTCATCAACCATTACCAAGGTTATTGTTTGTCTAAAACACATATGTATGAAGGAAAAAGTGATTAAGCTATCAAGACATTCTTACCAAAACAGTAATGTCACACTCGTATTTGACCAACCCTATGTGGCTCGCAAATTTAGTATTCAGAGAATGATTGCAAGGCGCGATTTACTTGATCCTGCATATAACATCGTATTCGCCTCATTCACAATTTCTCCTCCTCGAGACTTACATCATCTCAATTTGCACAACGGGATCTGCTATATCATGTAAAGCAAAAATTTTAGGATCCTCTATATCCTAGAAAGCAACCAGATCATAGTAGACACTTATCATTTCTTGCATAATGGATTCCTGATTGATAGAGTCTTCGTGTTCTTGTTCAAGGGCTTCTTCATATTCGAGAGGGGCTCCTTGTTCTCAGTATCTTCTTCTTGTCTCCCTTTGGCTATACACTCTTGTCTTGAAACACTTTTATACTCCTTTGAATGTGTGTTATGGTTATTATTCGTTGTCTTTTTATTGTGCCTTTACACCTCGCACACTCGCATGGAATACGTTCATAAAGACTCCATCAAATTGATTGTGCAACATTGCATGAGCATCTGCTTGATGACATTTACAGATCAAAAAACCCAAAAAAATCATACAAATTAGTGTCACATCCATAAAACAATCCCTAAACATAGTATTGTCAAAAGATCCCATGTTCCATTGATAAAATCATTAAAGCATGTCTTGGAAAAAATGGTAGCATTGATATTTTTGTCAATATAGTCTCAATATAAGTGTTAAAATTACTATCATAAAGTTGATATAAGCATTGAAATAAGCATGGATAATTTTGTTACAGAAAAACAATGTAACTATCAATGCTTTTAGGGTTATTTTCAACACTTTTAGGGTTGGTTTCAACATTTAGGGTTAGTATCAATGGGTTTAAAGTTCTAGACATGTATATGCATATCTCTCTAATCATCTCACCATGGTATTTGGATCTAGGTAATATGATATTGGCATGTGGATATATATATACTTGTATATATGTGATTTTATATATATTTGCTAATATATGTTACTCCACTTGTGTATCGATGGGTCTGTGATTGTGTATGTGTATTTATAATATGTATATCAATAAAAATCCATATCCATATATATATATACTTTATATTCATCTACGTATATTTTACACACATGAATGCATGATATAATAATGTACTATGTTTATATCATGTATGTTATAATATACGATATTCATATCATGTATCTTGTTAATATAATATAGTATATCATATTCATATCGTATGATATACTATTTGTTAAAATCTATGATGTAATACATTTCTATATGCATGTAATTGTGTACATCTTTTATTGGGAATTGTTGTGCCAACAATGCACAATGAAAGGAGATGCCAAATGTCATGACAAATGTCAAATCAATTATTGTTTTTTTAATTTGACTTAAAGCGTCAATATTTCTATCCATAAAAGGGTCAGAGAACATGGTTTATTGATGGTTTTTTAAATGAAAATATCGGCATTTATATCGACCCTATGGTTGGACATATCCTCCCCATGACTTGCCACTCCTCATTTCACTAAATTGCCTGCAGTTTTCTTCCTCCTTCCTCCCTCGTTTTTGGTCGCCTTGCTTTCCCACACCCCCACTCAAATCACTCTCAATCTACTCACCTACAACCCTCTTCAAATGGCAGGGCGCGAGTCCAATGGTGTGAACGATGTGAGGATCTCTCGACTCACTATTGTTAGAGCCTATGATACGACATGGAAGTGGTGGAACCATCTTGTTGAGTGAGGATGACCCTGAGATAGGTATGATCCTTCATTTGGTGGCCATAACACATGTGAATGGAAAACTACAAACTAACCCAACTCAACCCATTCATGCCATGGAACAAGCAAATTGTACGTTCTCAAGACGGAATTGTCTCAAGATTATTTGTTAGAGCAAAGAAAACAAACATGGCAAGTCCACCCACAGTAGATCTGACAAGTCCAAGGAGAGAAAGGGATGCATTACATCGAGACTTGCCAAACACTATGGATGTCACACCTACTTGCACTTTCGACAAGTGTAGCGCATCAGTCCATGTGGAAGGAAAGGCACCATTAGCTGAAGACCCAAACACAATTGATTTCACACGAAGTCTAGCAAGCCACATTCCAAGCTCAAGAAATGCCACATGACAATTGGGCTACCAAGACACAGTAGTATTGGATGATGATGAAGAGTTTCCACCTTCAAAAAGGGGAATTACGCAGTGGTGAGCACGGTGTCATATATCAAGTCAGTAGGGGCACATCATTGTGTGTTGCACAAAATATTGAAGTACTGCACTAGCATGGAGAAAGTGCTCAAGGTTCCTCAAGAGAACAATGGCAAAATCGTGCTCGAGCTACCACCATCCTTGAATGGTGCCACCCCAATGGATGGTATGGAGCAAAAGTACGATGGGCATTGCTAGACTAAACCATCTTCCACTACAATGACGTTTTTGAGAACAGTTCGTCCGAGCAAGTGTGTGTGGGAGAATTGGAATGTCCTAACAAGCAATGCTCTGGCACATCCATTGATGGTTCACCCAACCGTGCTTCATGGATAGGTCAAGTAAAGTGTGCTATTGATAGTATGTTTTGTAATGTGACCTCTCTAATCTCTAACCTTATATATGTGTATGCACTAAGAATGAATAGCACCATTCCTTGTGTCGGAATGTCTGCCACTACACTCGGGAGATTGTCTTGCTTTTATTGCAAAAGTATTCCTATTCTCCGAAAACAATGTGATTGTGTGGTATACTATGTCATGTCAAGCTTTGAGATGCCAAGATTATGTATTCATGTGGGCACACACACACACATTGTGCAAAGGGGCACGTGCAGAACACATGTGAAAGAGCTAAGGAGGACGGTGGAGGAGATGGTGAGGGACTTTTGCACGGCAGGTCCACAGCATCTTCAACTGACATAGTTGCCAAGAAGCTTGTAACAAGTGCCCTAATGCGCAATGACACTCTCTGACTGTGAGTTTTCAATGATGCTAGAGGAGTTGGAACCTCTCAAACAGAGAAATAGGTAACGGTCTTATCCAAGAATGTAGAAAAAAGAAGTCAATCTCCTTCCAACATGGCATCGAGTCTACACTCACAAAAACCCATTTGTTCCCATAGATTCAAGCATATGGTAAAAGCCGCTCATGCTGAAAGTAATCATGGCATGGAATCCCATGCCTTGGGTTTGAAAAGAAGATGCGCATGCAAGTTTTTCCATGGTATCCTCTTCCCTGGCCAAGCCATCGATGATGAGAGCAAATGCTTTGTCTTTGAGATGTCAATAACGGGTCCAGTAGCAAGGGTTGATCTAGTGAATCATGTGCGACGATTGGGGCGTGGAGATCTATGCAATAGTTGGATTTGTTTTGACCACGTGTGGCGCATATGCGGGTGGACCACAATGGTATCACATGTTGACGATCCAAGGTAACAAAATGAAGTTCTTTATGGATAACCTTTGGCAATCCATGGAATTGATCATGCAGTTAACTAAGTTGTTTTGCAATAAGCAATGTGCAAGAGCTCATGACAATTGCAATATGTCAGATGGAGGAAGATACTGATGCTCAGGTGTTATTCTAGTCAAATCTCAATGAAGTAATAGTGAAATGTGGGCACCCTAAAGCAGATTTTAAAGGATTTATGGTTGATGAGGCTACCGCAAATTGGAGGGCAATACGTATGATTTTCAATGGTGGACCAGAGAACAACATGCAAGACAAAGAAGGTTCATGTCTCTTTCATTGGGAACAAAGTTTGCAAATACACACATCCCAATATGTGCAGAAATCCTTTCAAGATGAACACGAATGCCTCTATCACCTTGGAGGTGTGCGTCCATAGAGGAAGATGGTACAACAAAATATAGGTTTATACGAGTGTGGTGGGCCATAGGAAAGGTTGCAGAGTCCAATATCCCTATGATG
This sequence comes from Cibotium barometz, assembly GCF_041138505.1. NCBI lineage: Eukaryota > Viridiplantae > Streptophyta > Polypodiopsida > Cyatheales > Cibotiaceae > Cibotium > Cibotium barometz. The sequence goes on along the minus strand of NC_141074.1, from coordinate 34,858,384 downwards.
GATTGTTGGCTTAGCTGGTGGAATGTTCGGTATCCTTGATGGCGAGCCCACATTATTGGTGTGAGTTTCCATGTATGCTTGTAAATAAATATCTCTCTCTCATGTAATATTGTGTCATTCTAGCAAATTAAGTTCATCATTTTTCACAGGACGTGGATGACATTTCTTTCATTCCAAGGACAAATATGGCTGAGCCGGTGCATGCAATCTGGCTTGCCACTAAGGGCATCACGGGGATGCTAACCCTATACGATGTGTGCTTCAACAACTTGGCAAATGCATTGTTGCAGAGCTCAAAGAGGCACATCTTCATAAGCAAAAAATACCATGGGGCGGAGCCCATTGAAGATACTCTCGCTAAGCAAGCTCGTTAAGGAAATAGCCCAAGCCCTACCAGAGTAGCTAGGATGGTGGGGGAGGTTATCAGCAGGGGCAATAATGTAACAATGTCTCAAAGGCACAACATCAATCGCGACACATCACAATTCAGGAGAAGAATGCTACGCATAGGCTTGAGTTTGTGGCAGTGAACAAGCAATGGAGAAAAGGGGCAAGGCTGTTTGATTTCGAGGGTGCAGCCTAGGAAGCGGATATGAAGACTAGTTCTGCAAAGGCAAGTGAAGAGATTGTGGTAGAGAGTGATGTCCATGACACTGTGTAGGCCATTTTAAGGGTAAAAGGAAAAAGTAGAGTCCAATGTCAGGGATGGCTGGGAGGACAACAAGGAAAATGCAAAAAAGTTATAAAAAACACAGCAACAAGAGTGCCACCACCAGCGTTCTGGGGGGTGATTGAGTGGCCCTCTTTGGAAGGGGATGTTGGGAGTAGAAGGCAGTTCATGTGGTTTTGCAACAATGACAACATGGATCACACATGGACCATATGCTCTTCAATTAAAGAAGCTCCAAACAAAGGTCCTAGAGTATGGCCGGTGGCTCCCAAAACAAACTTGAATGCAGAGGAGATTACATATTTAGAGAGGGGTGGATTCGTTCTTGAAAATGCCCCATTTAATGTAGTACAAATGAGGATACTCCTTGGTATCGTATAGGTGTCTCCCAGGCCACATCCACAAGGATAAATGTTGCCCTTGGTCTACAAGCCACGGTGAAGAGCCACATAGTTGTCAAGCCCAAAACACATGAGGTTTTCATGATAGAAACCAGAACTATGTTTTGAGGTGGGAGATTTACAATGTTGACATTACAAAGAAGCTAGCATGCAGTTGTCGTGATTTCATGGATAGAGCTTCAGAAGGAAAGTCCTTTTTAGCATGCTAAAAAGGACTTTCCTTCTGAAGCTAGCATGCAGTTGTCGTGATTTCATGGATAGAGCTTCAGAAGGAAAGTCCTTTTTAGCATGCAAGCATATGTATTATGTGTATCTTCGTGTGTTTAGGATGGATGCAAACGTTAACATGTTTGTACATCAACCACAACTATCAAACTCTAATTTGATAGTAGCAAGAGAACATTTCCTAGAACCCTGACATTGTAATCCTAAAGAACACTTTCATTCTTGAAATGTTGACATTTTTGTAACTCAAAGCACTCATGTGGCCTATCTTTCTTTCAAGAAGAATGATAATTTCAGTTAGTTTACAAAACTTCTTACTGCTTTTTGAGCTTTTCATTGCAAGCAAGGGTAATAGAGCTCAATACAGGTAGTTGCAAAAGAGGGGAGAGAGAGAGAGAGAGAGAGGGTATACTATTGGGAAAAAACCAATTGAGAGATGGAGTATGCACAATCTAGGGAGATGGAGAGTATTTATATTTGCAAGCAAGGGCAAGGAGTATGAGAGAGAGAGAGAGAGAGAGAGAGAGAGGGGGGGGGGATGCTATTGGGAAAGAAACCAATGGAGAGAGGGAGTATGCACAATCTAGGGAGATGGAGAGTATTTATATTTGCAAGCAAGCACAAGAAGGGGGGGGAGAGAGAGAGAGAGAGAGAGAGTATGCACAATCTAGGGAGATGGAGAGTATTTATGTTCGCAACAAGCAAGGGCAAGAAGGAGTGTGTGTGTTTGTGTGTGTGTGTGTGTGTGTGTGTGTGTGTGTGTGTGTGTGTGTGAGAGAGAGAGAGAGAGTGAGAGAGAGAGAGAGAGAGAGAGATGTATGCATAAGCAGAGCGGAGGGAGAGAGATGTTTGCACAGGCAAAGTGGGAGGAGAGAGAGAGAGAGAGAGAGAGAGAGAGAGAGAGAGAGAGGTTTATGTGCAAGTAGAGGGAAGGGAGAGAGATGTTTGCACAAGCAAAGTGGAGAGAGAGAGAGAGAGAGAGAGAGAGAGAGAGAGAGAGAGAGAGGAGTGAGTGTACTAAGAGGACTAGCAATTAGGTGGTTTCCAAAAAAAAAACTCACTCAAAAAACTCACTTTTTGCCCACACTCGAAAGGATTCACGATTGTCCAATGGAGTAGGTGCTACAAGAAAGAGATAATGCAGTTGAGCACCCTTTGGAAGAGGAGAGAGGGCAATTATCACCTTGGTAAGGGGCTATGGTGCATGGAAGTGGTTTGGGAGGTCTGGAAAGAGATGATGCAGCCATGCATACTTTGGAAGAGGAGAGAGAGCAGTTCTCACCTTTGAAAGAGGCTTGGGCGCATGAGAGTGGTTTGGGATGTCTTTTGGGATGTTTTTGGGTGTTTTTGAAAAAAAATCAAAAATGGGGGGGGGGGGATTTTGCAAGATTGAGATGGTGGGCTAAGGGGAGTAAATGCCAAGGGATGGGTGTGGAGGTGGGGCACGAAAAGCCAAAAGGCATGTGGGAGTGTGCAACAAGCTGGGGCCTAGTAGTAGGGTGACTAGCCTATCCACTAATGAGAGGCCAAGGAGCTTTCCCCCCCAACTTTAAATGTTGGAGCCTCCTCATTGGTGGGTTCTTAAACTTTGTATTAGAGAATAGATTAGGCCCTAAACAAAGAGACCCTTTTTTACTACAAATTTTCCCTAATGTCCAAACTGGACTGTGTTTCTTAGAATCTCTACAATGGGCGTACAGAGCAATATTTATGTTGCGAATTATTCGGACATAGGAAAAATTTTGACATACATAATAACCCTAAAATGACCGGGTGACTTGTGTAATTTTTCACATAACAATTGCTATGCAATTGTTTCGTCAAGGTAAGGCTCTAGTGCTTCACAACGGAGGGTGCCTTGATGTGAGGTAATGAAACTTGCTTGTACCCATGACTTTGTTCCTATACCAATATGCTCCTCAAACTCCAAAAAAAAGGAGACCTTAATCCTCTTATAAGGGTATCATGACCTTTGCTTGCCTTTTCTTGTTGCATGAGCTTCTCACTATGAACTCAGCTTTGATATCATACAATGATTGTGGGAGAGAGAGAGAGTAGACTTGTTGCAATTTTCTTCACAACACACATGATTCAAGGGAAAGACACAAGATGTGGAGACTAAAGCCTCGCTTCACTTACTTGAAATAGCACACAACAACTATAAAAAGAGTGAGGGGTATACTCTATATAATACTAGCTATAGAATGCATCATCTATATGTGGAGCCAAGCCAAACATATGTGGCACTTAAACTATGCCACAACTACAACAAACGAAGGCGATGACATAAATGGCCATCACCCCAGACTTACATTGAGTATTAAGCTTGATCTCTCAAAAACATTGGTGTGGCTACCATTGGCTGATGGTAGCCAGGTACTACAATGAGTGTTTGGCTTGTTGTCAGTGTCCATAACTAGGAGTGGCCATCATTTGAAATATCTCCCTCCCAATGTAGATCGTGTTGTAGGGGTTGATTGAGTCATTACCTCTTCATTGGTTTATGGGGTTTTTACTAGAGGTGACCTAAGGAAAAAAGGATGATACTTTTCTCTCCATCCTTGACCCACCTTGGCCTTGGTACATTTGTGATGCACAGTAGTGACGATGCTAGTGTAGCATACCACCCGCATATTCTCATAGATGTTGTTGCAATTAGTTCCTAAAATGGAGACCTCTACTACGTTGTTGCAATTAGTTCCTAAAATGGAGACCTCTACTATGTGTACAAGTAAGCACACTCAAATTTTCATAATGTTCAAGGGAATGTGATCAAGTAAGCATACAACTTGACACTACTCATGTACCCAAAAAAGCCAATTTTGTAGTTATTTAACATGTTTGCAGAAATTCTATTTATCTCTAACTATACAACTTCAAAGAAAATCCCTTTATGGATTTATACCCAACAAGAACATGTAGTAATTAGAAAACGGTAAGAATAGAGAAGATATCAAAAACCTACTTTTTGAGAGTCAGCTTTGGGTGCATTTTGAAAAGAAGTCACTCTATTCTTTGTTCACAACTTTCTCAAAGAATTTTTTAACAAGCAAATTTGTTTTTGAAAAATACGTCTATATGTACATGACACATACATGTGGACATCACGACCATTGGATAGAATCTAACAACTATTTGAGCCCCTCAAAATTGATGTGTCGTGACTTGTTTTGGGGATTTTGTGGCACTTTTGGGAAAACTAAAATTTTTTATAAAGTCAAAGTCGATTCAAAAATAGTATCAAAATTTTTTATTGTACTAGAAGATTTTAATGCTGTACTATATGAAAATTTTGACACCATATCTAAAAGTTATCATGAAATAAAAGAAATCTTTCAGATGTCACTGTAGCTCAACTACATAACTAGTCACTAAGGGAGTCCACCATAGCAATTTGTTATGCCTGCTAAGGAGATATGTTTATGAGAGATACATCTATTATACATGCCAACATATTATATCTAATTTTTTATTATCATTCAAAAGTAAATGGAATATAAGGTTTTAAGATAGTAATCATACCTCACAATACTATTGATCATGTAGATAGACTTCCTAACATCTTCTAATAAGAATCCTCTCTCCACCACTAGGAGGATGAAATATCTAAGCAAAAAGATAAAACCATTGCACCACTTTGAAGCTTGAAGCAATATACACTACTTAATGAACCACTCATTCATAACTATAAGACATTGTGCCAAGCTTGTGCCAATCAATGGACTTGAGGCCACTAAGCTTGTTATCCTTTGGAAATGATCCTTTCAAGGAATGCATGTGTCGCATTGGTGTCCAAAAAGAGGCAATTCCCTTTTTGATTGTTGTATCCTTGCTCTTGGAAAATATCCATGGTGCTCTTAGGAGAATAACTCTAGCATGCAGACCATAGTTTTGTGACTACAACTCAAACATCCTATCCATCTCTCTTAGGTCTTCTCATGTTCCCCATGTGTCTATGTCACCAACTAAATGTGTCCAAATAGAAGTCCCAAAATTCTTGAAGATTTGCATTGGGACCCAAGAGGTGATCAGTTTGTAACTGACACCAATAAGAATGCTCGAGAAATGTCTATAACCTCTTCATAGTTGTCAAAGGTTGCTCTCCATTCACATGCCAAGATTGAAGCTAGTCACTTGCATTCTTAAAGGTGGTTTAGGTCCACTAATCCCTTCATGCACACAATGGTCGAGTGGGAGGCATTGAGTATGACTTTCATAAACCATTTTCTTTATATGTTTAGAGTGTCATGTCTCCAAGTTATCACCGCAAACAAAGCAATCATGATGCCTACTTTTTGAGTACCTACATGCATTAACAGGTCATTAGGCATATACATATCCAAATCACAAGTAGGTGCATCAGAGGTGCACTTGATTCCATGTAAAAACTACAAGCATATACCATATCACTTCCCATGTCCTCAAAAGGCATCCATTGTTCACATAAAATTACTCTAATCAAAAGTTCATTAGTATGCCTCAAAGCACTAAAAATATCAATGACATGTCTATAGATCCTCTATCAATGTTGCCATGTACAAATCCATGTTCTTCACTTTATACTCTGCCACAAGGAGGGAAAGCATAAGGTATCCCTTGTTGATTGTTAGCTATGGAGGAATGTTTCAATTCACTAAAGTATGGGATATGGGCCATGCTAACTGAGATTTTGAGTGTAATCCAAAATGATTTATGCCATCCATCGCAAGCCCAAGAAGTAAGATATGTGTCTCCTTTGCAAGCTACACCACAAGTTCCCTATGTGTTTCCAAGTAGCACAATCTCAAGGAATCTTCAAAGTATCATCACTATGTCAATGTATAGCATTCCATGTCATCAACTTTGCTATGGATATGCACCTAAACCTTGTATTGTTAAATGTTTAAAAAGTGTCTCAAGGACTTTATTGGGATTGTCTCACATAGTAAGTCATGTATGTCCCAATGTATGCCATAGTCTCAAAAAGTAATCAAATACTCATGCTTATGACAAAAGAGCCTACAATCATTAGGATAAGCTTGAATAGTGTTACAATCCATCCCAACTCTTGTCAACATATTTTTTGCTTCATTTCTAGATGCAGGCATGTTATTCTCATGATATTTGGTGTAGGCAACATCTTTTTGAGCAACTTGTTGCAATTGATATGTGTAAGAAATACTAAGAATGTGATAAATAAAGTAATAAGTGATATATCCAAACATCAAGTGAAAGGATAGAACTAATCATATTAAATCCAAGATACTAGTATCGGACCATCTATATGTGGCTTGCAAATTTAGGGTTGAAAGGAAAGCTTGAAGTTTTCATATCACAAAACCATTATACAAGGGTGTTGATCGAAACTCTTGCATGATACTTTCAAACTTGAAGATCACATGTACAAGTGATTCCGTATGTCTTAAAAATGCATCCTTCATGTCATCATACCCTCATCCCTGATATCAAGGACACTATCTTTATCTCTCACATCAAACTTCATGTACAAGTTGCCAAACTAGCAGAAGTTGACAAAATAAAAAACAAGGTGGCTAAATCATTATGGCATTGCTTTGAACAAGCTTAATAAATATTACAATAAAGTTTTCCAATAACTTGTAAAACGTAGAATAAAGGTGTAAATTGGAAGGAAAGGAATAGTTGAAAAAGCAAGTAAAGGTGAATAAATATAGAAAAAGTAGGTGAGCAAAAAGAGAGGAGAAAACTCAGGTGAAAGAGTGGATGGACCATTAAATATTTGTGGGGACATGAGTGGAGACTCTCATTTAGATAATCTCATATGCTTGTGCAAAAGGTAGTGAGCTAAAAGACAAAATACTGAACTACTCCTCATATTCAACCAACAACCTTAGTGTCCCAAACATCATTGATATCAACGAAATTGTTACTAACCTCAATTTTGACTAACACTAAACAACATTAAGAAATTCAACTTGAACTAGTTTTTCGATACTATCAAAATGCCGCTCAATCTCCATAGACCCTTAGTAGCAGGGTCAACAAGGTGGCGAACCACTGCAACCAAGCTTTCAACAAGGTTGCTAAATCATTCAATCTGCATTTAAATAAACATACAGTGATTGAAATAAATATTGCAATAAAATTGTCTAACATGTAAAAGGGAAATAATGTATCTACTTCAAAAGGACAGGGAAAAAGAAAAAAGTAAGTGAAATTGAACATGTATGGGAAAAGGCAGAGTGAAAAAAGAGGTGAAAGAGGGGATGGAGCACTAAATATGAGAGAGGACATGATTGGAGAACCCCTACAAATTTAAATACTATCACATAATGGTGATAAAGATGGTGTCATAGAAGCTCAAAGACAAAATAAAGCTAGCAATAGCAACTAAACAGTTTCAAATGCACATCAGAAGGGCCAACTTGGACCATAACAAAGGATCTCAAGGCATAGGCCCCATTTAGTGCATGGTTATGGGAAAAAAACTCAACCTTCTACATGGTTAGGAAAAAAAAGCCACCACCAACTCGTAGACCATTATAATAGGGCCAAAGAGTGGCTTTCCATACTCTCCAAGGTAGGGGGAGACAACACATCTAGTCAACAAACACCACAAACAAAACAAGGTGAATTATCGACTATGGACCTAGCTTTAGAGAGTTCAAGACAATGTCATTATGAAATAGTGATTACAAAAAGTGGAATGATCTAGTTTTTAAGGTCAATCATGCTAGTTATTCGACATCAAGACAATTGTTTTTAAGGTCAATCATCCTAGTTATTCGACCTAAGTTACACAATTGTTTCAAGTGACATTATAGATCAATTATGTGTTTCAAGGTGATGTAACCACCTAGCAAAATACAAGTGGGCAACATGCCACATGTTCAAGCCTTATTGGGTCCCAAATTTCCACCAACCTCTCAATCTTGGGCAAGAAAGACCTCTCGCCCAAGCACCTAAGTGGAGGATATCCTTGTTCCAAAATTTTAATGCACCTACTCCTTGTGGGTCTTGAACTTACCACGTCACTCCATGCACATGATTCTTGACCTCCAAGCTAGCAAATGTGTTGCATTCATCGCATGCTAAAAGCTCATTATTTAAGCCTTGAACAAGCGTGGTTTTGATCTGGAACTAGCTTAAGTTCCCATTAATTGGAAGTAGCTTCAATTAATTTAAAATATTTTCCCCCACTAATAACTTGCTAAGGCAATATGAAAGGTGTAAGTTAAAAGAAGGGGGACCGAGTAAAAAGAAAGGAAGGTGGGGAAGGGTAGATGAGTGAAAAGAGAGGAGGGGAGAGAGATAGACCTCCTCGTACATTTAGATAACGACAACTGCTTTCAATAAAAGTTGGTGTCATTCAAACAAGTCATGATCACCTACAACTTAACACTAACCATATCACTAAAACACTCAACCTTGACAAAATACAAGCTACTTCAAAATCTATCCCCCAAAAATCCCTCATTAGCAAACAACATTCCAACTCTCCATAGCTCCTTCCCAAGGCAAAAAACAACTACAATGTACAAAGGTCTTGATTGAGTCCTTAAGCCCCAAGACTCGTTTGTGTTTCAAACAATTTTTGGAGATTTTGACAAAAGCAAAGCATGCCTAAGTCTGTACTTGACCCTTTGAGAGTGTGAGCTACTTCCCCTCAAATCAATAGGAGTAGCAAAAAGAGCTCAACTTTACCTCTCTAACATGCTTGGCAACGCTGCAAAATGTGAAGGCAATCCACAGACACAAAAGTTATGAATAACTCAAACCATTTAGCCTTCCTACATAGAGAGGATGTCATCCATGTATATTATCATTGCAAATTTATGTGTGCCTTTTGCTCAATCCTTCTCTTGGAAAGCAAATAATGCAAGCGTCTCCTAAGGGCCTACTTAGCACATGGACTCATCTAGGATGGGAATGGTAAAGATAGGGCAAATTGTAACGTGTGAAAACGCATTCTGTATATAAACCCTTTTAATATTGCACGTGAGAACAATTGTTGGGGTTTAGCCTAGCAGTTCACCCCCAGTAGAAAGCTCATTTTAAAGAAGCAGTAACTGCTCCTTTCCTCTATCCCTTGCCCACTTCGATTCTTCATCTTTCAATTGACGAGTAACATGACCCGTCTACGATGGGTTAGAGACCCGCTCCGCTAGGTCTCAATGTGAAATCTTAAAATATGTATTTAATTTCAAGGTTAAATTATGTCACGTAGGCTGTAACGCCTGTGACCGACGGCAGACCGGATGGCCATGTCCGGGGTTCAGTGGGAGAGGACGCCCATCCGGAGTCATGGGCGGCCAGGCTAGTGTGGACGGTAGGCCACACACTATATAGCCTGGGGGATGAGGGGCAATCCTCATTCTTCCTCTATGGCTGGGTGGTGAGCCAGAGACCGTCCCCTCTTGTGTTAACGCCCGGCGTTACGAATATCTAACAGTGGTATCAGAGCGTGGTTCGAGGGGATCGTGAGAGTCCGCGCATGAACGGGGGACCGGAGCCCACTCGATGGTTTTCAACCATTCATCTTCTCACCTTATCTCCACAAGGGAGTGTGTGGAGGGAGGCGGCCAAGATTTTGAAGGGAAGAACTCTTTCTCTCTCTCTCTCTCTCTCTCTCTCTCTCTCTCTCTCTCCCCGTCACACACAGCAAGTCTCCACGCAAGTAAGCAAAGCAATTTTGGTTTTGTTTTTTTCTCTGCATTGAAATGGTCTGCCCGTTGAAGCTTGTGTGTGGGGGGCTGGACACTAGCCCCACTCTCGTAGCTGAAATACTAAATGTCGTAGCTGAAATTCTGCGTGGAGGGGCGAAGACCCCACAAAAGAAGGCTGAAACGTGTGTGTGGGGTGAAGCAAGCCCAGGGCGAATACCAGCCCCACGGCGACGCCCAGGCATGGCCGACTTGCGTTGAAGAAGCTGCTGTGGCTGGCCGAAGAGACTGCGTTAAGCGGTCTCATGAAAATGTGGTGATAACTGTATAAGGCTTGAATGATAACCTTCACGACCAGCAAGGCCAGGCGGCGGGTGTGTGGAGGTGAATGCATACTGCTGCAGCTCGATAGCCCGAGCCATGGACCAGCCAGGCAGCCTAGGCGGCCAACCAGGCCAGCCATGGGCGGCGATCGGCCAGGCGAGCCAGGCCTAGGCGGCCAGCTAGGCGGCCAGGCCAGCCAGACGACGGCGCCGGCGGCCAGCGCAGCCACAACGCCAGCCAGGCTAGGGACCGACAGGAGAAAAGAAGAAAAAAGAAAAAAAAACATTTCTTTTTTTTTAAATATATTTTCATTATTCAATTTTAATAAATTTAAAAATGAAAAAATTCAAACAAACGCTCTCTCTCGGCTGGGGAGGAAGTATAATCCCCGCAAGAAATAATCCCGGCAAGGCACAACCTCTCGATCATTTTAATTTTTGTTATGAGTTGCAGGCATTTTTCTCGTGGATCGGAGCATCCCGGAAGCGTCCTTGTAGAGGCTCGCAACGCACAGGCGACTGTAAAGGGGGGTGACTATTTTCTCTCCACCACTGCTCATTTTATTAGCGTTTTTTTTAGTAATTTCCGAGTTCTCGCATTATTTTTTTGCAAGAATTAAAGATGTCTGCTAGGCGTAGTGTGTCCCCACCGCCTTCTACTTCTCTAGGTTTTTCCAGTCTCTTGTCCTCGGTCGCGGGTTTGACCCCGACCGAATTGTCAGGCCGTACACGGCCGACCGTTGTTCGATCCGGAGTGCGCTCCTCGATCACGTGTGATCTGCCAGCGCCCTCCTCGTCTATTGACCCCGCCTTAGGACCCAGCCACCCCGTAGTAGCGGCCGCATTGGCTGATGACCCCTTTCTGGCCGATGAGCCAGAGGACATGAACACTGACGTCGCCGAGGGGACCGAGGAGGACCTCTTGGATTATGACGACGACAACTATGACCTATTGGACCCTGCTGATGTCCTGACAGAGACGGAGCTCTCTAGTGGACTGTTTAAATATCTTAATGCCAAATTGAACACTATGGGTAAAGTCCAGGCTAATTTAGTCACGATGCTACAGAGCATCTCCACACGGTTAGATGCACTGACAGCCGCCTCGGCTAGTACTCCGACTCCTCGTGGTAGCCGAGCTCCTGCGGCATGGGTGAGTGTAGCCTCGCCAGTAATTGCAGCAGTAGAGGCCGATGCGCCTGCGGGGCCGTCCGTAGCGACAGCTTCGTCGTTGTAAAAAGACTTAAAGCCGCCTAGTTTGGTGGCGACGAGGAAAAGGAGAGAAACAAGGACTCATCAATATGTTTCTAGCGAAGTGGTCAGATTTGCATGCGCTGCGACAGAAGCCTAGCCGTATACAGCCCGTAGAGGCTAGCCTCTCATTAACCCGCAAAGCGTACAAGTGGTGGATGAGTTTGACAACTCGCCCCGCCACTTGGACGGAATTTGAAACAATGTTTCGAAAAGAATTTTTGCCTGTTATTAATGAGGCAGAGAGAAGCTGGGAGTTATGGGACAAGTGCTCGATGGAGAACAAATCCCTAACTCAGTACATCTCAAACTACAGGGAGATAGTACTCAAGCTAAAGGGAATCGATGCATTCCAGACATTGCGAGGCTTTAAGAGAGGCCTCAAAGATGATTACCTTGAGTACGTAGAGCCCTTACAGCCTAAAGACTTAGTAGAGGCAATACAATATGCACAGATATTTGATGACATCAAGCGCCGTAGTGCGTGTGGTGGTTCTAGCAGGGTCGAGGGTAGTGAAAAAAGGAGGTCAAGCCTTAAAAGAAAAGGGTTCCGCAGTGAGAAACAAGGGGATAGGACGGACCAGGAAGGACAGGGTGGTCATTGGTCTAAAAAACCGCGACCATCCAGGAAGAAAAGAGACACCGAAATCCAAAAGAAAGAGCAGTATATTAAAGCGCGAAAGGAAAATCGCTGCTTTAATTGCAATGAAGTAGGACACACGAAGGCTGAGTGTCCAAAGCCTAAAGCCAGCACGAGTGGCAACGAGCCGAAAAAAGATGGTAAATCTTCTAGGCAGTTGCATACAGTGCAGAGACTCCCTATCAGTTCCGCACAGTTCAGAGAGGTGACAGTGTGTCATTGTGATGAGCATCACGCTTGTTCAGTGACACCAGCAATGTGGCAGTCTACTGTAGGTCCGCATGACATGGTGCGCATGTATGGCACTATAGGTGGCCGTAGAGTCACAGTTTTTATTGATGATGGAGCTAGCCACAACTTCTTGAACTACTCGTTAGTCAAGAAGTTGAGGTTGACTGAGACCCGGAGTGATCATGAGTATACTGTTGGCCTAGCCAACGGATATGACAAAACGGTATGGAATACCGTAGTATTGGGGGTCCCATTATCTATGCAGGACTACGAGGCTCCGCTTGACTTTCAGGTCATGCACTTAGCCGGAGCAGACGTATATCTAGGCAGGGAGTGGCTGTATAGCTTGGGCCCTAGTCTAGCTCGGAATTACTTACATAATACGCTATGTTTTGAGCACGGAGGTAGAGTCATCACCCTGCAGGGCGACTGTACTATCCCTGCCACACCACTTATTTCCTCCATGGAGCTGTGTACAGCGGTCCGCAGAGACCAAATAGCAGAGGTATATGCTTGTTACCCTCTTTTGAATTCTGTTTCCGTAGATGAAACGATAATGATGTTTGCATAGACAAACAAGGAAAACAAAATAACCTTGGACGAGACCACTGTTTGAAAACCCTGTTTGGCATGCATGTGATTCAAACAAGAAAAAATCCAAGGTGAATGAGACATTAAAGAAAAAGTACGTAGATACTTTAATGAATTTATTAGAGGAATTTCAGGATGTTTTTCCTGATGATTTACCAGATGGTTTACCACCATCTAGAGAAGTAGACCATGGCATCAAAGTTATGCCAGGATCAAAACCTATAAGCAAACCTGCTTATAGATTAAGCCACTCCGAGGCACAAGAGGTGGAAAAACAATTGACGGAATATTTGAACAAAGGCTTTATTCGGCCTAGTTCAAGTCCGTGGGCATCGCCTATTCTTCTGGTAAAGAAGAAAGAAGGATCTATGCGGATGTGCATAGACTATAGGCCTCTTAATCAGATAACGATTAAGAACAAGTATCCAATGCCACGCATGGATGAGTTTTTTGATCAACTCTATGGATCGAGATACTTTACAAAAATAGACCTGAGATCTGGGTATCATCAGGTTAGAATTAAACAAGAAGATGTTGCGAAGACAGCATTTAGGACCCGTTTCGGGCATTTTGAGTTTTTGGTTATGCCATTTGGGCTAACCAATGCTCCAGCGACATTTATGACGCTGATGGACAGTATTTTACGTCCATATCTGGGAAAATTCGTAGTAGTTTTCCTAGATGATATTCTTGTGTACAGTAAGACACAGAAAGAACATATAGAGCATTTGCGTCTAGTGTTCGAGTTGTTGTTGCGAGAGCACAAATTATTTGCGAAGAAGAGCAAATGTGAATTTCTTAAAACAGAAATTCACTATCTTGGCCATATTATATCTGCCGATGGTACGCGGATGGAGCCAAAAAAAGTAGAGGCTATTCTTAAATGGCCAGTGCCGAAGAATCTCGAGGAACTGCAGATTTTTCTTGGCATGTCGGGGTTCTACCGGCAGTATGTGAAGGACTACGCGAAGATTGCAGTCCCATTGACTGACCAGTTACGGTCAAAAGCAAAAAACATTAGTTGGGGGGAAGCCCAACAGAAAAGCTTTGATAAGCTTAAGGTGACCGTAGCAGCTGCACCTGTTTTGACTATTGTGGATCCAAATGAGCCGTTTGTTTTGGAAACAGACACTAGTAATGAGGCCATTGGGGCCGTACTAATGCAAAGGGGACGCCCAATTGCATTTGAAAGTAAAAAGTTAGATCGTGCACAGCGTAACTACTCGGCTTACGAGCGAGAGTTACTAGCGATAGTTCATGCACTTAAAAAATGGAGACACTATTTATATGGTGCTACTTTTGAGGTCCGGACGGACCATGAAAGTCCGAAATGGCTTTCAAGAAAATGAACTGAAGGGTAGAAAAGCTCGGTGGGCGGAGATTCTACAGGAGTTTGACCTTCAGATACGTTACCAGAAAGGTAAGTATAACGTGGTGGCAGATGCACTTAGTCGCATGCCATAGATTAATGAACTTAGTTTCATAGTCTTCAAGAATGATTTCTTGGAGTCACTACGTGGTTTATGTGAGCATGATCCATCTTTTACAGAGGTCTGGCACGCTATACGCGTACGCACTTCTTCACAGATGCGACCACCTCACTCGTTGTTGGCACGTATTGCTAGTCCGGAGAGACTGGCCGAAGGTGCAACGAGAAGGGAAGCGAGGGTTAGTCCGGAGAGACTAGCCGTGTGTTCTTGGTATAGTTTGGAGCCGGAGAGTTCTGACGTAGGCCCTTCATCACCTTTGACTGCCAGGCTTCAAAGGGGAGTGATAAACTTCGTCGGGGGGGAGAAATATGCTAATTACTCCATTGACGAGACGGGTACTTACTCTACAAGGGTAGAATATGTGTACCAACTATTGGTGACTTTCGGGCCCAAATTCTTAAAGAAAGTCATGATAGTCCAAGTGCGGGTCATCCTGGGATTCAAAAGACCTATGCACTAGTAAAAAGACAGTTTTATTGGCCTAGTTTGTTTAAGGACGTCCAGACTTATGTGCTGAAATGCAGTAAGTGCCAGGTCAATAAACATGAACGTCTTAAGGTTGGAGGACTACTCCATCCGCTGGAGATTCCTCAAGGAAAATGGGAAAGCATTTCCATGGATTTCATTACCGGTTTACCCAAGACGAGTCGAGGGAATGACTCGGTGTGGGTGGTAGTGGACAGGTTAACTAAAATGGCAAAGTTTATCGCCACGAAGAAAACTGTAAAAATGCCAGAGTTGGCAAAACTCTTTATTGAACATCTCTACAAGCTATATGGCCTGTCCGCAGATATAGTGTCGGATAGAGATAGAAGGTTCAACAGTCATTTTTGGAGGGAAGTCTTCAAAAAGTTGGATACTACTCTGAGTATGAGTACGACAGATCATCCGGAGTCTGATGGTCAAACTAAAAGAGTTAACCAAATTCTAGAGGATATGTTGCGTTCTTATGTTAGTAAGAAGCAATCTAATTGGGAAGAGTACTTGCCCTTATTGGAGTTTGCCTATAACAGCTCCAAACACTCAGCGACTCGATTTACACCATTCATGTTAATGTATGGATTCCAGCCGAGATCTCCAATGGCTGTAGGCCTAGAAAAGGAGAAGATTCAATCTGTCAAGGATTTCCTTGAAGATATGAATGATATGCTCAGAGCCGCACGTGAGAGCATTCGTAGCGCTCAGGATCGCACTAAAACTTATGCGGATAAAGGACGAAGAAAGGTGACCTTTGCAGAAGGTGACTTTGTATTCCTCAAGGTTCCTGCACAGTCAAAAACCATGAAAACGGGAAAGTGTGATAAACTTTCTCCGAGATATTGTGGTCCTTTTAAAATCCTTAAAAAGATTGGGGACGTAGCATATAAACTTGATTTACCGGAGAGTTCTCAAGTCCATCCTGTCTTCCATGTCAGTAAACTGAAGAAATCAGTTCACGGGTTAGAGAACGCAGTTTCTCCAGAGATTTTGGTGGACTTGATAGAGCCACCAAAGATACCACATGAACCTGAAAAGATTCTACAGTATCGTGATAGACAAACCCGACATAAAGTGTACCAGGAGGTACTTGTTAAATGGACAGATAGGGATGAGGAGGTAGCTACTTGGGAATGCCGTAGTGCAATTTCCAAAAGGTTTCCCCAGTTTGGTTTCGAGGACGAAAACTCTTCTTAAGGGGGGGGTAATGTCACGTAGGCTGTAACGCCTGTGAATGACCGACGGCAGACCGGATGGCCATGTCCGGGGTTCAGTGGGAGAGGACGCCCATGCGGAGTCATGGGCGGCCAGGCTAGTGTGGACGGCAAGCCACACACTATATAGCCAGGGGGATGAGGGGCAATCCTCATTCTTCCTCTATGGCTGGGTGGTGAGCCAGAGGCCGTCCCCTCTTGTGTTAACGCCCGTATAGCGGCGTTACGAATATCTAACAAATTATGTCTCAATATTTTAATAAAAATGCAATTCGAATCTTGGTTAACCCTAAACATTGCATACAACTCTCTCTCTCTCTCTCTCTCTCTCTCTCTCATAATATTAATCATATATATTTAGAAATTTGTACAATTTTAAGACATCGTATCCCTGTCAACCTCTCCCTCGTTGTTTCTTTGCATTTCTAGTGTGTCTTGCTACCTCCTTCCTACTAGCTACTTGCCTTGCAAAGGAATGACGATGCATGCAATAATGATGTGCTCATAGTAAACCCAAAATCTCATCGATAGGCACATTCCCATGTAGATGGAAGTAGATGCTACTACACCAAGAGGCGCTCCTTTCCTTCTTCCTTGCAAGTGCATGCAATCATCTTGCACATATGATTTGGATCCTCCATCCTTCCTTGCAACAGAATAAAATGCACTTGATTGCATGTGGAAAAAATCCTTGCATGGCTACTATCCAGGGGGCTTGCTTGCCCTTACCCACAAACTATTTCACCTTCATTTCCTTCTTTCTTCTCCTTGGTGTACATGCATCACCATAGTGGAATCTTCGGCCCTTACATAAGTTGATGATGGAAAAGGTAGTTTTTCAAGAAACATAGGGAGGAGACACGTTGTAAGCAAAACATGGAGATTCAAAGCCATCCATAGAGCTATGGATCATCAAAACAACCATCACCAAAGGATGTTCTACTTGGTAATGGAGTGTCTAGCATGAGATGTTTTCTCCTTGCATTGCACACCAATCCCATCTCTTCAATGCTTTCCCATGCTACCTTGTCGTGTTCTCCATGCAGACATTACTTTTCCAAATATTCCACATCAGTACCTAGCCCCATATCACCCATATCTCCAAACCACTCTTCCAATCATCCTAAATTTCATATCAACTCGTCACGTGCAACATGCTTTGAAATTTTGAAATCCTAGCTTTTTTCAGTGAAAACTCATGTGATCACTTTTTCCTTTAACCAACACATATACATGCTGAAGATCTATCTTCAACTAAATCTATCCTAGTTGTCTATCATTCTGTATCAAATAGTTCATATACTAAGATAAGGAGTTGCACTACAATTAGACACTCTATGACCATCATATCAGACTAACCTCATGAGTGCAATAGATTTTGACTATGTCCACATAAGCATGATGCTTTTTTGAGCTATTGCTACTAATTCAATATTGATCACAATCAAGGAAGTTCAGTGGAAATGGAGAAACACATATGCTAAGTTGCAAAGTTGATCTAACTCTTTGCAGAAAACTATATGTATCATTGTCCATCTACAAATCTACTTTTATCCAAGACAATGCAAGCTTTTAATGGTCATTTAAAGAGTGCAAGTTGTTAAGTCACAAACAGGGCTCATACTCCCTTTATGTAATATTAACTTATAAGTTTGACATGGTCATACAAGACTTATAAGAGAGAGAGAACTAGGGGGGGGAGGTGGGGTCATGGTCATATCTCCCACATGTATGTATGTGATCTTTATCAACATTAGGGGGAGAGAGAGAGATGTGTTTACATGTACACAGGGATTCTTTAAAAACGTGAGCAATTTTTTTTAAAATACAAAATGTATAATGGGATAAAGAGCGTTAATGAAAAATCATTTAAGCTATATGCTTGTAAAATGCAAAGGTTTTTTAAAATATTAACATGTGTGTGCGCTACATCGGACAGATCTGTAATTTCTGGTAGGTTTGCAATCATTTCACTTTTATGCATCTCCTTTAAAGAACTAAGGCTTAGATGACCAAACCTCTCATGCCACACCTTCTTGTTGCTCACATTGGCTCGAGCAGTGAAAGCTGAGAGTTCGTAGATGTTGTTGCACCGTGTACCTTTACCAACGACCTTCCCTTGAAGATCCAAAATCTGTGCGCCATTCTTATCAAAGTGAACTTTGAGGTCCCGATCCGTGATCTCAGAAACGGACAACAAGTTCCTCTTGATGTCTGGCACATAAAGAACATCGGACAACTATTTTACAACTCCATCTGACTTGAGAGCAATTGTACCTTTTTCTTTTGCTGGACATTTTGCATCATTGCCGACTGCTGCCAGGATGTCATTCCCTACCGGATGTAGAGAGGTATACCAATCCTTACGACTGGTCATGTGGCGCAATGCACCACTGTCAATAACCTGAGGTTCATTCACAGGTACATGAACTGCCTCCGTGCAAATCTCCTCAATCACTACAAACAGCTCTACTTGGTACTGCCTACGCACTATTGTTGCTGGACTCTTTCTTTACTCCGTTCTTCTCATCTGCAATCTTCTTCTGGCACTCGTTCTGCTTGTGCCCTGCCTTGTTGCAATAGAAGCACTTGATCTTCTTCTTTTTCCTTTTGTCCTCTGAAGAAGATGGGTTATTAGAGTCCTTACCCTTACCTTTCTTTGATCCAGCCGAGAAAGTTGAATCTTCTCCAGTCCTCATCTTTTGACACATCTCCTCCTCCAAAAGCATCACGCTGAAATCCTCAAAGTTGAGGGGAGGATTTCTATTCTATGTATTTAGCGTCGTAACAAGGCCATCGTACTTTGGCAAGAGAATTCGTATGCACCTTCCTGCTAGATCCTCGCTAGTGATGGTGATGCCAATTGCAGTCATCTGATCGCGCAGACTCTTCATCCTCGTGATGAACTTCTCTGTTGTTTCAAACTCAGACAGTTTCTGGTTTGTGAGTTGAGTCTCCAGATTCTGAATCTGCATCTGATTTGTGGTCTCATACTGATTTTTCAAGATCATCCATGCCTCCTCCGCTGTGGTGACGTTGAATTAACGACATGACAGAATCACTTACACTGCAGACAATAGAACACAGCGCATCTGCATCTCTTCTTGTCCACGCGAGAATCTTATCTGAAATTGGTACTATCTATTGTCCTGCATTGGCTGGATCCGGCCTCGTGACCGGCTTCACATCCACCCCAGTAGCAGTATCCCAAAGCTCGTATGCGCTCAATATGGCCTTCATCTTGAACTTCCAGAGTGGGTAGTTAGAGCCGTCCAACTTTCTGCTTTCACCGAATGGTGGGATTCAGAGTCTTGCGGGCTGAGCCATCTCTCACAATTTGCTCGCAAATAGAAACACACTACCAAATCTTCTTGCTAGAGTCCAAGCTCTAATACCATGTAAGAAAACAATACAACATCTGTGCTCAACAGATGACAGGATCTCGTATGCAAGAGAGAAAAGCTAATAGTATGGAGAATAAAAAATTTGATTAACTGTAGAACTAGTACAATAGATGGCGCTGGCCGTGCGCTCCTGTGTGAGAAGTTTTGATGGCGTGCTGGAAACAGTAGAGGATAGAGGCTAGATGTTGCTGATAGCTAGTGATGATATATGGACCTTATGGGCTTGCTCTTATATAGAGCCCAGTCTACCATGTCAAAAATGGCCGACGCCCTTTTCTGGTCCAGTCAAATGTCCGATGCCCTTTTCTGGCCCAGTCAAATGGCCCATGCCCTTTTCTGGCCTAGAGCCATCTGGGATCTTCTGGTGCTCCAAACGATCCCCACAACCTGAGGGTGGGCTGCCCCAGGAAATGCTCCATCTACCCTTAGTGTAGTCAATCATGGAATGCCTTCCCGCACTTGCATGTAACCTAGTTGGCAGTGTGCCAACTCTATCTAACGCCGTCCAGCCATCAGGCCACACATGGCCTCCATCTGGTGTCTAAACCATGTTCTACCGGGTACCTAGCTACTCTAATGCCTTCTCCTCATTTGGGGGGCTCACAGGTACTCATCACATGCTCTTTTTCCAAGGTCCAGCACCTCTATGTCTGAATCTTTAGCTTCTAATTCACCAAGTAGATTCAATCGTGGACCATTTGGGCATTCATTCTTGTAATGCACTTTTTGATTGCATCCATGGCAAACCACATTGGCACGATCCCGTGGGGGTCAATTAGCACGATTCTTCATGTTTATTACTTCCAATTGTAAGTCATTGAGAGCTTTAACAAACCCATTAATAGCTAGATCTTCGGATGCATGATGGGGAGGAATGGGAAGTATTGGAGCCTAGGAAAAAGAAATTGGGATTGAGGTTGCATTGCAGGTGGAGGAAAACCTTGATGGGGCAGTTGGGAATAAGGAGGGGATGGATGGTGAGAAGGTCTAGCTGATGAAGGGGGACAAGGATGAGCAGGTGGATGATGGAGAGGTGGCATGACGCTCTTCTTGGAAGCAGGGCCGGAGAGTGCCTTGTCAACCTTCTAAGCAATCTCTTGCGCCTCTGCCATAGTCATAGGCTCTTCATACTTCAACTTCAATTGGAATGCATCTGACGATCCATTGGTCAAGCAACTTAGCAAGTAAGTGGTCATTCCTAATTGGAACTCTTCATTATCTGATTGCATGGCAATTAGAAGATCAAGTAGCTCAATCGCCCACCAGTCCACATACTATCGCACTGACTCTCCCTTTGACTATCCTAAATTTGCCACCAACAGATGAACATTCTCTGTTAGATCGTCGTAACACCACTACGGGCGCTACCATAGGAGGGGACGGCCTTTGGCTCACCACCCAGCCATAGAGGAAGAATGAGGATTGCCCCTCATCCCCCAGGCTATATAGTGTGTGGTTTGTCGTCCACACTAGCTTGGCCGCCCATGACTCTGCATGGGCGTCCTCTCCCAATGAACCCCGGATATCCACGTCCTTGGCCATCCGGTCTGCTGTTAGTCGTCACAAGTGTTACAGCCTACGTGACATTACCCCCCCTTAAGAAGAGTTTTCATTCCTCGAAAACAATTGGGGAAACCTCTTGGAAATTGCACTACGACGTTCCCAGGTAGCTACCTCCTCATCCCTATCTGTCCATTTAACAAGTACCTCCTGGTACACTTTATGTCGGGTTTGTCTGTCACGATACTCTAGAATCTTTTCAGGTTCATGTGGTATCTTTGGTAGCTCTATCAAGTCCACCAAAATCTCTGGAGAAATTGCGTTCTCTAACCCATGAACTGATTTCTTCAGTTTACTGACATGGAAGACAGGATGGACTTGAGAACTCTCCAGTAACTCAAGTTTATATGCTACGTTCCCAATCTTCTTAAGGATTTTAAAAGGACCACAATATCTCGGAGAAAGTTTATCACACTTTTTCGTTTTCATGGTTTCTGACTGTGCAGGAACCTTAAGGAATACAAAGCCACCTTCTGCAAAGGTCACCTTTCTACGTCCTTTATCCACATAAGTTTTAGCGTGATCCTGAGCGCTACGAATGCTCTCACATGCGGCTCTGAGCATATCATTCATATCTTCAAGAAAATCCTTGATAGATTGAATCTTCGCCTTTTCTAGGCCTACAGCCAATCGGAGATCTCGGCTGGAATCCATACATTAACATGAATGGTGTAAATCTAGTCGTCGCTGAGTGTTTGGAGCTCTTATAGGCAAACTCCAATAAGGGCAAGTACTCTTCCCAATTAGATTGCTTCTTACTAACATAAGAACACAACATATCCTCTAGAATTTGGTTCTCTTTCAATTTGACCATCAGACTTCGGATGATCTGCCGTACTCATACTCAGAGTAGTATCCAACTTTTTGAAGACTTCCCTCCAAAAATGACTTTTGAACTTTCTATCTCTATCCGACACTATATCTGCGGGGTAGGCCATATAGCTTGTAGAGATGTTCAATAAAGAGTTTTGCCAACTCTGGCATTTTAACATTTTTCTTCGTGGCGATAAACTTTGCCATTTTAGTTAACCTGTCCACTACCACCCACACTGAGTTATTCCCTCGACTCGTCTTGGGTAAACCGGTAATGAAATCCATGGAAATGCTTTCCTATTTTCCCTAAGGAATCTCCAGCGGATGGAGTAGTCCTCCAACCTTAAGACGTTTGTGTTTATTGACCTAGCACACTTACTGCATTTCAGCACATAAGTCTGGACGTCCTTAAACAAACTAGGCCAATAAAATTGTGTTTTTACTAGTGCATGGGTCTTCTGAATCCCGGGATGACCCGCACTTGGACTATCATGACTTCCTTCAAGAATTTGGACCCAAAAGTCACTAATAGTTGGTACACATACTCTACCCTTGTAGAGTAAGTACCCGTCGTCAATGGAGTAATTAGCATATTTCTCCCCCCGACGAAGTTTATCACTCCCCTTTGAAGCCGTGGCAGTCAAAGGTGATGAAGGGCCTACGTCAGAGCTCTCCGGGCTGCTCCAAACTATACCCAGAAGACACGGCTAGTCTCTCCGGACTAACTCTCACTTCCCTTCTTGTTGCACCTTCCGCCAGTCTCTCCGGACTAGCAATCCGTGCCAACGAGGGAGGTGGTCGCGTCTGTGAAGTGCGTATGCATACAGCGCGCCAGACCTCTGTAAAAGATGGATCGTGCTCACATAAACCACGTAGTGACTCCAAGAAATCATTCTTGAAGACTGTGAAACTAAGCTCATTAATCTGTGGCATGCGACTAAGTGCATCTGCCACCATGTTATACTTACCTTTCTGGTAACGTATCTGAAGGTCAAACTCCTCTAGAATCTCCGCCCCCGAGCTTTTCTACCCTTCAGTTCATTTTGAGTTGAAAGCCATTTCAGACTTTCATGGTCCGTTCGGACCTTAAAAGAAGCACCATATAAATAGTGTCTCCACTTTTTCAGTGCATGAACGATCGCTAGTAACTCTCACTCGTAAGCCAAGTAGTTATGCTGCGCACGATCTAACTTTTTACTCTCAAATGCAATTGGGCATCCCCTTTGCATAAGTACGACCCCAATGGCCTCATTACTAGCATCTTTTTCCAAAACAAACAGCTCATTTGGATCGACAATAGTCAAAATAGGTGCAGCTGCTATACGGTCACCTTGAGCCTATCAAAGCTATTCTGTTTGCCTTCCCCCCAACTCATGCTTTTAGTTTTTGACCGTAATTGGTCAGTCACAACGGGACTGTGATCTTCGCATAGACCTTCACATACTGTCGGTAGAACCCCGGCATGCTAAGAAAAATCTATAGTTCCTCGAGATTCTTCGACGTTGGCCATTAAAGAATAGCCTCTGCTTTTTCTGGCTCCATCCGCGTACCATCGACGGATATAATATGGCCAAGGTAGTGAATTTCTGTTTCAAAAAATTCACATTTGCTCTTCTTTGCAAATAGTTTGTGCTCTCGCACAACTCAAACACTAGACGCAAATGCTCTATGTGTTTTTTCTGTGTCTTACTGTACACAAGAATATCATCTAGGAAAACTACTACGAATTTTCCCAGATATGGACGTACAATGCTGCCCACCACCAGCGTGTCATAAACGTTGCTGGAGCACTGGTTAGCCCAAATGGCATAGCCAAAAACTGAAAATGCCCGAAATGGGTCCTAAATGCTGTCTTCGTAGCATCTTCTGCTTTAATTCTAACTTGATGATACCCTGATCTCAGGTCTATTTTTGTGAAGTATCTCGATCCATAGAGTTGATCAAACAACTCATTGTTCTTAATCGTTATCTGATTAAGAGCCCTATAGTCTATGCACATCCGCATAGATCCGTCTTTCTTCTTTACCAGAAGAATAGGCGATGCCCACGGACTTGAACTAGATGATACCCTGATCTTCGTAGCATCTTCTGCTTTAATTCTAACTTGATGATACCCTGATCTCAGGTCTATTTTTGTGAAGTATCTCGATCCATAGAGTTGATCAAACAACTCATTGTTCTTAATCGTTATCTGATTAAGAGCCCTATAGTCTATGCACATCCGCATAGATCCGTCTTTCTTCTTTACCAGAAGAATAGGCGATGCCCACGGACTTGAACTAGGCCGAATAAAGCCTTTGTTCAAATATTCCATCAATTGTTTTTCCACCTCCTGTGCCTCGGAGTGGTTTAATCTATAAGCAGGTTTGCTTATAGGTTTTGATCCTCGCATAACTTCGATGCCATGGTCTACTTCTCTAGATGGTGGTAAACCATTTGGCAAATCATCAAGAAAAACATCCTGAAATTCCTCTAATAAATTCATTAAAGTATCTACGTACTTTTTCTTTAATGTCTCTTTCACCTTGGATTTTTTCTTGTTTGAATCGCATGCATGCCAAATAGGGTTTTCAAAAAGTGGGTCTCGTCCAAGGCTATTTTTTTTCCTTGTTTGTCTACGCAAACATCATTTACAGTTTCATCTACGGAAACAGAATTTAAAAGAGGGTAACAAGCATATACCTCTGCTATCTGGTCTCTACGGACCGCTGTGCGCACCTCCTGCAGGGTAATGACTCTGCCTCCATGCTCAAAACGTAGCGTATTATGTAGGTAATTTCGAGCTAGACTAGGGCCCAAGCCATACAGCCACTCCCTGCCTAGATATATGTCTGCTCTGGCTAAGTGCATGACCTGAAAGTCAAGCAGAGCCTCGTAGTCCTGCATAGATAATGGGACCCCCAATACTACGGTATTCCATACCGTTTTGTCATATCCGTTGGCTAGGCCAACAGTATACTCATGATCACTCCGGGTCGTCTCAGTCAACCCCAACTTCTTGACTAACGAGTAGTTCAAGAAGTTGTGGCTAGCTCATCAATAAAAACTGTGACTCTATGGCCACTTATGGTGCCATACATGCGCACCATGTCATGTGGACCTACAGTAGGCTTCCACATCGCTGGTGTCACTGAACAAGCGTGATGCTCATCACAATGACACACTGTCACCTCTCTGAACTCTGCGGAATTGAGAGGGAGTCTCTGCACTGTATGCAACTGCCTAGAAGATTTACTATCTTTTTTGGGCTCGTTACCACTGGTGCTGGCTTTAGGCTTTGGACAGTCAGCCTTCGTGTGCCCTACATCGTTCCAATTAAAGCAAAGATTTTCCTTTCGTGCTTTAATATACTGCTCTTTCTTTTGGATTTCGTTGTCTCTTTTCTTCCTGGATGGTCGCGGTTTTTTAGACCAATGACCACCCTGTCCTTCCTGGTCCATCCTATCTCCCTGCTTAACACTGCGGAACCCTTTTCTTTTAAGTCCTGACCTCCTCTTCTCACTACCCTCGGCCCTGCTCGAACCACCACACGCGCACTACGACGCTTGATGTCATCAAATATCTGCGCATACTTAATTGCCTCTGCTAAGTCTTTAGGCTGTAAGGGCTCTACGTACTCAAGGTAATCATCTTTGAGGCCTCTTTTAAAGCCTCGCAATGTCTGGAATGCATTGATCCCCTTTAGCTTGAGTACTATCTCCCTATAGTCTAAGATGTATTGAGTCAAGGATTTGTTCTCCATTCGAGCACTTGTCCCATAACTCCCAGCTTCTCTCCGCCTCATTAACAGGCAAAAACTCTT
Source organism: Cibotium barometz (assembly GCF_041138505.1). NCBI lineage: Eukaryota > Viridiplantae > Streptophyta > Polypodiopsida > Cyatheales > Cibotiaceae > Cibotium > Cibotium barometz. Next base: position 34,832,671 of record NC_141074.1, on the reverse strand, counting down.
TTCGAAACATCGTTTCAAACTCCGTCCAAGTGGCAGGACGAGTTGTCAAACTCATCCACCACTTGTACGCTTTACCACGGTTAATGAGAGGCTAGCCTCTACGGGCTGTATCCGACTAGGCTGCTGTCGCAGCGCGTGCAAATCTGACCACTTCGCTAGAAACATGTTGACCGAGTCCTTGTTTCTCTCCTTCTTCTCGCCACACCAAAACTAGGCGGCTTTAAGTCTTTTAATAACAACGAAGCTGTCTCTACTACGGACGGCCCCGCAGGCGCTTCGGCCTGTACTCTTGCAACCACTGGCGAGGCTATGCTCACCCGTGCCGCACGAGCTTAGCTACCACGAGGAGTCAAAGTACTAGCCGAGGCAGTTGCTGTCAGTGCATCTAATCGTGTGGAGATGCTCTATAGTAGCATCGTGAATGACTAAGTCACCTGGACTTTACCCATATTGTTCAATTTTGTATTAAGATATTTAAAAAGTCCACTGGAGAGCTCCGTCTCTGTCAGGATATCAGCAGGGTCTAATAGGTCATAATCTTCGTCGTCACATTCCAAGAGGTCTTGCTCGGTCCCCTCGGCAACATCGGTGTTCATGTCATCTGGCTCATCGGCCAGAAAGGGGTCATCTGCTACTACTGTTTCGCTACTCCGAGATGCTTCGATCTGAGAGAAAGGTGCCTGCTACAACTCATAATAAAAAAATTTAATCTCCTCGGGATCCTATGCCTGAGCCACCTAGGATTATAATCCCTCCACTGTCGGGAGAGAGATGTCGTTGTTTTACAAAAAAAAAACAAAAAATAAAAATTTATTTTTTCTCACTGAACATCGTTCGTTGGATAAAATAAAAAAAATTAATGGCCGCCTGTGGACCGCCTGTGGGTTGGCCACCTGTTGTTGTGGGCAGGCCGCCGGCTGTGGCTGCGTCGGTCATGGCTGGCCGCCCGTCGTGGCTGTGGCTGTGCCTGGTCGTGGTGGCTGGCCACCAGGTCTTCGCCCCCTTAAGAGGGTTCGTCCAGCTGGCTGGCCGCTTGGGCTCGTCCTTACCCCCTCTGCACAACGGTTCCTCCATTCCCAGCTGGCTAGCCGCCTAGGCTGGTCTTCGCCCCCTCTGCATAGCGGTTTGGCGTTCTCTCTCTTCTCAGTCGACGCCACTCTCTCTTTGCTAGACGAAAAGCTTCTCTTTTGCAGACAAGCTCCAAAGCAAAAAATGACATTGCTTACCTGCAACAATGGAGCGCTTTGGTGTGTTCGTCGGAGAGAGAGAGAGAGAGAGAGAGAGAGATCTTCCTTCTAGTTCTGGCTGCCTCCCTCCACACAGTCGATTGTGGAGATAAGGATAAGAGTTTTTCGAATGGTTGAAAACCATTGAGTGGGCTCTGGTCCCCGGTCACGCACGGACCCTGACCCAATCGAAACTCACGCTCTGATACCAATGTTAGATCGTCGTAACACCACTACGGGCGTTACTACAAGAGGGGACGGACCCAGCCATAGAGGAAGAATGAGGATTGCCCCTCATCCCCCAGGCTATATAGTGTGTGGCCTGCCGTCCACACTAGTCTGGCTGCCCATGACTCTGCACGGGCGTCCTCTCCCACTGAACCCCGGATGGCCACGTCCTTGGCCATCCGGTCTACCGCGCCGTCAGTCACCATAGGCACGTTACAACCTCTGTGACATTCTCGCAATCCACCTCTGTCTGGAAATGCTCCACCATTGCTACAAATAGCCTCAGCCAACTTTGTTGTGTAGCCTTTGATTGCTTCTCATACCAAACTTGTGCAAGGCCCTCTAGAAAGATTGGTAGGATCACTAACCAATGGCCTTCTGTCAAGAAAGTCAAAAAGACACATTTGTGTTTAAATGCAACAAAGTACTCTTTTGGATTCTCATCCATCCTCCCACAGAATACGGGGATGTCTGCCATTGGGAATGGGGAAAAACAAAGAGTAGCGAGATGAGGTTTATCTATTGTCAAACAATGGAAAGATGTAGCTTTAACTAAAAACTAGGTGAAGATACATCCACAACGCACACATAAGCAAGGTAGGGTGTAATTGGCGTATTGTGGTACAGTGTTTGATATGAATTTTCAGCATAGGATAGCTCATAAACAACCTTAGGATCAAATCTTATTGGTCGAGGCATGATACTGCATTCATCTAAAACTGATCTTTACAGGCGAGGATTAGGAACACAACATTGCACGAGGTTGTTCATCAAATCAAACAAAAATGCCATGACAAGTGTCAACAATTGGAGAGCTTGCACATCACCTTCAACTTCTTCCAACTCTTCTAACTACCATGCTATTTCTTCAAGGGGTGTGCAATTTAGCATCCTTCTTTTGATGATCGTTTGAAGTCGGTAAACTCGCATTAGATATGCATAATTCTTTGTTTCTCGATGACCACAACCTTTGCACTCCTTTTATAAATGATTACTCATTCATGGCTTGTGGCTTTGTTGAGGCAGTGCTACCACTTATTTCATGCATGATCAAAGTACAAGCTTCATGTGCCAAGAAATCGGCAACTAAATTTTGAGATTGAGGGATATATTGAATCTTTACCTTAGCAAATTGTTTGCAAGTTCCAATGCTTGTTGATGTCATGGAATCAAGCCTTCACTCCGTACTTTCCACCTTCCACTAACTTGTTCACACACAAGTTGAGAGTCTCCTCGCACTTGCAGTTGTTGGATGTGATGTTCTTGAGCTTTCTGCACCCAAAAATAAGTGTCGAGAGTACTCAGCTTGGTTGCAAGTGCTTGCAGGCATGGACATGCCTGCAAGTGCTTGTTACAGGCATGGACAAGCTATAACAATATACCTCACCCCCCAGTAAAGCGAGCTTTACACCTGCACCAGCAACTTTGGTCGAGGACTTGTATGCTCCATCAAATTGCAAAATCCAAGATGCCATTACACCAAAACCAAAATGCAGACATCCCAAGTTTTCCCTGCAGTAGTCCAAGATGGGAAGGAGAGGATGAGGAGATCTCAAGTCCTCTCTGCAAGACGTTTGGCACCAAAGAGGATAACAATGCATTGTTAGTGATTAGTCTTCAATCCAAACAATATTACAACATGTAGCTCAAAATGCGGTTGAAAAGGTTGGTTAGGTATATGGATTTCTCAGACGGAATAAAACCAACCATAGCCAATTCCTAAGAACCATTGAAGTGAAATTGAAAAGAAATCATTCAAAATGAGCTTGTCCACAAGTATTAACAAGCAAATGCACAAGATCTCCCCCCAGTATTCTGGGTCAATCCAACCTTGGAAGAAGGTTACCCTTTTGATCACATCGGATGCTGCAAGAAGCTCAATGAGGGTGCAAGTTGAACCATCCAAGATGAATAATCTCATTCGTCATCTCCTCGAGAAAGGTGCTCGATTATGATGTGTTGAAGATCGATGTGGAGATCAAAGAATAGATCACGCCAATTGGTTCTAATGACATGCTTGGGCCTAAGCACCAAGTCCTTGAACTCGTTGAGAAGTGACATAAATATTCGCTCTCCACATGTTGCGTGCGTTGAAGGAGTGATCTTGCAAATTTTCAAAATCTATTTTGATATTTGAAGAGAGCACATAGAATAAAGTACTTTTGTTTTTTATAGCATGAGAAAAGTCCACGGTTAGAAAGTTGTGATTCCAAGAGCCTCAACATATAAGCAATATCTTCATAATTAAATCACTACTTACTAGTTGGCCTAGTGGTAAGGGAGCTTTTTGCCATTAGGGAGGTGACAGGTCTTGGATTCAAATCCCACATTAGGAATTTTTGAGGTCATTTTTGGGCCTTGTAAGGAAGTTTGATCGGAATATTCCCTCCAAAAAGGGGCACCGAATAAAATTTTTGCAAACAAACTCCAAATTTGTCGGACCTCACATATTTAGATTCTACTCTTCAAAATCTATCCATTGATATATAACACGATAGGGTTCGGAGAAGGGACAAGATAGATACCTAGAAGATTCCTTTTTGCCTGGGGAAGATTCACGTAACGATAGGGTTCGGAGAAGGGACAAGATAGATACCTAGAAGATTCCTTTTTGTCTGGGGAAGATTCACGTAACGTGAATCTTCCCCAGACAAAAAGGAATCTTCTAGGTATCTATCTTGTCCCTTCTCCGAACCCGTAACGTGAATCTTCCCCAGACAAAAAGGAATCTTCTAGGTATCTATCTTGTCCCTTCTCCGAACCCTATCATGTTATATATCAATGGATAGCTTTTGAAGAGTAGAATCTAAATATGTGAGGTCCGACAAATTTGGAGTTCGTTTGTAAAAATTTTATCTGGTTTCCCTTTTTGGAGGGAATATTCCGATCAAACATCCTTACAAGGCCCCAAAATGACCTCAAAAAATTCCTAATGCTCCTACAGTATATAAAAGGAGAGGAGAGGATAAGATAAGAGAAAGAGAAGAAGATAAGGGGCACGAAAGGTATGAATGTGGGCACATAATTCTTTTCCCCTCCACGAATGCGCGGACATACAGTTGCAACCACACAGAACAAAGCTGCAGTCGTAGTCGCACACAACACATCCGTGCGCACGGACACACAATCATGAAATTGCAGTCGAACCCATGTACGATGGTCGTAGTCACCTCACACGACCATGAAAATGCCATTGTCGAGTCATAATTCAGCTAAGCAATTCATCATAGTCGTAGTCTCGCACTTCATGGTCATGTGGAGCGATTTTTTTTAAAAGTGCCGCTAGCCATGGAGATTTCGCATCCCAGTAGCCACACCAAAAATGTAGGTGACCCTACAATGCACCGTGGGAATTTTTTTAATGCATATCTCTCTAATTTTTGATAGACCATACCATTGTGTGCACAAAATTATGTCTGATGTTGTGTTTGAAGGTCTGAAGACTTCAAGAGGTAAATCATTAGGAAAGTAGGTCAGACTACCAAACTTGTGTCCAAGATGACATGTTTTTGGCCTCTCAAAAGTTTGGGCAACGAGACAAAGGTGGACACCCCTAGCTTACAACCAACCTTCATCAACAAAGAGTGATGCAGATCATGGGAGAGAATACACAATATCTAATCCATCGCGATCCAATTTCGTTCCACACTTGATTCTACAATTGCCAATTGGAAACCCTTGAAGTTTCCTTAGAAACAAGATGCTGGTAGATCACACCTTCAGTTAAATCTCAAACCATTTCCTAAACTCCTATTCTCTAGAAACATGACCCATAGAGGAAAATAATAAGCTATAGGCGTGTAGACTCTCATATATATTGCACATGTGATTTGAATAGGTCCCTGAAATACCTTGTTCCTTTGTTTAGCTCTCTTTTATTGATGCTCATGTCTACTTCAATGCTTGCTCTTAAAAGTTCTAGTCTACTTCAATGCTTGTAGGTAAGCTCTAGTAAATTTCTCGTAGGAGGAGGACAACTATTTTGTGACAAAAAAGATAGATTTTACAAGGCCCATTTCCCCCCCCTCTCTCTCTCTCTCACACACACACACGCACGCCTGTGCGTACATTGATAGAATCATAGATCATACGTTATAGCATGTGTTCGATTATTAGTGTCAAGTTATGAACTTCAATGACTCATTCATGAGTTGATCGGACGTCATATAAGCTATAACAAGCATGCATTTACTCATGCAAAAAAAGGTCAAATGTATTTAATTCATGCTATTTCCACAAATAGATGTAAATTTTGAAATTATTGTAACATTATATGCTTAATTCAAACTCTTTGCAAACAAAGACTAATTATATGAAAGTTTGGACTTATTACAAAACCCATTGCAAAACCAAAAAAAAGAGCACAAAACTCTAATGCATAACTCTTCCTTGTCTCTTTAAGTTAAATGAGATGGATTATGGAAGTTGAGGTTACAACGAAACAAAAGCTCTTTGTTCTTGAGGGAGAGAATTTCAAAAAGTGCATAAAGTATTATGGTTGATAAAGTTCTATGCATAGAAAATTATAGAAAAGAGTGCACAACAAGAGGGTTTATCATTCTCTTAGGGAATGGCTTGGGGGTTTCACTACCTGTAAACCCTATATACCGCATGCGTTAAAGATTGATTTCTTAAATCCCTTATCACTGATTATTTTATGATCAAAAGGTCCTCTTTTCTTCACAAGTATGTAAATATTTTTTAAATGGTTTTCTTTAAATCCATTGTTGAAAACATGATTTAAGGACGACTTTCTGTTAAGCTATGTGAGCCCCCAAGGAAGGGATTTGAACCTATTGTACGAAACATAATATTGATGCATAATACATATGTGCATATAAAAAAGGAATGAAGCAAATGTTGCCATGATCTTATTAAAAGATTTTCACATTAGAGTCTATGTACTTTAAAGGAAGGATAAAGGAAACCAGAAAGTGAATTACATAAACATGATAAAATGCAGATTCACAAGAGAAATAGTTTTGTGTACAAAGTTAGCATTGATGAGATGAATGATCAAAATGTAAAATGAACAATAAATTACATAATTTAATATTAAATTGTGAACATATTGTTTGTTACACTATGAAAATGAAGTAATATAATTGAAACATCTCTCTCTCTCTCTCTCTCTCTCTCTCTCTCTCTCTCTCACATGTGCGAGGGGAAAAGTTCCTACTACGTTAAAAATACTCTTCTCATTCTCTCTCTCACACACACACATGCCAGGGGAAAAGTTCCTTCTGTGTTAAAAATACTTTGAAAATGAAGTAATTCAATTGAAACCTCTCTCTCTCTCTCTCTCTCACTCACTCACTCACTCACTCACTCACTCACACACACACTCTCTCTCTCACACACACACAAAACACACACAGGAGGGGGAGTTCCCACTACGTTAAAAATACTCTTCTTCTTCTTCTTCTTCTCTCTCTCTCCCTCTCTCTCTCACACACACACACACACACACACACCCCTGTGCATACATTGATAGAATCATAGATCATAACGTCCACGAGTTAATTAAGCAAAAACGGGAGGGTTTGGCAAATCAGGGCTCCGAAAAGAAGAGAGTTCAAGAAGCCCATATCTTTGGAAGAGAAGCTCTCTTGGTTTGCAAGGCGACGTCTCAAATTAGCATACTGTGGCTAAGACAAGCCCATAGTAGTAAACACAAGAACATAACTGTAGACGATCGATGAAGTGTTTGTCGTAATCAAATGCAGGTATTGCGCACGACTTCATCTTGTTCTAGGCCTTCGTTGAAGGCTATGGCATTAGCAGATCACTTGCTCGTTGTTAGGACCACAATCCTCAATGAATAAAATGCGAGCTGATTCAATCACCATCTGTATTGGGTACGCCGGCCCAGCGTCTCTGTAAGCTTGCGTGCTCTCTAGATTCTCGTTCTGGAAGCATACCGTTTTGCTAGGCTCTTCATACACCCACCTTGGGAAGAAGATGGTTGTGTGCACCTCGCGCTTGTCCATGTCCACAAGCTTGCACACACAGGTTCCCGTAGGCTCCGTCCAAGAGATTTGATAACGGCGCTCTCCTTCGCTCACTTGCCTGATGCAAACTTGCTGATCCTTCACCCATCGACCTGCCACGAGTCCTGAATGAACACGATAATCCACCGTATTTTCGTTCTTGTAGTAAAGCTCGTACTTCCATCCGTTGCCGTAAATGTAGATTACATGTTTGCCAACGATTCCTGAGAGATCCATTGGAAACTCTGTGGTCTCTACTATCAGAATTCCCTAGCCAGGAAGCAGAAATTCAGAATGACAGACTTGACTAGCGGGACAATAATCTCGTGGTATAGAAATATTATAGTATGTGTAGCATCAATGCTCATTGATGAAGGTATCCCCTTGCAACAATCTCGTGGTACCTTTTGTAAAGCTGACTGAGTCACAGATCTTATCGAGTCTTGCAATTGCAAAAGGTCTTTCCGCAGTGGCAGTGCAAGGTTCAGTCAGGTTCATGTTGCTCAGCATATTAATAAGCATTAATATCCTCAGGAGCTTGAAGACGTGCAACGTGCAGGGATGGCGTGACGCTAGGAGACTACAAGACTGGGTGTATAAAACTCCGTAAATGTTTTCCTCATTTGGTAATTTACTGATCCTGAACTGTATAAAACTCCTCGAGTCCTTGTGATAACAGGTTACATTATTATATTTTATATAAAACTTCTTGAGGCATGCACTGCAGCTAGTGCGTGTCTGACGTAAAAAGCATCGTCGGCAAGCTCGTCTTATATTCGCCATCGCCGCCGACACGCAAACAAACACTTTTTACTTTGCTTGCTATGTCGTCGATCTGAACAAAAGTGAACGCTAACAGCTGTAGCTTCCTTCCTCGAAAGAAAGGCAAGCTGGACGTGTAGTTTTTACGTCCAGAAAACTGATCTACAATTGAAGCTCATTGTCTTCCTGAGCTGATATTCAAGAAATTCGAGCTCATCGTCTTTCTCAGTAGACGAATTTCGAGCTTTTCTGCACTTCGAGCTTCTCCTACACTATGAATACTCAGAGAAGCTCAGCTTTTTGCTCCTTCCTCTTCCTACTTGTCGTTGTATTCCTCAGTAGCTCTCCTCTTTCTGCACTTGCAGCTTACCAAAACTTCACCGTTGGCGATTCTACTGGTTGGACTTATCCCACTAAGAACGTCATCGATTATCAGAGTTGGGCAAATGGCCACAACTTCAGCCTCGGAGATTTCCTGCGTAAGTGATTTCTTCCTCTTTCATCTTCTTCTCCGTAGTTAAGCTCATCCTCAGCTCCATATTCTTACATGGCTCCACATATGTTGCCTTGATGATGCAGTTTTCAACTACTCCTTGCACCAGGACGATGTTATCGTTACCTACAACAAAACCGTCTACGATTCTTGTGATTACCTGGACAGTAACGATAACGATTATGAGGTCTGGGGCGAGGCTGGTACCTCCCAATTCTCTGCCATCCCTCTCGTTCAAACTGGCATGAACTACTTCTTCTCTGGTTCTGAGAATGGCGACCATTGCAAAGGAGGCATGAAGTTTGCCATCAATGTCTCTTACGGTGAAGGACTTCCGGCTAGTTTGATGATTCCTCCTCCGGCACCTACTGATAATACCCCTACTGATACGCCCTCCACAGACACTACACAAACTACTACGCCCTCCGGCACTAGCTCCGTGCCTAATTCTTCCCCCCTCAAGTTGATTCATGCCTCAGTTGCTACATTGCTTGCCCCATTCATGCTCTTGGGCGCCTTGATCTGATGCCGGACCTCTCTTCAGGTAAAGTTCCCGCAATTTCTTACTCCAGTCGTGCAGATCTTGCTCGGCTGCTATCTGCTTCCTCGATCTGCCCTGCCTCTGTGCTACATTTTACAAAGCTACCAGAAGCCTTGAGGTAAGGGCGTTGATGGTGTTACCGGTTTACTCTGCTTAGACTACTTGTCGATACCCGAGTTGGGAGTTGGTGAAGCGGCTAGAAAATGATCGCTCAGACACTGACCTTATTTGTACACCTATGGGATAAGAATGCGTCCTTTCTCTACGGTGCAGGATTTTCCCTCATCCTTAGGATTGTGATGCTTCACTTTAGTCTTTGGCATTTCCTGTTGACCATCAAGTGCAGAGGGTGCTCGGATGTAGTAGATTTATTGCATTCGTTTCCTTTTTCATGATTTGAAGTGTTGGGGTCAAAGTCTAACGAGCGTCCACAAGCGAAATCCTAGGTGTGTGCATTATGTTCGATGCAATTATGATACGATTTAGAGACGACTGCAGGGCACATTGTGGTCATCACTTGGAAAGTTGATGTGAGAGAGAGAGAGAGAGAGAGAGAGAGAGATGAATGGAAATAGTGTGAGAGAGAGAGAGAGAGAGAGATTAATGGAAATAGTGTGAGGACCTAAGGTGGATTTTGCTCTAGTTTTCCTTTAACGGATCAGGTCCTAAGGTGTTCCAAAGCCAGTCCTGTTCTTCACTCGAAAGATTTGGGTTGGACGGGCACAATGAAACTGTAGATCTATACCGAAAACTCTGTATGCACGATGAAGGTGTAAGTACGTGTATCAATGTTCCAGGCGAATGTCTTTGAACTTTTCATGTAAAATTCTGCTTTGCTAAGTTCTAACAGGCTCTATACTAACTTAGGGACATGGATTGTTGATATAGGATGGGACTAGCGTAGAATTGCGTTTCTATTCTTGTCCAGTTCGGATTAACCACCATCAAGCACCATTTCTCCACTTCTGGATCCATCCTCGACTCCAGCTCTCTACCATTTTCTCCATTTCTGAATCCTTGTCAGCTTCGGAGAACCAATTTCACGCTTGACATCAAATGCTCGAGCTCCCAATCCCTACCCAATCAGGTAAATAGCTCTTTCTATACAAGGCGGGCAACTCCTCCTCTTCAAATGTATTAGGGTATTGGATACCCATATTGAGGGCAAATGTTGCGAACTCTTGTAGACGGTCTTGGAACTCTAGTTGCACCTTCTTCAGTAGCATCTGGGCAGAAACTTTTGGGCCTCTTCCCTAGGTGCCTTGCCCGAGACGCAAATCCATTTTTTGAATATAGATGTGAAACAATGTTATTTACAAGTGTGTATGTAGAATTAAGTTTAATTTGTCATCACTCAGAGGCTGTGGTTATAAATGAAAAATGACTTAAATATGTCTATAAATATATTTTTTTAAAACTTTTAGAAAATTTAAAAACACAAAAAGATTATAATCAGAGAGTTTAAGCCTATGAGGAACCGCACCGACGCTTGCTTTTTGCAACCCACTACCGTAGTCTCTCCCTAGCATTTGATCGGTTGTATCCTTCAGTTCTTCTTGCATTAACAGTTTTCATTATTTGACGCCTAAGAGACAAATTACCGCGAGATTTCTGTCTTTTTTTGCCAACCAAAACGCGATAGAACCAGTTGAACATTTCATGGAGCGCATTACTCTTGACTTTGCCACCACCATGGCGAGTGCCCTTATAATACAGGGCCTTTGCTTGGTAATGTGATTTCTCCATGCCTTGATTGCTCCAAAGTGCTAAAGAGCCATATCTATCGAGAAAGTATGGCCCATGTGCATACAATATATGCTGCATAGAAAATTACAAAGACAAACAGTATGAAGAACATACTATACAAGGACACAAGAAATATAACATTACCATGTAGTGAGTAATGTGTGTTTCTCCCCATGCCTCGACCATTTCTTCTGTAAATCTATAAGTGGCTTGTTTAAGTGCCTCAATACCATGGTCATCCAGGTGAGGTCTCTCTAGAAGATCGACCATTTTATCACACGCCTCCCATACACCTGCACGTTTTAGGCCAAGCCTGGCATCATTTCCTCGATATGTTGTAACATCACATATCTTCTTCCAAATTTCAAAGTTAGTGTGGCTATAAGAACCCAAGTGGTTTGATAGCAAGTGTCTTGCCTTTGATCCACCCATGCAAATTTTATTAGGATTGTCTTGTGTAGGGTTTGATTTTTTATCCAAGACCACTGCTCCAGCATGTAGTCCAATAGAGGAAAGTACACCCTCTAGTGCACGTATTGACTCTTCTCGTCGATCTTTGGGCTCCATGTTCTAGACATAGTTTATGTGGAGCATCAACAGCTTATCCAAAATCCTAAGTCTTGCATGTAATGTGCACTCATGCACTTGACATAGTGGAATGTCCAAGATTGGGTTCCAAGCATTGTCCTCCTGGTCACGACTAGGTGGCTTACTCTGGTCACAACTTAATACGCCATTATGCCATACCTTTGATCCTTTCCTCTGTCCAGCATAAAAAACGATTGCTTTTTTTGCACCCACCTATTTTTGACTTTTGCCTTTGCTAGGTTGTTTCCCTTTTACTCTTGAGTCTAATGCTGTCTTGGAATGACAACAACAAACACATGAGAATATAGTATTCGCACCTATAGCATCCTCCACATGACGGTAGCCATCTAACATGTTCGCAATGTCTGAGTTTGCACCTTTTCTTGCCATGGTTACACTATATGGAGTTGGTAGCATGGGTCATAGAAGTCCTTTAGAACGATGACCTAGTGTAAACACCCTGTAAATGGCTTTATATCCCTTCCTACTGACACCAGCACTATCACATGCATCCATAATCTGTATGGGCTTACACTACAAGGGATCGGGCTCATACCCGCGCTCCTAGCCGCTAAAAATGACTTGTGAAAAAAAGTAGCAGGCCCGTGTATCAGCGCGTGTATCATCGCGGCCAGAGAAATGCGTGTAAAAGTGCGTGTATAGGACTGCGCAGACGCGCTAATACACGGGCGTATAGACGCGTTCTATCAGTTCAGATGCATTTAGACGCGTTGATACAAGCGTCTATACACATGTTTTGGGAATGTAGATGCGCTTATACACGCATATTTCTCAGGTTTGACGCATTTATACACGCGTGCTTTACAGATTTTCCGCATATATACACGCAAGTTTTAGCAATTTTGACACGTTTATACACGCGAACAGAGAGCAAAAAAAAAAATCCAGAGAGTGCTATTTGGTGCCTAAATGTTGTTCCAGCATTCCAGCACCCAATAACACTCTCTGGATTTTTTTTTTGTGCATTAGACCATCCACGAAGAACATATCCACGAGGAAGATTAAGACAAGAACGACATGAATGCATACATTGTCAATACACGATTCAAGACAGACATGAATATAATACTATCGATTCACGATTCAATATTACTATCAAAATTTCACACATATATACAAGGGAGTCCATATCTCGAAGTAGCCCATGGCTTCAGTTTACAAAAAAAATATACAACCACATCCTCAATATGGAATGTGATACTATAAGTCTGAGTACTACTCAAACCCAGATGATGACTCGGTGCTCCCTCCATGCTCAGATGAGCTCACATCGGTCGGAATGTCCGATGAGTAGTGCTCACGTCCACCCTCTGCAGTGGCGACGGGTGGATCATCAGCAGCTTGTGCCTGTTCAAGTAATATATAGTATATAAGTATATATATATGTAATTCAATAAACCAAAATCATTCGTTTAGAATTTTCAAGTACCTGTCGACCGTATGGTCTCATGGCTATCTCAAACTGCGCGTCCGTAATACGTCCCTTGGCTCTGAAGATGGCCCACGTGTCACGTCTGCTATGCCGACGAGCATATGCAGTATCATGGGTTGTGGGCTTCCTCCCCGTAACCCGTCGCTGTATCATAATCAACACAATTTGTAAGATTAAAACAATCATAGAATCAATGAATTAAGTAAACAATCAAATAAAGTGGCAAGATACGAACTCTGCCTCCCATGACTCGACGCCGCCAGATCCGAAATGCGAAGATCCAATGGTCTCCATCTGGATCCGTCATGCCTCCACATGCTGCCTGCTCTTCACGCCACCCTCTGCTCGTTTCTTTGCCTCCTTCCACTCGCGTTTGTGCGCAGTGGGGGCAGGTTTCTCGGCAGGATAGCAACCCGCAGCTACATTTAGCCAGTCATCGTACGCGAGTTTTTTAAGGTGAGATCTTTTATTACTTAAGATCTCCCTTATTCGGGTCCTTCCCCATATATCCGAGAATGTAGCATGTGGGGGATTGGGGTACCGACTATGTACAGCCTCTATCACCTCCCCAACTAATCGGCTATTTTGATCTTTAAATTTAATAAAATAATTTCTATACAAGTTTGATACTACCCCACGCATGTACTCCATTACCTCCCTCCCCCTTTCATCCATCACTATCCCGCCCCTATCTGTCACATCATAGCAGATCACTCTCTCTACCTCTCTCATCTCCTCCTCTTCCGAACTGTCTCCTCTAACTCTTCTCCCTCTATCTCCTCTCTCACCGCGTGCCCTACTACCTCCCCCACCACCTCCCCCACCAAAGCACCCGCCGCATCCTCCACTCCCACTCTTCCTACTACTACGGGTGGAGTCACGACTGGGGGATTGTCTACGTGACGGTGGCTGTGAGCCCTGACGTGACGGTGGCTGTGACGGTGGCTGTGAGCCCTGACGTGACGGTGGCTCCAAGGGAGCACGTGATGGTGGCTGTGAGAGTGTGCGTGAGTGTGTCTAGGATGAGGTATGTCTCCTCGGTGGACGTGGAAGAGGAGAAGCTGCATGCCGTCTCGTCAGACTCGTAGGCATAGACGGCACTGGAGTGCCCTGGATACTCGCGGTAGGGGTATAGACACCAGGCATGGAAGGAGGGGGATGGGCATACATGTACTCTGTAAGCTCAACTAGACCAGGATGGCGCCCAAAATGATTTAGCATCTCCATCAGCCAATTGCTGTACGCAAATGGATCGGATGAAGAAACTGGAATATCCATGAAGAATCTGCAAAAATAATCCTCATGTACATCATGGGCTGTCTCTTGACTCACACAAATATCATCATTCAAGTCACCTATCAGCCTGCAAACCATAGAAACAGGAAATGCAGCGTCCAGAAACGCGTGTATACACCCGTCAAAAAATGCGTATATACACCCGTCCATAAACGCGTGTATCTCCGCATGAATAGACTATGCAGACAGGATACACGCGCTTTTACACGCGTTTCTACATGCGACCTGCGCAAAAAAAATTTGAAAGGGACCGACTCCGACAATGTGTCCTTATAAAAGGTCCACTGTCGCCCCTGTCAGAATTGTTCACCCAAAATCGTGTGCACAGAAGCAAAAGGACGGAGACAAACCCAAAAAGCAAAGAGAAAATAGCATAAACAAATCTGAGGAAGGAGACAAGGCAAAGGACAAAATGACTCACCTCTGAAAAAGTGAGTCTTCTTTCTTGGTCGGCTTCCTCTCATGTGTGCTCCTTCTCTTCTCCCTCCTTGCACTTAGGTTTCGTTTCTGTTGGAAGAGGCGAAAACGAAAAAGAACAGTATTGTTAGTTCAAAATCTTTATTTGGGGAAGGCGGGCTATTTTTAGTTTAAACAGAGCGTCGCGTTTATAAACGCGTGTATGTTCACGTGTATGAGAATTTAGCTGCGTTTATACACGCGTTTTGCAAGAATTACCCACATTAATACACGTGATTTTTAGGAAATAGCCGCGTTAATACACGCGATTTTTAGGAAATAGCCGCGTTAATACACACGATTTTTATACTTTCATTAAAAACATATTATGATTTTGTGTTTTCTGGTTTGTACATAGGATGTCATTAACCTCCTCAAGTAGTTCTGGGGAAGATGAGACAATGCGTCATCGTAATCGCGATGTGTGGTTGGGACAACGGATCAAATGTATGTGTAATCGATGTCAAGGATGCATTGTACGAACACGTCGAATTACCTTGAATCACATCTCCATGTATGGAGAATGGAATCAAGCAGGTTTAGAGGTGAGTAGATGTAAATTGATGGTATTCAAATGACTCATGGTATCCAAATTAAATTAATAGAGTTGTAATATATAAACTCTAATTAAAGCAGGATGCAGTACCACACCCTAACATAGTGCCCTACGCGCGACGAGAGCACGCAAAGTGTCAACGAGATGATGCTGGAGCTTCAAGATCTATTGTCAGAGATGAGTGGGAAAGGGATAACAATAGCCCTGCACCCCACGAAGTTGTGGAAGAGGAAGTGCTTGATGATATGGTGCGGAATCTTTTTAAGGATGATCCCAAAGGTATGGACGACGATGATATAGAACAAGAGCATCTTTACAAGGCTTCATCGACACCGGTTTTTGAAGGGTGCACGTTCTCTATTTTGCGTGCTTCACTTGAACTACTCAATATACAAACAGTTTATGGATGGAGCAATGCAAGTCTTGACGCATTATTGAAGTAAGCATTCTAACTTACAAATTTGAATTAGTGGTTTAAGGTTTAGGATTTAAGTTTAAGACTAATTATAATTGATGATATTGGATGCAGGCTATTATCAAATATGCTTCCAAACGGAAATAGACTACCCACCTCAAGAGACATAGCGAGGCGCTATGTGACATCTCTTGGAGGATTGGATTATGATCGCATATATGCATGCGTCAATGATTGCATTCTCTTTCGTGGGACGCATAAGGAGGCTCAACATTGTCCCACTTGTGGTGAAGCAAGGTATAGAACAGATATGAAGAGTTTTGATGTACCTCGTAAAGTCTTGCGACACTTTCCTATAATTCCTCGCATCAAACACATGTTCAAGTGCAAATCCATAGCAGAGCTCATGTCATGGCATTCCTCACATCGATCGGATGATGGCATTCCTCACATCGATCGGATGATGGCATGTGGAGAATTCCCGCAGACACTCCTGCTTGGAAGCATATTGAAGATGAGTGGCCCAGCTTTAAAACAGAGCCCAGAAACTTGAGACTTGGCCTAGGTATGGATGGAGTGAATCCATTTGGTTTCAAAAGCACCGCATACAGCGTGTGGCCAGTTGTGTTGGTGAATTACAACCTTCCACCATCAATGGCGATCAAGAAGGGACATCTTATGTTATCCCTTCTAATTCCAGGGAAACATAAAGTCAAGCATATGGATGTTTATCTTGAACTGTTGATTGATGAGTTGGAGCTCTTGGTCAGGTGGACAGCTCTTTGCCACGACTATGGAGCAATGAAGAGGACTTGAGGATGACCTCTATTGTGCCTCAAGGAAAAGGACAGAGTAAAGTAATTGACAGAACATTGATTGATGATCTCAATTTCACTTGCATCCTTAATAGTGATGTGATGAGCAGATGGGTTACAAGATATGAGGATGCAAAGACAAAAAGGCAAGCAGAAAGAGCTCTCTTTCGGAGTCAACATGGCTCTCGTAAGGCGTACCCTAAGCATCTAGCAACACTTCCGAATGATATCCATGTTGATTGGTTGCATGAGGAAATGGAGAGAGCAGAGAGCGACGAGGGGCTGCATATCACGGCGGAAGAATGGGAGTATGCACCAGGATGCATGTTAAAGGTACATAGAACTAATGTTTTGCATTAGTTGTAAGTGATTTGCTTTTAATATTTATTCACATTGCTTACACAAATATTGCTTCTATTTTGGTCTAGTGCACTATGTTCAATGCTATATGGTGTGAAGGCAAGCATTTTCGAACACAAAGAATTGATGAAAAGAGGAATACACAAGATTGCGGTGTCATTAGTAGCTTTGAGGGAACTAATGGAAAAATGGATGATTATTGTGGCATAATCCAAGACATATTTAGGCTTGACTTTCGTCGCTTCTTTGTGTATATTTTGGATGTCAAATGGCAAATGAACGTGGTGGAAAAAGGGCCTGATGCAACGATAAAACGCCATGCAAGTGGCTATGTAACTATTGACTTTACAAAGTTTTGGAAAACAAAGAAAGATAGGCTCGTATTGCCACAACAATGTGAGCAGGTATGCATTTTTTTACTAATGTGTTTCATGTACATATATATCTAAGCTCGCGTACCCCTTGACTTTTGATATGCTAATTAGTTACTGTAGTATGTGTATTTGAGTAGGTTATCTATCTACCAATGGTGCATGACATTAAATGGTGGTACATCATCCCTATTGCACCACGTTCCAAAGTGATGTATAATACATTCACTGATATGGAGCATATGGAGGATGTAACAAGCCGCAATGAAGATGATGTCGAACATGTCAATGAAGATGTTGTGATCGATGATCAAGAAATAAGAGATGATCATGATAATGAGGATGAGCGTGCCATTTCTCATGATCATGAGAATGACCCTACCATTGAGGATAATGGTGATGGTGATGTTGATGAGGATGATCAGGACATCGATACCATTATCAATGGAGTACAGAATATCGATAGTGGAATAAATTTAATCGTAGCCTTACAAATTGATCAAATGGATATTGATGTTGATCGTTTGGTAAGGATGGATCTTATTGAAGATGAGATCGAACCCTAACCAATCCGTCACTGTATCGTTCTAAATTGATGATATTTCTATTGTATTTGTTGTCTTTTAATTATCATCTCATATGCATGATTTATTTTTGAATATATTTCATTGTTGTAAATGCATGTAGTGGGATTGTGTAATGATATATACTGTAATGTACTATGAGATGGTTTAAAGAAAATAGTTCTTAATTTTGTAAAGGAATTCAGTTTTTTTTTTCAGTTTTTCTTTGCCAAGCGTGTATTAATGCGTGTATAGCAGCGTGTATGGCAGCGTGTATTGATGCGTGTATTATTGCGTGTATTTGAACACACTTATACACGCGTTGATAAATGCAAATATACACGCGAATGTAAATGCCAAAATACACGCGCCCGATTCTATTCAAATACATACGCGACCATACACGCGCTCGTAATTTATCGCGTGTATGACAGCATTGTCTTGTAGTGTTACCATATTTTGCAACTCTCCATAAATTTTGTTTCGGATTTGCTTAGCTATTTTGCATGTGGGATCTTCTAGCAGCTTTGATATGTCTGATAACTTAACAACATGTTTCAATATGCCTGCTCTACATTCCTCAGCAGCACCTTCATATCCCATCATATCCCTAGCAATATCTCTACATGGAATATAAATAAAAAATAACATCAATATGAAGCACAAAACAGAATGGCCTGCAAAACAATGGCAAGAATAGAAGTTACCTTGTTGCTCGTACACGTCGTTTTCTTGCTCCACTTAGAGTTCCCAAGGTTTCTAGGGGGACTGACGCTTTCTTTTCCTTTGTCGAAAGCCTACTAGAAGCTTCTTCAAGCTTGCAAGGTGTCGTTGCTTGTTTCATGCATCTTGTTTGGCTGCATTCATCTTGTCCTGTTCAATATCAAAGGCCTGCTTAAGCAACAAGTTGTTCTTTTGGAGCTCCTAATTCTGAGTTTTCAAGTTGTTCACCACTTCTTCAAGCCTATCAATGTTCTTCTTGTGTTGCTGTTGCAACTCATGCCATAAGCCTCAAAAATGCACTCTTGAAAGCGATTCCTGAGCTGCAACAAAAGAAAGCCTTCTACAATAGCCAAATAGACCATTAGCTCCATCACCTACATACGTAAGAAATGTAGTGATATTAACAAAATGAGGTGGAGCATTGGTGAGTGGGTCAATAGGGTATATGAATCCATTCGTCCAGAGGTCAATACATTTTCGCCCTTGTGATCGAAGAGTATCCAATGGCACATTGGTCACACCACTTGTTTTTGAGCTACGGATGGTAGCATACTCAGTAGAGCAGCCAAATCTATATGTAACCTGAACTTTGGTGCTCTGTTAGATATATCTTCAAGTGGCATTTTCTTTAGGGTTAGGCAATGCTGAAAAGTGCTTCTTGTAGAACACAATGCAAGAGTGAGGAGAGGGTATTCTGAGGAGAGTGCAATGAAGTTTTGCTATAAAAAATATTAGAAGATCATAGATGGATAGTGATTAGGTAATAGGAGGAGAAAGGACAAGGAAGATGGCAGGAGGCATAGAAGATGGTAGATTGAGGTTTTGCAGCATAATACAGTAGAGAGAGAGAGAGAGAGGTAGAATGTAGACGGAAGTAGGGGATATGTATGCTAAACAATGCAAGAATGGAAAGTGGTAAGCTCTGAAGATATGGAGGTTGACAGAGGGATTTTCTAATGTGGGAAAGACATGAGAGAGAGAGAGAGAGAGAGAGAGAGAGAGAGAGAGCAGAAAATGATAAAAAGATGAGGCATGGAGGATGAGAGATTGTGAGATATCAGCATTTGGAAGTGGAGAGGTTATGGAAGCTTACTAATCAGAGATGCTTGGCCATGGCACGCCCAGATGTGAGAAAGGGGAAGAGAAAGAGAGTTTTAGTGAGATGAGGGCATCTTAGAGAGAGAATGTAGAGAAAGAAAGTGGTGGGGGTCCTAAAAGTGGAGGGAAGAGAGGAGGGAAGGCTTTTTAGCCATTTTGAATTTGGTGGAACCAAAAAGTTACCCCCAATTTAGCTCAAGCAAATATATATTTGAAAAAATAGAAATTCAAATAATGATTGCATAAAGATCCCCTTTTCAGGCCTAGTCAAAGTTTGCTTTAGAGTCCTTAAGCAAAAGTACTTAAAAACATAATATGGCAGCTTAAAGGGCCCCCATAGACCTCAACCTTCCCCTAATGAATAATCATGAGCCACCACTTTCAATTAGTCAATTGTAATTTTCTCAATTTCAATTCACTAAAATTTGAGCTTAGTCACACAATTCACCAGCATGGTGACAATGGCACCAATGTTCTTGAAAAGAGAGTTTGTTGGCTTGCATTGTTGCAAGTTTCCAATCATATAATCAAAATTGATATGGTCCTAACTTTATGCGTGCACTAAGCACAATTATTCGGTCTTGTCTCTCGACCTTCTCATTCGCTCTCCAATTAATTGATTCTCCAACTCCAAACAAAATTTGGCATTGTGGGTGATCTTGGTGGCTGATAATTTATTGTACTCTCTAAACATTCACTAGCTATTAATCTACTGCACTCTCATCGTGAGATACCACCTTCAATTAGTAAAAAAATGAGCCCTTTCACGAGCCTCCTTATAATCCAAGCATCATGGAATAGCTGAGTGTGGTTGATAATTTATTGCACTCTCCAGATTATCATTGGCTAGTAATTGACTACAATCTCCAAATAATTATTCCTGAGACACCCTTCAATCAATCAAAAACCAAGCCCTTCTTCAAGCAATCCGGGCTAGCTCGGCCTGGTATGAAAATTTATTTCCTTAAATAATGCGAGAGAATTGAATAATCTTGTTGCAACCCTTTCACTGCCATTATGAATAAAGATGATAAAAAAGGATCCAAGTTAGGAGATAAGGGGATAAAAAAGGCCTTACATTTGATAATGAGATTAGACATTACCTTACATTGGAAAAATGATCCACGTTTGGACACTTTACATACCAATCCATCAATGAGTGAGATAGCTAGTGTGCAAGTATCCACGCCCAAGGACTTAGAAAGGGAGATAGGCTTGGCCAAGGATATATACTTGTTGTTAGGTTAATAAAATATAGTAGGAGGCAATGGGCTATGTAGGGTACTGGTATATCAAGGTTGTCTGTGATCTTGGCCATTAGTTGTTGCATTAGAAAATATTCTAGAAACAATAAAGAGGTTTCAACTAATGTAATAATATTAAGGACTTACATTTGACAAGGGGGTTAGATATTGCCTTACATTTAAAAAATGATCCACGTTCGAAGACAAGGGGATTAGACAATGCCTTAAATTTGACAAGACCGATCCATTAACAATTGACTTAGCTAGTCTGAAAGTCCATAGGCCTAGGGACTTATAAAGGGGGATAGGCTTGGCCAAGGAGGCTGAGTAGGGAATATGTATACTTGATGTAGCTCAATAACATATAGTAGGAGGCACTGGGCTAGGTACAATACTAGTATACAAGCATCACATGCGATGTTGGCCATCTGTTCTTGCATTAGACAATATTCTAAAAAAAACCAAAAAGGTTTCAACTCTTTCAATACCATTAAAATATACATGCCAATGATTGCCACAAGTTGATTCCTATGGCAATGACATAAAGAACATAGTCTACAAACTAATCAAGCATCAATTTACTATTTTACCATTGTAACCATGTATATATCAATTTAAATTAGAGAAAGCTTGAACCCATCTACCAATATGAACAATTTCCTAGGGGTAGTCACATGTCACACATGTAATGTTATCTGTGAGTTAACCAATGATGTATTTTGAATTAAGGTGACCTGCACATATATAGGGGATGCATACATAAACATTATTCTACAAAGGGGATGCATAGATTCCTTCAACAAAAAGTATACATTCGAATATCCTTCATCAAAAGAGGTAATTACTACATCAGGGATATTAAATATAACTCAAACTTTTATACAAGTGATTTACATATAAGTAATTGAATGCACGTGATATAAGTATGTTCTTGATAGCGAATACCCCTAGATGACCTCCAAGTCAAGAAACTGACCATTTCAAAGGACATAGAGTGCTATTATTGTGGGGAGCCTGGACATAAAGCGAAGACTTGCTATAAAAAGCAAAATGACACTAGAAATGGAAAGTTGTAGCAAAGCAACTATACATCATCTAGTGGGCATGGTGATGACAGAAATGAACGCCTTTTTGTGATGCAACCCATGGTTAACTCCATGATAGAAAATGTTGTAGATTGCAAAAATGTATAATTTGTTGACTTAGGTGCTTCTAACCACATGACTAGTCATGGTGAGTGGTTTAGTGATGTCAAAAACTTAGAAAAGCCAGGTTATGTTAAAATAGGTGATAATACTGCTCATCCAATTGCATAGGTTGGTAAGGTGCCATTGGCTATGCAGGATAGAAGAACAAAGTACTTATTCTTTTCCATAGAACAATTTTTATCTGGGATTTACTTCATCTATCGAACTAAACGGAAATTGAGTCTCGATTTACGGATCCATCAGTCTCCAGCCTAACCCCATCCAGTCCCATGGGTTAGCCAACCATCCAACCACTGTAGTGATGGGATCCAATTAGGAATTTGGTTAGGTTTTGTCCCGAGTACCAGGGAAAAGAGTTCCCAGGCCCCCTATCCGTTCATGCAAACATAAAACTAGTCACACCACTTACACACCCAATATGAAATTGCCTTTTTCACTGATTCAATCATCTTTAAAACAATCATTTAATGAAACTATAGTATCACTGATCATAATCCTCCAAAATATCCGGTTGAATCTTAATTTCCAATCATTCCTTTATCAGAGTATCTATGGCATCATTGGCAACCAGAACGCTCACCACCTGTTCAGGGGCCTTTTCAATAGTTCCTAGCTCATAGTACTCGGCAATATAATCACTTATAAAAATCAAGATGGAATCTCCGTTGAAGGTCAGCAAGATCAACCAATAGATCCATATAAAAGAGCCATGGACTCATCCATTGAGGACCAGCAAGGTTAATCAACCAGATCCATGCTCGGTTTCAGAAAACAACTCTTACTCCTTATTCCAATATCTTCCACGACGCACGTGTGGGTATCTTCGGTGACCCAGAGCCCAAGCACCGTATGGTCAGCACCCTCCAGGATCCTTCGCAGGTCACCTTAGCACTTCACTCATAGGCCGCTTCCTTGGTCCCTCATCCACCTTAGCGCTTCACTCATAGGCCGCTTCCTTGGTCCCTCATCCACCGTACCGGAAGCTCACCATTTAAATTGAACCGAGGCTGGTCAAGACCTCGGCTGACCTTGCTACGCGAGATGTCCTCCATTGACTCTCCTTACAGCAGTTGCAACTTTATCAGGTAGGTCTTCACGACCTCAAGATAGTCAAAATGCTTCCCCAGCATTCTTGACATAAAATAGTCATTTACAAACAGATCACAAATACAGTTTCTATAATGAATTCACATCTTTCCAGTTTGTTCCACATTAATCCATATTACTTAACCCAAACCCAATTCATAAGTGTATCCATTCTTGATGAGATGCATCATTTTTCATCCCATCTCATCAGATTCATTCACTTCATATAACATCCATTCCTTTCTTAATTTACATTACGTCTCCTCACATCCATTTCTCATTACATCTCATTCGTTCACATATTATATTATTCATTTCACATTCTGATTCACTTGATATCTCATCTCATCCATTCGTTCATATCGACTTCATATCCATTCACATACATGTTCGCATTCATATATCCACATCCACATCCACATCCATACATCCATTTCCACATCCACATCCATACATCCGTTTTCACATCCACATTCATACATTCACATCCACATTCACATTCATTCATCCACATCCACTTCCACATCCATACGTCCATTTCCACATCCACCTTCATACATTCACATCCACATTCACCTTCATACATTCACATCCACATTCACATTCATACATCCGCATCTACATCCACATTCATACATCCACATCCATATCTATACTTCCATTTTCACATCCACATTCATACCTTTACATCCCCACTCACATTCGGGTTGTTGCAAGATCAGGGTATCCAGTTTTATCCAGTTTATGCTAGACTGGGACAATGCTTGGAGAGCAAATTTTGGGGGGCAAGGTACTTAAAATGAGATCAAGCAAATAATAGAAAATATGCTTACCCTTAAATTAACCCAATATAACTTAAATTAATATAAATTAGTCTAATTAATCAAAATTAATTAAAAATATGATGAAATGATAAACAAATGATCTTTCCATACTTAGAGTGATCCAATTTATTTTTCCATAGATGCACCATTATAAGTACAATAGTCCCTATAGGTTTTAGATGATTCACATCAAAAATATAATTTTACGAATTAGATTATTGATATTTGCTGGCCTTCTGATAGTCTGGAAGAATTTTGAAAAAGAGATCATTCAAAATCCAACCATTGGATTTGCAATTTTTACTAACCACCACATTCTACTAATGTCTTAGTATCTACCCACTCTTTTGATCTACAAGATTGAGGATTTTAAGTGGTAGCTATTGTGGGTACAAAAAGTGGCGTATATTATAACACTTTAAAGACCTTGAAATATTTAAAGAAAATAGACATATATCTTAAAATTTTCTCAAAAAATCAAGTTAAGCTCCATATTATGTGAAGAACTAAGGTACAAAGTGGGAATCTCATATGAGTTTATATGTAAAAGATATTAGCATTTTATGGAATCAGTTTAAATTTGGGACAGGGTGTTTACATTGACTTTGTACCTAAGAAAATGAGGACTTTTGACTGTCTAATGCTTAATCAAATTATGCAACTATATTACCAACTTTGAATATGATGTTCTAACAAAAGAACTTGAAACGAAATTCCTTCATTTACTAGGAGAGATTAGCTACTAAAGGTAAATAAATGCCTGTTTTTTTACTGTTTACAGGGTGCCTGAGTGGACAAAACTAGGCACCCTGATCTTGCAACCACCCATTCATACATCTACATCTGCGTCCATACATCCATATCCACATTCCACATCCTCATTCACATTCACATACATCCACATCCACATTCCATATCTACATCATTTCTTTCACATACATATAACTACATCCATTCTTTCACATACATACATCTCCATCTATTCATCATTCATTTTCATCTATCTGATTCGTTTCACATCCTCGTATCTATTTATATCTATTTATAGAATACAAGAGAATTCTTATTTTTGATATAAGATTTCTTTATGCTTCTATTTATGCATAAATTCCATTTTAAGGAGAATAACACTTTCGAAATAAAAATCAATCTTTTATGCATCTTCTTATGCATAAATTCATTTTAAATGAGAATGACACTTTTGAATTAAAAATCAATCTTTTATGCATCTTCCTATGCATAAATTCATTTTAAATGAGAATGACACTTTTGAACTAAAAATCAATCTTTTATGCATCTTCCTATGCATAAAATCAAAATTGACAAAAATAACTCTTTTGAACTAAAAATAGTTTTCTTTATGCATCTTTCTATGCATAAAATTCAAATTGATGAGAATAATACTTTTGTCCATTAAAATAAATTCTTTATGCATCTTTCCATTCATAAATCCAATTTAGTAGGAATTACACTTTTAGAATAAAAGAATTTCTCTTATGCATCTAATTTAAGCATAAAATCATTTATGATGAAAATCACACTTTTAATATAAAAATATCTTTATGCACCCATTTATGCATAAAAATCAAATATGATAAAAGTAACACTTTTACAATAAAATAATAATCTTTTATGCATACCTCTATGCATGAAAATCAAATATGATAAAAGTAACACTTTTATAATAAAATAATAATCTTTTATGCATACCTCTATGCATGAAAATCAAATATGATAAAAGTAACACTTTTACAATAAAATAATAATCTTTTATGCATACCTCTATGCATGAAAATCAAATATGAAAAAAGTAACACTTTTACATTAAAATAATAATCTTTTATGCAAACCTCTATGCATGAAAATCAAATATGATAAAAGTAACACTTTTACATTAAAATAATAATCTTTTATGCATAAAAATCAATAATAATGAAAGTAATACTTTTATAATAAAACTAAATTTCTTTTATACAAATAATCAAAATGCATCTTCTATGCATGAAAATGACACTTTAGAATATAGAATTCATAAGGATTACTCTTTTAGAATAATGAAAGATAATACTTATTTCTAAATTTTTGAAAAATTTTGCCATAACATTCTTTGTATGGCTGACCATTTTTTAATTTTAAGTCTCTAAAACTAATTAGAAATGCATCAAGAGTATTTAAATCATTCTAAAGTAACATTTTTCTACTTATTTAAGAGAAACATTATGAAAAACTTGAGTTTATTCATTAATCATTCACCTAGGATAAAGAATGGTTGAATTTACTAGAGAAGAGAGGGGAATGCCTTTTGCAATGAGGCATAACATCACTTGCAATTTTAGAGAAGACAAAAAGCATAAAAAAACCATAAAAACCATAAAATAAATGGAAAAGAGAAGAATCACCAACTTACTGATGAATTTGAGAGCTTTCCTTTGGCTTGATGGTTTGAGGGTTTAACTCTTGTTTGAGACAAGAGTGACCACCAATCTTTTGGAAGAGGGAAGGTAAAAAACTAATGAATTATGAGTAAAATTCATTGTTTTTGGCACTTGGGAGAGGCAGGGTAACAGTGTAAAAACACTATTAAGTTTCAACAAAGGGGAGGGCTTCTATTTATAGGAAAAAGTGAGCCTCTAACCAAGCAAACTGATTCTAGAATTTTCCAGATCAGTTTGGTCAAATTTTGACCATTTTTAGGTCAGTTTTGCTCACTTTTTGGATCTAGTTCAAACAGGAGAGAGGAGAGATGAAAATATCTCATTATTTGGGAGTTTAAAACTCATTCAAGCATGTGAAATATGCGCCTCCTTCATGAGGGGAATTCCCCCATGCAGAGGTGTCAAAAATGCATCATTATTTCTAAATATCTCCCTTTTTTAACTATTAACCTTGTGCTTAGTCAACTCTTCATCTTATGTGAGTATTTACTCAACTTTGGGAGATTTTTCTTTTATTTCTTCATTTATCTCCTCCCTAGATTTGGATGAATCTTATTGGTCCATAGGAACCTTAATTTAAAATTTCAAAAAAATCTTCACCCCCAGGATAATATCTCTTGAACAGATTATACTTAATTTCTAATGCACCTTTTGAAAATCTTTTTGAACTTCTGTTTCAAGGGAACTTATTTTAATAAGATGAGATATTTTTCTATCCAAAAATATTTAAAAACAGAATTACCACTCTCTAGAAGATTTTCTCTCTCTAGGCCAAAACTGATAGAAACAAGATGTTTTATATTTCTGAAGAGGGATTTGACTACAGGGGAAGATACTGGACATCCTGAGAGGCTGGGGGAGGAATCTTACATTCTACCCCACTTAAAAAACGCGAGATGTCCTCATCTCGCAGGTGGAGTATGATCTCTTTCATCTTCTTCTTCTTCTTCAATCACTTCCAGCGTTACTGCCTTGGAAGTGGACAACTGATTTGGGAACAACTCTCTTGGACTTCTCCTATTTTGAGTTGGATGTCTTGCATTACTTTGGGTTGAAACTGCAGGTTGGATAGAGGGTCTACCTCTGGGATTTCCTTGATTTTGGTGGATAGGACCGTGATTACTCTCGAAGGAAAGGGCTGGAGTCTCTAATCTTGATCCTTGATTTTTCTGCCCTGAAAACCTTGTTGGACGTGAGCACTACTCATCGGACATGTATACCGATGTGAGATCATCTGATCATGGAGGGAGCAGCGGGTCATCATCTGGGTCTGAGTAGTACTCAGACTTATAGTATCACATTCCATATTGAGGATGTGGTTGTATATATATTTTTGTAACTGAAGCCATGGGCTTTTTTAGACAAACCAATTTGATTTTGTATATATTTGTTTATAATTGAAGCCATGGGCTACTTCGACATATGGACTCCCTTGTATATATGTGTACACATAAAATTTTGATAGTAATATTGAATCGTGAATTGATAGTATTGCATTCATGTCTATGTTGAATCGTGTATTGACAATGTATGCATTCATGTCGTTCTTGAATCGTGTAATGATAATGCACTAAATCTTCCTCGTGGATGGTGCAATGCACCCAAAAAAAAATCCAAAGAGTGCTATTGGGTGCTGGAATGTTGGAACAGCATTCAGGTACCAAATAGCACTCTCTGGATTTTTTTTTGGCTTCTGTTCACGTGTATAGATGTGTCAACTCTATAAAAGTCACATGTATATACACAGATACTCTGTGAAATGCGCGTGTGTAAGCACAGCTAAACTGACAAAATGCGTGTATAAGCCCTCGTATCAGCGCATCTTGTTGATGTGTCCATCGAATTATTAACCTAAATCATTTATGGATAAAACCATTTGTCCATATACTTGAACTTCGCATTTGAATAATCGTCTATACACGCGCTTTTACACGCATGTCTCTGGTCGCGATGATACACCGCTGATACACGAGCCCGCTACTTTTTTTCCACAAGTCATTTTCCGCAGCTAGGAGCGCGAGTATGAGCCCGATCCCTTGTAGTGTTGCTCAATTGCTCTCTCAAACTTGCTTGTCCTCTGGTCTACTCTTCCTTCTATTCTCTCTTCCCTCCTACTATCCTCCACCTCCTACTCATTCTTACCTCCCCATGGTCTCCTCCTTCCCCTGCCCTCCCCTTTTGCCATAGTCTACTACCCCTCCCCCTTCCTTCCTTCTCTTCCTTCCCCATCAGTCTCCTCTCCTCCTTCTACCCATGCACCTTCCCTCCTTCCTCCATTCCTGCCTCCCCCTTCTCTGCGCATGTTCTTCCTCCCCAACCTTCTATCTTCTCTGCTTCCCTCCTTCCCTCCCCTTCCATCCGTGCGTCAACTCCACCACCCTCCTCCACTCCTCTCTCCTTCGCCTCCTTCCCCACTATCCATCCTTCCTCCCATCTTCCCTTCCCTTCCACCCTTATGCCAACTCCGCCACCCTCCTCCTCTCTCCTTTGCCTCCTTCTTCCCCACTATCCATCCTTCTCTACTTCCCTCCCCTTCCACCTGTGCGACAAACTCTACCACCCTCCTCCACTCCTCTCTCCTTTGCCTCCTTGCCCACTATCCATGCTTCTTTTCCCTTACCGACCTGCTACCTTGGACTAGCCCATTCTGCTGTATCCAAGTAGGCACCTCCCCTCATTCTCCATTCGTTATGTCCACATGGGTTCCGTCCATACATTTTGTTTGGTTCCGTCAATAGACTCAAAATTCTGTCCCCAGTTTGTTTTTTATTATGTACTTTGGCTTGAACCTTTGTTAAGGCTCATCCAATTGGATATTGACATGTGGTGGTATGTAAGTACGACATGTGGTAGACACATGGATGATAATATGGCCTTGATTGATGACATGCAAGTTTGATTAGTTGATCGACCATTGACCAGACTATTAACTTTGACCAAAAGTCTATTGGAAACTTGAGGCCGTGGTAGACATGTGGATAGTTTTGGTGTTGACATGTGGATGATGATATCGCATTCATTGATGATATGTTAGTTTAACCAGTTGGTCAATTTATCATTGACCAAATTGCAGACTTTGACCAAAAATTTATTGGAAACTAGAGGCCATTCATGTGAGATCTAAGGTTGGTCATTAGTTTCTTGGAATCTTTTCGAATATTTTGGGCATATTATAGGGAATATTCTTTGAGAAATCAAGCTTTGTTCACATGGAATTCTTTGGTTTTGGTTTTCAAGATTGAAAAAAAAGTGGTTTCATAAGTTGTCCTTGCTTATCTTCTAGTACGAAGGCAGGATAAGACATATTAGATAAAGTGGGGAAAATCTTTATTTTGGGAATTTGATATACAAAGGATTTTGTTAATCTTGGGCAAAAACCATTGATTATGGGATTTTTCATTGATCTTTGGAGCAATTCTTTTATGGTCATTTTCATTGATTATGGAAAATCAAATCATTGCCTTTGGGAAATTCTACTAATTCTAGGAACCAAGAGATAATAGTAGTGACAATGTGCATGAAACCTTTCAAGATATTAAAAATCCAATGGTTGGTGGTGTTAATAAACACCATTTGTGGATGTAATGGATGGCTAGAGACTAAAAACTAGTTAAAGGATGTTGGTGTTGATAAACACCATGATTAATTGAACCAAGAGGATTTTATTTTTTTTGCAATACTTTTTACATAAAAATATTATGCAAACACACATGATCAATAAATATTGCAGAAAAATGTATAAAACTACCGAGAGAATGTGATAGCTAGGGCTAGCCTAGCTGGAGTCATTTTTTGATTGATGGGTTTTCGTATGTTTTTTGCTTGAGTTTTGCTTGAAATTAATGTTTTGTTTTGTTTTAGTGATTGCCCAGAGCGTGTAAAAACCCGTCCAAAAAAGCGTGTATCTACGTGTGAACAATCTGTGCAAACTGGGTACACGCAGACATACACGCGCTCGTACACGCGGCCTGTGCAAAAACTTTTTCGAAAATGACCGACCATAGACAAATCTTTCTTATAAAGAAAGCCCAGACTGTCACTATCGTTCACAAAAATACTGAAGCAGGCACGACCCGAGAAGGACGGAGACAATCGCATAAGGAAAAGAGACAATCGCATAAACAAATGGAAGGAAAGAGACAGGACAAAGGACAAACTGACTCACCTCTGGAAAAGTGAGTCTTCTTTTTGGCTGGTTTCCTTCACCCGTGTCTGCTCCTTGCACCCTGCCCCCTTCCTATTGTACATTCCATACTTGAAAGCTTTTAGTTGCCTCGCAGTAATAGGTGTTCTTTGGACCCAATCAATAAGATTGTGTCGGCTAAGCAATTGGTACTCCTTGCTGCAAAATGCATAGTAGGGCCACCAAAAATTTGTATCATGCATGTCTTCAAAAATTACCACTGTATCTACATTTGTAGAAGCTAAAGCAAAGCAATATTGTAGTAGACATTACCTACACATAGATACAATGTATCAATTTTCTCTCCCTTTGCTAATACCAAATATCCCTTTGTGAACTTCCACGGTATTCCTAGGAGTGTAGTTGTGCAACATTCATCATCCAACTATCCTGAGTGTAGTTGTGCAACATTCATCATCCAACTATCCTGATGAAATCCGATTTCTTCTCAAATCCAAAATACGCCTTACATGTTTCAACATCTATTGTTTCCCATTTTGCAACTTTATCAGCACCTTGCCTTTTTCAACAACTTTACACGCATTATCATCCGAACCCAAATACACATGCCTAAAGTCACCTTGGACATATTCTTGGAAATATTTCCTATGGGGTGTAGCATGAAATGAGGCTCCCAATTCTACCACCTAGGCATCATTAACATTATCCAATGAAAGTATTAAGGCATCTTGCACAACAGTTTTCTTCTTGCAAATTCTCATGATGTCCTCCTCCTTCCTTTTTCTTCCTCATTCAATAGTCTTTCTTCACATGTCCTTTCTTTCCACAATGCCAGCATTCCAAGTTAGCTTTTGATTTTGAATTGCTTCTCCTTGACCCACCACAATTTCCTTAGTTCTTTCCTCTCCCCCTTTTTCTTCCCCTCTTCTCAGTACCCAAAGCATTACTTGATGTTTCCCATGTTCTTTTCCTTTGCATTTCCTCGCTAACACCAACAACATCATCAAACATTAATGTGTTTGCACCAGAAACAGAGTTGCTCAGCCATGACCAAGTTATCCCAGCTTTCTGGTAATGACCATAAAATCAAGAGAGCTCAAAACTCCATCAAAATTTACTGATACAGACCTTAGCTAGCTTGTAATTGAGTTGAACTTGTTCAAGCGACTTGCTACACAGCCACCTTTTTACATCTTCAAATTAAACAAATGTTTCATGAGAATTACCTTGTTGGAAGCCCACTATTTCTCATACAACATATTCAGTGTCTTCATCAAATCCTTTGTTGTTCTTTCATCAGCGACATTGAAAGCCACTAATGTGGCTAGACAAAGTCATATGGTTCCTAGTGCCTTTCTATCAAGCACCTCCCACGCTTCAAGTATCATCTCACAGGCTTCTTTTCAATCCCGCCCAGTGGTAAGAATAGATCCTTTTGATACAGATAATCTTCAATCTGCATCTTCCAATGCTGGTAATTCTTTCCATTAAACTTCTCAATTTTGAACTTTCCTTCTTCTGCCATGGCTCCCACTCAAACTAGGATATCTCCTTTCCAACGAGTCAATGGATGTTCCTCAACCCAGAGTAAATGCCTCTAGTCTTGCACAGGTAGGCTCTGATACCAGTTGTTAGGAGCAATGTGCTAGTGAAGCGACAATGCAAAGAAGAAGATGCAAAAATACAACGCAGAAGTTCACAAGATGGAAGAGAGAGTGAGACACAGATTTATGTGGTTCACCCAAGGTGGGCTACATCCATGATAAAACAACCAAACTGCATTTTTCTTATCCATAAGACAAACAGATACAAGCTAAAGAGAGCTACCAAGTGCCACAATGTGCTACCACACTCTCATTGTGTTCTCTACACCACACAATGGCCATCCACTACTTATCCTATGTAGGCCAAAATTACTATAATTTTGCCACCAAATCAACCAAAATCATCAATCAAATTTAGTGTGATTTTTGGCTTTGGGGGTGCTTCCCTTGCTTGGGATCACCCTCTTATTGTCAATGCACTAGAGCTCTTATTTGCATCAACATTCTTTTGATTGACCTCCCAAACCTCTACTAGAGGTCCCTAAAAAGGATATCGGCAGCCCCCCTTGGAACCCCTCGAAAACCTTGTCCACTCAGGGTGGCACAAAACACCATGGGTCCCAAGCCCAGCATAGAAACACCCTCTTCACAAGAGATCATGCTCCACATACAACATGCAACTCCTAGGCTTCCAATGATGCAAATTGTTACTCAACCCTAGATCAATCAAAGCCTCCATCCCTTGGGATGATTCCTCCATCACTATCAAGTTTTGGCTGGATCTACAATTGGCTCTTTTGCTTGTTCTAAGGTCGCCTTATAGATAGTCATTGTTTGTTTGTTTTAAGTTTTGGCTTCTTGGGCCTTAGCCTCCTCTTGAGCCTTCTTTTTTAGAAGTAGCTACTCCTTCTTACGCTCATGGTCTCTATGAATGGCTTGTAGTGTCTAAAGCATCAATAGTCCATAGAACCTCTTTAGCTTGCTTTCGCTAACATCTCCATCCATGATTACTCCCTCCAACATCACAATCCTAACCACGCCTTGTGGTGTGAGTTCAACCACTCAATACAGACCCATTCCTTGGTATTTTAATTTGTGTTTGGTATTGTGAACACTATACATGAGGGCTAGGTCTCCTTCCTTTAGATTTTTATCCTTCAATTTTTAGTCGAACCATGTTCTTCATCTAAGTTTTTTCACCTTCATTCTATAAGTTGTTATGATTATAGTCTCTTCTAGTTTCTCAAGGTCGAACAACCTCTCCACTAGTGTTTCTTGCATTAATCTCTCTCTTATTGCCACTCTCAAGGTTGGCACTAGGAATTCCATAGGCATTGTAACTTCCATACCATAGGCTAGGCTGAATGGTGTATGATCGATATCTGCCTTGTAAGACATTCGATTAGCTCATAGTGCGGGCTATAATTTTATGTTCCCAATCATTGACACTAGCTTCTACTGTCTTGGTTAAGATTTTACATAGAGTCTTGTTCATGATTTTTGCTTGACCATTTTCTTGTAGGTAATAGGGTGTTCATTTTCTGTGAATAATAAGGAAATCACTGAAGAATTACATCATTCAAGAAATGCGAGCCTCTATCACTTACCAACTCCAATGGGTATCCAAATCGTAGTATTACTTGTTCATACAAGAACTTAGCAATCGACCTTCTATCAGCCTTTTGCATTGCCCTTGCTTCCGCCCATTTGGTGAAATAGTTTGTTGCTACAATGATACATCGTGCTTGTGTATGCAGGAGGGCTGATAGGACCTAAGAAATAAATGCCCCAATTCTCAAAGGGTTGAAAAGCAATATTTCTCGTTGGAGGCATTCGATCCCAATTTTGCGGTTTAGCGGTTCTTTGACAAGGATCACATCATTTGATGAATTCTGTAACATCACCAAAAAGTGTCGGCCACCACAGATCGGCATGTAACACCTTTCTTTCGGTTGTTTCAATGGCAATGTTTTTGTGAGCTTTTCCTTAGTGATTTTCTTCTAATATGGTTACAAACTCATTCTCACGGACACGTCTTCTAACTATGCCATCCTTCCCCATTTTGTATAATTTTCCTGCAATGAGTTGATAGGGGGTTGCGCCCCAAATCAACCTGCTTGCTCTTGCTTTGTCTAAGGGTACTTTTGTTGTGGGTAGTCCATTGGCAAGGTGGTGACAAATCTCTTCCTCCCATTATGTTACAAGATTGAGCATGAATAGAGGGGAATCTGGAAGATTGTCCTCCATTCCAATAAGAGATTATCCATTAGGAATTCTAGACATGATTTGCTAGAATGTGGGTTTTGCCTTTCTTGATTGGGCAATTGTAAAATCAAACTCTAGTAGAATGAGCATCCATTGCATGATGTGTCCTATTAGGCATGGTTTGTTTACCTATATAACAAATCTTGATGATCGACAAAGAATACAAACTTGTTGGCTAGCAAGTAATGCCTAAATTTCTTCACAACATAAACCATCACTAGGCCTTCTCATTCCATCGTGGTGTAATTTTGTTCGGCCTCTTTTAATGGCCTCTTGCAAAAAAAGTAGATTTGATGATCTAATTCCTCCTCTTCAGGTTGATTCAACACACATCTTATAGCAAAATTTAAAGCATCGATGTGCACATTGAATATTAAATCTTAGTTTGGTGATCTAAGGATGGGTGTTGTGGCAAGCACCTATTTCAAGGCATTGTACCCTTTTTGGCACTCTTTTTTCCATTCAAATGAGATGAGAAATCAATGTAATGGACATGCAATTTTAGCATAGAGATAGATGAATATTTGGTAATAGCTGGTGTGTCCCATAAAATGTCGAACTCCCTTGAAATTCGTGGTGGGTGGCAATTCCAAAATCAACTTGATCTTGCTATAATTAGTGGAGATTCTATTTTTTGATACATGTCCCAGCATCACATCATGCCTAGCCCATAATTGGGATTTTAGTGCATTCAATGAGGTCATGTATAGTCGACATCTCTCAAAGACCATTTTTGGATATTTCAAGTGTTCCAGCCATCAAGAGTATATGCATAAGTCATCAAGGAAAATTTCTAACTAGATGCAAAGGTACTCCTTAAAGGACATACCCATTAGTTTTTGAAAGGTTGTTGGAGCATTTGTTAAGCCAAATGGTATCTTTCTATAGGCAAATACACCCCCCAGGTTGTGGCAAAGGCTATCTTGTGTTGATCTTTAGGATCAATGGACACTTGGTTATATCTAGAGAATCCATCTAGGAAACTACAAGCTTCATGTCATGCCACTCATTCAAGCACATGTTTTGTAAAAGGTAATGGGTAGTGATCTTGGGCTATGGCTGCATTAAAATTTTTGAGGTCAATACATACTATTATTTTCCCATTCTTTTTGGTCACGATCACTACCATTAACACCCATTCTATATGCTCTATTTCATGGATGAATCCAGTGTCAAGTAATTTGTCAATCTCCTCCTTGACAATTGTTTCATTTTTTGGATTCATATGGTAGGCTTTTGTTGCACTAGTTTTGCATCATCCTAGATAGGTATCATGTGATGTACTACTTCTAGCGGCACACCCTTCATGTCTTCATATAACCAAGCAAAAAAGTCCTTGTATTGCTCGGGAGGGGTTATCTATTCTTTCTCCTCCTTATATGTGAGATTAACTGAGACAAATACTAGCTTTGGTACTTGTCCTCTCATGGCCAAATTTACTTCTTTTACCTTTGCAGGTCCATATACACCATTGTCATAGACGTTTGCAATTCTCTTAGCCTTTTCACAAAAAATTGTCAATCCTAAATAGAGTAGGACTTGAAGTAAGGCTCAAATCTTTGACCTTGCATTTGCTAGGATTTAATGTTGGATCCTTATTGTGAGGGTATTTCTTCTCCTTTCCTTTCCATCTTCTTTTCCACTATATGTTCGATTTTCTTAGGCTTATGCCCTGGTTGTTTTTATGAAGATTTCCTACCTTCTTCTTAGAGCACCTGTATGTATAGGCCTCTTTGTTGGATGTGGGTAGCACTTTCAGATTGGGTAGTGGAGGGGTTTGTTCCGCACTACCTTGGGATGTACGCCACATGTACGAATCCTACAAGAATCACCATTTCCTCCATCTTTTCTTTCTAATCTAGCCTAAACTCATGATCTATGGTAGTGTCAGGCACATGCCTTAACCAATGAAGGTCTGCTGACTTGGCGTGCACCACTCCTTCATACGTTTAGGTTTGTTTGAGGAGATTGAACATCCTTAGTGGAACTATTGTCCCTTCTTCTGAAGATTCCTAATTTGCTTCTTTTTTTGTTGCAAACTGAGTGCCTCTCTTATCAAGTAAATCAATTGTTTGCAAGCAAGTGCATCCAGTTGTGGGAGTATTCTTGTTTCAGAAGTGTGCATACCACTTGGCATCTTAGTCAATTCCTTCCACCTTTTCATTTTCTTCCTCAAATTTGTTTATTGGAGTTGTTCTTATCATTGTGGGACTCAATAGTAGCAACGAACATGTTACCATAGATTGGACGGGTTTTCCACATGTTGAAGTCAACTTTTAGAATTTGTCCATCCTTTCTAAACAATGTTCATCCTCATCAAGTCATGAATAAGTCCTATGAGTCTCATATATGGCCTTCCCAATTCAACATTCATAAGAGTCAAGTTGATTTCCAAAGTCCATGACCACAAAACACACATTCTAGGGGAGTCCAAAAGATTTCCCTTTTAGGTCCTTGACTACTCCTTTTGGCCAAGTTGTGGCTCCATCGGTCAACTTAACTATGAGTGTGGTTTGTTCCATGCGTAACTTGCACCAACATTGTCTTCTCATTATCTTGACCCCTGTGTTGGAATTAGGGTTACAGGAATGCACACACAACTTCAAGAAGATGAGGAAGCTTGAGCACAACACAGTAGTGTATTATGAGTGCCAAAAATGAAAGATAACAAGCCCTAGAAGATAATGGGCGTATATACAATGCACGGGGGAAAAAACCTCCTAGTGAGGGAAAAAGTGCCCCGGCGGTCCTAAGTGTGTTCACACACATCACTACTATAATATGGTAACAAATCCCCCCTGGAGTGATGCGGTGAACAAGAGCTAGCACTCATGTATAGGGAAGTGTCTAGCTATGTGGACGAATCCACAAAAGGGAGTAAGCCCAAAGCTTTGCGAAAAGCTTCGAACTTCTCACGAGGCAGAGCCTTTGTGAAAAGGTCTGCAAGGTTATCCTGTGTTGGCACATAAGCCAAACTGATCTCTCCTGCAGAGAGTCTCTCCCTGACATAATGGTAGTGCACCTCAATGTGCTTCGTACGAGCATGGAACACTGGGTTCCGCGCAACTGCCAATGCGCTCTGACTGTCAGTGAAGATGGTGGTGGCAGATGGCTGCCCAACACCCAAATCAGCCATAAGGCGTCTGAGCCACACACACTCAACCGTAGCTGTGAAAGCTGCCCTGTACTCAGCTTCACAACTAGAAGTGGCCACAGTAGGCTGCTTCTTGCTCAACCATGATATGCATGAGCTTCCAAGCATGAAGCAAAAACCACTCGTGGACACGCGTGTGTCATAACAACCAGCCCAGTCAGAATCTGAAAAAGCATGTAAATCTGGCGGCAATGATCCCCCCTTGGGATAAAACAACCCAAGATGCCGAGTACCACTCAAATAGCGAAAGATACGCTTCACTGCCTGCCAATGCTTAATGCCTGGGCTATGCATAAATCTGCTCACCTGTGAGACTGCAAACTGAATGTCTGGCCTCGTAATGCATACATAAATGAGGCAACCAACAGCTGTCTGATAGAGTGTGACATCAAAGTGATCTCCAGCATCATGAAGACTCAACTTCAAACCTGTCTCCATTGGAGTAGCAATAGGCTTGCAGTCTTCAAGGCCAAATCTCTGCAACAATGTTTCAATATACTTTGTCTGACACAAAGCAATACCTCCATCACACTGCTTAAATTGTATCCCCAAATAATGATGCAAATGCCCCAAATCTGACATCTCAAAAGAGGCATTCAAATCAGCCTTAAAATCAGCAATATGACTCTCATTTGGTCCTGTGAGCAGCATGTCATCGACATAGAGAGCAATGATTAGATGTACACCATCCACACGTTTAGCATACAAAGTGCTTTCTGTTGGACTATTCTGAAACCCATGTGCAGTCAAATATGCATGTATTTTTTCATACCAAGCTCGTGGAGCTTGCTTTAAACCATATAAAGCCTTTTTTAACCTGCACACTTTGTTTTCCTGCCCTCTTTGAACAAAACCACGAGGCTGCGATACATACACCTCCTCATGCAAATCTCCATTTAAGAACGCAGTCTTTATGTCCAGCTGATGTACATTCCAACCATTATGAGCTGCTAATGCACAGATGCTACGAACAGTGGTCATACGACATGTGGGAGCAAAAGTCTCATCAAAATCAATGCCCTTCTCTTGAGCATAACCTTTTGCAACAAGCCTAGCCTTATGGCGATCCACTGTGCCATCAGGCTTACGCTTCAATTTGTATACCCACTTAGTGCCAATGGCCTTCTTGCCAGGGGGCAAGTCACATAAAGACCATGTACCATTCTTCATAATAGCATCGTATTCTGCTTGCATAGCAGCCATCCAATTTTCTGAACTTTGTGCCTCATCAAATGAAACAGGCTCACTTTCATCGCACATACTAGAAACAGCCAATGCATAACAATCTGACGCATAAGAGGCACCATGAGAGCCAGAACGAGTGCGACTAGACAAAGGGGCATCCAACTTGCTATCACGCAAAGTCTGCACCAGCCATCTAGGCATATTCCTAGAGCCCTCAATCTCTTGTCTCTCATCCTCAAGTGCATCATGCACATCTGCATCAGATATAGGCTGATCTGTGCCATCATTTAAAACCTGCATAGGCTGAAAAACTGCCTCATGAGGTATTGCACTTGACTGTGCACCACTGAAAAGAGGCAACAATGTATCATAGACATCACGTGAGCTGATATCTGTCTCCTTAGTACATGAAACCAAGGGCTGAACTGCATCTTCCACAAATACAACATCACGGCTAACCAAAATGCGCTTTGTCTGTGGATGATACAAACGATAGCCTTTGCTCTCAGCACTATATCCAACAAAAATACATTTGACAGCTTTGTCATCCAATTTTCTGCGATGTTGCACAGGCACTAATGCATATGCCAGGCAACCAAAAACACGTAAATGGCCAACAGATGGCTTGCGGCCATGCCATGCCTCATATGGAGTGACAACCTGTAATGCTTTGGTGGGACACCTGTTTAGTACATAAGTGGCACACATGACAGCCTCAAGCCAAAAACCATGTGGTAGACTTTGACTCTTAACCATACATCTTGCCATTTCCATGAGAGACCTGTTTTTTCTCTCAGCCACACCATTTTGCTGTGGTGTATACGGCACTGTACATTGGTGTTTTATCCCACGCTCAGCCAGAAATGCATTAAATTCTGAAGACATATACTCCCCCCCTCGATCTGAACGGAGGGTGCCCATCTTACTTTCTGACACATTTTCAGCCATAACCAAAAACTGTTTGAAGCACAAAAACACTTCGGACTTTGCCTTCAAAGGATATACCCATGCATGCCTGGTAAAATCATCAATGAAAGTCACGAAGTAAAGGTAGTTTCCAAATGATGGAGTTTGCATGGGTCCACAAACATCACTGTGAACAAGCTGCAATCTGCGTTCAGCTCTCACTGATCCATCTTTGGGAAAGGAAGCACGCTGCATTTTACCCAATATGCAGCCCTCACAAACATGCTTGACAGGTGCCTCAAGCTTAGGCAAAGAAGACACCATTTCAGATTTCTGCAGGCGCAGCAAACTTGCAAAATTCAGATGACCAAAACGTGCATGCCACAGTTTTGCATTTGAAATAGCCTGCGTATCCATAATAGCACATGCTGAATCCTCTACACATTTGCCATCCATATTGAGCTTATACAGCCCTCGACATAGTGAACCAGATGCTACAATGATGTCACCACAAGAGAGATCATGAACAGTACATCTGTCATCCACAAATTTTACAACCAAACCTGTTTTGGCAAATGCGGAGACTGACAGCAGATTCTTTTTGATCCCTGGCACATACAATGCATCAAAAAGTGTAAAGGTGTTGCCATTTGCAACATTCAGCACAATCTGTCCAACTCCTTTAACGGGATAAGAGGAGTTATTGGCACAAGTGACAGTATTCCTTGTGGGAGCAGACTCAAGGAAAGTGAATAAACTGCGCTGCGAGGTGATATGCTTAGTGGCACCACTGTCAAAGTACCATACATCTGAATCTACTGCAGACATACATGTGTCATGCAAAGATGGGTCATAACTGCACTGCGCATTGAATGCCCATTCTGTATCTAGCACAACATTAGCAGATTCATTGTTAGAAGGAGAGGCATCTGCAACAGCCATACCAGCCTCTTTCTTCTTAGCCTCTTTCGCAGCCAGCTTAGGACACGCTTTGATGACATGATCATTTCCCTTACAGTACTTGCAAAATGTCTTCTGTTTGTCACCCTTCTTCTCATCTTTGTCTTCCTTCTTTGGTTGCGCAGCATTTGCAGATTTCTGCTTACTAGAAGAAAAGCCAGCTTTACCTTTCCCGCTTCTCTGACTAGCACCGAAAGCTTGATCTGCGACACGCATACTATTCCTGTTTTGCCTTGACTGGTCTTCTTGCAGCAAAACAGAAACTAACTCCTCAAATGATAAGGCATTGGGATTGCCTTTCATCATCAAGCGAAGAGTGGAAGCAAAACCCTGATAAGAATCTGGTAGACCATTCAAAACAGTCTGCACAAGTGAACTGTCTGACAGGATTTCATCTGCAGAAATGAGCTGCTCTTTGAAATCCTTGATCTTTGTCAAAAAGCTATCCATAGAATCACCTTCGTTCATATGCTCATTCTCCAACTGTTTTCGGAGATAAGCAACACGAGCCTCATTTCTTGCCTGATACAATGTGGCAAGTACATCCCAAGCATCCTTAGAAGTCCTGCAGGAGCGAATATGTGGGATAATGGTACGTTTGACAGACAGCGCAATCAAGGCATGAGCCTGCGCATCTCTACCATCCCAACGAATCTGCTCTGCTGAAAGTGGTGGTTCCCGAACAGCTGCTACAGCACTTGTGCCTGCACCATCATCAACAGTACCTGTTTCTGATGTGTTTGCAGCATTCCCAGCCACAATAGGACGTGCATCAATACCCTGCACAATATTCCATAACCCCTTTGCTACCAATACATGTCGCATCATATATGCCCACAATGGATAGTTGGTGCCATCCAACTTATCCTCAGCAGCCAACATGCGGAATACATCATTGTTGTCAGCCATGGCCAATGACTGTACTACTAGATGTAAATGCTGTCTGCAAGAGGTAAACCTGTATAAAATCGACCTGTGCTATATAGCACAGCCCAAAACAGACGAATGGGCACCTGTCCTGCAGATTTTAATCTTGACAGAAAATCTGCACAGTAGGACGATTTTGCCTGCGCAGTACTTGGAATGCAAAAACGGAGGGCGAAATGACTCCAGATCAAAATTCTGAAACGACCAAGCCCTACGGGCTTTCCCACGGCATATACTAACCTGCAGACGCTCGTGAAACCTCGTTGCAATCGGAGGAGATGAAGCGGCAGGTGCCGGTGATGTTGCCCGGGAGGAGGAAGCCTGCTCTGATACCAATTGTTGGAATTAGGGTTACAGGAATGCACACACAACTTCAAGAAGATGAGGAAGCTTGAGCACAACACAGTAGTGTATTATGAGTGCCAAAAATGAAAGATAACAAGCCCTAGAAGATAATGGGCGTATATACAATGCACGGGGGAAAAAACCTCCTAGTGAGGGAAAAAGTGCCCCGGCGGTCCTAAGTGTGTTCACACACATCACTACTATAATATGGTAACACCCTGCTCCTCCATCTAGAATGATCGTAACTGACTGTCCATGGTGGGAAATGGGAATGACAACATTGTCTTGTCATTATCTTGACCCCTGCTCCTCCATCCAGAATGATCGTAACTGACTGTCCATGGTGGGAAATGGGAATGATAGCATTTGTATCATCACTTTCAAAGTATTGTCCCAATTTATTTATTGAAATTGCCAGGGTTTGTGATCATATCGATCCTTGCATGGAGGGTTCTAGTCATTCACAAAATGAAGGTCCCTTTGGAACTATTGCCATTAACTCTAACTAACCATTCATCCAGTCGCACAAATTAGACCAAAGAGTTGGATTGTTCTTAAGCAACATGGAAATTGGCATTTTGACCTTCATGGATAGGAATGATGTAAATCCAAATACATCCCTTGGTCCATCTACTTTGGTTACTATGTCATAATTTTGGTTGGGAATCTCATAAACCACCTTTGGCCCTTCTTCTTACAACTTCCTCATCCTTGGATCTTTGACAAACATTTGATCCATTAGGAATGAGCTATGGCTCAAAAAGCCTATGTGACTCTCTTCTTGCACAATTGAGGGTATCCTCAATGGTTTCTTGGGTGGTGGATAAGACAGACGATGAGGGAATCTCATGTCCTTAAGGAATTGTGCTTGTCTTTGTGCTTCTTCCACTTGCTTAGACTCCGTAATAAGAGGCTTGCTTGGGCTAAACTTTCCATTTCCCTAGTGGGGTTAGGATATTCGTTCAATCCCTTAGGTGTACATGGTCAAGATTCTACCTCTACTTGGTTCTCTAGTTTTTGTTCTTCTTATTTAGAGGTTGTTTTCTTACTATCCATACTAGGCATAGTCTCCATCTCAACACATTTGACAATTTCTTCATCTCAACCACTTTGCACAATCACCTTGTCCTTTCCCTTGCCAATCTTGGTCTCATGTTTGCATGTATTTTCTAGATTGGGTTTAGGCTTGTTGGACGTGCTAGGTTGCTTCTCCCTCTCATGCTTCTTGAGTTCTTATCTCATAGCCATGTCTTGTAATTGGGTTAATGTGTTTAATGGAATATGGGCTAATCGACTTCTCTTAACCCCTAAAAAATTGAGACTTGTAGTCTTACCATCAACAATCATGATAGTTGGTCTTCTCATTGGGCAATCTTTATAGAGATGCTCTATACCACATCCATTACATAATGGTACATTCGCAGCAAGTGGTATTGGTGATGCTTGAGGTCGCATTGTTGTGGCTGTAGTGTTTTTATAAAGACAATCCTTGTAGTAATGGTTTCCTTGACATCCATAGCACATAATGAGCTGTCCCGGTCTATTTTGGTATGGGAATTCATTAGCCTCCTATGCCTCCTTATAGATATAGCATTTGTATTGACCCTCTCGTGATTGTAGCATTCATGTCCATTACTTTTAGATTCACTTGCTCGTTTGGTAGACAAGGACATGTTGATCACCATGCAAGACATAATGACTGGTAACAATTGCAAATTTTGAATCTTCCTCTACATGAGGATGAGTTGCTACTTCTGTTAACACTTCCTGCTCTACCCAATGCATTGGTACTTCTTCCACTAAGACTTGGCTCATCAGAGTGATCTGTGGTGGTAGTGGTTGAGGTCCTAACACAAAGGGGGAAAGTAGTAAACTTTGGAGTCTATATTGTGGTTGGAATGGTTGCACTAGTCTAAAAAGTTTGAGTTTGGGCTGCTTGTCCTAGTGGTGCTAGTAATGTAGTGGAGGTTGAGGTTGGTAAGGTTGGGGCTGATACTATTGAGGCTTGGGCGCATTCTTGGATCTCTACATTGATAGGTTTTGTGGTTTCATGGTTTCCCCACTTGATGTAATGTCTGCACCATAAGGCTGGTGATTTGGCTCGTAATCAAGGACACTCATTTGAAGGGTGATTTTTGTTACAAATTCCACACCAAACTAAATCTCTTCTTGGATACAAGTGTAGGCTACTCAGTGCCAATTGTTGGCCTTGTGGATTGATCCGCTTTGTGATTTTCTTAGCCAGCTCGTCCACATTCATGTCCTTGGGGATGATTGTGTTCCTCCCTTGGATTATTTTCTTATGGATGACTGTGAATCCTGTGATCCATCCTATGATGAAGTAGGTGAGGATGGTTTGTCTTTGTTTGTCTCCATCATGTTATCTCCCAACTTGATTGTTGTTTTTCTACATAGTTCGAATGAGCTAGGGTTCATAACAAAGCATAGACAATGCAACTTCTTGTTTCGTAGTTCCAGCAAGAATCTAGGCCATAATTGTTCATCATTGAGTCTTTATGTGGCTCACAAAAGGGCATTCAAGTGCTTGATCTTGGCAACATAGTCTTGTAATGATAATTGTTTTTTATTAACGTGGTAGAGTTGGTTGATAGGACTCCATCTTGGTCCACTTAGTGAAACCCCTACTACAAAGGCCTGCCTAAGATGATCCCAATTGACCTTCTCCTTTGGTTCTAAATCTCTATACCAACACATTCTTTTCCATCAAGGCTTAGCACAAAGGCATTCACCTTCTCTAGATCTCCAACTTCTCCAAATGTTTCACAGATCTTTTTGACTCTCTATATGTGAGATTGGATTGCCTTCACCAAAAAATTTGTGAGCAATTTTAAAATAGTGATGGGCCAATTTCTAGCAGGGTTATGCTCCCTACCGCCA
Organism: Cibotium barometz; assembly: GCF_041138505.1. Taxonomy (NCBI): domain Eukaryota; kingdom Viridiplantae; phylum Streptophyta; class Polypodiopsida; order Cyatheales; family Cibotiaceae; genus Cibotium; species Cibotium barometz. Next base: position 34,787,866 of record NC_141074.1, on the reverse strand, counting down.
TGTGGATAAGGTGGGTTTGCAGTCCCCCTTCCTAGAGCTTGTACTAAAATTTGTGACACATCATCAGTATGCATTGTTTGGTTTGCTCGTGGTGGCAATGGTTGAGCATAATATGCTCCCATGCCTAGGTTTGTCTCAATTAGGAATCCCTTGTGAGGTTGGTGGATTCTAAGGATGGTTTTCAAATATGGACATTGAGCTTCCCATTCTACCAATTAGATTGTTCAAGTTTCAAGCAACTGGTGTGATTGTTGCTCTTAAAGTAGTGAAGGTCTCTGTTTACCTTGGCATAATCACATTTTGTGTGTAGAACCAAGAGTTGATGTGGGTTGTGCAAGGAACTACTTTGTGGCTCACTCTACCAAAACAATGATCCAAAGCTTGCTCTAGAAGTGGTAGTGGTTGGATAAAATCCATCTGGCTCACTGTCTTAAGCTATGTATCCCGGGCTATGTCATTACATAGTGAAAATGTAATTTTAGGGATTTACTCTACTACTCCTACCATTGGGTTGGGAACTTAGGGAGAGGATTTGTCCATTGGTACGTCCCTTGCATGTGTGAGAAAAGAATACAATGCCTGTGCCCAAGAGATCAGAATATGTCATATGCAAAAGAGAAAAGATGATAGTATTGAGAACTAAAAATTTAATTACTTAAAATTGACACAATGATGGTGCTCCCTCCCAATTGTTTCACTCTTGTGAAGAAGCTTTGATGGCATCTAGAAATAGTAGAGAATGGAGGTTGTATGCTCTAGAGTAAGGGTTGTTGTAGCTATGGTGAATATGGACCTCACGAGCGCGCTTATATATAGCCACCAAGATGTGGTTGGTTAGACCCAATTGGGGGCACTGACCCCCAGTCGGCCCAACGTAGCCACCTGGGGGTTGTTTACTATCTTGGACACTGAACAGTCCATAGAACGGTGGTGCAGATTAGAGTAACTAATCCAAGAGCCATCTGAGATCGTCTAGGGTCCCAAACGAACCTCGTAATCGAAGAGTGGGCTCCACTAGGATATCCTCTGCCTACGAGGTCTAAACCAAAACATACCAGGTACCTAACTACTCAAGGGTCTTCTCCTCATATGGGGGGATCACATGTAGAGTTAGCCAATTCCCACATAGTACTCTTCACTTGGATTGGCAAACCTAGAAATTATGATTGAATATTCTCATCATTGTCTCCGAAATTGGGAGTTATGTCCCTACTTGAGGTTCTACCTCATGTGTGGTGGCTCTCCTAGAAAATGTGTCTTCCATGTAGGTTGGATCCTAAAACCCGAATCTTCCCATAATGTTGGAAATTCCTTGTTAGAGTCTAGTGGTCATAGAGGATGTAGGGGATTGCTCTTCAATGGATGTTGAATTTGGGGCAATGGTAACCCTCACTTCATTGTTTTGGTCCATACTTCCATCTATGCTAGAAGTGTCCTCTAAGTGACTCTTCTGGTTGTGACTGTGTCGAACTTTAGGATGAACTGTAGTTTGACCATTCAATCCTAAGGTTTGCAAAGCTTGGGAGACTAAAATGTGAAGACTTGTAATTGGTATTGGAAACATTGTCTTCTAGTTCTAGATTTGTCCCTAGGATTTTTCCAAGTCTAAGGTATTCCATGCTATCAAAGGCCAGAGATGGAAGTGAGTAAATGCTTCCATACGCTCCATCTCTACATGGCATATTGTAGCTTGCATTATAAAACTAGATCCCTAATTCGACCAAGGAGGCACCACTATGCCATGGAAACATCAACTCTCGAATGTCGAAATGGAAAGATTAAAATGTTCCCTTTAGAGTCTCCAAAGATTCAAGTTCAAATCATTGTCGAAGGAAAAATATACGCATGCATAAGACATGACATTAGATTACTCCCTCTCATTCCCAACCCAACCCACACACACACACCATACCCTTTAAAACATCATCTGACAAAACATGTATTAAAGAAATCAAACACATGCAACAAGTTAAATACCAACATATACAACAAAAAGGAAAGTGTAGTCACAATGTGCAGGAAAGGGAGCTCAATGGGAAGGTTCCAAACACAAATATCGTTCCATGTACACATGTTGAACCCTTGTTTTAATTCCTTGCCATGTATTCAGAAAGCCAAGAATGTGTTCTTTCCAGTGTTTGAGCTTATTCCCTTGATCGTTTCTTAAAACCTTGTGTCGACCTATTGCCGATGGCTGCATCGTAAACCAAGACACGATCCTCAACTCTTGAGGAGTTCACACTCCATTGGCATCCTTGACATTGTCTCGCAAACACAAGATATGACAAAATTCCTTGGCTTCTTGGATGGGGAAGGCTTGGGGATGGGCAAAGAGCGAGTTTTTTTTGGCAACCAACGAGTTTCCACTTAGTACACCTCTCTCTCTCTCTCTCTCTCTCTCTCTCTCTCTCTCTCTCTCTCTCTCTCTCTCTCTCTCTCTCTCTCTCTCTCTCTGCTACCAAGCAATGCATACACATACATGATACTTGTTTTCATGGGTTCTTTGCTTTTTGAAATTCTCACACAAAATATTTATATTCCTTTGTCCAAATTTGCAATACATATTTCTATTCTTTCCTGGCTGCCACATGGAAGGGGTTTAGCGCTACAAATTCTTGTATAGTCCCAAAATGTGCTACTAATGCTCTCATATAAGGCAATAGCTTTGAAAGGAAGACAATATTAGTTGGGTTCTCACTATAACTGGGGGGGACAATGAACATGTTTGGGGGACTATCCACCATCTTCTTCGTAGTGTCATCCACAAACAATGTCGCACAATTGTTTCCATGCAGTGTCGATTAAGTGCTTCTTGTAAATTTGGTTGTTTCTTATTAAGTTGCTCCCCTCCTCTTCAAGCCCTTGTGGTGCATTGGTTTTGGCAATACTCAAAGATAAGCAACGGTTGTTGTTTGTTCACTTCGAGGCATTCTGCCCTCAGGTGAATCAACAACTAATGCATGTTTGCATATTTCATTGATGTCCAAATTGTGACATCTAATTTCATCCCAATCTCTAGCAGAAACTTAGTCAAGCCAGAGGCCTCAGCACCACCCAGTGATCCACTACATCTAATGCATGTTCTAGCATAGATCCTACACTCTTGTGTGTTTGGTACTGTAGCACCCCATTCAAATAAAAAATGACCAGCTTCTTCGAAGCTAAGGGCAACTATTAAAAGATAAAAGTTGAATGAGTCTAGTGAACAATTTTACACCAAGCATAAAAAATGATACTAGAACAATTACTTTTGAATAATGGAGACTCCATTACATACTTTGCCTCTCTAAGGAATAATGCCTCTTCTGCAGTTCTGACTAGGCACACTACCATTTGCCCCTCTTGTATTATGGGCACAACGAGATCCCCTACCCCTATAGTACAGTCCAGGATTGTGTCGCCTTCTTTTGTGAAAGCACGCAACAATCCCTTCCAAAATGCATAGCCACATTCTAATCCACCTGAAGATCAAAAATAATTATTTTGACAAACCTTTGGTTCTTTTATAAAACCATGCATGGGAGAAAAATCTTCTATAGATTGGTTGAAAATCACAATCCATGTTTGTTAGAATGTAAATGATGAGAAATTAGCCAAACCCAATTTGAGGACAATTGATACGTGTGTACAATGTAAATGTAAATGTAAATGATGAGAAATTAGCCAAACCCAATTTGAGGACAATTGATACGTGTGTACAAAACATGATTTAGCAAAGCAATTAAAAAATTTATTGTGCGGGACTCCCGTCCCCATAGCGCACCCAATGTGCCTCGTTTATATCATCCTCTATAAAGTCCTCCATGCAAATGGCAAATTTTGGCCCATCTATGCAAGCATACACAAGCACATGCATCATGTATATTTGCACAAATCATAGGCGTGAAACAAATTAAGACTCTCCTACATCACGTTGTACATATCATACCTCTATTTCAAAATGAGCGCACACTTCTCTACCCTTCTCCACACATATTGGAGTCCGATGGTGCATGGCCTGGGAGCAAACCATCTTCCACCTCTATGTTTTAGTTCTTTCCCACGCAAGAACATTATCCCCAAAGCCCTTTAGAAGTTCTGCCACTTGTGTCACTGTTCCCACAAAAACAAGGACACCCGTGTCTATTGGCAATCTGCTTGCAACATAGAAGACATCCACTGCTTGATCGGTGCCCATAACATTCCACCTTTGCACATCTTCCCCCATCCCATATGCTGGCAAACTGCTAGGTAGGGAAACCACCATCAAATTGCATGCACAGTCTATCATTTCTCTTGGAACCTAGATGTGCTTCCCGTTGTTCACCTCCTCAACAAACCACATCAAGTCATCATATGGAGCGTAGCTCTCATTGCACCTTAATGCTAAACCTGCACTGAATGGGTCACATTCGACCACTTGCCAAATTGGCGGGATGTGAATTGTGCAGCTCTGAGCGTGCACAGATGTGGGTTCTTCTTCATGCGATTGCACACCTACAGAGAACACACTACCACATTAGAGAGAAAAAAACTTAGAATATTAAGTACATTTGTTGGATAGCTCATGAACCCAACATGTTGCCCTTAAGTGAGCACCTTGCATGGGTTGTGATCACCTGTAACTTCCTCTTCACAATGTCTAGCTCCATCTTTATCCAGTATGTCCTCTAGTCAAGGTCAAGCATCCACAAATTAGCTTTGCTCCTCTCAAACAAAGTTTGCATTATGTGTAAAACCACGGCACTTGCCTGCACTCGCACGAGTCATAGCTTGCGATATGTTTGGTGTTGGGAGTGGATGATCATCTGTTGTAGCTTATGTTATGCTTGGCAAAGGGAGTGATTGATGATGTGCTACTTCTTCTGATGTGTTTGATGCAGGTTGCGTATGAGCATTTTTTACTACTGTTTCTAATGTGATTGGCATAGGGAGTGGATGAGCCTCTGCCACTTCTTTTAATGTGTTTGGCATCGGGGATGGAGGATCGCATCCATTCGTACAATAAGGAGAAATCATATTTGCTTTTGTGGATATCATTTGCGAAAAAAAAATTCCAAACAACACAGTAGTGCCATAGTTTACCAATTTCAAAGTCACCCTCGCCATGCTCCTCAATGCTAGGCATTGGCAAAGTGAAATTTTGTGCATGCGGTTCTGACGTGGTTCACTGAGAGCATGGTTTGGTTGCTGTAGATAACATTACAGTGTGAGTCACGTAGTTTCCAAATTTGTTGGCACTCTTACTAATGCAGCTTTGAAGTATACAAGAATACCTGTTCTCCTCCCAAATTAGCATACAGAAGGTTCAATGCCTATTGGGTTTAGGGCACTTCCCTCCTTCGATTGCTTGGGCCTCATACTACCACCTCTTCCCTTGCTCGCACTTCCTCTTGCACATGAGGCCACTGTGCTCAACTCGCTTTCCTACATGGCAGTAATACAATATGTTACTCTACTTAATACCATGTAACAAGCAAGTCAAAAAACAATATGCTCATTATTTGCTTACCATAACACTTTCCGTAGTAGGTGGTTCTATGCAGGCTCGGAGCTTGTTGTTCCATTCATAGAAAGTCCTCTCTTGTGTTGAGTACTCTCCTTCAGGGTAATCTAGGAACAATTGGCATTTTTTGTACATCGTTGTTGAACTTGGAAGTCTTTGTACATGCAAGCATCAATATCATCTATCTTGGCCCAGTCTATAGCCATTGGAGGCAATTTGTCCAATCTCCCGTTTTCCACCATCCCCTACATAGAACGGCTGTGCCTCTCAATGAGGAAAAGCGTTCATCTCTATGATCCAAGTACAGTCTTTTTCCCTGATCTGACTATGGGACTTACGGGTTTGGTCAGATGAGCTCAGTTAGTTAAGGCTATTGACTACGTTAGGGAAAAGTTATCCTGGTGGAATCGCCCGTGCTTTCTGGGAAAGAGAAGTTTTTTTGAGTTTGGTTTGGAAGAATCGAGGAATTAGTCACCTGTCCGGATATCCGTGGGCGAGGCCCCGAGTGTGGGACCCTGCCCCACACAACCCCTGCTAGCACCCAGAATCCGTTGCACGGTGGGGACGGGGATCTTGCAATCAGTTGTTTGCAGGAGCATCAGCAGGTGCAGCAGCAGCTTGTGCCTGTTCAAGTAATATATCGTATATAAGTATATATATATGTAATTCAATAAACCAAAATCATTCGTTTAGAGTTTTCAAGTACCTGTCGACTGTATGGTCTCATGGCCATCTCAAACTGCGCGTCCATCATACGTCTCTCGGCTCTGAAGAGAGCCCACGTGTCACGTCTGCTATGCCGGCAAGCATACCCAGTATCATGGGCTGCTGTGGGCTTCCTCCCCATAACCCAGCCTCGCTGTATCATAATCAACACAATTTGTAAGATTAAAACAATCATAGAATCAATGAATTAAGTAAACAATCAAATAAAGTGGCAAGATACTTACGAACTCTGCCTCCCATGACTCGATGCCGCCAAATCCGAAATACGAAGATCCAATGGTCTCCATCTAGATCCGTCGTGCCTCTTCACGCCACCCTCTACTCATTTCTTTGCCTCCTTCCACTCGCGTTTGTGCATAGTGGAAGGTTTCTCGGCAGGATAGCCACCCGCAACTACATTTAGTCCATCATCGTACGCGAGTTTCTTAAGGTGAGATCTTTTATTACTTAAAATCTCCCTTATTCATGTCCTTCCCCATACATCCGAGAATGTCACATGTGGGGGATTGGGGTACCGACTATGTACAACATCTATCACCTCCCCAACTAATCGGCTATTTTGATCTTTCATTTTTATACTACAGAGACTTTTTATACTTTCATTAAAAACTGATTATGATTATGTGTTTGCTCTTTTGTACATAGGATGTCATCAACCTCCTCAAGCAATTCTGGTGAGAATGAGACAATGTGTCATCGTAATCTCCACGTGTAGTTGGGACAAAGGATCAAGTGTATATGTAATCGATGTCAAGGATGCATTGTACGAGCGCATCGAATTACCTTGAATCACATCTCCATGTATGGAGAATGGAATCAAACAGATTTAGAGGTGAGTAGATGTAAATTGATCGTATTCAAATGACTCATGGTGTCCAAATTAATGGAGTTGTAATATATAATATACTCTAATTGAAGCAGGATGCAGTACCACACCCTAACATGGTGCCCTACGCACGGCAAGACCACGCAAAGCATCAACGAGATGATGCTGGAGCTTCGGGATCTATTGTCAGAGATGAGTGGGAAAGGGATGACAATAGCCCTGCACCCCACAAAGTTGTGGAAGAGGAAGCGTTTGATGATATGGTGCGGTATCTTTTTAGGGATGATCCCAAAGGTATGGACGACGATGATATGGAACAAGAGCATCTTTACAAGGCTTCATCGACACCGATTTTTGAAGGGTGCATATTCTCTATTTTACGTGCTTCACTTGAACTACTCAATAATATACAAACAGTTTATGGATGGAGAAATGCAAGTCTTGATGCATTATTGAAGTAAGCATATTGAAGTAAGCATTCTAACTTGCAAATTTGAATTAGTAGTTAAGGGTTTAGGGTTTAGGGTTTAGGGCTAATTGATAATATTGGATGCAGGCTATTATCAAACATGCTTCCAAAGGGGAATAGACTACCCACCTTAAGAGACATAGTGAGGCGCTATGTGACATCTCTTGGAGGATTGAATTATGATCGCATACATGCATGTGTCAAGGATTGCATTCTCTTTCATGGGATGCATAAGGAGGCTCGACATTGTTCCACTTGTGGTGAAGCAAGGTATAGAACAGATGTGAAGAGTTTTGATGTACCTTGTAAAGTCTTGCGACACTTTCCTATAATTCCTCACATCAAACACATGTTCAAGTGCAAATCCATAGCAGAGCTCATGTCATGGCATTCCTTACATCGATCGGATGATGGCATGTGGAGAATTCCCACAGACACTCCTGCTTGGAAGCATATTGAAGATGAGTGGCCCAGCTTTAAAACAGAACTAAAGTTGAGTGGTCAGTGAGTCAATTCACTCTAGCAGTTATTTGTGCGAGGACATTATGAGGAAGAGTGGATGAACCACTGTGGATGCGCAACGTTATGGTGGCGTTGCAAACATACACATTTGGGATGCCATAATGCATCATGGCATATGAGGTGCTGTCAATTTCGAATTACGATAGATGAGGAAGATAGAGAAGGAGCATGATACAAATGTCAAAATGGGATTTTACAAGAAGTAGGAAGTGACACAAAGGGTATTCAGCAGGGTATTCATAGCGAAAGGGTAATGGTGTGAAACTATATTCATGGAGAAGGGTAGCTCATATACAATGGAAAGGGGTAGGGAATACAAGTGAAGTGAAGTGATGGAGCATTCTATGTGGACTTAGGAAAACTAAGTGAGAGAGAGAGCATCAAAGGAGATGGGTGTGGACTAAAGGGAGTGGAGAGGAGCATGGCTACAAGTGGTATGTTGGGTGTCAAATGAGGAGTGTGTGTGTCCATTACAAAGAAAAGAGCCTTCTTAAATAAGCAAGGTGAGGTTGTAATCCCCCAAATATAATAATGCTACTTTTCCAAGTTTGTCCTCTTCCTAGCCCATAGTCGGCCGCACCATGAATTGTAAGCGACAATAGTTGGGCTTCTTTTTCCCTATGCTCCAAACCATATCTTAGATCCTTTGATTTGATCCTCAATATTTTATATTTTGGATGGGTTGGCACAAAGATGCTCTGCCCACCTCAATCCCTCTCTCCTAATATTTTATGTACCTTGGCCCATGGGTGACATGATTTTTTTGTCCTCCCAAATTATTTATATTATTGGACCAAGGACTAGCTTCCCTCTCATTAAATGTGGGTGAGGTGGAGGCATGACCCATTCAAGATGCTCCTCCATCTCATCACATTTATGCATATTATAATGCACACACCTTAACCTATATGCATAATTGAAAAGATGCTTGCCTACATGGAGGGTGGGACATGGAGCTCCTTGCCACCTCAACCATGGGGCCATGGTTGCCACCTCAACCATGGGGCTATGGAAATGTATTATTCTATGAAACTAATGCCACACATGCATTCACACTTTTACTTATTACATTTACAAGAGTTCATTTTTTTGGTTAACACCACCAAATACTCCATCATTCTGACCATGCCGACATCTAGGACTAGACTTGGTCTTTTTTGGGTTGGTTTGATGTGCGTTTATTTGTGCACTGCACTTGCACAATAGTTGTTAGGCCAGCTTCGAATGGGAGAGACATGGTGGGCCTCGGCCTAGTCCATGTTAGACCCATCACCTAGCAGTCACTTTGCATGTGCACTCACATCATTTCACATGCAATTTTGTTACGTTTTGAGTTATTATTTTGATCTATAGATATTTATTCTTTACATTCCATCTTGCCTGAATGAGAGAGTGAGCTGGGTGTGAGTATGGGAATTGCCTCCACTTGCTAGTTGAGAGATGGTAGGGGTGGGGTGAGACCTCAGAGAGATCTCGAGTGATCATACCCTTGTGGCTGAGTGTGGTTAGATGAGTGGAGTGACATCTTATCAACTTCTGACACCAGCTACTAGCTTGGGTCTGCATTTGCACTCACCTTTTTCTCTTGCATTAGGTAGTGTGGTATGTGATTGCACTACATTCTTTTATGTGCTTGCATTACACTTTGCATCTTGCACATCATTCCTAGGATCTTTTGTTCGGCATTACATTACCATTTTGTTTAGGGGATTATTGCATATGGTGTGCCTAGGATGCATTACAGGGGAGGGGTTGCATTCTTTTGGATAGGTGATCTAGACTCTCTGGATTTGGCTAGAGATGAGGTAGTTAGATGGAGATGCAAGGCTATGTGCATTAGCATGTGGCTACAGTGGTGTTGATGGCATTTATGCCATGGATTTACAGAGGGTTCCTATGGCATCATGGTGTGATGATGTCTTATGATATGTATACCTTGGATTAGCTAGGCCATGAATACCTGGATGATATTTATTGGTCATGACATGATAATATGGCATCTTGATTGTCATTTTGATATGACTAGGCATGATGGATTCTTTTATGAGACACATAGGGTGAATTGCCACCTATACACCATGTTCTAGTGGATTTTATTGTTATGCTTTGTCTGGATCCTATGATTGATGTTGTCATGATGCATTATTGTGACACTTGAGACTTTGGAAATGGCAGCATTGCATTCATTCTTGGATTGTAGAGGGTATATATATACGTGCATTATATGGTGGCATATTCCATGGATGTCCTTGTATTTACCTTGATGATATTCTACCAGTGGCGTGCATGTGTTTTGGTGACATTGGGGCAGATGGGCCATGATTACATGTTTTTGATTGCTATCTTTTGGAATGTGACATGGTAGATGGACTACAGTCATGGGTTTTCTGTGAAAACCCTGTACAAATCCTTGAGGACTACACTTTTGCTTTTTATGGCACATCAATCTGGTGTCATGGTGTGGAGATTTTTAGGGATTTGTGATCACATTATTGTTGGCTAGATGGTAGTCATTGGTATCAAGATAGACTAGATGAGGGATGTTTTGGCATATGATTGTTGGGCCAATTGAGTAGTTCACTTTTGCTTTTGAGACGGCACCTCAATTCGATGTCATATGAGAAAGTTTTGGTCAGAGGTGTGGTGTGGACAAGACATTGACAGCTTTTCGACACCGTTGGTACAACTTTCTCATGGATTTTCTGTGGGATTGTGCAGTTGATGGATCAGCAGCAGCTGGGTGTGTGTAGTGGATACCGTGGTCTTGGGTCCACTGGTGGAGAGATTTCGCCCTGTAATGTTGAAATGCACCTCTTTTGGCCAAAACCCCATTCTTCTCTATGGTTTTGAGAGGGGTAAAATGCATGCCATTATCTTATGATTAAAAATAAATAAAAATATCACATATCTAATTCCTTAGTGGACCCCCTAACCTCCTTCCAATTTTAGCACCCATATCTACCCCTTTACCCTCTCTACCACACACACACCCCTCACCCACCTATTAGCCTATTAAGCCCACGTACCCTTCCTCCTCTCCTTGTACCCTTCCTCCTCTCCTCCTAGCCTCCTAGCCTAACCTCCCTACTCCTCCTACTGCCTCCTCTCTTTTGGTGCCTCTTCCCTTTCTTCCTCCTCCTCTTTGGCTGCTCCTCCCATTTCCACCTCCCTTTTTGGTTGCTTCTCCCCTATTCCACCACCACCACCCGTTTCCTCATCTCCTCTCCTCCTAGCCTCCTAGCCTAACCTCCCTACTCCTCCTACTGCCTCCTCTCTTTTGGTGCCTCTTCCCTTTCTTCCTCCTCCTCTTTGGCTGCTCCTCCCATTTCCACCTCCCTTTTTGGTTGCTTCTCCCCTATTCCACCACCACCACCCATTTCCTCATCCCATCTCCTCCCCTCTTCCTCCTTCTCCTCCACTCCTCCCTCTTTCTTCTTCCCTTTTCCTCCTTCTTCCTCCTTCCTCATCCTTTCCTCCTCCTTTCCTCTTTCTCCTTTTTCCCCAACCCACCCCATCTCCCTTTCTTTCCCTCATTCCTTCTTCCTCCTCCACCTTCCTCCGTCCCCAACCTTCCTACCCTCTCCCCATACCTCCCCTTCTCCTCCACTTTCTCCCTTTCCCATCCCTCTCAAGTGGTCCCCATTCCCCAACCTTCCTACCCTCTCCCCATACCTCCCCTTCTCCTCCACTTTCTCCCTTTCCCATCCCTCTCAAGTGGTCCCCATTCCCCCATCCTCCAAAAAAAAGAAGGCGTGTTTCGCATTACTCAGTACACAAATCTCAGTGTTGTTCTATTCGTGGGCGTGCCGAGTAACGCGAATTGCAAGTATTTTTTAGGGGGAAGGATGGCCTTCACCCATTAAACCTTTGGTTTCTTTTTTAATCTAAATTCAAAAAAATTTGGGTTCCTGTTGAAAATCGGTTGGCAACTAGTTGTAGGCCACATGGCAATTGACTTTGACTAGTTGACTATTGAGTTTGATTGAGGGTCAACTTTGACGTATTGACATTGATCATGGACTTTGACTTTGACTTTGATCAAAAACCAGTTTTAAAAACCAGTTCGGTTCACGTGTAACGAGGTTGGCCATTAGTTTTTGGAATCTTTTTAGCATATTCTTTGGAATATTCTATTGGAAATTGGTTGGAAACTAGAAAATGCTCACATGCTGCATTCAAAAATTGGTTTTGACAAGGTGAGTTGCATTTGTTGCATGCCAAGCATAGTGGTAAGAAATAAATAACCATGGAGAGCCTGTGGAAAATATTGAATCAAGGAATTCTGATGTCTGGATACATGGACATAGTTGTAGCTTGTAGCCCTAACAATGATATTGGTTTGGTGTTGCTTGACACTACTTCGCAGGGTTTCACTCAAGGATAGGATGCATATGCATTCACTCAAGGATAGGATGCATATGCATTCAGCAGGCTACTTGGTTGCATTGCTACAATATAAATATAAGGCATATGTTTTGATAGTATTTGTTTAATATGGAAAGAGCTATGACTTGCATAACACTCTCCTACAAGTACAAGGGTGTATTCACATTGAATATGGAGAGTGCATGAGAGAGAGATATACTAAAAAAGAATATGTTACTAGTTTGGATATTTCTATTAGTATGACCTTCATATCAAATGAATATGGTCAAAAGGAATGGAATGATTTTGTTGTCCGCATCTATAGCAAATAGCATCGCATCTGGAAACTAGTCATCTACACGACTATCGGATTCATCATTAGAAATGCGCGACATATGTTCAACTGGAAAATGAGATTTTCCTACTTTCAACACAATCCGAAACTGAAATTCTTGTAGAAGCAACATCCAGCTTTGGATTGTTCAAACACAATATCACTAGATGATTACCCATACAAAGCTTGCATGAAAAACCAAGGAAATTGTATGTTTGCAATCTCGCTTGAAGGTTGGGATGGAGGAATTGAAGATAACTACGTGGTATATGTGTTGTGGCCAATCTTGGAAAGAGCAAGGTGGTTCCTACTCTACAGGACTATGTGGAACAAAATTGCATAGGCCAAGCACAAATAGACAAAAATCACTACTTTTATGAATACCTAAAGGAAGTGACTAAAGATTCATGGGATCAACATCTACCTTCAACTCCTGAAGAGAAGCGATGAAGTGAAGTAGCATCAATAGCACAAGGGGAAGAAACTATTTCAATCAATATATGAGGAAGTTGATGCTAAGGAGATAGTAGTACTTCACGGATTTAAAGACAAAATTGAAGACAAAAAGCTATCACGACAGGGAGAAAAAATGGCCAAGGCTATCCATCTTGGCTGAAAGAAGGAAGGTTTACTAAACATGAAGCAAATTAATCTCAAGGTTTACTAAACATGAAGCAAATTAATCTCAAGGGACTACCATCGAGGCTTAATAATGAGAAGCTTATTTTGAACACAGTTTGAGATTGCGAGAAACATGACATAATTTTGAGCATTAGTTTATACATGTAATGATTAGATAGTTTGACATGCCAATTTCAATCAATTTTAGGTTTCCAATTTTTATACATGTAATGAATAGATAGTTTGACACGTCAATTTCAATCAATTTTAGGTATCCAATTTATTTACTTTATTTTCAACGTTTATCTCTATATATTGTTCGTAAGAATGATCTCTCTCAAGGTTTATTATTATTGAGGTCTTGGGACTCGGGGCCTCAACTTTAGGAAATATAACTATATGATGAGAGTTCAAAAGAAGTGGTATATTAATTAGCAAAATTTGAAAAAGTCACATAAATACATTTACAGGAGGGGGTTGTTGTAAGTAAAGGAGGTTTTGTATCACCCCTTGAATGCAGGTGGTATGCAACATTTTGTGCAAGTAGACCCCCTCAAGTCTTGGGAGTGGATGTAGACATGCATATCGATGTATTAATTGGTTGATTCTTTCTTAGACATGAAATGTATTGTGAAATATTGTTCCTATGATGTAAAAATTGCTCCTCTTCTTGTTCTTGGACATGAAATGTATTATGAAAGATTGTATGGTAATATGGTTGGCAACATATTGCTAAGAAACAATGTTATATATAGGTCCCTGAGTTACCACGAATGTATTGCTAAGAAAGAAGAATGTTATATATAGGTCCCTTAGTTACCACCACCAACTCAAACCTAGCGACCAACTCTACATTGTTATTGAAACCATTAAAGGAAATTTCCTTTAGAGATGAGTAACTTTAAGAGTATGACATCTAATATCACAATGTTTATGCAATCACAAATGTGGTTACGTGTTTATAATTTTGTCTATATTTGGCATAGGGAAAGGTCTCATGGGAATAAATTTCTAAAAAGGTGTTTGTTAAAACCACACAGCTTTGAAATTGAAAATCTAAGTTGTGATGGAGTGGATCCTAGCATTCCCAATTTGAAAATGTTGATATTACAATCCATAATAAGAAATTGATGGATGTCCAAGCTTTGCAATAATGCTATAGCACAAGTAGATGCTTAATTTGAACATGAGCTGGAGACAAAGCAATGTAATGAAATGATGATGTACATATTCATAAATATAGATGATGATTTAAAAAAATATTAGTTTAAATTATTTTCCATTATCATATATAAAGTATTTGAAGCAACCAAGCACTTAATAAAATAAATGTGGGACTTTTGGAAATGTAGCTGATAAAGTATCATATTTAAAGAAAATACTTTATATATGATGAATATGAAAAATAATTAAATAATTGATTGCAAACAAGCAATCAAGTTGTGGGATTGTGGGGAATGTAGAATAAAAATCTCAAGCAAGGATAAAGCATCTAAATAACTTTTCATCATTGACACTTCTTGAAATCAAATCCAATCGCATCGTTCCCTCCATATGTAACAACTTTATTCACATGGTCCAACACAAAAACAATCGAGCAAAAACATCATGAAAGAGATCATATAACAATGGGAGTTTGAAGCTACTAAAGGGGGAGATACACATAACAATAAATAACACAAACAAAGACATAGTAGTGTTAACCAAAAAAATGAACTCTTGTAAATGTAATAAGTAAAGGTGTGAATGCATGTGTGGCATTAGTTCAATAAAATAATACATGTCCATGGCCCCATGGTTGAGATGGCAAGGAGCTCCATGTGCCACCCTCCACGTAGGCAAGCCTCTTTTCAATTATGCATTTAGGTTAAGGTGTGTGCATTATAATATGCATAAATGTGATGAGATGGAGGAGCATCTTGAATGGGTCATGCCTCCAATTCACCCACATTTAATGAGAGGGAAGCTAGTCCATGGTCCAATAATATAAATAATTTGGGAGGACAAAAAAAATCATGAGTCACCCATGGGCCAAGGTACATAAAATATTAGGAGAGAGGGATTGAGGTGGCAGAGCATCTTTGTGCCAACCCATCCAAAATATTAAATAATGAGGATCAAATAAAAGGATCTAAGATATGGTTTGGAGCATAGGGAAAAAGAAGCCCAACTATTGTCGCTTACAATTCATGGTGCAGTCGACTATGGGCTAGGAAGAGGACAAACTTGGAAAAGTAGCATTATTATATTTGGGGGGTTACAACCTCACCTTGCCTATTTAAGAAGGCTCTTTTCTTTGTATTGCACACACACTCCTCAATTGACACCCAACATTCCACTTGTAGCCATGCTCCTCTCCACTCCCTTAGTCCATACCCATCTCCTTTGATGTTCTCTCTCTCACTTAGTTCTCCTACGTCCACATAGAATGCTCCATCACTTCACTTCACTTGTATTCCATCCACTCCTTTCCATTGTACATGAGCCACCCTTCTCCATGAATATAGTTTCACACCATTACCCTTTCTCTATGAATATCCTTTGAGTCACTTCCTTTATAAAAAAAACATTTGTATCATGTTCCTTCCCTCTCTTCCTCATCTATTGTAATTCAAAATTGATGGCACCTCATACGCCATGATACGGCATCCCGAATGTGTATGTTTGCAACAACGCCACCATAATATTGCGCATCCACAGTACACTTAAAATGTTGTAGAGAGCATTGATACAATCCCCTCCTCAAGCAATAATGGAGTTTTGCTACAAGCTATATAAGAATGATACAAACAATGGTCTGATGCCTTTAGCCAAGAGAGAAAAGAGCAACAACTACCTAGAAGAACCTCCAGCAATAGCATCAACTGAAAAAAAATGGAGGTAGAGATAGAGAGACCACCATAACCATGAAGCACCTTACTGTGCTGAGTGATAGACAGAGATAGAGGAAACCATAGAAGGCGAGATCGACATAAAGTTAGAGAGAGAGAGAGAGAGGAGAGAGAGAGAGAGAGAGCATGGAGGCACATCATGGAGAAGATTGGCAGTTACGACTTCAATTACGTGTTTCATATTTCAAAGCTCTCAAAAACTATATAACTGCCCACTTGTACTAGCACCCAACTAGTAATGTCCCGGACGTCTCTTTTTGTACCACCTTAACATGCTTCCACCCATGCAGGTATCATGCAAAGGAAAGGAAAAGGTAAATCCTTTTCCTATATTTTATATTTTTGTCGGTCACACTCATGCTGATGGAGTCAAGTGGCCCACAAATGAATCTTGATGAGGAACTTCAGATTCCTTCTGTTTTTACTGCACGTACAAAAGAAAAGCAAGCATGCTTTAAAGAATTTTAGAGGTGTTGTAGGTATACGAATATCCACATGTGTGAAGTATCTAGTTGAGAGGCTAAGATATGATGGGTTTTCATCCTATCACACTATGCTTATATGGTCAAGGTTCTAGAAGAATTAGAGCCCACTTGCTTATATGGTCAAGGTTCTAGAAGAATTAGAGCCCACTTGCTTTGAGGATGTAGTTGGGAGGAAATTTTGGGAGGCAGCCATGGAGGAAGAGATGGCAGCCTTGGATGCAAACCACACTTGGTATTTGATGCCTTTGCCTCATGATAAGAATGCAATTAGCTTGCAACTGGGTCTATAAAGTGAAGCACAATGCAAATGGGTCTACTGAGCAAGTCACAAGGCAATATTGCTAAAGGATATGTGCATACATTTGGCATTAGCTATGAGGTAATGTTTAGCCTAGATGCAAGGATGAGAATAGTAATTGCTATGGTTATGGCAAAAGGATGGTATTTTCATAAAATTGAGGTGACTTGAATGCCTTCTTGCATGGTGATTTGTTGAAAGAGGTGTATTTGGTGTAGCTAGAAGGTTATGAGGATGATGCACACCGCAATTTTGTATGAAAGTTGTGCAAAGCCTTGTATGGGTTAAAATGGGTGCACAAGGCATGGTCAGACAAGATAGGCTTGTATCTTACCACTATTGCATTTCAAATTTCTGATGTAGATTTTACACTATCTGAAAAGAATAGACAATGGGTGTTGAGATATCAAGCTCCACCCCTCATGTATCTCCCAGGTGACTCTCATTTATGTCACACAGACTTTTGTTAGCTATACTTGTGGCATAGTTAGATAGCCAGGTATGTTTGGATTGGTTTCACATATTAACTGTGTATTCTAGGGTTACACATATATGGTATACCCATCTCTCATTGTATTGTTATTATGTGCTAAGTGAAGATAGGCTTTAGCCTCCACATCTTGTGTCCTTTATCTTTTATAATATGAGTAAGCTATAGTCAACGAGTCCCCTCCCTCCGTCCCTACTTCTTCACATGGTATCAAAGCTTGGTTTATGCTAAGGAGATGAGGAAGTAAGAAAAGGAAAGTAGAGATCATGATACCCTGGTAAGAGGATCGAAGTCTCCTTTCTTGTGGGCTTTAGGGAGCATATTGCAAAGAGCACAAGCTTAGATTGAGGCACCCTCCATTGTTAAAGAAGGGAGCATTACCTAGATGAATGAAATTGTGTTGCAGTTTAGTCACAAAAATTGCATTTTAGGGCAGTTTTGGGGTCCATTTTTACATCGTGAAGTTACAGCAAGCACTGAGGAGGAGTGGCGGTTTTTGATTGTGCAGTGCAGGGATTTTGCGAAACAAAGGCCAGTTTTGGGTTACTATGTTTATGCGGTTTCATCACTTGATGTGACTAGTGGTTGCTTGATATTGCCCTTGTGAGGCAAAATTTTTGGTGTTGTTGAAGTGTCGTTGTTGGCCCTTCTGAGGCATGGACTTTGTTTTTCAGGTTGCAATTGCAGATTGCATGTTGCAAAATGTCTAAGAATCTATCTACCATTGTTAGTGAAAATCTCTAGAAAGATAACTTCCAAGCTTGGAAGCTCAGGATCACAAACTTTCTTATGCAGAAGGGAGTATGGCCATTCATCAATGGTGATAAGCAAGATAGTCATCTTACGGCACAAGTCAGCACACACCAAGTGTAGAGGAGCCTTTGCTTTGTTCTTGCTTTCTTTGTAAAAATGCCTTTCTTTGTTACTTGCCCATCATGCAAGATTCACATGGTTCCTTCAAATTTGCCACTATAGATAAGTGAGCAACCATGCCTTGCCTCTACATCTCCTTCAACACTGCAAATCTAGTGTGGCCAAACCTTTTATGCCAAAATCTACTTGTGCCCACTCCAGTGGTGGTTGTAAGAGCACTTAGATCATAAATGTTGTTCCTCCTTTCTCCTTTTCCAATAACTTTTCTAGCACTATCTAGAATTTGTGCTCATGTCTTGGTTAAATTTGCCTCATGGCCAAGGCTAGATTTCTCTTAAGCTATGGAACATACAACAAATTGGATAGCTTCTTAATTTCTCTAGTTGAAAATACAAAGGAAATAGTACATGTGCCCTCAATTGGGCATTTTGCATTGTTGCCAACTGACGGAACAAATCTATAAAGTAGCTTCTATAGACAAGCTACCTCACATGGAGCCATAGTTTCAACACTATACACAACCTCTATGCTTGATAAGGCAACCATGGACTGCTTCTTGCTGATCCAATTGATGAAAAGTCTCCCAAGGGAAAACTTAAAACTTCTAGTAGATCTCTTCTCTAAGATACTACCAGCCCAATCAACATCTCTATACAGATGTAGTTGTATCTAGCACCCAGCCTCATAAAGTAGTCCATACTGCAGTGTGGACTTCACACACCTCAATACAAACCTAGCCACATCCAAATGTGGCTTCCTCACTACTTGCATGAACTAACTCACCAACCCCATAGCATAGTTGAAATCTAGTATGGTGATATTCATGTAAATCAAGCTACCAAGTATGTATATGTACACAATGAGATCCTCAAGAAGCTCACCTTTCTCTCTACTTAGATTCCACAATCTACTACAATGGAACAAAAATAGGCTTACAACTTGTCATCCCATACTTGGATAACCTATCCAAGCAATATTGCCTCTGCAATAGCCATATCCCACCAAGGGATCTAATAACCTCAATGCCCAACAAGAAACACAATTATCCCAAATCTTTCATTTCAAAATTTTGTTTCAAACGCAACTTCAGCTCATTAATATTTGCATCATTTGCCACCTCTAACAATCAAGTCATCCACATTGATTTTTGTATTATCACCTTTGGCAATGAGGTCATCCACATAGATAACTACTACAAACACAATCCCCCTATGAAGTAGGGAGAGAGGGAGGAGACTCCACTATAGCTTACTTCACAATAGAAAAGAGAAAAAGGACACTCGACGTGGAGGATGAAGCCTATGTTCACTTAGCACACACAACAACAATATAATGAGGTATGTGTATACCCTATATGTGTAACCCTAGAATACATGGTTCATGTGTGAACCAAGCATAGATGGCTATCTAACTATGCCACAAGTACAACTAATGAAAATTGGTGACATAAATGAGTCACCCAAAATATACATTAGGGGTGGATCTTGATATCTCAGCACTCCCTTCCCCTCAAGCTCAAATCCATCTCAAGTACACCGAGCACTCATGTCCAAGCCATATTGCCTCTGCAACAACCATATGCCACTTGGTGATCTAGACACCTTAATGATCAAGAAGTAACATAGCTCTCCCAAATTGCTCATTCAAATTTATGCTTCAAAGCAGCTTCTATTCATTAATATCTATGCCACTACCACATGTAACAATCAGGTCATCCACATAGATCACAACTAGCACAATCTCGATGTTTATTCTTTTCACATAATGTGAAAAGTTTGCATTGGAAATCTAAAATCCAACAGTGACAAGATATTGGCCTATTTTGTTTGACCATGCCCTAGGCACTTGCTTTAAGCCATACAAGTCTTTGCGCAACCTGTATACAAAATTGTGGTGTGCACCATCCTCATAACCCTCTATTTGCATCATCTAAACCTCTTCCAACAAATTTCCATACAAGAAGGGATTCATCACAACCATTTGATGCAAAGACCATCCTTTTTTAGAGTAGCCAAAGCAATTAGAGCTCTCACAGTTGCCATACTTGCAACTAGACTGAAGGTTTTCTCATAATCAATGCCATATTTTTGTGCATATTCTTTGGCAACTAACATTGCCTTATACCTACTCACAAGCCTGTTAGCATTGGGCTTCATCTTATAAACCCACTTGCACCCAATCGTCTTCTTATCATGAGGTAAAGGAATCAAATCCCAAGTGTGGTTTTCATCCAAGGTTTCCATCTATTCATACATGTCTACCTCCCAAATTTTCTTCCCAATCGCATCCTTAAAGCAAGTTGGATCTAGTTTTTCTAAAACCTTGACAATATATGCATAGTGATGGACTAAAAACCCATCATATCTCAGCCTCTCAACTAGATACTTTGCACGTATGTACTTGTGTATAATTGCATCACCTCTAGGAGTCTTTACAACATTTTTGCTTTTCTTTGGACCTAAAGTAGCAACATGAATCTCAAGTTCCTCTAACTTCTGAGCCACTCGACTCTCCATCAACATGAGAGTAATCACATGAAATATCAATGATCCACTTTCTCCTCTCCTTTGCATAATACTTGTGTACCAGTATGTGGGCTTCCATGAGATGATCCACTAGATCATAGTCTCTTTGTCCATGCATTGGATCCACTATTAGAGGACTCACCAAGTCCACTGAAACTTTGTGATTACTACATTATAATCATAGCAACATTACCATTTCCCACATTTGATTCTTCTGCCACTTCTATCGATCCATAGCAAGTAGCAACAAGCTAGCAACTCATTATTAAAAACATATCTACTCATAGGAATTCTTTGAGTGGAAGGGTTATAACAAAACGATACCATTTCTGATGCAAAGAATAACCAATGAAGATGCATTTTTGTTCCTTTGGGTCTAGCTTACTTCTGCTCTCATCAGGAAGATGAACATAAGTTGTACAACCAAATACTTTCAAATGTAAAATATATGGTTTTTTGCTTGTATATTTTTCCTTAGGCATCATGCCATGGACAACTATAGTAGGGCTTATGTTCATAATATGCACAATCGTTGCTACTGCTTCATCCCAAAAATAATTATGCATCTTTTTCTCATTTAGCATAGCTCTTGCAACTTCAACAATGTGCTTGCTCTTTCTTTTTACAACCCCATTTTGCTCAGGGATAGATCTGCATGAGTACATACACTGCCAACAACCCAATGTTCCTGTTTAAACTTTCTGAGTGCAAAAATGCAACCTCAAGCAAGAGTACTCTTGCACTAGATTCTCTATAGTGTCCAGAAAAACACTCAATATGTGTACGTATGTTTCAAATCTCTACTCTGTAACCCTGATACATGCTCCAAACAGAAAAGCCCTAAATTTTTCTTACAATTTTGGCCTAATTGTTGAATTGCATGAATTTTAGAAAAGCCCAAAAGATTTTCTACAATTTTGGCCTCAAATTGAATTGCATGAAATTTAGAAAAGCCCCCGCGAAAATCAACTGGCACAAGTCAGTTGGTTTTCTCTCTGGCCCCGGTGCTAGCTCGCAGTGGGGGGCCTTTCTAGGCTTCCATTGGATCCCTAGAGGTCAGATGTCTCGATACCTTCGTTTCAGGTGGGTTTGGATATCACGCCAACTCAACAGTTTCTCCCAGTTGGCAGTACTACTTGACCTTGTCTCGTAGGTAGGGCCCTCGTGATCAACCAGGTGCTCCTCGCTACTACTTGGTACATGGCATCCTGCTGGTGCTTCTCACGCTCCTGTGTGGCACAACTACAAAGGTTGGTCCGGAAATTTCTTTGGTCAAGGTTACACGGCTCCAAAGACACCAGAGAGCTCGTGTGGCCTAGCAAACAGTGGTTCTCCCGCAAGCTGAAGGAGGTCTAGGAATCATCGACCCAGAGTATCACAGCCACGCCCTGTTGGGCAAGCTTGCTATCCGCGGTCTGACCCCTTGGGGGCAAACATCGAAACTTTTGTTACAGCAAGGCCTTAGCACATGTGTGCCTCGGAGAGGTGGAGACTCGCAGCCATCGGTCAGATGGATCCTCACTGCAACCCCCCTCACCCAGCCACGCTCTCTGTTTCTTCACAGTCTTCTCGTCTGGCGCTGTTTATGTCACAGCCTCACCCAAACCCCCCCTCCCCAACTGTCAGGAGGAGATCAACAGGCAGCCGCTCATCTGGAGTGTTTGGTGACAAATAGCACAGAGCAGCAACTAGGGGAGTGCTCTCACATTACATGGGAAGATTGGGCAGGCGGGCCGGCCCGATCGCTTCGTGTTTGGAGGGACATTTTCAGCCACGGCCGGCTTAGCAGCTGCCATTGGCACAACCCGTGGGACTCAGGCTCAGCGGACAAAGATTGATGACGCTGCTCCTGCAGGGTGGTTGCAGCCTCTTGTTACGTTTCAACGGCTAACTGGAGACGAGAGATGGCTCAGCCAGTTCACCCTGCGAAGCATCCCACTAGTAGTCGCTTGTCGGCTGGAAGATTCAGCAATAGTCTTCTTCTCAGTTCCAGATTACAGCCGTCTCCTGCGGAATGGTGTCCTGATAGACCCGCTTCTCTCTTGGCATCGGAGTCAGGTGATAGGCTTGAGAGGGAAGGTGTGGCAATTGGATCCCCTGGTGGAGCAGGTGCAAGAGAGGCGGCTTTGGATCTGAGAGGGGCGCGCTCTTGCAAAGGTGAATTGGGACCCAGGGGAGTGGCGATGAGCACCATTGGACCACTCACAAGAGCCAGTGCCGTTCTTTTTGTACAGCGCAAGACGTGGTAGACGTGCGATTGGGTCCCTTCAAAGTAGGCTACCATCACAAGCACCGTGTTGGCATGCCCAAGGGGTCTCCTTGGTTTTCCTACGTTCTTTCTGGAAGACCCTCTGGGCAAGTTGGCCTCCACAGCGGATCTCCTATTTCATGTGGATGGTGGCTGCAACAGATGGAGTAAAAAGGACGATTCCAGGTTTGTCAAGCAGTCGAGGAGACTCCGAAGCACTGCCTTTGGGGCTGCACTCGAGCCTAGGAGGTGTGGAGGGGCGCTCTTGGAATTGTGGCCCGCGCCACACCAAAGCTCAATCCGATCACTTGGGGAGCTTTCTGTTGGTGCAACACGGCCGAAGGTCACCACCTAGCCTTCGAGTCCGAGCCGCAGGACCCTGTGTATCTCATCGCACAAGGTACCTGGGTGAGCCTGGCAGGGTTTCCCTGGCAGTTGACAAAGACAGATGCCGGATCACAGGCCCGCCACCCAGTGTAGGAGATCATCGGGAGCATAGTGGGCTGGCACATTTGGACGTCCTCGATGGCCAGACACCCTCAGTTGCGCAGATCTTGACTGACACTTGGGGCGAGATCATTCATACGCTCAAGGGTCAGTGGGACCAAATTCAAGGAGACTCTTGTGCAGGCAAGGAGAAGAGATGCCGGTTCCTTCGGACCTGGGACCATCAGGATCTCTTATTCCAACGGGCTCAGCATGGCCTTCAGTGGCGTTATTCGCCCCCTCTGTGGCTTTTTGCCCACACCCGCTTGATTCTGCCCTGAGAGGCTTGTATACACTTTATTTCTAACTCCCGACCCGATTGGGAGCAACCCCCTAGCTGACCGTGAGGCCGGCACTCTTGTATTCATGGTTTTCAAAGTAATATAATCAACCCTGATTTTTGTGGGGGGAAAAAACAGATGTCATCAGTACCAAATTGTGGGTATAAATCATTGGCAATTGCAGAAGCATACATTCACACCCACCACTTGTGCATTTAGAAGCTTGCAAATATCAACACACTTAGTTCGCCGAAGCTCCAAAGATGAAGGCCGAGTCGATCATAATAAAGGCTTTGTTTTACCTTAAGCAGAAGAGCTCACCAAAAAGAAGTCAATCGCATCTTCGTCCAAGCTAAATATGCTTGCAAAGACAATATGGGTCCCCTCTAAAACACAAACCATGAAAAGTAGAAAGAAGTGGCTCATAGGATTATGCACCAACAAAAATAAAAAATTGAACATACTATCAAGGAGCCACAACTTGGATGAGTTTTTTATTTGTGAAATTCCATGTCTACTAATATGGCAGAAGTATATACCTGATGAAGCAAAGAGCATGCCCAAACCCGTCATATAGATGCAAACAACAAGTGCAAAACCCCCTAGAACTAGTAATATCAGTGATGACTACAAACTATGACTCCCCCATCATAAAAACATTTCCTAGCACACAATCATGCATATGCAGAAACTTACATTTTTACAAAGTTCAATCTGACTCTGTCACAGTTCCAGCAACTATCAACTCAATAAACATTCTTATGAAGTGCTTTGAATGCTTGCCTAAAACATGTACATGTTCTGGTCCATGCAGGTACAGAAACTGCTAGAGTAGGAGCCACTCATTAGGCCCAAGCCATCCACAAGGTGTCCCAAGTCTGATTTTATAGAAGTGTGTATCAAGTCCACACTTAAAAATAGGTGCAGGTACCCCATATATTCATTAAAGAAACTGCTAGAGAGGAGCCACTCATGAGGCCCAAACCATCCAGCAAGGAGTCCCAAGTCTGATCTTTTAAAAATGTGTATCAAGTCCACACTTAAAGAGGCTAGCCCTCAACTAAACTTGACATACCAGGTGGTACTTCTGTGAGGCAGCCACCTCCTGTTATGCCTCTGCCTCCAGCAACTACACGGTGCAAAAGTTTTTGGGCTGTCACCTGGTATTTTAGTGGCTTGCCTATAAATTCATATAAATGTTACTTATAAAATGGCAGGGAGAAGAATACCTATACAGATGAGTTCAGCCATCTGATCGGCCACCACAGATTAACAGCTTCATAGTGAGCATACAGAAAGATTTGCAAAATTCACTACTAAGTCCATAAATCTGGTCTTCTAGTCATGCTACTGTCCACAAATACATCTAGCACAAAAATGGGCATATGACCAAAGAACGTTCTAATCCATCTCACACCCAGTGTGAAAATACAACATGAGATTTTTATGTATAAGCAGCTTTCAAAAATGCATGCTCAAAATTACAAGGAAAGACTCTGCGGCCCAAATAGATTGCAGCATTGAAAAGAATTACAAGCATGAAAATACATGAGCTCCTGTTCCATGGCCTGCCTACGACTAGCAAATATAATGGCAACAGCAAATGCTCTGGATAAATCAACATGCAGAAGCTTCCTTCGGCATTGAGACTTGGTCAACCCTAAGTAGTAAACTTAAGCAATTCCTAAGGTCTGCCATTTAAATTTTTGCAATACCATGCTTGCATAACAGTGTTACCTGAACCAAATTTGACTCCTTTCCCTTTGAGGGATGACCAGCAGTTGGGGTGCTTCTATTCCATGCTTTGACTCCTTTTTCAGCTTCTGCCAGAATCTTCCTTTCTAAATCAAAATTAAATTGAGATGTACTGTGTGGAACATCACCATTCAAAGGTAGCAACAGTGGCTACACCACAGCAAAACCAGACAAGAATGTTGCTTATCATGATATGAAACTCCGTGAAGCATTGATTAAGACAAAAAGTATGACAATGTTTATAACAAGTGAGAAGTCTTCATTTCTAGCACACCTACCCCCCTAAGTTTATTGAAAAGGGTCTGCAACTTTCATTTATTGTTTCTTGATAGAAAAGCTATTTTGCATTTAGTTTTAGAAACTTAAATTTTTTGAAAAGGGCAAAGCCCGATTCCAGGATTTAATTTTAAGCAAATGTCAATTTATCCAACTTTCAGCTATTGTCTCTTCAGAGGAAACACATTTTGCATTTACTTATGCAAAGAAATTGCAGCAAAAGAATTAAAGACACATACCGGTGGAGCAACTTGATACTCTGGTTTCAAGGCAACTCTGATCCCCGTTCCCGCTGTGTATAGAACACATTAAGTGAGGTAGATTTCGAAAATGCCAGAGAACTGCATATAATAATTATAATAGATTGCTGAAATTTTGTGGATATTTTAATGCAAAGTGTTGATGGTTGCACAATGCCATGTATACCGCAACTCCTAATGCGAGAAAAAGGATTAATGGATCATTTGAATGATGTATTTCTTATATTTGAGAAAAACTGCTTCACATCTCAAGCAGATCGCTTGCCATCTCCAACTGAAAGTGATCCAGAAAGGGTTGATTTTAAGAGCCATCAACGTCCTAATTTATAATCAGCTTTTTATTAAAGCAATTTGCAGCTTATAGCAGATCTGCAAAGTCATCTAGCAAGGACATAAGGAAATTGTGCCAATCAAGCTACAGCGTTAAGGAGCTATCCAAAGCTAAAAGAGTACCGAAAACAGTACACCACCTCAACTTGTTTAACATATCGCATTCATGCACATAACCATGATTTGGGAAACCCTTAGCTAAGCCAACAACGCCAATTGAAGCTACCACACTCACAGATGAAAGGAGGGAATTATTGATATTCACACATGGACCAGGTTCTCTTAGCTGTAAAGGGTAGATAATCATAGCCAAGACACCTTCCTAATGCCCACTTAAAATTATTGATAGGATTCACACATAGGGCGGCCAGCCAATATTCCATAGTGAAAGTAAAATTCCTGCACAAGGGTAGATGATTATCAAGCCTACACTTATATGCACTCAACAGAACTTTTTAATGCCCATTTCACAGGAACTTGCTCATATTCCCCCTAAATGGCAGAGAAACAGTGGTTTCCCTGAGTGGATTAGGATTTTGAATCTCAGGACAGCGCACCCTCGCATGCAATGCCAATCAAGAAACTAACCCTTTCAAAGTTTGCATGACTTCAAACTCTATTAGTTGCACTTGTGAACCAATACCCTTGCTCTGCAAAAGAGATGTAAAACTTCTTGAGACTAATGCCGAGACAGATAAGTAAGTGCGCAATCAATACATATGCTGGCCATGAATTTACTAGTTTCGATTCAGTTTGAAGGGAATTATGGATATCAATATCTTTTCTGATTGACATTCACACGATTAACAAAATTAGCCATTCTGGAAACGTTGTAAAGCTCCTGATCTGCCTTGAAACTGACAGTCGGCCAGCAAACTATTCAATGTTTTCAATCATGAAAATAAGTGTCATATCCAGACATCCATGAAACAGGCCTTTTCGGCAATCTTAGTATCCCACCAAAATTTTTGAAAAGCAAACAAACTTATCAATGCAAAGCATCTGGGTTTGTAGCTTACAGGAGGGAGATTGAACGGGGACTGGAGGAGGAGGACGGGAAGGTCCAACAGGTTGAGCGATCCGCGGATAAGAAACGGAGGCGTAAGGAGCTCTGCTATCGTGGGTCGTTCGAGCATCTGGCCTTTGTGGGTAGCTCCGGCGTGGGGTTCCAAAATCGTAACCCATTTCCATGCTTTCCAAAAGCGCCCAAAATGATTCAATTGATGGGCAAAAAAGCAATCGATGCACAGACAAATCGATGGAGCGATTGATGGATGTTCCGACAGGCTCGATCAGAAGCCAGAAACCGATTGTTGGATGAAGATGGAGACCAGAAAACGCGAAGCTAGCAGCAAGTCAATATCGGAAGGCAGAAACGAAGTGTTGCAGAAAGTGCTGCGCTGATGGTCGTTTTGTCTTGCCGTCGACAGCACTTCAGCAACCCATTCAAAATTACTCTCCAAATTAGCGCCTTATTATCACTTAACCCTCTGTGATTAGTCCTTTATCGGCTGCCTGGTCGGTTCACTCAATATTACTATATTCTGCACCAAATCTTAAGTGAGATTAATTAAAAAACTTTAGCTCAAATACAACATTGTCCCATATGTTGCTTTTTGTAAGTGCTTGACACATACGTGTCCCAATTGTGGGCACATGTTGACTAACTTTTTCTATAACAACTTGACATGTAGGCATATAACGCAAAGTAGCAAGTCAATACCGGAAGGCACTCCAACGAAATGTTGGATCCAAAGGCAGAAAGAGTCATAAATTTGAGGTGATGCTTCCTTTCTGTCTTGTTTGTCAACACCCTTGTTGACTTTCCATTCAAAATTACTCCACAAATTAGTGTTTTATTATCACTTCACACATTGATTAGTCCTATGACTAGTACTTCATTCATCGTCTTCTATGCTTTGGATAATTTGTGTGTCGAGCTCCAAACTCTCAACAAGTCACCTTCACAAAGCTTCTAGAAATGGGAAGCCCACAAATCAAATCCAACTTCTCATAATGGAACACACGAAGAGCATGTCCATGACCCTGCATGTATTCATGTAACAATGTTGAAATAACTTCAAATACAAGATGATGAGAAATCTAGCATAGAAGAAACAATGAAGAAAGAACTTGCCAGAAAAGCTAAGTAGTATTCCTTTAATAACTATATTATGAGGCCATACCCTACTATGTAAACTAGTTTCAACTCCTTCATTGTGGCAATGTCCCAACTACTATTCTCTAACAAAAATTTGCTTATGCATGGCAATCAAGTAAGTGGTACATGTTTCAATTTCACAACTGTGCAATAAGGTTTGATAATCATAAAATGTAAATCCATGTTCAATGTCTATTTGCAACCTTGTTTCTATTCTCCATCATGCTTGATTTTTTAATTAGGAAGTGAGTATGTGCAACCAACTTACTTAAATGTGCACTACAATCTCATGGTTCTAATCTATTCCACCCTACAAGATTGCCATCTAGCTCATAGAACATCTTTTAGCATACACTCAATTTTTTTACCGTAGTAAGACTCCTAATAGTACTTGCATCTTTTTAGCATACTATCAAATCCTTAATGTGAAAACATTTTCTCATTTATATCATGCACATATGTGTATTGAAACTATTCTCACTTTTTCACCTCTTTATTTTTATTCTCACTTATATCATGCATATACAAACATTTCTAGGTTCAGAGAAGAAGTGGTGAGGCATGGAGGTGGTGACAAAACATTAGCATTGTTGTAGCTAGCTTCCCCCTAGGGGTCTTGAGCTAGCATGCATGGAGATGATGCCACCTTGAGCGCCCTTACATCTTGGAACTCCTTTTGTAACCTTCGATTCTTTGTTGCCTTGGTGAGAATCTCTTTAGCACCTCATAATCTACTTCTATTTGCTTCATTTTCATCCTGCATAGATGCACATCGGGTTCAAATCCAATCACCTTTAAGGTCATCCTATAGCTTCAAGGGCACCCAAGGTTCTTAGCCACTAGTTGGCATCACATCCAAGTGATTCTTTGAAGTCAACTTGATGTTACCTTGCACTCTTATTCTAAAACCACACTGTGACTTGGCATGGTCATAGATTTCATTACTTTGTTAGTGCAATCTTTTGGGAAAAAATGGCATATCATCAACTTATTGAAGGAAAAAGTCTTAACTTGGATCTAAGGAAATCATTTGGATGCAAATCTTGTACTTTAAAGCTCTTATGTGATGACTCAAGGAAACATGAACTTATGGAACATTGCCTTGCAACTTGCCACATGGAACTTTGCATCTACAAGAACCAAGCTCTTTTTCTAGTTGTGCAATATCAAACTAAGTGTGCTTTTATCCTTAAGACATTCCTCTAGCAAGGTGAACTACTTCTTCACATTGTTGACACAAGTGAAGTAAAGCTTGAGACATAGAGATCCCTATCACCAAAGAGGAGTAAAGCTTTGAGAGTTATTTTTTGAACTATCAACCACATGTTGTTCAATGTGCCATAGCATGTGATGCACCCAAAGTGTCTTGTTGCACAACAACTTATGTTTGTCTACACTAAACATGCTACTTTTTGCATGTCTACACCTCATTCTTTTGCTTCTTTGAATTGTAGAAAGCTTTGGGAATCCACTTTTTGAGCTGCAATGTTCAATGTGACTTAGCTTGTAATTTGCCAAGTGTCTCACTTCTCAAAAACTTGTGTTTCCTTTTATTGAACATGCTACTACCACATGTGTACACCTTGTGTCATTTGCTTCCGTTAAAGATATGATAGATTATTGCACACATTTGTGTACTTTTATCACATGATACAACAATACATTCAATGATATAATACACTATGCGGACTTCAACCTTATCAAAAGCAATATCCCATTCTTGATACCTCAATATTGTTGCACGCAATCATTGCTTCTTTATTCAATGTTGATATTATGACTATGATTTTGATCATGCATTTGTTTATGATTTTCATGGTTTGCTTCAAGCTTGATTCATATCATTTTCACGGTGCATACTACTTGCAATGCGAGTTTCACCAGCTTCCAACAACATTTGGTGTATCAATGGCAATTAAAAAAATACAAAAGATGGATACACTACTTCTGGCAACACACGGTGTGTTCGCAATTTTAGATTATGTAACATGACTAAAGTCCATATAATATGTTACAATAACCACTTACGCTCAAAATAAAACAAAATTAATATTAAACAATCTCTCTCTCTCTCTCTCTCTCTCTCTCTCTCTCTCTGTCTCTCTCTCTGTCTACATATGTTCAATCTCACTTTGCCTATATTCTTATTTTAGTTTGTATGAATTCATGTTCCTTACTTTATCATCCCACTTCTCATCTCTTGCAGTAATAAGGTCCTCTTCTTATTAAGAGATGAACTATGTACCTCTCAAGGTGTCGTTGGGGACAAAGTATTATGCCAAAAAGAGTACTCCAAGCTCCTCTTCACTCACTATAAGTTGATGAATGATCAAAGTACTCTCAGATCTATGGGAGACACCACCATCACTTTGAGATTCTCTCTTTTTGTTTACTCCTCCATAAGAAAGGGAAAGGGGCAATGACAAGGGATGAGAGGATACCAAGTGTGGTGAAGAAGGATCGTAATTTTGGCAACAAAAAGAAGAGAAATAGACAAAGCAACCACACCACACCACAATATAAGGGAGTGGAAGAAAGTCAAATACAAGATTTTACCTAATATATGTAATAGATACAGTCAAAGAGGGTATTACACAAGAGATTGCTTTGTAGGAAAGCAACAGGACACTAGGTTTAAAAAACTCCCATGAAAGTTTCAACAAAGGAGTAGGAAAGTCAAGCTGGGATGAAAGGTGAACAAAAGGATCCACACATTGAGGCAGGGCATGTGGTTTCTCCAACTATATCAAAGGATTTTGAATTTGTGGAAGAACACGTTGAGGTGTAGGAGATGCTATTATGGGGCAATAACGGGGACCCGTAGTAAGAGACCTCGATAGAGGTCTTTTGGTTAGTGGTGCCTTGGAATTTGTATTGGTTTTGGAGGTTTTTTTTTTTTTTTTGCTCTTGTAATGATGGGGTTCTTTTTCTCCTAGATTTTGATTAATAAAGATGCTTAGGTTTATGAGTCTTTAAAAAATGAGGGGGGGAGTGGAAGTAGAAGCTTGTATGTCTTGCAATGGGAAATGAAGTCTAAAGTCAAAATCCTTGGATTTTATATATGATCTCTTACAAGAGATGAGCTAACCCTAATTCCACTACTACACCTATTCTCCAAATGGCCAATATAGGTCCAAATTGAGATCTGACTGTGGAAGTTTCTTCCTAGAATTAGGAATAATATAGAAGCCTTGACTGTTCTCCTATCTATTTTCAATAAATTTATTGTGCATATTTATGAGTGTTTTGGCATCTATACAAGACATGGTGCAAAAGTGTAAGTGGGGCCCACTCTTAAGCTAATGGGTTAACATGACCCCCTTCTTGATGAAGATTGAGTGCCTTGGACCTCTATTTGTATTGAAGGGCCTTCCAACCATTTGATTAGCTCATGTCATGCTAGGGCATGGGGATCTTTTTCAAAGATAACATAATGAGGGTTCCAAAACCAAGTCTCATGCATATCCCCATAGGAAAGTATATGGTAGGAGTGTACATTGCAAACTATGTATTATACCCTAACCATTTGCGTGAGAGTAGCACCTTTAATGTGATCGAAAATGACCTCAATGTCAATGAGATGTTTGATGTCCTCCTTGTTGGGTAATACAACACATAATGTCGTGGCTTGATGTTGAGTGTGCAAAAATGAAGCATTACTATAAGCACAAGATCACGTACCTTACGATATCAAGTACAAAATTATTCTAGTACTACAGAACATAGTTCGAGACATGATCTTTCTAATGGGATGCTTGAGACACCTTCCATAACCATTATCATGGCACCAACATGTACAAGGGATCCTCTTGACTACATACCAGTTGGTGCGTATAGAGCTTCTGTCCAAAGTAATTCATTATCCCACGTGTGACATCATTGGGGATGAATGCCCATGTCTGTTCTAGTTTGTGTGCCATTGGGTCAAGTGGTTTTCCTCCGCTACATGTTTGCCATGGGTGGGCCAATTCCATGCCCTGGTTTTTGCAAAAAGAAAAAAAGCATAAGGGATTGGGCATACCAAGGCAAACTTCCTAGATTCTCATTCTTACCCTTCCACTTTGATACGTGTGAAATCAAACTTCATGTTATTGAGGGTTGCATCATCCTCCAAAGTGTCTTCATTTGCCGGTAATGGGATGCGACCACTATTACGACTAGGGATGAGGTTGTTTCCAAGCTTGCAAGGGGTTTTTGAATCGTGACAATCATCGTAGGGAAGCTAGTGGTGCATGTTGTGGTTGTTGCATCAATGTGTTATCATTCATGGCATCAAGCAAATCTAGTTCAATTGTTCTTGGCTCCTCTATTGTGTTTGTAAAATTGTGTTAGAAGAGTGGATAGAAGAATGTGGAGGTGAGGTGTTGGGTGGTCCTCCCATCCTTAGAGTCATGGGATTTTTTGTCTTCAAGTAGTCATCATCTTAGAGGTTTTTGAGGTACGAAATGTGTGTGTGATAGTAAGAAAGTTGGAATCAATGGTCTAAACATCCTAGAGTACTTTGCACACTCAATTATATAGTACCAAAATTCCAACCGGGCAATATTCAATGGAATATAATATCTAAGATGCTAGCTTGTTTCCACTGTCATCTCCCTACCCTTTGTTTCACCTATTTTAATACAACAGCTAGAAGATTTAGGTGAATAGGTAATCTGGGGAGTGATTTTGGCATTCTAGTTCAATGAATTCAGAAGTATAAAACAGTTTGAAGATTTAGAGGGTCTAACACCATATACATAGGTTTAAGGCTGTAGGATGCATAGTTGAGTGATAGATATTAGTGAAGAGTTGGATGGTATGTTTATCAAGGCAAGGTGGGATTGGCCTTATGGGGAGGCCACATGAAAATCGTGGGGTTGGAGAATGGCAACTAGAGTGATGTCATGAGGGTGAAGGGTGAGTATGAGTGGTTGGAAGAAAAAGGAAAAGGATTGGGTGGGGTTACATGGACCCCTTCTTCTTGACATCATTCGCGACATGCAAACATCATTTGTTTAGGATCAAAGTATCCTAGACAGTGTCTCACCTTTTCAAAGGCAATAGAGTGGGATCAAAATAGTGGGCAACATCATCTAGCTTGCTCCTTGACTTTGAGAAGGTGCATGCTAGAATAGATTGGTCCTTCTTGGAGGGTACCTAACGACGACGTACTAATCCTACACTAATCACAATGCTAAACTAAGGTGGATAGAAATGAAAAAAACTCATAATGAGAGTGTTCAAATTAAGATGCACTCAAGTACAATTAGACACCAAGATGAATTAGCTTGGATACATAAAGACTTGAGATAAGTGCAAGTGATATATTTGCATTACTTGAAATGTCCTCCTTTTATATGAGGAGAGTACAACTTGGCTTTTCTCTTGCATGTGGAGCAGTGGATCACATGTGTCTCAACACTTTACATGACCACTACTAGTAGGTTCATCATTGGAGGGAGGATGGGGAAACATTTCAGCTTGGAGCGATATGTCAGGTAGGGTTGCCGGGTCACTCCCTATCTTTGCTATATTTTGCTAAGGAGATGGCCTACTTGCTTTGTACTCATGCCAGAAGACTTCTGGATGTCCGCCGACCTATTCGAGATGCCACAAAGCTTCACGATTTGGAGTATGTAGATGATACAACTTTATATGTGTAGGACAACAATACCATGCTTCCATGCTTGAGAGGATGCAAATGGCCTTTGATACTTTTGGCCTAGCAGCTAGCGAAATGATAAAATGGCATAAATTAGTTAGTTTTCTACAGACCCAAGTGCCACCTCACGGTGGGGAGTTTATATCAAATTTTGATGGTCCCCGAAGCAGATGACTCGGTATTTAGAATTCCCTATGGGCCTTGATTTGTCCCTAGCATTGTAGTTTCTCCTGTTCCTCAACTCCATCCATACAAAGCTAGAATTTTGTAGCAATTCTAAGCTTTCCTTTAGTAGGCCATGCTCTTGTGGTGAACCAAGCTCTTCTCGCCTATGGCCAAGTATGTGGCTTCATGTTGGTGCTTCTTGCAAAGCTTGTACAGTTACATGAATTGATCTGTAATTTTCTCTGGGCAAGTACCAATGGGATGAGAGATATGAGGGATTGAGTCACCTGGCATACCATCATTTAGCCTTAGGCTGCAAGGGGTCTAGGTATTATTGATCTCAAGCTACAAACCCAAGCCATAGTGAGCAAGCTCACTGTCCATGGTCTTGATCCCAAGAGGCTTGGGCATGCTCCCCGAGGCGTGGGGAGAGTGATAACCCTCTCTTTGTTGGATTTTCATGTTAGCACCCACCTTGCAGGCTTGTTCATATTATATGTGCAGCCTTCTCTCAATTTGTCAGTGCCTTTGGCACATTCTTTCTCAGGTTCCCTTCAACAACCATGAGGAGATCAAGAGGTTGCCTCTCCTTTGGAGCAATTGGGTGTTGGACAGTGAGGACCATCAACCTGGCAAGCACTCATACTTCCCTTACACAGTTTGGGTAGGCAGATCACTGCATTCCTTATGATCCTGCCATGATGTCTTCTACTAGATGGGCTTAGTGGTGTAAGTGGTGGTGGCTAGTGGCACTAGATGGACAACACCAAGAGAGGAGATAGAGGCTGCCATCATGGTAGTTTGGTTTGCTCCCCTCCTCTGACATAGAGGGAGACATAGCTTGGCAATGAGTGTTGGCTTAGATAAATTTCCTTGATGGGCATCTTGTTTATGGTAGTAGGGCTTCTAATGAACTCCTATGTCACTTAATTTGGGACACTACCACCATAGAGAGGTGTTCTCTTCCCTAGCAGTGCATTCACGTCATCGACCTACAAGGGGAGGAATGGAATGTGAATTCGATGATAGAGCTTGATCATTTGCAAACTTGGCGACTATGGCTTTGGGAGGAGTAGGTTCTTGTAGATTGCGCCAGATTTCCATTAAGACCCAAGCCATTGATAGTGACTCCTTGCCTAAGATATGCATGCAATGGGGCTTCCAAATGTGCCAACCCACAATACTGCCACAATAATGTCCCACACCAGTGTCTTTGTGAGGACCAACATTTGGCTCCACATACTATAGTGGATGTCCTCCAATCAACCCTAGGTACCCTAGGTGACATCATAAATGGGATCCTCAGGCTCAAAAGCTAGATGCCAGCCCTTACTGTGCTACACCAACAAAAGGCACCCCAGGTAAAAACACCTAACCTAGGGGCGCCCTTGCCACTATCTTGAAGGCGTTGCCCCAAATCTCCTAAGCCCAAATTCAACAGACAGTGATGTGCTGTCTCAATGTTATGGCTTTGATACTTTTGACACTCTCCCTCATTGTTGGGGGTAAAGGCTCATGTGCCTGAACCCATGTATACTGGGTTATGTAATACATACCCATCATGATATATATATATATATATATATATAAAGAAAAAAGTGAAGATTAGGCAGCTTGTAGCTGCCACCAGGCAGTCTTCTCTCTCTGGTGAGCCTCCAGTCCACAGAACTGGTATCAAAGCTCAAGAGGAACCCGATTTCATATCTCTAAGTGAAGCTCCCTCTCTTGCTGATGAATTAGTAGATGATCGCCCACCATGGATGCTTGCGCAGAGCTCAAATTTTGAGCTTAGAGAGAAGCTCCTGATGTTGTTCAAGCTTTTCTTGCTCTTCTTTCACATCGAATGCAACCACTTTCAAGTTTGCAAAGTTTCGTGGATTGAAGGCCAGATAGAGTGTCCCTCACATTAGCACCAGACCACGCAGCCAGTCAACATCCCAGACACCTGCTTTCCTCACCCACTTATTGGCTCTCCCACCGAACATTTCGTGGGAGATCTGCCCATGTACCTGTACCTGTCGGATCGTTCTACTGTTTCTCAATTGGAAAGGTGATAAGAGAGAGATGCCCAACAAATGATCAAAGTGGCACCCAGAGCAGCATGAATTGCAATAACAGTGCAGGGGATGGAACACGATCTGGGTTTGTCCACGATCAATCAACAGAGGCTGAACGACAGATTGTGCATTGCACTGCATTCGGGTATTGCTTGAGTAGGCTGTTCAGGGACTCAATGGCCTCATCATAAACACCTTCAGCGTGACCCATCTGGAAAAATTGTAGCAGAAGTTGCAGGGCAAAAGCATTCTACACAGACAGAGAACAGAATCGCATTTCGTAATATAAAGAACCACCAAAAGATTGTTGCCCCAAAAACGACGATTCTGTTTTGCCCCAACTCATTGTTTTACCATTTTCAATTGTGTGTGTTCCATTGGATTCGAGACGGTCCAAAACCTTTGCCTACAAGTTTTGATTATGTGAAGGCGTGGTGAATCTGTCTATAGTCGCCTGTTGCAGCTCATAATCACAGTCTTCACACATATGAATCTCCTTTTTTACAAACCTTTGATTCAATTTATCCAAAGGTTGTGGCAATAATAGGGAAGTTATTGGCCAAAAGTTACACAGGTCCTTTTTAACCCCTCTTTTGCAAGGATTTTAGTGCATTTTTTGGGGAGATTTCAAACACCATTTTTTCAAAGCAAACTGTTGGGCTGGAAACGCAAGTGCTACAGGCATATCTTGAGCAGAGTTTTGTCATTTTTGAAGTTGAAAAAGTGATGCTTTTGTGAGCCTCCGTTTAATGCAATTTGGGTGCAAAGTCAATGTCATTTGGGCCCCATTTGGATGCTGTATGCCATGATCAAACACTGCACTTGTTTGCAAAGTTTATGCAGTTACATGTGATGCTTTTGGCATTTGTTTTGAGAGCAGACTTGAGTTGATTTTTGGTCAGCAGCATTTCTCTTTCTAGTCAGTGGGATCATATCTCTTGCAGGTGGGTACATCAAATTGGTAGTGACACATGCGAGTGGATGTCAGCACACGTGCATGCATGACATGATAGTTTTATCAGAGTGCAGTCATCAGTACATGCTGTAGTGGTCTACACATTTGTGATTGGACACTTCAATACTGATTTTGCCACTTAGTTTGAGGTGGATATACTGAGGTTTTGTAGCAGAAACTCTATTTAATTTTTGTCAGGATTTGTGATCTTTGCTATTGGTGTTATGCATCATGTCTTTGTCGCATTCAGAGCGTGAATTGTACAACATAAATCTGAAGTTCAATGGCATGAACTTCTCACTCTGGAAAGAGCAGATTCAGGATGTGCTCATTCAAAAGAAGCAGTTCAAGCCCTTGAAGGGGATAATTGCGAAGCCAGAAGACATGGAAGATAATGATTGGAATGAGTTGGATGCATTCGCAAAGTCTACTATCAGACTTCATCTTGTTGAGTCAATCTATTTTACAATGGTCAATGAGAAGACTACGCATGAACTGTGGAACAAGCTATGTACCACATATGAGAAAGAGACTACGTCAAACAAAGTCTATCTCATGTAGCAATTATTTGAGCTACAGTTGAAAGAGGGTGGATCCATTGCATCACACCTGATTGAATTCAACATTATTTTGAATCAGCTTCAAGCACATAAGTTGATCTTTGAAGAGGAGGTTAAGGCAAATTTTCTCGTGTGTTTGTTGCCATCATCGCAGGATACATTCCGCACTACTATCAGTAACTTTGCACCTGGTGGCAGAGGACTGATCTTTGATGATGTCGTTGGAAGATTGGCTGCAAAAGAGATTAGGAAGAAGTCTATGGATCATGGCAAGCAAGATGTAGCTATAAATGTTGACCGTGGTAGAAGGCAGTTCAGGGGGAAGTCTCGTGATAGAGGCAACTCATGCAGTCGCAAGGATATCGAGTGCCATCATTGTGTCAAGAAGGGGCACATAAAACATGACCATTATGCATGGAAAAGAGATCAAAGGGAAAAGAAAAAGAATGCAAATAAGAATGAAGATGGACCAAAAGATACTGACCGGAAAGGCAAAGTGAAGATTGAGGAGATCAATGTGGCCACCATTGACAAAAACCATGAGATATTGTTTGTCTAGTCTACTGCAGAAGCACTTGCCACATCAGATGATGTATATTCACATGATTGGATCCTTGATTCCGGTGCTTCATTTCATGTCACTCCCATAGGGATTGGTTCACCACTTATGATAGTGGAATGCATGGTCGTGTTCATCTTGGAAACAACTATGCACGTGACAGTGGGAGTGGGTGACATCAAGTTCTCGTTTGCCAATGGTTCGTCATTTACTCCAAAGAATGTACATCATGTACCGAAGTTGACTAAGAGTCTCATCTCAACTGGTCAATTGGATGATAGTGGTTATCAGACCAACTTTGGATCTCAGAGTCAGAAGATTCAGAAAGGCTCTATGGTTTTGGCTAGAGGTGTGGGACGTTATATCCTTTGCATGTATTAGGTGCTTCTCATCATGTTATTACTATAACCGAGCAGCCAAGTACTTCTTTGTGGCATTGTCGGTTGGGCCATATGAGCCAGAATGGAATGAAACGCTTATGTCGTTTGGGTTATGTACCGAGTTTGAGCTTTTCAGATTTTGAATTTTGTGAACACCATGTGTATGGCAAGTAGTCTAAATTAGCCCACAAATGATAGGCTAAGAAAGATCTTGGCAAGTTAGATTTGGTTCATTCAGATGTATGTGGTCCTGTCCCTACATGATCATTAGGCAAGGCTGAATACTTTGTCACATTCATTGGATGATGCAACCAAGAAAGTTTGGACTTATCCTATGGCTCGTAAGAGCAATGCATTGCATAAATGGTCAACTACCTCTCCTCTAAATTCAGGTCCATTATCTGATAGTATCTCCAGAGGAATACCAAATATGCAGCATATATGTTCATACACAAAATCAGCCACCTCTTTACTATCCACTCTCTTTACTGCCTTCACTTCCGCCCATTTTGATAGGTAATCTACCGCAGTAAGCACATAACACTTTCCTCTGGCTGTTCTGGGAAATGGTCCAACTGCGTCCACTCCCCATCTTTAAAAAATGTCATATACCAGCATGATATTTCTTGGCTCCATTTTTAAGATCCTCTTCCCCATTCTCTGGCACTCATGGCAAGACCTGCACCAGTGTTGAATATCCTTCTGGATGGAAGGCCATACATAACCCTCCAGTAATATCTTCTGCAAGGTGATCTTAAATGCATAATGACCCCCACATGCTCCCTCATGATTTGAAGATAGAATATAATAAATCTCTTCTCTCCAGGGAATTCTCCTCAATACCTGATCAGCTCCCTCCATGTATAATTCATCCCCAATCATGACATAATGCTTACTTTTCCTGATAAAATGATACTTTTGGCCTTTTTTGAGCTCCTCAGGCAAGCGTCATGAGAGTAAATAATCCACCACTCTTGACAGGTATTCTCTCCCTCTGTACAATGGCTCTTCGATTTTTGCAATCACTGGATCCTGATTAATTGCCTCCTGAGCCAACTCATGTGCCATATGATTTTCCTCCCGCCGCACATGTTGAATACTCCATGCTGTAAATTGATGTAGCAGCTTTCTAACATCGGCCAGACATTCTTTTAATCTCGGATTCTTTGCTCGCCAGCTACCCAAGACCTGCTTTACTACTAATAGAGAATCTCCCTTTATGATTAGCTTCTGAATTTTCTGCTTTAAAGCAGCCTGCAACCCTTGAAACAATGATGTGTATTCAGCCTCATTATTACTTTCAGCTTTCAGAAGTATTCCATTCTTTAGAATCAGCACACCTTCTGAATCCTGGATTATATATCCCCCGGTGGCCTGATGTATACTCCTTTTATATGAACCATCAAAGAATAAAACATGAGCTCCAGGAATGATAATCTGTTCCTCTTTTTCTATCTTTGAATCCACTTCCTTCACCAGTATTATCGGGCCATCTTTGTATGTTAGAAGATCTGCCAGAGTTGCCTTACAAGTATCTTCAATCAAAAATGAGAAATCATACTCTTGAAGCTCCACTAACCATCGCATCATACCTTTTGTGAGTGAAGTACCATTCACCAGCTGAGGGAGTAAAGTATAATTTGTCAGCACCACAAATGGTTTCATCAGGAGATATGACCTGAATTTCCTGCAAGCATACACCAGACTTGACAAAACCAATTCAGCCTCAGTATATTTCCTCTCTGCTTCTGTCTTCACTCTACTTGCATAATACACAGGCTTCATATATCTGGATTCATCTCCTCTCTGCATTAAGATTGCTCCAACTACATCCGGGCCAAAAGATGGATTCACATAAAAGACCTGAGAGAAATCTGGAGCTTTCACACTGGAAATACCTCCCAATACCTCCTTTACTTTCTCAAATACTTCCTCGCATTCTTCATTCCATTGCAATGGTTCCTTCTTCATAGCCTGCTGAAGAGGATAAAGCAGTTGAGACATTAAAGGAACAAATCTTGCCATATATTTTACCTTTTGGACAAAAGTCTGCAGCAGCTGCCTGGATGTTGATGGTGCAGATAATAAGACAAGAGCTTTTATCTTCTCTGGATCAGATTCAATTCCATTCTGAGATATCATATGCCCCAATAGCTTCACCTTTGAATGTCCTAAATGACACTTCTTTGGATTGAGCTGTCCACCTACATCATCCATTTTAGAAAATACTTGCTCCAACTTATTACCATGCTCTTTTTGAGAACTATACACACATATATCATCCAAAAAAGCTCTCACAAAATGATCTGTAAGAGGTGCAAGTACTCTATCAGTGTTCCTCTGATACCACGAGGGTGCATTTTTCAAACCAAATGGTACTACTCGGTAACAGAAGCAACCCCACGGTGTAATGATTGTGGTTTTAGCCTGATCTTCCTCGGCAATTGAGATCTGAAAATATCCAGAGAAGCCATCGCATACACTATACCTCTCATATCCAGCTACCCTGTCCAAAATATCATCAATAAACGGCAGAGGATAATGATTGCTTTTTGTTGCAGCATTCAGAGGCTTGTAATCAATACAGACTCTCCAACCACCTGTATGCTTTGGAGTAAAGACCACTGGATTATCCTCCTCAGTTTCTGAAACACTGGCCTCACACCCTCTTTCAATACTATAGGCATTGGCTCACATTTGAATCCTCGGATCTCTTCATATGAAGTAATAAACAAATGAGGGAATTTATGTATTACCTTTGTATATTCTTCTTTCTCCACTGGCTGCAATTTAGGATTCAGCATGCCCTGTAACAGCTTCTCTTTCTCTGCACTGGGTGATGGAGGCTGCATCAGACTGTCCATATCTTCAAGTCTGCTTTCTTCTTCCTTCTTTAACTCCTCTTCACACATGCTCATTTTCTTCCTTCATTATAAATGATACCTGGCTCTCATCATCAGAAGTAGAACTCTCTTCTTCAGTTTCACTATCTGAATACCCATCAGCACTTGTTTCTTCAGGTTCACTCTTCATTTCCCGCTTACTACTCATGTTGAATTTCCTGGCTCTCCCTCTCCTATTATGTACTGTTATGGTTCCCCTTTTCCAGTTTTGGATGACACCCACCTGTCTGAGCCAAGGTCTGCCCAAAATCAGCGGATAAGCTCCCAAACCAGCCGGCATAATATGGCAATTTATATTGCAAACCACACCAAAAGCAGTCTCACTGGCACTTCTGTGCATATACCCAGACACTTCACTTTTGCATGATTTGCCAGACGGAGTCTAAAATCTGAATTAGCATTCAGTTTTAACCCCAATCTCTCCATACAGGACTGAGTCATCACACTGATTTGTGCACCGCCATCAACATATGCTTCTCCAACACTCACACTTCCACACCAGGCGGACAAATATCAGGAAGGTCTTCCACACACAGACATCAACTCCATTTCGCCTTGTGTGGGCTCCTGCTCATTTACTTTCCTCGGATTTGCCAACTTTTTCCACTCTCTCTTAAGCTTCGGACACAATCCAAGCAATTGGGCAAATGTTATATTGGCTACCCTTCCCTTTAAATCTCCCATCAATGTATACTCCTCTTGGCCTTGACCAATATGCAAATCTGAAGTTTTATAATGTTTTCTTGGTTTCCTCTTCTTCTTCTCTGGTTGAGGGCTTATATCAAATTGGACATGCTTACCTTTCTTAGAAGATGGTTCAGGCTCTGCCATTGTACTCCTCGTCCTCTTTGCCCCACAGGCATAATCTCTGGAATGGTCTCCACTCCTATCAAGCTGAGAGCCGGTCCCTTTCCTTTATCCTCCCATTTGATTCCACTGGTAGAGGGTTGATTCGGATATTTTACTTCAACACTATGATCCCCCGATCTATCATTAGTCCTCTACATCACAGGATATATTCCACCACCTACTCTGGGCAGCTTGTCACATTGAGGGCTGATATGTCCCCGCTCCCCACAGTTCCAGCATTGGACATTACTCAAATAGTAGCCCCGTCCTCTCCCTGTTCCTCCCATGTTCCCTTCACCTGTTGACATACTATCCCTTCTATTATTTGGTGCACCTCGGCTTCTTCCCTTTCCACCTGCTTCCATCCAATTCAAACTTAGAGACTTCATGAGCTCCACTGCATCATGTATGTCCCTCTTCAAAGTGTCTTCCTGTTCTGGAACAACAGCAGCTTCCCTTTCAGGATGTATAATCTCAATCTCTGGCATCTTCACAAACTTCTTTGGCTCTTCCTGTATTCCCATCTGCCTCAGACGTTTTACCTTCCACTCCTTCTCACGAGCTACTCTGACAGCCTCCTCAAAGCTATCCAGGTTCTTCAGCTCCACCTTCAGACGGAGGGTTGGCTCCAGACCAGCCACAAACCGGTCTCTCTTTATCATCTGCAGGGGTACTTCAGGAATCAGAGCCTCACACCATAGACTCCACAGTCTACCAAACTCTATCAGGTACTGATCCACATCCTGACCATCCTTCTGCTGAATGTTGCACAACTCCTTCCACACCTCATTTGGACTCCTCACTCGGGCAAACTGTGCCAAGAATGCAGCTTTGACTACACGGTACTCAGGATCCTGCTGATGAATGTTCTTGTGTGTAGTCACAAACATCTGTAACCATGTTTTTGCATCACCCTGCAAGCAATAAGCCAGAATCTGAGAAAGGATCTCCGGGGTTGCCCTATCTTTCATCAAGGCTATAAATTCCATCTTCTCCAGAAACCTGACTGCACTTTCCTGTGGCAATCCCCAATACTCTGGGAAATCTTGAGCCATCTTTCCAAATCTTGCTTCACACAGCCCCTATCCTCTTTCACAAACCAGAGGAAATCTGTTCCTCTGTGGAGGCACCAAAAAGTGATGGCACGGAAGCGGTAAAGCTGTCTACGCCCTTATAGCATGCCACACTTCCACTCACGCATGCAAACACACCAGAACACCAGACCAAAGAGCATGAACAAGACTCATATTTCAGAAAGAACCTTGACCTTTACAGAGTTGGTCAAAAAAAACAGTAGAGCCTAATCCGCCTTCAGTCACCCTCTTTCAATGTTAAAAGCAAGTGAACAACACTAACAGAAGGCAAAAGGCATTCAGTCAACATCCTAGCCTCTACACACCTCTTTATATAACTCATACTCTGGCCACTACCATTATTTCCCATAGTTCATCAACAACACTAGAGATGATGCAACCCGCCTTTCTTGCTCTGGTTAATGATGTTCATTACCAGGCATGCTTGATAGCCAAAGGCTTTGCAGTATAGTGTGAAACAATGTGCCCACTCTCCACAGCGACCACTTCTTGTCTCTAACAGCTTTGTTGTGTTATTGTAGCGAGGGAAGCGAGTAGTAGTATAGCACCTTTTACACCTATAAAGCTCAACACGACCTGCCCCATATTGAAGGTCCTCAGAAGTCGCCTTGCCTATTTTAGCACCAGCCGTTTCTGCTCCACAGAGAAAACAGGGTACTGCATTTATCCACCTTCCCGTTGCCAGCAGCTGCACTAATACCAAGAGCCAATTCTCTGCTGTCGTCCAAAGTTATCTCTTTTAGCTAGTAGCCACCATCAGCCATCCCAAGTAAAAGGCGACTCTTTAATCCTCTCTGCACACACCAGAAGCTACCAGCCCGTCAACCCAGACTACATCTTCAGACGGCATCGGGAGCAACACCAATCGCT
Source organism: Cibotium barometz (assembly GCF_041138505.1). Classification (NCBI taxonomy): domain Eukaryota; kingdom Viridiplantae; phylum Streptophyta; class Polypodiopsida; order Cyatheales; family Cibotiaceae; genus Cibotium; species Cibotium barometz. The sequence goes on along the minus strand of NC_141074.1, from coordinate 34,743,123 downwards.
ACTGGCCTCAAGACTTCTTTAATCGCCAACTTCTGCGCCTACCAGCCACTGCAGCCAATTCTCTCTCTTCTTATGCTGTCCACCCGTCAGCTTGTCGGCCAATGCTTCCACGTCAGCCTATAATGTTAGCTCCTCCACGCGCCAGACCACTCTGTACCATCTTCTCTGCAAGCCCACTACCTCTACTTTTACACTGTTGTGGCTGCGCCTCACAAGGGAGTCCCCTAACCTTTACGCGATGGCCACACACCCTCTAGCGTCCCCCTCTGCTCATACACACAGCAACGCCTCCTTCTGCAATCACAGTTGTTGCACCTCAGAGCCTTCCTCTCCTAGTCGCCAGCATCTCCACACTTCTCCCCTGCGTTAGCCTCCCCCTTTTTGGTTCTCTCTTGCGCTACCTCCTAGAAGTCCCTCTCGATAACACAACGGCCTCTCTCCTTTTTCAGCAGCTCTCGCATCACCCGCCTTTTCCAAAATTTCGTATTTTCTGGACTCCTTTGTTGGCGGCAGCATCAACAGCCATGTGGCCACATCAATATTCTTATTATTTTTATTTTCCTCCTCTTCTAATGGATGGCCGCCCTTCCCTCCATTTTACATCAATCTAAAGGCCCACTTTATTATTAATTGCCTTTATGCTTTCCACACACATTCCAAAGCAACTTCCAATGCCCATTGTAATTCTTGGATGCCCTCACACCTCAAGACGACCGAACAGCTGAAATCAACCCCAGCGAACCTCTCACCGGACAGGCCTGTACATGCTCACATCAATATCATCTACTCTGTACACCTGACAATGCTCACAAAAGCAAAACTTCACACACGCCATGTACATGTATGTACACACTATCAGCCTCTATTTTTGTCCACACAACGCGCTATCGGATTTGATGTAGTACATTGTGAAACTCAATGACCTTTGACATGCTTATGATTAACATAGCAAGGAATTCAAGGGGTAAAAAATCAATGCAAAATTGTGAATAATGATGGAGTTCTTAATAGATCTTGCGAGATCTTTGCACATGGTAAAATTGTACATTTTCAAATTCTTCCATTCTAAAGGGAACCAGGATGCAAATAATCATTAACTATCATGTTTTGAGACCACATTAAAAAAGTCCCATCAATGTGGATTCCATTTTTTCAATCCGTTTTGGTTTTCAACAAGCCAAAAAAAAGTTATTGAGTGTGCACTCAAATGGATATGCAAAATTTTAGCATGATATTGGAGTCCCCTTAAACCATACCAGATGTTCTCAATTGGATGTGTCCATTTAGTATCTTGGACTTACTGTGACCCTCAAGTCTAAGGTACTAAATGGGAGTAAACAACTAGTTATTAGGTGGATAGTTAGGTTCACTAGCAATCTTGATCCATACCAAGCTAGAAGGGCATAACAATTCTCCTACTTTCCACATGTGCATGTGTGTATACGTATAAAACATAATATTTCTTTTATTCACATTCATCTGTAACATTTTACATATATGAAAAATAAAAATCTATTACTTTTGCAAAAATAACATGCAATGATGAGTTGACTCATCATTGCAAAAATAACATGCAATGATGAGTTGAAGCGTAAAATTGAAGAATTCAAATATATCAATGATACACTAACCTTAGGAGCTTGGGAAAAAATTTGAGGGAAAGATGGAAACATTGCCTATTCGTACAATGAGTTTAATAATGTATTTGTTGATTTGCAACAGCTTCAAGCTATGATTTTGTTTTATGGCCTTCTTGATCAATGTGAGGAAATGTAAAATGATGGTTCATCATCTTCAAATATTGTACTTTTGTGTTGCAAGGACTGACTAATCTTTTTTTCTTCACATGTTAGGTGAAAAAGTGAGTTTTGTTCTTAAGATGGATGAGTGTCAGCTTGTGAAGAATAAGAGATTAGAACGAATGAGTATTCCACTCATGAATGATGCAATGGCATATGCAAAGGTGTGAGACATCTACATTGATTGATGATACCATACAAGAAACTAGTCCCACATTTAGTGTTGAATCTGAGAAAGAGTTGTGGTGGATTGGAGCATTTCAGGTGCCAAAAGAGTCAAATGAGGTGCTTAGTTGGGTTTTTGATAGAACTCCTTGGATTACTAATGTCATGAAATCGCAAATTCAAGGGGAAAGATTGGAGGTGGAAGGATTGGGAACTTTTACAGTTGATTGGCATTTGGGAGGCGACTTGAAAACAATCAACTTGGTTGTGAACAAGGTGCTAACACTCTTAACCCTTGTCCATTTTGTATGAAAATGGTAAGAGAAAAAATCAAAGGGAGGTAAGCAAAGTAATCCTCAGAACCAAGGTGATAAGGACACAATAAATGGGGACACTGACAAATGGATTGGTGTGTTATTGTTGAGATATCAAGCTCTAGTGAGGCGGTGGACACTGATGACCCGCCTGGGGGATAGGCCCCACACTTACACCACTGGCATGGTTGGTGAGATCTTGGGTGATATGCGGCCAGTGGGATGACAGGCTGTGTGACAGCCATTCTAGAGACTGGCATAGTTATAGCGCCAGCTCATTTAGTCGGGTTCACACTATAGAGAACCCGTGTATGTATTGGTTGAGTACCTTTCATATTGTGTGTACTCTTATTCTTGTATATGGTGTGTTGAGTGTTGAGTAAAGAAGAAGAAGATTTTCAGCCTCTCACCTTGTGTGTTCTCTATTAGGGTTTTGTGAGTGTGTGTGTGTGCTTGCAAGAGCTCAAGCTCTCTTCCCCCTTGCATCTTTTCATGGTATCAGAGCCTGGTTCGTGCTAAGGGCTGAGCTGCAAGCAAGAGAACCACAGGAAGCGGTACGAGGGTAAGAGCTTCAACTACTCTTCCCTATTGTGTTGGTGACTACACCCTTGTCGGGAGCTCTACGGGAGGCACCGGCAACAAACGATCTCCGATTGAGGAGCTTTCTTCGCGAGAGTGAAGCTATCGGGCAACTATACAGTCCTACGGACTAAAATTCCCGGGCCGAAAACGCGTTTCGGGCGCGTCTGGACCTCCGTTTTTCAGAAAGCAAGCGATTTCGAGCACTGCGGGTAAGTCATCGATTCTCTGCAGAACTCTGTTTTAAGAACTGCAGGAAGACAGATTGACTGTGCAGACACTGTGGGTGCTGCAAAGAGGTCTACAGTTGCCATTGGGTGTATGTATGTGCATTGAAGTCACTGGTTGTGACATTTGAGAGTATTGCAGTACCGCTGTGCAGAAAATACAGCATTTGTGCAGAAAAACCAGAGTGCAGTTTCTGGTAAAGTTGTGTGTTTGGCAAGATGTCAAATGATGGGATAACTCAGATTGTGGCTGAGAAGCTGGATAAGAATAACTTCCATGCTTGGAGGTTCAGGTTGACGAATTTCCTGATGGGAAAAGGTTATTGGGACTACATAGAAGGTGAGCATGAAGAGGCACCGGAGATACCGGATATAAATCCGACTGCTGCAGATGTGAAAGAGTTTAAAGACTGGAACCAAGGAGCTAGGAAAGTAATGTATTGGCTTTCCATTAGTATACAGGACACCATGATTGGGCACATTCAGGATGCCAAGTCCCCCAAGGAGGCGTGGGACACCTTGGTAAAGCTTTATGAAACAAATACCAAGGCACGTAAGATACAGTTGAAGAATGAACTTCATACTGTGGAGAAAAAGAGCATGTCTGTGAATGACTATGCGTTGAAGATAAAGGGTATTGTGGAATCCCTTGCATCTATTGGTGTGTCAGTAGATGATGATGACAAGGTGGAAGTCTGTCTACGTGGTCTCAGGCCACAATACAAGGCGTTTAAGACGTCTATTCAGACTCGGGAAAACATTCCCAACTTTACAGATTTGGTGTCTATGCTGATTATCGAAGAGAAGAACTTGGGTGAAGACCAACAGTCTTCACAAAGCAAAAACAGTTCAGAGCAACAGGCCTTCTACACGAGTTCAGGAAGAGGACGAGGTAGAGGAGGCCGTGGACGCGGTCAAGGAGGTGGCCGAACAGGTAATCAGAATTATGGCCAGCAGCAACAACAACAGTCCCAGAATCAACAACAACAACAACACGCAGGTGGAAGAGGCAAATTCAGAGGAAGGGGGAGTCAAAGAGGCCGTGGAAATTGGCAAAGGCAGTACAATGATGCACGTGAATGCTATTATTGTGGTAAGCCTGGACATGTGCAGGCAGAATGTTATAAAAAGCAGGCTGACATGCAAAATGGGAAAGTGCAGCAAAACAACTATGCATCCTCAAGCAGAAATAATGAGGATAATGAAAGGTTGTTTGTTATGCAGCATGTCGTGAACGCCATGTCTGAAAATGTTGATGCAGCACAAAAAGATAATGTATGGTATGTGGATTCAGGCGCTTCGAACCACATGACAAGTCATGGGGAGTGGTTCAAGGAGATGAAAAACCCGGAAAGACCAGGTTTTGTGGAAACAGGGGATGACACTGCTCATCCAATTGCCCACGTTGGAGATGTGCCATTGTCTATGCAGGATGCCAAAGTGAAGTACCTTGCAGATGTACTTCATGTACCGAACATAACAAAGAATCTGGTTTCAGTTGGCCAGATGATTGAGCAGGGTTTGCAGGTTCGGTTTAATCCTGATGGATGTTATGTTGAAGATTTTAAAGACAAGTGCAGGTTGGTTGCAAAAGGCAACAGAGTGGGCAGAATGTTTACGTTGGATGTGGACATGCCTGAAATGAGTGCTGCAATGTTTGCAAATGGTTCAGGAGTTGTTGCAGACACAGACATATGGCATAAAAGGATTGGTCATGTGAATGTGTAGAGATTGAAGTCCATGCAGACAAAAGGAATTGTGACAGGGCTGCCAAAATTTAAAGTGGAAGGTATGCAGAAAATATGTGAAGCATGCCAATTTGGGAAGCAAACAAAGCATGTGTTTCCACGTAACAGATATGTGAGCAGAAATGCACTAGATCTTGTGCATTCAGATGTATGGGGTCCTACGAAGACCATATCTATGGGAGGCTGCAGGTACTATGTCACTTTTATTGATGACCACACAAGGAAAGTGTGGGTATATTTCATGAAGGAGAAGAGTGAGGTGTTCACTCACTTTCAGAATTTCAGGTTTTTGGTTGAAAAGCAAACAGGAAAATATGTAAAGTGCCTTAGGTCAGATGGAGGGGGAGAGTACTTCTCCAATGAGTTCTCTGAATATCTGAAGAAGAATGGTATTCGGAGACAGTATACATGCAGATACACTCCGCAGCAAAATGGAGTTGCTGAGCGGAAAAACAGGCACATTGCTGAGATTGCGCGAGCATTGATGGAAGAGAAGAATATGCCGCATTGCTATTGGGCTGAGGCTGTTTCTACAGCACTATACATCATGAACAGGACTCCAACTGCAGCCATACATGATGTAACTCCAGAGGAGAGGTTTACTGGCAGAAAACCAGATTTGTCTCATCTGAAAGTCTTTGGATGCATTGCATATGTGCATGTGCCAGATGACCTGAGAACTAAGCTGGATCCGAAAGCTGAAAAATGTGTGTTTATTGGATATTCCCTTGAGCAAAAGGGATACAGGTGTTATAACCCTACTACACGTGAGTTGAGGGTAAGCAGGGATGTTGTCTTTGATGAGATGAGCAGCTGGTATGCTGCTGAAAAAGAAGCTGTTGGGGCTGATGTGAGTGGAAGTGTGGTTGCACAGAATGCAGGTCAGCAATCACAGTCTTTGAGTGGACCAGGAGAGTCCTCATCTAGTGGGTCTGTTGATAGACCATGGAGTGGCAGGCTGCGTCATAATACCAGCCCTGCAAATGTGATTACTACATCACGTAAAGGAAAAGAGAAAGTGGTTGAGCCCCTTGGTATGCCTGACATTTCTGCAGGGCATTCTCATGTTGATGGAGAGTCTAGTGGCTCAGATATGAGCCTTGATGAGGAGCTTGGGATCCCAGCTATGAGAACACCTGGTGTAAAGAAGGCTATGGAAGCCATGAATGAAAAACTGCGAAGATCAGGGAGAGTGAAGAACCCTGTGCAAAGATTTACATATGATGGTTATGTGGCACATCACTATGCATATATGGCAAAGGTTGTGCAGGTTGTTGAGCCCACATGCATTGATGAGGCTGTTGGAAATGTGTGTTGGGAGAAAGCTATGGATGAGGAGATGGATGCACTATATGGAAATGAAACTTGGGATTTAGTGCAATTGCCTGAAGGCAAGAAAGCCATTGGATGCAAGTGGATGTACAAAGTTAAACATAACAGTGATGGAAGCATAAACAGGTACAAGGCTAGATTGGTAGCCAAAGGATATGCGCAGACATATGGGATTGATTATGAGGAAACTTTCAGCCCAGTTGCCAAGATGGCAACGGTGAGAGTTGTGATAGCAGTGGCTGCGTCAAAGCAATGGTCTTTACATCAGATGGATGTAAAGAATGCATTCTTGCATGGTGATTTGCAAGAAGAGGTGTATATGTTGCAGCCACCTGGTTATGAGGATGTGGGTCACCCCGAGCATGTTTGCAGGTTGAAGAAAGCCTTGTATGGCTTAAAGCAAGCACCAAGAGCATGGTCTGACAAGATTTCTGAATATCTTGTCACTATTGGCTTTCATGTAGCCAATGCAGATTTCTCGCTGTATGTGAGACATGGTGATAGAGGAGTTGTGCTTGTTGTCATCTATGTAGATGACTTGATCATTACGGGGGACCATGATGCAGAGATCTTCGATGTAAAGATCTTGCTTAGACAGAAGTTCGAGATGAAGGATCTGGGGGAGCTCAGATATTTCTTGGGCATTGAGGTGATTAGGTCACCACATGGTATTGGATTACTGCAGAGACAGTATGGCTTGGACATGTTGTCCAAGTATGGTATGACAGGCTGTAAGCCTATTTCCATGCCATTGGATCAGAATGGCAAGTTGAGTGCAGATTCAGGAGAGATCTTGGAGGATCCTACTATGTACAGACGCATAGTAGGAAGTTTGATCTACATGACGATCACCAGACCAGATTTGAGCTATGCTGTTGGGTTGGTGAGTCAGTTTATGCAGGTTCCACGGAAACCGCATTTGGATGCAGTGAGACGCATACTGAGGTATGTGAAGTCTACTTTGCATTGTGGACTATTCTATGAGACTGGGACAGAGATATGTGTACATGGGTACACAGATGCTGATTGGGCGGGTAGTATCTCAGATAGAAGATCTACCAGTGGATTCATGTTTTCTTTGGGGAGTGCTGCTGTGACTTGGAGCAGCAAGAAGCAGCCTACGGTTGCTCTATCAAGTACAGAGGCTGAGTACAAAGGAGCTGCTATGGCAGCATGTGAGGTAGCTTGGTTGAGAAAGCTACTTGGGGATTTGGGTCTATCAGTGGATAGACAAGTTGTCATTTTCTGTGACAACATTAGCAGTATACAGTTGGCCAGGAACCCAGTCTTTCATGCTCGTACGAAGCACATAGAGGTCCACTACCACTTCGTCAGAGAGAAGGTCTTGGCAGGAGACCTTGACCTTGTTTATGTCAGCACAGAGGATCAGGTAGCTGACATCTTCACCAAAGCATTGGGTATAGAGAAGCTCCGCAGATTCAGGGCTTCACTTGGTGTACATGAGATGGAGTTGAGCTCGAGGGGGAGTGTTGAGATATCGAGCTCTAGTGAGGCGGTGGACACTGATGACCCGCCTGGGGGATAGGCCCCACACTTACACCACTGGCATGGTTGGTGAGATCTTGGGTGATATGCGGCCAGTGGGATGACAGGCTGTGTGACAGCCATTCTAGAGACTGGCATAGTTATAGCGCCAGCTCATTTAGTCGGGTTCACACTATAGAGAACCCGTGTATGTATTGGTTGAGTACCTTTCATATTGTGTGTACTCTTATTCTTGTATATGGTGTGTTGAGTGTTGAGTAGAGAAGAAGAAGATTTTCAGCCTCTCACCTTGTGTGTTCTCTATTAGGGTTTTGTGAGTGTGTGTGTGTGCTTGCAAGAGCTCAAGCTCTCTTCCCCCTTGCATCTTTTCAGTTATGTCAGCCAATATGCTAGTTGAGCCTAACATGCATTTAATTGATAGAAATTGGAAACCCATTATTCCTTTTGAGTAAAAAAATGTTCACTTTTTCACTTTACATGCATTGATGCGAGTATTTGACTACCTATTGAAGTGTCACATTGATTATGCTTTTGTATTGCAAGGTAAAGAAAGACAACATGCAGCTTTTTGAAAGGTAGAGGATCTCCTAAACTCAATTGACTGCCATGGTGGAAATGTGTGGATTGTTACTAATAAGAAAGCCTTTGGAATGAGATATTAAATTGCACAAAAAGTATCGAAGAGAGGGATGCATGCATGGCAAAATCCTCTCTTCGCTCTGTGGGTGGAGAGAGAGTTTGGAGAGAGAGATCCGTCCATGGAAAAATCTAAAAAAGCTTATGAGGAGCAGAAACCTCATTGTGCTTTGGCATGCAAGGGCTAGTGGAAGGAAGTTTTGGAATTGTTTGCCATAGGCCTCATCAGTGAAAGAAGGTTCTAGGATATTGGATGTGTATTTTTTGCTACGTAGTTCATATAAATCCAAACATGGTCTTTGTGATGTTAAATTTGAGCAAACAAAAGGCCTTAGATTTTTAAATTTTCAAACAGAGAAAAAAATGTTTCTTTAACTCATTGCCCACCATGAAGCGAAGAGACAAATTCATTGAGAGCCAAGGGTCCTCTTTGCTTTGTGGGTAGAGAGATTAAGTTTGAAGAAGGGATTTCTTAATACCTATGCTCGTCTCCTTATAAAGACCACGGAGTGAAAATACATCCATTTCACTAGCTTCAGCCCTTATAAAAACCATTTCAATGTCTCATTGTCCATGGAGCGAAAAGAGAATTTCAATGGAAGCCAAGGTTCCTCTTCGCTCCATGAGCGGAAAAAATGTTTCTTTAACTCATTGCCCACGGAGCAAAGAGACAAATTCAATGAGACTGCAAGTCCATCTTCGCTCTATGGGCAGAAATAAAATGTTTCAAAAAAAAATGCTTCAATACTACATAGTTATTGTCAAGTCCTTAAAAACACATTTCTTTAATTCATTGCCCATGAAGCAAAGATACACATTCATTGAGAGCCAAGGGTCCTCTTCGCTCCATGGGCAGAGGAATAAAGTTTTGAGAAGAGATTTTTGAAAGTTTGAAAAAAGATTTATAAAAAGAGCCAATATCACAAGATCCCATGTAGAGACGACATCATACTTGTGTGGCAAAAGGAGACACCAAAGAGCAGGAAAGTGGGGAGCAACAAAAGAACAGGAAAGTCTTCAATAGCACGAGGCAATAAATAGATTTGGAAAGTGGGGAGCAACAAAAAAAAAGCGGACCACGAATAAGGCCTTTATATAGGACTCGAATGGAACGGTCATACATGTCATCATCAACGGTTATGCACTTGTTAGGCAACAATAGGAGCAAATCTAGGGCTGACATCATAAACATGTGTAACTAACCATTTTCCCATGTACGAGTGACATCAATAGCCATTTTTTTCCCACGTGCGATCTGTAAAAGGGCTTTCTGGGCTACATTTGTTGTTTTCTCTTTTGACTCCTGTATTCCTTGTCAGAGACCAGAAGTTCTCCCTTGTGACAAATCATCCCCAAATGCCTCCTTGTTGCCGACACCCAAGAAAGGTATACCATCTTTTACTCTCCTTCATGCACTCTTTCAATTGTCATATCGCCCATGAAGCGAAGAGGAGCCTTTGCCCTGATTCATTAAGCTTCATTGCTCCATGGGTGATATGACACATGGAGGTAAACATTTCTTAAGATAATGCTTCTTTTCACCCATGGAGTGAAGAAGCCATTTCTTTCAGGGCAAAAGCCCCTCTTCGCTCTGTGGGGTGATAAGGCCTACTTTTTGGAAGTAGGTGACTAAAATACTGTAATATAAGAGATGTGGTGTATTTTAGTTTCTAAATGTACTCACACTATCGTATTGCCCACAGAGCGAAGAGGGGCTTTTTCCCTGAAAGTAAAGGTCTCTTTGCTCCATGGGCAATAAGGCCAAATTTTCCTCATTTTTCTTTCCAATAATTTTTATTACCACTTATATTTGAAACATAATAATCTTTTTCAAGTGTTATCGCCCACCACGGAGCGAGAAAGGGCTTTTGTCTTGAAAGAAAAGTCCTCTTCGTTCTGTAGGCGATTAGGCATACTTTTGACTTGAAATTTGAAGCTATCATTTTTGCAAGCAAATGCAAAAGTTCTTAAGTGGATTCCAATTGTCTTATCACCCACAGAGCGAAGAGGGGATTTTTCCTAAAGGAAATGGCTTCATGGAGCTCTTGAGGATTTTCAATAAGTCACTCTTTTTGTCATTGCTTTTTAATTTTGAAGCTTATGCTTTTCCTCCAACAACTACAAATTTACAATAATACTCTTCTATCGCCCATGGAGTGAAGAGGGACTTTTGCCCTTAAATAAAAAGTCTCTTCACTTTGTGAGTGACAAAGCACATTGTTGCTCATTCTAAATCAAATATTTTTCCATTGTTGATGATATCTGAAGCACATGTTATTTCAATTTTGCAAAAGTCTTTTGCATGAGTTTTGAATATGCTTCCAAGTGTCTTATCCCTCACAGAGCGAAGAGAGGCTTTTGCCCTTAAATAAAAGGCCTCTTCGCTTTGTGGGAAATAAGAGTTGATTTAAGTAGTTCAATTTTGCACGTCTTATGTATGAGTTGTATATTTGCTTCCAAGTGTCTTATCACTCACTGAGTTGTATATTTGCTTCCAAGTGTCTTATCACTCACTGAGCGAAGAGGGGCCTTTGCCCTTAAAGAAAATGCCTCTTCGCTTCGTGGGCGATGGCACAATGTTGCTTCTTTCTTTTCCGATAGTTTCACATTTGTTTGAAGCACATATTTTTGCAATTAGATGAATTTTGTACAAGTGGTTTTGCATAGGGTCTTTTCACCAACAGAGCGAAGAGAGGCTTTTGCTTTGCCATGAAAGAAAAGTCTTTTTTGCTCCATGGGCCATCAGGTTCACAATTTTTTTCTTTGTATTGCAAGTTTTTATCATTTATATTTATTTATCTTTTTGTTTAACATATATGGCTCACACATAGCAGAGCATGTGACCAATGACTAACAATGAGAAAAATATTGCAAGAGCTAAATTGGAGGAGGAAGAAAAGAAAAAGCACAAGTCTCAAGAAAAAGAAAAGATGCAAGTTTCCATTGTGGCAAAAGCAAAATGAAAGCGAGATCCCACCTTTTGCGCAATAGAAATTATTCAGGAAGATTAGGGATGCACAGACAGCTTTGGACCTAGCTATTCCTAGGGCCCCTCTCATGAGGGTCATTAGAGACATTGCCCTAAGAGTCAGAGGCCAGGTTAGATGGCGAATTGGAGCTATTCTTTGTCTTCATGGAGCTCTTGAGGATTTTCTAATTGATTATTTGATTGATAGCAATATATGTGTGGCATATACTAGAAGGGTGACACTGATGGATAAGGATATGGTTGTGATTAGAAGGGTAAGATATAGATTTGACACTATTCCTAAGCCTTTACCAACCTTGAAAATCTTAAGTATCCCTCTTGCTTTAAAAAGGAAAAGAAGCACTGAAGTCAAAGTTGAGAATATAATAGAGAATATCCCAGCTCTTCAAAGTACATGAGGTTACAAACTGAAAGAGAAAAGAAAGTGACAGAGTCTTAGCTTGAAAAGAAGAAAGAAAAAGAGAAAGAATGCAAATCTCAAGAAGACATAATAAAAGATGAAATATTCACGTTGGAGAAAGAAAAAGAGAAAGAATTCAAATCTCAAGAAGACATAATAAAAGATGAAATATTCAGGTTGGAGAAGGAAAACAATGCGAGGATTGATAAGATTCCAAGTCAACTTATTTGTAAGTATCTTGTGGCTGGCATGTTGTAGCTAATGCATGGAAATATATATTATGCAAGTACAAGAATTATGATATTAATGTAAGTTAAATTCCAAAAATGTTTATAATTAAAGATATTGAGGGTTTGAGTATTTTGTAGTTGCAAGTATTTGGGTATTCTAAACTTACAAATGTATTGTGGTTGTAGGCATTTGGATCTACTAAAACATATGTGTGGAGTGTTTGTGCCAGATCTATAAATGGTAATTAGCCTTTCCTAATGACGATAATTAGCAATGAGCCAATAGGGTTGAAGGGATGTGCGCTTCTTGTCTCCTTGGAATATAGGAGCGGACTAGTATTGTTAAGCTTTGTTAGTCCTGTTGTTACCTAAAGGTGTCAACCCTCTACTCATAATTGCCAGTCCTCTACCTACATTGTTAGTCCTCTACCTATAAGTGTTAGCCCTGTACCACCTACAATGGTAGAGTGGACATCATGTTGGCTCTCAAAATTTGAAAATTTTCACTCATTTCCTATCGGCTCGAATCCCTTCCCTTTCCCTCTTTTCCCTACCCCTTTCCCTCTTTACCTATTCCCTTCCCTATTTCCCTACCCTCTTCTCTCATCCCTTCCCTTCTCATATGCATATGCATTTGCTTTCCTCGAGCTTTCCCTTACCTTCTCTCCCATCCCCATATGCATATGCATATGTTTTCCCCTCCCCTTTCCCTCTTTCTCCTACCTTCTTCCCTACCCCTTTCCCTCCTTACCTATTGCCTTCGCTCTTTCCCTACCCTCTTCCCTCCTCTTCTCATATGCATATGCATATAGAATAGGCAATACGAATTTGCATAGGCATTATGCATATGCTTTCCCCCCCTCACCTCTTCTATCCCCATATGCATATGAACAAGGGCATGCATAAGCACATGCATATGCTTTCCCCTCCTCTTTCCCAATTTTCCCTACCCCTTTCCCTCTTTCCCCACCCTTTTGCCTCTTCCCTTCCCTTCTTATATGCAAATGCATATGCATCATGAATTTGTATTATGCATATGCCATACACATACACTTCATCACCTTAACAAAATTCATTATAGGAGTGGTTTTCAAAACAATTTCGAAAAAATGAGTTTTAGTAAGGTTTATTAATTTGAAATTGAGGGAAATTTAACGAACTTACATTCATAGGAGGGGTTTTTTAAGTCAAATTTGAAAATGTCGTAAGTTTATAAAGAAAGAAGGCCATAAAAACCTGTTAAATAAGGGTTTCTTAACCCTTGAACGCATGCGATACATAGGGCTTCTTCGTAGTACACCCTTCGAGTATGTTGTCTAACATTTTCGATGGTGTATCAAGCTCGAAGTGTAATTTACTTTTTGAAAACCTTTTTTAACCCATCATTTCTCTAAAATGTTTCATGATATTTTACACGGTGCACCAAGCTTAAAGTCCTTTTTATTTTTTGTAAACTAGTTTGGACTACCTTTTGCTTGCTTTATATGGAACTTACTTTATTGATGTCAAAAGTAGTGCCCTAACATTAAATTTGAAAAGATTAATTGATAGAAGAGAAGAGTAGGAAAATTCAAAGTAGCACCACACTTTAAGAAAAACTAAATAGAAGTCACTTTTATCATGGAAACATTTATTATAGATGTGATTTGCAGAGCAAGCTCATATTCTCATGCTACGCTTTTTTCCCATTGACATGATTGTAAGATTTGGGTCACGATTGTCACATTGGGGGCCCCTACATTCAACCCATGCATTATTTCACCACCAATTGCATCAATGATTATGACATGACAACACACATGGGCCTCTCACAATTTGTCGAGACCAATAGTTCATCTCAAGTCCTTGTTGTTTCTTACGTATGGCACATGGTACTCCAAGGCTTCTTGACACGAGACCCATGAATCTACTTTGTAGGTGCATTGGCACACATACCAAACTGCTATTGGACATCGTACTAGTACTTCTTTAAAGCTTTTTAAAAAGTGTCATTACTATTGCATACATAGACCATTCCAATAGTTGGCATGTGGACCACCACATCAATGTCATTAGAGCTATTTACTATGTGATTACTACTCGATGTAACTACTACTAAATGTGCTATCAATAATAATTGACCATCATGTTCAAGGTGCTTCTTTCAAGATTTTTTTAAAAAAATTGGTGCGTCTTCCAAGCTTTATGTATATCTTTTTTTCACAAAAAGATATTTTTAAATAGCAACTAATTTGACTATATCCATGTACAAGGGACTAGTAAGACTTAGACTAACATTCATAGACCTAAAAAATTACATCCATATGACTAAAAAGACTAAGACACACAATAGTAGATGTATGTGTATTTGAGCTCGCTCTTATAGAGCTCAAAAACTTTGAGTATGGACTTCCACCCCATGATGCTAAATTGTACTTTCTATTAGTTTGGTAAAATTTTTCAATGTCATTATTGTTGAGTCCAGTATATATAGACCACCCAATAGCCCATGTTGACCACAATAGTGATTCTTCTTTAAAGCTAAGGTAAGTTGGATTTAATGTGCCATTCTGTAACAATAAATCATTGAACTAGTGCTTCTTTAAAGCTTTTTTGGTCTTACCAAGGGGTGGGTGATGTATTTGTTGGCCCTCCTAATAGAGTCTTACAATTATGTTGCACTTTTTTTTTTTGTGGGAGGCCCGATCTTCGAAAGAGAGTTCAAATAGTCAAACATCTGAAAGGTTGAATAGTCTAAATATAGGAACTTTGTATTTTCTAGCCTTTGCCTAATCTTTTTGTGCCATAAATTCCTGTTCAGGCCATGTAGTGATGGTATCATAGTCTACAACGACCTCTCGGATAGTTGCTTGCTTTATGTGCAGTGAGTGGAGCACGTCTTTAGTGGATTCTCCACCTTGACATATATTTCTTTTCATTTGTTTCTATTCAAGATGACATGTTAGAAAGTATGTTAGTGTATAATTGTGCATTAGTTTCTAATGGGCATTAAGGGTTGCCTTAGAGCTATTGCTTTAGTTAAAGCAAGACTTTTTTTTTTTTTTTTGTAAAAGCACTTCGAGTTTGAATGATATTTTTGGGCATGGGCTAACCCTCCCCGCTCTGGCCTTCGGGTGTAGATGAGGAAGGCTGTGTTGTGGCTTTAGGGGAGCTGCTCTCGCCACATTCAAGCGTGGTCTTTGCAGTAGCGGGCTTGCCCTCCCTCCTTTGTGCCAGCTGGTTCAAAATGTCCCACAAAAAAGAGTTTAGTGACCATGTATGTTTATAAACACACCTCTAAATCATAGCTCATAATTGCTAATAAGATGATGTGCTCTCACCCATTGCTGGACTTGCTGCATGTTAAATATCCATCTCACAACGTCGTCTTGTGTCCAAGAAGCCATCTAGAGTCATGTAATCTCTGAAGCTTGCATCCTATACTTGCTGCACTATATTAAGCTCCAAGCACATTCTCATTGTGCTTTGTTGTTCCAGTATTATCTACAACATAGAAGGAAAATTAGCAAACCTTAATAATGCAGACTATGCGAAGGGATTGCATGAAGCGCTCGTAAGTTTTTTTTTAAAGTTGAGTAAACGCGTCTATATGTGCACGTCTGTAGGTGCTTTGTATTGTTGTGAAAACTTGTTGAGGATGTATGGATGCAAAGTGGGAATGCCATCATAAATTGCACACATGGGTGAATGCTAAAGGTAAGATTATGGCGAGAAAGACGATGAGATTCTTCCCTGTCCGGAAAGACCTTTTGCAAGACTCCGTAAGATCTGTGACTCAATCAGCTTTACAAAAGGTACCATGAGATTGTTGCAAGAGGCTGCTGAAGTGAATACAGCTATACCACGAGATTATTGTTTGGGCTAGCTTCACTAGCGATCATGATGCTACAAAAACCCCGCTAGTCAAGTCTGTCATTCTGAATTTCTGCTTCCTGGCTAGGGAATTCTGATAGTAGATACCACAGGGTTTCCAATGGATCTCTCAGGAATCGTTGGCAAACATGTAATCTACATATACGGCAACGGATGGAAGTACGAGCTTTACTACAAGAACGAAAATACGGTGGATTATCGTGTTCATTCAGGACTCGTGGCAGGTCGATGGGTGAAGGATCAGCAAGTTTGCATCAGGCAAGTGAGCGAAGGAGAGCGCCGTTATCAAATCTCTTGGACGGAGCCTACGGGAACCTGTGTGTGCAAGCTTGTGGACATGGACAAGCGCGAGGTGCACACAACCATCTTCTTCCCAAGGTGGGTGTATGAAGAACCTAGCAAAACGGTATGCTTCCAGAACGAGAATCTAGAGAGCACGCAAGCTTACAGAGACGCTGGGCCGGCGTACCCAATACAGATGGTGATTGAATCAGCTCGCATTTTATTCATTGAGGATTGTGGCCCTAACAACGAGCAAGTGATCTGCTAATGCCATAGCCTTCAATGAAGGCCTAGAACAAGATGAAGTCGTGCGCAATACCTGCATTTGATTACGACAAACACTTCATCGATCGTCTACAGTTATGTTCTTGTGTTTACTACTATGGGCTTGTCTTAGCCACAGTATGCTAATTTGAGACGTCGCCTTGCAAACCAACAGAGCTTCTCTTCTAAAGATATGGGCTTCTTGAACTCTCTTGTTTTCGGAGCCCGGGCTTGTCTGATTTGCCAAACCCTCCCGTTTTTGCTTAAATAACTCGTGGACGTTATGATCTATGATTCTATCAATGTATGCACGGGGGGTGTGTGTGTGTGTGTGAGAGAGAGAGAGAGAGAGAGAGAGAGAGAGAGAGAGAGAAAGAAGAAGAAGAAGAAGAAGAAGAAGAAGAGTATTTTTAACGAAGTAGGAACTCCCCCCCCTCGTGTGTGTGTTTTGTGTGTGTATGTGTGAGAGAGAGAGAGTGTGTGTGTGTGTGTGTGTGTGTGTGTGTGTGTGTGTGAGAGAGAGAGAGAGAGAGAGAGAGAGAGTGTGTGTGAGTGAGTCAGTGAGTGAGAGAGAGAGAGAGAGAGATGTTTCAATTGAATTACTTCATTTTCAGAGTATTTTTAACACAGAAGGAACTTTCCCCCTGCATGTGTGTGTGTGAGAGAGAGAGAATAAGAAGAGTATTTTTAACGTAGTAGGAACTTTTTCCCTCGCACATGAGAGAGAGAGAGAGTGTGTGTGTGTGTGTGTGTGTGTGTGAGAGAGAGAGAGAGAGATGTTTCAATTGAATTACTTCATTTTCATAGTGTATCAAACAATATGTTCACAATTTAATATTAAATTATGTAATTTATTGTTCATTTTACATTTTGATCATTCATCATCAATGCTAACTTTGTACACAAAACTATTTCTCTTGTCAATCTGCATTTTATCATGTTTATGTAATTCACTTTCTGGTTTCCTTTATCCTTCCTTTAAAGTACATAGACTCTGATGTCAAAATCTTTTACTAAGATCATGGCAACATTTGCTTCATTCTTTTTTTATATGCATATATGTATTATGCATCAATATTATGTTTCGTACAATAGGTTCAAATCCCTTCCTTGGGGGCTCACATAGCTTAACTATGACTATCACATGGGTTTAACAGAAAGTCATCCTTAAATAATGTTTTCAACAATGGATTTAAAGAAAACCATTTAAAAAATATTTACAAACTTGTGAAGAAAAGAGGACCTTTTGATCATAAAATAATCAGTGATAAGGGATTTAAGAAATTAATTTTTAACGCATGCGGTATATAGGGTTTACAGGTAGTGAAACCCCCAAGCCATTCCCTAAGAGAATGATAAACCCTCTTGTTGTGCACTCTTTTCTATAATTTTCTATGCATAGAACTTTATCAACCATAATACTTCATGCACTTTTTGAAATTCTCTCCCTCAAGAACAAAGAGCTTTTGTTTCGTTGTAACCTCAACTTCCATAATCCATCTCATTTAACTTAAAGAGACAAGGAAGAGTCATGCATTAGAGCTTTGTGCTCTTTTTTTTGGTTTTGCAATGGGTTTTGTAATAAGTCCAAACTTTCATATAATTAGTCTTTGTTTGCAAAGAGCTTGAATTAAGCATATGATGTTACAATAATTTCAAAATTTACATCTATTGTGGAAATAGCATGAATTAAATACATTTGACCTTTTTTTTGCATGAGTAAATGTATGCTTGTTATAGCTTATAACGTCCGATCAACTCATGAATGAGTCATTGAAGTTCATAACTTGACACTAATAATCGAACACATGCTATAACGTATGATCTATGATTCTATCAACATACGCACAGGCGCATGTGTGTGTGTGTGTGTGTGTGTGAGAGAGAGAGAGAGAGAGAGAGGGGGGGGGAACGGGCCTTGTAAAATCTCTCTTTCTTGTCACAAAATAGCTGTCCTCCTCCTACGAGAAATTTACTAGAGCTTACCTACAAGCATTGAAGTAGACTAGAACTTTTAAGAGCAAGCATTGAAGTAGACATGAGCATCAATAAAAGAGAGCTAAACAAAGGAACAAGGTATTTCAGGGACCTATTCAAATCACATGTGCAATATATATGAGAGTCTACACACCTATAGCTTATTATTTTCCTCTATGGGTCATGTTTCTAAAGAATAGGAGTTTAGGAAATGGTTTGAGATTTAACTGAAGGTGTGATCTACCAGCATCTTGTTTCTATGGAAACTTCAAGGGTTTCCATTTGGCAATTGTAGAATCAAGTGTGGAACGAAATTGGATCGCGATGGATTAAGGGGAGATATTGTGTATTCTCTCCCATGATCTGCATCACTCTTTGTTGATGAAGGTTGGTTGTAAGCTAGGGGTGTCCACCTTTGTCTCGTTGCCCAAACTTTTGAGAGGCCAAAAACATGTCATCTTGGACACAAGTTTGGTAGTCTGACCTACTTTCCTAATGATTTACCTCTTGAAGTCTTCAGACCTTCAAACACAACATCAGACATAATTTTGTGCACACAATGGTATGGTCTATCAAAAATTAGAGATATGCATTAAAAAAATTCCCACGGCGCATTGTAGGGTCACCTACATTTTTGGTGTGGCTACTGGGATGCGAAATCTCCATGGCTAGCGGCACTGACAAAAAAAATTGCTCCACATGACCATAAAGTGCGAGACTACAACTATGATGAATTTCTTAGCTGAATTATGACTCGACAATTGCATTTTCATGGCCGTGTGAGGTGACTACGGCCATCGTACATGGGTTCGACTGTAATTTCACGATTGTGTGTCCGTGTGCGCACGGATGTGTTGTGTGCGACTGCGATTGCAGCTTTGTTCTGTGTGGTTGCAACTGTATGTCTGCGCATTCGTGGAGGGGAAAAGAATTATGTGCCCACATTCATACCTTTCGTGCCCCTTATCTTCTTCTCTTTCTCTTTCTTTTTCTCTTATCTCATCCTCTCCTCTCCTTTTATATACTGTAGGAGTGGGATTTGAAACCAAGACCTGTCACCTCCCTAATGGTAAAAAGCTCCCTTACCACTAGGCCAACTAGAGCAGTGATTTAATTATGAAGATATTGCTTATATGTTGAGGCTCTTGGAATCACAACTTTCTAACCGTGAAGAATTTTCTCATGCTATAAAAAACAAAAGTACTTTATTCTATGTGCTCTCTTTAAATATCAAAATAGATTTTGAAAATTTGCAAGATCACTCATTTAACGCACGCAACATGAGGAGAGTGAATATTTATGTCACTTTTCAATGAGTTCAAGGACTTGGTGCTTAGGCCCATAGAACCAATTGGCATGATCTATTCTTTGATCTCCACATCGATCTTCAACACATCATAATCGAGCACCTTTCTCAAGGAGATGATGAATGAGATTATTCATCTTGGATGGTTTAACTTGCGCCCTCATTGAGCTCCTTGCAGCATCCGACGTGATCAAAAGGTTAACCTTCTTCCAATGTTTGACTGACCCAGAATACTGGGGGGAGATCTTGTGCATTTGCTTGTTAATACTTGTGGACAAGCTCATTTTGAATGATTTCTTTTCAATTTCACTTCAACGGTTCTTAGGAATTGGCTATGGTTGGTTTTATTCCGTCTGAGAAATCCATATACCTAACCAACCTTTTCAACCGCATTTTGAGCTGCATGTTGTAATATTGTTTGGATTGAAGACTAATCACTAACAATGCATTGTTATCCTCTTTGGTGCCGAACGTCTTGCAGAGGACTTGAGATCTCCTCATCCTCTCCTTCTTCCCATCTTGGACTGTAGGAAAACTTGGGATGTCTGCATTTTGGTTTTGGTGTAATGGCATCTTGGATTTTGCAATTTGACGGAGCATACAAGTCCTCGACCAAGGTTGCTGGTGCAGGTGTAAAGCTCACTTTACTAGGGGGTGAGGTATATTGTTATAGCATGTCCATGCCTGCAAGCACTACCAAGCTGAGTACTCGACACTTATTTTTGGGTTGCAGAAAGCTCAAGAACATCACATCCAACAACTGCAAGTGCGAGGAGACTCTCAACTTGCGTGTGAACAAGTTAGTGGAAGGTGGAAAGTATGGAGTGAAGGCTTGATTTCACGACATCAACAAGCATTGGAACTTGCAAACAATTTGCTAAGGTAAAGATTCAATATATCCCTTAATCTCAAAATTTAGTTGCTGATTTCTTGGCACATGTTGCTGTACTTTAATCATGCATGAAATAAGTGGTAGCACTGCCTCAACAAAGCCACAAGCCATGAATGAGTGATCATTTGTAAGGAGTGCAGAGGTTGTGGTCATCGAGAAATAAAGAATTATGCATATTTGATGCGAGTTTACCGACTTCAAATGATCATCAAAAGAAGGATGCTAAATTGCACACCCCTTGAATAAATAGCCTGGCAGTTAGAAGAGTTGGAAGAAGTTGAAGGTGATGTGCAAGATCTCCAATTGTTGACACTTGTCATGGCATTTTTGTTCACTTTGATGAACAACCTCGTGCAATGTTGTGTTCCTAATCCTTGCCTATAAAGATCAGTTTTAGGATGAATGCAATATCATGCCTCGACCAATAAGATTTGATCCTAAGGTTGTTTATGAGCTAACCTATGCTGAAAATTCATATCAAATAGTGTACCACAATACGCCGATTACACCCTACCTTGCTTATGTGTGCATTGTGGATGTATCTTCACCTAGTTTTTAGTTAAAGCTACATCTTTCCATTATTCGACAATAAACCTCATCTCGCTACTCTTTGTTTTTCCCCATTTCCAATGGCAGACATCCCCATATTCTGTGGGAGGATGGATCAGAATCCAAAAGAGTACTTTGTTGCATTTTAACACAAATGTGTCTTTTTTACTTTCTTGAAAGAAGGCCATTGGTTAGTGATCCTACCAATCTTTCTAGAGGGCCTTGCATAAGTTTGGTATGAGAAGCAATCAAAGGCTACACAACAAAGTTGGCTGAGGCTATTTGTAGCAATGGTGGAACATTTCTAGACAGAGGTGGATTGTGAGTATGTTCATCAATTGGTGGAAAATTTAGGATAGTCAAAGGGAGAGTCAGTGTGATAGTATGTGGACTGGGCGATTGATCTACTTGATCTTCTCATTGCCATGCAATCGGATAATGAAGTGTTCCAATTAGGAATGACCACTTACTTGCTGAGTTGCTTGACCAATGGATCGTCAGATGCATTCCAATTGAAGTTGAAGTATGAAGAGCCTACGACTATGGCAGAGGCGCAAGAGATTGCTTAGAAGGTTGACAAGGTACTCTCCGACCCTGCTTCCAAGAAGAGCTTCATGCCACCTCTCCATCATCCACCTACTCATCCTTGTCCCCCTTCATCAGCTAGACCTTCTCACCATCCATCCCCTCCTTATTCCCAACTGCCCCATCAAGGTTTTCCTCCACCTGCAATGTAACCTCAATCCCAATTTCTTTTTCCCAAGCTCCAATACTTCCCATTCCTCCCCATCATGCATCCGAAGATCCAGCTATTAAGGAGATTGTTAAAGCTCTCAATGACTTACAATTGGAAGTAATAAACATGAAGAATCATGCTAATTGACCCCCACGGGATCGTGCCAATGTGGTTTGCCATGGATGCAATCAAAAAGTTCATTACAAGAATGAATGCCCAAATGGTCCACGATTGAATCTACTTGGTGAATTAGAAGCTAAAGATTCAGACATAGAGGTGCTAGACCTTGGAAAAAGAGCATGTGATGAGGATGTTAGATATCAATGCTCCACTCTCGTGTAACTACGCTACGCGAGAACTAGCTAACTCTACCTGTGAGCCCCTCAAATGAGGAGAAGGCATCAGAGTAGTTAGGTACCTGCTGCCGGTAGAACCTGGTTTAGACACCAGATGGAGGCCATGTGTGGCCTGATGCTGGACAGCGTTAGAAGGCATTCCATGACTGACCGCACTAAGGGTAGATGGAGCATTTCCTGGGGAAGCCCACCCTCAGGTTGCGGGGCTCGTTTGGAGCACTAGATGATCCCAGATGGCTCTAGCCCAGAAAAGGGTGTCGGCCATTTGACTGGGCCAGAAAAGCAAATCGGCCATTTGACTAGACTAGAAAAGGACGTCGGCCATTTTTGACATGGTAGACTGGGCTCTATATAAGAGCAAGCCCATAAGGTCCATATATCATCACTAGCTACAGTAACCCTGATTCCTTAGCATCTAGCCTCTATCCTCTACTGTTTCCAACACGCCATCAAAGCTTCTCACACAGGAGCGCACGGCTGGGAGGCAGCGCCATCTATTGTACCAGTTCTACAGTAATCAAATTTTTTATTCTCCATACTGTTAGCTTTTCTCTCTTGCATACCAGATCCTGTTATCTGTTGAGCACAGATGTTGCATTGTTTTCTTACATGGTATCAGAGCTTGGACTCTAGCAAGAAGATTTGGTAGTGTGTTTCTATTTGCAAGCAGATTGTGAGAGATGGCTCAGCCCGCAAGACTCTGAATCCCACCATTCGGCGAAAGCAGAAAGTTGGATGGCTCTAACTACCCACTTTGGAAGTTCAAGATGAAGGCCATCCTGAGCACATACGAGCTTTGGGATACTGCTACCGGGGTGGATGTGATGCCGGTCATGAGGCCGGATCCAGCCAATGCAGGACAATAGATAGTACCAATTTTGGATGAGATTCTCGCGTGGACAAGAAGAGATGCAGATGCGCTGTGTTCTATTGTCTGCAGTGTAAGCGATTCTATCATGTCTTTAATTCAACATGTCACCACAGCGGAGGAGGCATGGACGATCTTGAAAAATCAGTATGAGACCACAAATCAGATGTAGATTCAGAATCTAGACACTCAACTTACAAACGAGAAACTGTCTAAGTTTGAAACAACAGAGAAGTTCATCACCAGGACGAAGAGAGTGCGCGATCAAATGACTGCAATTGGCATCACCATCACTAGCGAGGATCTAGCAGGAAGGTGCATACGGATTCTCCCACCAAAGTACGATGGACTTGTTACGACGCTAAATACATAGAACAGAAATGCGCCCCTCAACTTTGAGGATTTCAGCGCGATGCTTTTGGAGGAGGAGATGCGTCAAAAGACGAGGACTGGAGAAGATTCAACTTTCTCGGCTAGATCAAAGAAAGGTAAGGGTAAGGATTCTAATAACCCATCTTCTTCAGAGGACAAAAGGAAAAAGAAGAAGATCAAGTGCTTCTATTGCAACAAGGCAGGGCACAAACAGAACGAGTGCTAGAAGAAGATTGCAGATGAGAAGAACGGAGTAAAGAAAGAGTCCAGCAACAGTGTGCAAGTAGTACCAGTAGAGCTGTTTGTAGCGATTGAGGAGATTTGCAATGGAGGCAAATTCATGTACCTATGAATGAACCTTGGATTATTGACAGTGGTGCATTGCGCCACATGACCAGTCGTAAGGATTGGTATACCTCTCTACATCCAGTAGGGAATGACATCCTGGTAGCAGTCTCGGCAATGATGCAAAATGTCTAGCAAAAGAAAAAGGTACAATTGCTCTCAAGTCAGATGGAGTTGTAAAACAGTTGTCTGATGATCTTTATGTGCCAGACATCAAGAGGAACTTGTCCGTTTCTGCGATCACGAATCGGGACCTCAAAGTTCACTTCGATAAGAATGGCGCACAAATTTTGGATCTTCAAGGGAAGGTTGTTGGTAAAGGTACACGGCGCAACAACATCTACGAACTCTCAGCTTTCAGTGCTCGAGCCAATGTGAGCAACAATAAGCTGTGGCATGAGAGGTTTGGTCATCTAAGCCTTAGTTCTTTAAAGGAGATGCATAAAAGTGAAATGATTGAAGACCTACCAAAAATTACAGATCTGTCCGATGTATGTGAATCTTGCATGATGGGCAAGCAGAATCAGCAGCCCTTTCCTAAAGAGGCCAGCAGGGCAACGGCTCCTCTAGAGCTCGTTCACACAGACCTCTGCGAAAAGATGGAGACGAAAGCTTTGGATGGTTCCTACTACTTCATGACGCTGATCGACTATACAGTAGAAGGATATGGATATACTTCCTAAAGACTAAAGATGAGGCCTTTGGTAAGTTCAAAGAATGGCATGTAATGGTCGAGAAAGAATTGGGGAGGAGGAAGTTGAAGAAGGTGAGATCAGACAGAGGTGGTGAGTTCACATCAGGTGAATTCGAAAGTTACTACAAAAGTCACAATCAAGAGGCAGAAACCCCCACCACATACACCACAAGCAAAATGTCTATTTTCTGCAAGACGGGTTCAAGGAGCCCATCTGATTCAAATTTGTATATCTACAAAGAAGGAGGTAGGTGTATGATCGTGGTCCTCTGT
This sequence comes from Cibotium barometz, assembly GCF_041138505.1. NCBI lineage: Eukaryota > Viridiplantae > Streptophyta > Polypodiopsida > Cyatheales > Cibotiaceae > Cibotium > Cibotium barometz. The sequence continues at coordinate 34,718,411 of NC_141074.1, read as the reverse complement.
GGACGACCTTGTCATAATAGGGAACCATGAAGAGAAGATCTCGCAGACAAAGAAGATGCTAGGAAGAGAGTTTGAAATGACAGACCTCGGACTGATGCATTTCTGTTTGGGGATTGAAGTTTGGCAAGAGCCAAAATAGATCTTTATCTCACAAACAACTGAAGTATGCTGGAGAGATACTGAAGGCATTTGGCATGGTTGAGTGCAAGACAGTTGGCACCCCTAATAAGGTTGACGTGAAGCTCTCAAAAGAGGATTCATCACCACTGCTGGTGGATGAAGCGAACTACAGAAGGCTTGTGGTGGCAGTTTGATTTACTTCTACAACACGCGATCGGACATGAGTTTTGCGACTGGTATACTAAGCAGGTTTTCCAATAATCTTCGGGAGAATCATTGGAGGGCAGAGATGCGGGTGCTGAAATACATCAACACTTGATTATGGCATCACCTATACCAAGGGCAACACCTTGACCAGATTTTGTGACTTGGATTGGGTAGGAGACGTGGACAGCAGGAGATCAGTGAGACAGGTTACTGTTTCTCACTTGGATCTGGAGTGCTGTGTCATGGGTCAGCAAGAAGTAGCCTATAGTTGCTCTTTCTTCTATCGAGACTGAGTACAAATCAGCATGTTTTGCTTCTTGTAAGGTAGTGTGGTTGAGGAGGATTTTAGGGGACATGGGTGCAATGCAGAACAAGCCTACTTAATTATCATGTGACAATCAGAGTTGCATGGCAATTGCCAAGAACCATGGGTTCCACGCTCGCATAAAACACATTGAGATTCAATATCACTTTGTACGCAAGCTCATCATGGATGGAGAGGTCGACTTGGTGTATTGTCCGACTACAGAGAATGCTGCGGACATCTTCACAAGAAGGCTCTTGGAAGAGACTTGCTGGAGAGGCATCTTCATCAACTTGGCATTGGGCCAAAAAAGTAGTTCACTTGCGGGTGACATTGAGGGGGTGTGTTGTAACTACGCGGGAACTAGCTAACTCTACCTGTGAGCCCCCCAAATGAGGAGAAGGCATAGTCTAAACTTTGGTCTTGATTGGAGGCAAAACTTTGTTGGACATAGATTCTATCTAAATGTTACATACTTTTGTCTTTATATATATATATATATATATATATATGAATATTTTGATATGTAATCTTTTATTTTATATTTTAAATGCCAAAAATAGGATGCAAAAAAGAAGAATCAAGTCATAACAATAGCAATGGTGGTTGAGTTTGGTGATGGCTAGAGCAGAGTTGGAGTGATCATGACTCATGCATTATGACAAGGATGATGCTAGGTATTCTAGCCATAGATCCAATATAAGTGTAGTTTATCAAACATCCAAGTCTACAAGATATTTGATCATGTTGAAAAAGGTAATTAATTAGGTTTTAAAATTGTTTGAGTTGGTTGACAATCTACTTCTAAAGCTATTTCAGTAGGTTGAAAAATGAAGTGTAAACTATCAGGTAATAAGTATGTTAAGGATGATGAATGCTTTTTTGTTGACCAAATCAAAGGGAAACAATTTATTGCCAAGGACGAGTGCGATGAAATGCTTGTTTTACCTTGCTTTCCATCCTCCCAACAAGAACATGGGTAAGGATTTAGGGTTGACTTGGTGATGCACTACTTGTTCTACCTTGCTTGTTGTCCTCCCTACTTGTTCCCCCATGCTTGCAGTCTATCTCGAGAAATTGCATGTTATGGAACCTAAGCAAAAAAATAGGCACAAGGATAATTGAGCCCCAAGCAAACTCTATCTCTGCTCTTCAAGGTACCTCCTTCCTACAAACAATTGTTAATGTCTTCTCAAAGTTATCAAAACAGAATGGATAAAACAAGTGAATGCAAAGACATGGTTGTCGACGAACTTCAAAGTTTTCAATTTGATCCAACTGAAAGTCCTTTGGCAAGTCATTAATGTCATCACCATGGTCACAGTTTGGCTCAGACTTCTAATCAAGGTCATTCATAGCATCATTAGGGTTTGGCACATGCTCAACTTGCACCACGATATCAAGGGATAGTTCCATAGTCAGGGACAAGTTGACAAAGTATCATTGTTCTATACAATGTTTAGTTTCCATTCTTGGCATTCCTCCCCTAGAAAAAGTTGCACTCTTGCTTTCCTTTCTCCTTATATAAGTTTATATTGGTACTTCTTGTGTGCAGACATGATTTGCATGAAGAAAGTATTATTTTCCCAATAAAAGTTGTACTTGAAGCATAAAGAAACTATAATATTTAGTTATGCATGACAACTTTCTATAAAGTTTGATTGCATTGATGGCTTGCATGACAACATTATTCATTTTCTGCTCAAACCCATGAACTAGAGCATATTCCCCAAACCCGCATTCAAGACTATGTTGTTTTTACCTTGTGTGTGCTTGTCCTTGTACTCCATTTATGCGAAGACTTTTTGCATGAAAAAAATATTTACTTCTTGCTCAAACCCTTGAACCAAATCATATTCCCCCAAACTTGCTTTCTATACTACATTGGTTTCACCTTGTGCATGTTTGTCTTCATATTCCATGTGTACGGAGATGGTTTCCATGACAAAAATATTCATTTTGTACTTAAACCCTTGAACCTAAGCATATTCCCCCAAACTCATTCTTAGTATTGCATTATTTTTCCTTCAACAAGCATTTTCTTCATTTCCTACTCAAATGTCTACTCGAAGCATATTCACCCTGAGCCCGCTTTTAATATTGTGTTGCTTTCATCTCATGCAAGTTTGTCCTCATACTCCATGTGTGTTGAGATGGTTTGCATGACAATAATATTCATTTACTATATCAAACTCCTAAACTGGAGCACATTCCCCCAAACCCACTTTCACATTGTGCATAAGAGTTCTTGTTTTCTCTCACGTGTATGTTATGCCCAAAATGTGTCCTGCATCTCCCAAGTCCTTCATGTCAAATGCCTCATGCAACTTGGCCCGAATGCCATCCAACTCATAGCTATTCCTGCTAGCAGGTAGCATATCATCCACATAAATAATTAATATAACCAGACTGCCATCTACGCGACCTTCTTAGTGTAAAAACAATGATCTAACTCACTACGTCTGAAGCATTGAGAATCTCATCAATGCATTAAGCTTGTGATACCATTCCCTCACAGTGCCTGCTTAAGACCGTATAGGCTCTTCTTAAGCTTGCATACCAACTTCTCTCTGCCTTTCTACACAAAACCCTCAGGCTACTGCATGTAGATGTCCTCATGTAAGTCACCATGAAGAAAAATAGTTTTGACATCCATCTGCTTTAACTCCATGTCCTCAGGCTACTGCATGTAGATGTCCTCATGTAAGTCACCATGAAGAAAAGTAGTTTTGACATCCATCTGCTTTAACTCCATGTCCTCTTTCGCCACCAAAGCAAGCACACATCTGAGTGTAGTCATCTTCACGACGACTGTAAGAAGATTTCATCAAAGTCCACACCCTTTTGTTCCTTGAATCCCTTGGCAACTAACTGCATCTTATACTTAGGCACTGCATCACTTGTGACTTTCATCTTGAACACCCACTTGCATGGAAGTTCATGCTTCTTTCTTGGCAAAGAAACAAGATCCCATGTGTCATTCTTCCTGAACGAATCCATCTCTGACTGCATAGCAAGCTCCCACTTGCATGGAAGTGCATGCTTCTTTCTTGGCAAAGAAACAAGATCCCATGTGTCATTCTTCCTGAACGAATCCATCTCTGACTACATAGCAAGCTCCCACTTGCACTTGTCATCATGAAGCATAGCTTCCTTATAGCATGACGGTTCTCTAGAGTTAGTCAACATAACATAGTCTACACCTGGCACAAATCTATCTAGTGGCCTTGACATTCTAGTCAACCTTCTCAAAGGCATATCAACTTACTGTCCATCATGCATATCAGCCATATTCAGCTCATCATATCCATCGGCTAATGAACTATCATCTGCCCTTTGTTGTGAACCATTGTGAATATCTGGTTGTACCAATTGGGTGCAAGAACAACTTGCCTTCTACCATGATGTGCTGGTGGATTAACATCCTGAAAGGTGACCCTGCGCATTTCAACATGTTTGATGGGTGTCTTATGCATCTTCTTCTCATTGAAGACCACATCACAACTGTTGGGAAAAGTATAATAAGTGATAATGCAAGCTTAATGAGAGCATGGAGTGATGAAAGAGCTATGGAGGTTCAACATAAGACATGGTGGTCACATGAACAAAAGTGTAATTAATTAGTACTTAATCAAAGATTAAGAGAGCATAATGAAAGCACAATAAGGAGCATCACATAGCATATAAATTCGTGTATTTCTCATTAGGAGGGCCACCATTTTATAGGCAAAGTGTACATGCTTGAATGACATCATTGCTTACATCTCATCAAGCGCATCCAAGGCCATCTCCCCCCACATGGCTCCCTAGAATATAGCCTCCATGGAATCTTCTGAAACTCGCCTACTTCAAGTGGGGTTTGACCCTTACATTCACCTGGATTCTCTTCACATTACATGGTCCTTTTACATTTTATTGTGTGCTTTAACCTTAGACCATGACATTGATCATAAATTCCAACATATTCCAATACCCTCCCTTGATCATGGCATGGTATATTGCCCTCCCTTGATCCAAACATTACATGAAAGAAAAAGCTTAACTCATAAGGAGTATAGCTCTACAGTACATAAAAGAAATTAGCATCGCTCATAGGGAGCATAGCTTCTACATTGCGAAAAGAAAATGACATGACATGAAAACATTCCTACATGAAAACATTCCTCTCCCATACCCCATCATCATCATAGCATCATCATCATCATATCCATGGGCATCATCATATCCATGGGCATCATCATCATCATTTGTTGGTCATGGAGACCCAACTCCCCATCAATCCCCCCTTGAGGGCTACATGGCCTACTGAGAGATATTGTGGGCATCATAATAACACATAACCTACATCATCGGGGTGGTTAGAGGTGTCCATACATAAACATTTGGGTAAGAGAGGGCATAAACATTGTTGGCTTTAGAAAGCCCATTCTGTATCTACCGCTTCATCAAAAGAGGTAGTAACATTGTTGCATGCTTGAATTGCTTCTTCGGAATCATTCGAAGTGCTTACCATATTTGCCTGGTTGGTGTAACATTTGTCGGCGAGGTGACCTAGTTTTCCACATTTGGTGCATATTCGCTTTGGCTTGTCTTTGTGGTAGCAATTCTTGGCAAGATGTCCTGTCCTTCCACAATGTGTACATTGGAGTGATTTGCCGGTTTGCTTTTGAACAAGGTATGCCTGGTTTGAGACAAGATCAATGGCTCTTCCTTTCAACTTCTTCTCTTCTTCCAAGAGAACACTCTCTATTCCCTCCAAAGTGGGATCCTGCATGTACTTTAAGGTCAGCATGAGTGTATCATACTCGGATGGCATTGACTTTAGGAGGATGGCTATGGCATCACTCTCCTTGACTGGTTCATTGATGGCTTCGAGCTGGGCCATCAAGCTCTTCATGGTGTTGATGTGAGATGCAAGTGTCTCATCAATCTTGTACTCTAGACTGTAAAAGTCTACTTTGAGACTGATTTTGCTGTGGAGGCCTTGAGCACCAAAAGATTTATCCAGTGAATTCCAAGCAATTTGTGAAGATGTTCCATTACCAATGTAATGTATATAACTATCTTCAACTCCAAGGGCAATGAGAGCTAATGCTTTCTCATCCTTGGTTTGCCAAGAGATTTCTCCTTCTCGTGTGGCAGGTTTAGGTATAGTACCATTGACTATGCCCCAAACTCCTTCTTTCATTAGTAAAAATCTCATTTTGACTTGCCAAGTGTGGAAGTCATGACCGTTGAATTTCTTGATGAAAGAGGATGATATGTAAGTTGACTCCATGATTGAAACTGAACAATGCAATAGATTAAAAGCTAGAATCCCCCATCACCATATAGATGCATGAAATTACTCAAGAATTTCCCAAACCCATAAGCCTTTGCATAGTGATAATAACTGGGCCTAGACTTGATTTTCATCCTAGGTTTTCTAGTTTTGCTTTTGGGTTTTAATGATTTCTTGATATAATCTTCATTAGATGATTCAGCATCCGAATGCATGACTACAAAGAGATATTCAACTCAATATGCATATTAGAATGTCATCTCAATAGATAATTACTATTAATTATATGATGATTAGTGGAGATGATTAATTCAAAGAGGAAAAACTGCCCCCAAAAATAGAGTGAGCTTTGAGCAATTGAATGAAGCTCTTCCCAAATGAGAAACATAAAATGCTTTAAACCAAGTGAAAACCAAGGTATTGGCTCTAAGCTCAGCACTCAAACATGCCAAGATGTTGCTTCAATCTCTGTAAATCTGCTCTGCAACACAGCATGTACTGTCACTGATAAATTAGTTCAGCTACAGTGGACCATTGCTCATGAAAATCAATACGTGGGAGCTTCATAGCATCAATGTTATGCTCACAAGAGGAATTAGCAAACCATTCATTGTACGGCATCAATTTGATGAATTTTGCAGCGTAGAGGCGGGCTGTTTGCAGAGTTGATTTCGCCGCGTGTGCTTCGTGGGAGCTCAAATGGAGCTAGGTGTAGATTGCGCCGGCTGTTAGCTCTCTTTTGAATCAAAAAGCTTGAGATTTGATGTAGTATAGAGCTCATATGAAGCAAAAGACTAGCAAGGGGTGCAGTGAAGCTTTAATGGAAAGCTTGAAAAAATGAAAAACTAATCAATGTGGTTAATTACTATGCCTAGGGATAACCTGGCTCTGATACCATGTTGGGAAAAGTATAATAAGTGATAATGCAAGCTTAATGAGAGCATGGAGTGATGAAAGAGCTATGGAGGTTCAAGATAAGACATGGTGGTCACATGAACAAAAGTGTAATTAATTAGTACTTAATCAAAGATTAAGAGAGCATAATGAAAGCACAATAAGGAGCATCACATAGCATATAAATTTGTGTATTTCTCATTAGGAGGGCCACCATTTTATAGCCAATGTGTACATGATTGAATGACATTATTGCTTACATCTCATCAAGAGCATCCAAGGCCATCTCCCCCCACATGGCTCCCTAGAATATAGCCTCCATGGAATCTTCTGAAACTCGCCTACTTCAAGTGGGGTTTGACCCTTACATTCACCTGGATTCTCTTCACATTACATGGTCCTTTTACATTTTATTGTGTGCTTTAACCTTAGACCATGGCATTGATCATAAATTCCAACATATTCCAATAACAACTGCATAGGATCTTCTTGCCTTCTGGATCCTAGAGACAATATCCCATCTCTCCACTTTCACCATAACCCATAAAGATGCATTTCTTGGATTTCGAAGCTCTTTTGGCACATGTGCAAATGCCTCACACCCAAATATGCACAAGTGATTGTAAGAGGGCTTTTTGCCACTCCATGCCTCTTCAAGAACACCACCATCCAAATTCTTATTTGATGACCTGTTAATCACATGCGCTGCAATCTTCAGTGCCTCAGTCCAAAATCAACCCGACAAACTAGCATGAGAAAGCATATGACGCACCCTCTCCTGAATAGTCCGCTTTATTCTCTCTCTGCAACTCCATTCTGAGCTATAGTACGAGGAGTAGTAAGCTCCCTCTTTATGCCACGTGTGTCATAAAAATGACGGAACTCATCAGAGACATATTCTCCACCATTATCAGTCTGCAAGCATTCTCAGCCAAAGCCAACCATTTCTGAGACACATTGAATGCATTGCTCTTACGAGCCATAGGATAAGCCCAAACTTTCTTGGTTGCATCATCAATGAATGTGACAAAGTATTCAGCCCTGCCTAATGATCATGTAGGGACAGGACCACATACATCTGAATGAACCAAATCTAACTTGCCAAGATCTTTCTTAGCCTACCATTTGTGGGCTAATTTAGACTACTTGCCATACACATGGTGTTCACAAAATTCAAAATCTGAAAAGCTCAAACTCGGAACATAACCCAAACGGCATAAGCTTTTCATTCCATTCTGACTCATATGGCCCAACCGACAATGCCACAAAGAAGTACTTGGCTGCTCGATTATCGTAATAACATGATCAGAAGCACCTAAATACATGCAAAGGATATAACGTCCCACATTTGGCACCTCTAGCCAAAACCATAGAGCCTTTCTAAATATTCTCACTCTGAGATCCAAAGATGGTATGATAACCACTATCATCCAATTGACCAATTGAGATGAGACTCTTAGTCAGCTTGGGTACCTGATGTACATTCTTTGGAGTAAATGACGAACCATTGGCAAACGAGAACTTGATGTCACCCACTCCCACTATGTCACATGCATAGTTAAGTGGTGAACCAATCCCTATGGGGGCGACATGAAATGAAGCACCGGAATCAAGGATCCAATGCTGTGAATATACATCATCTGATGTGGCAAGTGCTTCTGCAAGTAGACAAACAATATCTCATGGTTTTTGTCAATGGTGGCCACATTGATCTCCTCAATCTTCACTTGGCCTTTCCGGTCAGTATCTTTTGGTCCATCTTCATTCTTATTTGCATTCTTTTTCTTTTCCCTTTGATCTTTTTTCCATGCATAATAGTCATGTTTTATGTGCCCCTTCTTGCCACAATGATGGCACTCGATATCCTTGTTGCGACTGCATGACTTGCCGCTATCACGAGACTTCCCCCTGAACTGCCTTCTACCATGGTCAACATTTATAGCTGCATCTTGCTTGCCATGATCCAGAGACTTCTTCCTAATCTCTTCTGCAGAGCCAATCTTCCAACGACATCATCAAAGATCAGTCCTCTGCTAGGTGCAAAGTTACTGATAGTAGTGCGGAATGTATCCCGCGATGATGGCAACAAACACAGGAGAAAAATTGCCTTAATCTCCTCTTCAAAGATCAACTTATGTGCTTGAAGCTGATTGAAAATAATGTTGAATTCAATCAGGTGTGATACAATGGATCTTTCAACTGCAACTCAAATAATTGCTACATGAGATAGACTTTGTTTGACGTAGTCTCTTTCTCATATGTGGTACATAGCTTGTTCCACAGTTCATGCGTATAGTCTTCTCATTGACCATTGTAAAATAGATTGACTCAACAAGATGAAGTCTGATAGTAGACTTTGCTAATGCATCCAACTCATTCCAATCATTATCTTCCATGTCTTTTGGCTTCGCAATTATCCCCTTCAAGGGCTTGAACTGCTTCTTTTGAATGAGCACATCCTGAATCTGCTCTTTCTAGAGTAAGAAGTTCATGCCCTTGGACTTGCAGTTGAGAGACATGCAAGACCTATTTGTTTATTAGGAGTTTGTTTGCAGTAGGAAGAGGTGTTTTGTATATGTTTTTTGGATAAAATAAGTGGAAAGAAGCGATAAATATTGGCTATATAAATCTGCAGTAAAGGAATCTAGTTCAGTTGCTTACAGAGGAAGAAGAATTGTGAAGCTTTCTCATGTATCTAGTGATAGAAGCTGACCCAAATGTACAGTTTCTGAGGTTTAACTAGGAGTTTCATTATGAAGTGATTCTGGATGTAAAAGATGATGTTATATAGCATGTAGTTTTGCATGTAGATGAGGAAGAGTGGATGAACTTTAACTTACCCAAAGATTGTGATTTGCTAGATGAAGTTTATTAATTCAACTTGTGTAAGAAGAGCTTGAATGAATGAATAAAGTTCGTACAGTTCTTTGGATGTCTGAGTTTGAATTCGTAAATGTTGTCTGCTATAAAGGTGTGAACTAGCTCTGCCACTTTTTTTGCATTCTCAACAGTCCTAGATAATAATAATTCAATGTATACATTAATCAATATGATTGATCAAAACAATCCCTTTTAATGCAAATTCATTCCCAACAAAATTAAACTTTTACATACTTCACTTTGGGGAAAACTAACCACGTGAGCTTGTATGGGGCGCAAAGATTTTTTGGCCATTTTTTTATGGAGGCCATAACTTTGTCATATTGCATTAGAACATACTCATGTTTATACTTGAATTTATCGGAATGATGGTGGTCTACAAGCTTACTTTTTAGGGACTGAATTTTCATTAAAAGAGGTTGTTTTGATCAATCATACTAATTAATGTATACACTCAATTATTTTTAGTGTTCATCAATCATAGTTAATAATGTATAAAGTCACTTATTTCTGGGTTTACAAAATTCTATTAACTTTATAGTGATGTCTTTACGCAATCACATTTTAACAATCTAAGACATCATATCATCAAGAAAAGCATTTAAAATTGTCTGTGTCATTAAAAGAGCGCTTCATGAGACAATTGAGTAATGCTAGCATTGTGTAATCTATTTATGAAGTGTGTGTGTGTGTGTGTGTGTGTGTGTACTAATAAGCTATTAGTTTGATTCAAAAAAATAAAATAAAGCTTTTTTTGTTTGCAAAAATATCTCCTAAAGGAGGACATCGATGCCCTAGCGCCACTTTTGCACAAAAAAAAGGACATTAGGGCTTCGTTAGGGTGCTTAGAGAGACAGAGAGATTAACAAGCAAGAGAGAGAGAGAGAGAGAGAGAGAGAGAGAGAGAGAGAGAGAATGTGTGTGTGTGTGTGTGGAATAACTGTACTAAGTGGAACAACGATTAGGTGCTTGTCGAAGAAAGCTCGCTCGAAAAACTCACTCCATGCACAGACTCATCCACCCCGATAGGTGCTTCTCTATTTGGAATCCTTGACATATGGTCAAGCAAGAACATGGGTTGTTCCCTTCCTGACTGCTACAATAAAATCAAATTCCTTAAGAATCAACAACCATCATGTGATGCGGCCTATGAGGGATGGCTTATTAATGAGGTACAATAATGCTTGATGATCCACAAAGAAAACAAACTCATTGGCCAATAGGTAGTGCCTAAATTTCTTCACAACATACACCATGGACAATCCTTCTCTTTCCATAGTGGCATAGTTTTTCTCCACCTTGTTTAGTTGTTTGTGGGCAAAGTAAATAGGATGATCTAATTTGTCATCGCCAGGTTGAGCTAACACACACCCAATAGCAAAAGTTGAGGTATCAATATGAACATGGAATTCAAGATCCCAATTTGGAGCCCTTAAGATTGGTGTCATAGCTAATGCTTTCCTCAAAGCATCGTGCAACTTTTGACACTCTTCTGTCCATTCAAACTCACTGAGTAATCTGTACAATGGATGTGCAATCTCAGCATACATGGAAATGATTCTTCTATAATATCCTATATGCCTAGTAAATCTTTTAACACCCTTAAAATTTATCGATGGGGGTAATTCCAAGATTAACTTTATTTTTCCATAATCCATTGAAATTCCATTTTTGGACACAACATGTCCAAGACAAACACCATGCTTAACCCAAAATTGACATTTAAGTGGCTTTATTGATATCCTATAGAGTCGACATCTATCAAAGACCATTTTCAAATAGATTAGATGCTTTATTTTTCCATAATCCATTGAAATTCCATTTTTGGACACAACATGTCCAAGGATAACACCATGCTTAACCCAAAATTAACATTTAAGTGGCTTTATTGATATCCTATAGAGTCGACATCTATCAAAGACCATTTTCAAATAGATTAGATGCTCCAACCATCAAGAATAAATGCACAAGCTGTCTAAGAAGATCTCAAGCCATATGCGCAAATACTCCCAAAATACTTTACTCATGAACCATTGAAACGTTGCTGGGGCATTAGTTAAATTGAACGGCATCTTTCCATACACAAACACTCCCCATGTGGTGGTAAAAGCTAATTTGTGTTGATCTTTAGGATTAATGGACATTGTATCCAGAGAACCCATCAAGAAAATGGTAAGCTTCATGGGTTGCCACTCTTTCAAGCACATGTTATGTAAATGGCAATGCATAATGATCCTTGATTGTGGCTGCATTGACCTTTTAAAGGTCCATGCATACATAAAACTTACTGTTATTTTTTGTTAAAAACACTATGGGCGACACCCATTCCATGTGCTCAATCTCATATATGAATCCTACATTGAGAAGTTTATCAATCTCCTCTTTCTGTTGGAATTAGGGTTGCAGGAAAGCACACAAAGCGTGGAGAAGAAGAAGCAAGAATGCACACAACACAAAGTGTATTAGATTGTGTCAATGTACAAAAGATAAGTTAGCCCTAGAGTGATGGGCGTATATACAAGCCGGGGGAAAAAACCTCCTAAAGAGGGAAAAAGTGCCCCGGCGGTCCTAAGTGTGCTCACACACATCACTGCCTATATATATATGGCAACAAATCCCCCCTGGGAGTGATGGTGTGAACGAGAGCTGGCACTCATGTATAGGGGAGTGCGATGCTCGAAGTAGATCAGTCCACAAAGGGGAGAAAGCCCAAAGCTTTGCGGAAAGCTTCGAACTTCTCACGAGGAAGCGCCTTTGTGAAAAGATCGGCGAGGTTGTCCTGTGTTGGCACATAGGCCAAGCTGATCTCTCCTGCTGAGAGTCTCTCCCTGACATAGAGATAATGCACCTCAATGTGCTTTGTGCGAGCATGAAAAACTGGGTTTCTCGCAACTGCCAATGCACTCTGACTATCAGTGAAGATAGAGATGGCAGACTCCTGTCCAACACCCAAGTCAGCCCCCATAAGCCGTCTGAGCCACACACACTCAACCGTAGCTGTGAAAGCTGCCCTGTACTCAGCTTCACAACTAGAAGTGGCCACAGTAGGTTGCTTCTTGCTCAACCAAGATATGCATGAGCTACCGAGCATGAAACAAAAACCACTTGTGGACACTCTTGTGTCATAGCAACCAGCCCAATCTGAGTCCGAAAAAGCATGTAAATCTGGCGGCAACGATCCCCATTTGGGATAAAACAACCCAAGATGTATGGTGCCACTCAAGTAGCAAAAGATGCATTTAACTGCCTTCCAATGCTGAGACCCTGGGCTATGCATAAGCCTGCTCACCTGTGAGACTGCAAATTGAATGTCCGGCCTCGTAATGCATACATAAATGAGGCAACCAACAGCTGTCTGATAAAGTGTGACATCAAAGTGATCTCCAGCATCATGAAGACTCAACTTCAAACCTGTCTTCATTGGAGTAGCAATAGGCTTGCAGTCTTCAAGGCCAAATCTCCGCAACAATGTCTCAATATACTTTGTCTGACACAAAGTAATACCTCCATCACACTGCTTAAATTATATCCCCAAATAATGATGCAAATGCCCCAAATCTGACATCTCAAAAGAGGCATTCAAATCAACCTTAAAATCAGCAATATGACTCTCATTTGGTCCTGTGAGCAGCATGTCATCGACATAGAGAGCAATGATTAGATGTACACCATCCACATGTTTAACGTACAAAGTGCTTTCTGTTGGACTATTCTGAAATCCATGTGCAGTCAAATATGCATGTATCTTTTCATACCAAGCTCGTGGAGCTTGCTTTAAACCATATAAAGCCTTTTTCAACCTGCACACTTTGTTTTCCTGCCCTCTTTGAACAAAACCACGAGGCTGCGATACATACACCTCCTCATGCAAATCTCCATTTAAGAACGCAGTCTTTATGTCCAGTTGATGTACATTCCAACCATTATGAGCTGCCAATGCAGAAATGCTACGAATGGTAGTCATACGGCAAGTGGGAGCAAAGGTCTCATCAAAATCAATGCCCTTTTCTTGAGCATAACCCTTTGCAACAAGTCTAGCCTTATAGCGATCAACACTGCCATCTGGCTTTCGTTTCAACTTAAAAATCCACTTACATCCAATGGCCTTTTTACCAATAGGCAAATCACACAAAGACCATGTACCATTCTTCATTATAGCATCATATTCACTTTGCATTGCAGCCAACCAATTTTCTGAATTTTGTGCCTCTTCAAATGAAAGAGGTTCTGCCTCTTCACACATACTAGACACAGCCAAAGCATAACAATCTGATGCATAAGAGGCATGCTGAAAACCTGAACGAGTACAACTAGTCATAGGTGCATCAATCTTACTATCACGCAAGGTTTGCACCGGCCATTTAGGCATACCTCTAGCCTGCTCATTTTCAGCCCTATCCTCATGAATTACATCCTGTAAATCTGCATCAGAAATAGGCTGATCTATGATGTCGTTTGAAATCTGCATAGGCTGAATATTTACCTCATTAGGACTTACATTTGAATTTCCACCTGTAAACAGAGGCAACAATGTATCAAATACATCCCGTGAGCTCACACCTGTCTCTTTGGTACATGATAACAAAGGCTGCACAGCATCTTCCACAAAAACAACATCTCGACTAATCAAGATACGCTTTGACTGCGGATGATACAATCTGTAACCCTTGCTCTCAGCACTATAACCAACAAAAATGCATTTGACAGCCTTATCATCCAATTTTCTACGTTGTTGCACAGGCACTAAAGCATAGGCCAAGCAACCAAAGACACGCAAGTGACTAATAGAAGGCTTCCTGCCATGCCAAGCTTCGTATGGAGTAATAGACTGCAAGGCCTTAGTGGGACACCTGTTGAGTACATATGCAGCACACATGACAGCCTCAAGCCAAAACGCATGTGGCAAAGCTTGGCTCTTGACCATACATCGTGCCATCTCCATAAGTGACCTGTTCTTCCTCTCAGCAACACCATTTTGCTGAGGGGTATACGGCACTGTACATTGGTGTTTTATCCCATGACTAGCCAGAAATGCATCAAACTCTTTGGACATGTACTCCCCCCCTCGTCGATCAGAACGGAGGGTGCCCACAGTACAATTGGATACATTTTCAACCATAAGAAAAAACTGTTTGAAGCACAAAAACACTTCGGACTTTGCCTTCAGTGGATATACCCATGCATGCCTTGAGTAATCATCAATGAAAGTCACGAAGTACAAATGTTTACCAAATGACGGAGTTTGCATAGGCCCACATACATCACTATGTACAAGCTACAATTTGCGAGTGGCCCGCACAAAACCATCCTTTGGAAACGCAGAACGCTGCATTTTGCCCAAAATACAGCCTTCACAAACATGTTTCAATGGTGCCTCAAGAGGAGGCAATGAAGCAACCATATCAAATTTCTGCAAACGCAGCAAACTAGCAAAGTTCAGATGACCAAAACGAGCATGCCATAGTTTTGCATCTGACACTACCATTTCATCAGAAACTGCATTTGCTGAATCTTCCACACACTTGTCATAAGAATTGAGCCTATACAGCCCACGAAATAAGGTGCCAGATACAATAATCGTATCACCAGAAGTCAAACAGTACATCTGTCATCCACAAATTTGACTACAAGTCCAAGTCTAGTAAGCGCAGAGACAGACAATAGATTCTTCTTTATCCCTGGCACATACAAAGCATCTGAAAGTGTGAAAACGTTGCCATTTGCAGTAGTAAGCATAATTTTACCAATGCCCTTCACTGGGTAAGAAGCATTATTGGCACATGTGATAGTATTCCCATTAGGGACAGCCTCAAGAGAAGTGAACATATCACGATGCGAGGTAATGTGCTTTGTAGCACCACTGTCAAAATACCATACATGAGAGTCAACAAAAACTGCCAAACATGCATCATGTACAGATGGGTCATACTGGCAATACACGCTAAACGTCCATTCTGTATCCTGCACAACATTTACAGAATCTACATTTGTAGAAGCATCCGCTATTGTGGCTGCATTTGACTCTTTCTTCTTTGCCTCTTTAGCCTTTAGCTTAGGGCAATTCTTAATGACATGATCATTTGTCTTACAATAGTTGCACCTGGTCTTTTTCTTGCCTTTATCAAGAGCCTTCTCAGACTTATTGTTGCTACCTGTGGAAGGAGAAGAAGTTGCAGACCTACTAATAGGAAAAGAAATAGTGGAAGAGGCTGCCTTACCACTTCTTCTCTGCTTCTGTTGGGCAGCAATAAATGCTTGATCAACTGCACGCTACCTGGCCCTGTTTTGCCTGGACTGCGCTTCTTGCAAGAGCTTGTTGACTAAAGTATCATACTTGACAGCATCAGGTCTGTCCTCATTAAGAAGTCTCCACGTGGAAGCAAAAGTCTGATATGTCTCAGGTAAAGCATCAAGAACAATCTGCACAAGAGAATGATCAGGAATAATCTCACCTGCAGAAATCAACTGTTCTTTAAGATCTTTAATCTCAGCAAGAAAAACATTCATGTCATCATCTTCTTGCATAATCTTCAATTCTACCTCTTTACGCAAGTAAGCGATTTTTGCCTCGTTACGACCTGCATATACAAACCAGCTAGAATATCCCAAGTCTGTTTTGCTATTTTAGCTGAACGAATATGTAGAGTGATGTTATGTTTGACAAAAAGTGCAATCAAGGCATGAGCCTGTGCATCTTTACCATCCCAACGAGCTTGTTCAGCAGTGGGTAAAACAGCAGCAACAGTAGAGCTGCTAGAACCTGCAACATCCTCAACAGATCCTACATCCACAGAACCTGGACATACATCCGTACCATGCACAATGTTCCACACTCCTTTTGCAACCAAAACATGCTGCATCATGTATGCCCAAAGTGGGTAGTTACTGTCTCCATCCAGTTTGTCTTTCAGCAGACAACATGCGAAATACATCATTGCTGTTATCAGCCATGGCCACTGACTGAAACTGATGCAAAAGCTACCTGTAATGAAGCAAAGACTGAACAGAAGACAACTTGTGCTATGTAGCACGGTCCACAATAGAACACGTATGCCTGTTTTGCAAAAAACTGCACTATCAAAATTTCTGCAGAAAATGACGAAAACACCTGTGCAGAACTTGAAATGCAAAAACGGAGCCCGAAACGACCTCAGATGCAAATTCTAAGAACGTGAGTCAGAGGGTACTGGCGGCAAGCGCTCGTGAAAACTCACCTCAATCGGAGAACGTGAGTCGGAGGGTGCTGGCGGCGTAGCCCTGGGAGCCGATGCCTGCTCTGATACCAATTGTTGGAATTAGGGTTGCAAGAAAGCACACAAAGCTTGGAGAAGAAGAAGCAAGAATTGTTACCACATTATAGTAGTGATGTGTGTGAACACACTTAGGACCGCCGGGGCACTTTTTCCCTCACTAGGAGGTTTTTTCCCCCGTGCATTGTATATACGCCCATTATCTTCTAGGGCTAGTTATCTTTCATTTTTGGCACTCATAATACACTACAGTGTTGTGCTCAAGCTTCCTCATCTTCTTGAAGTTGTGTGTGCATTCCTGCAACCCTAATTCCAACAATTGGTATCAGAGCAGGCTTCCTCCTCCCGGGCAGCATCACCGGCACCTGCCGCTTCATCTCCTCCGATTGCAACGAGGTTTCACGAGCGTCTGCAGGTTAGTATATGCCGTGGGAGGGCCCATAGGGCTCGTTCGTTTCAGAATTTTGATCTGAAGTCATTTCGCCCTCCGTTTTTGCATTCCAAGTACTGCGCAGGCAAAATCGTCCCACTGTGCAGATTTTCTGTCAAGATTAAAATCTGCAGGACAGGTGCCCATTCGTCTGTTTTGGGCTGTGCTACATAGCACAGGTCGATTTTATACAGGTTTACCTCTTACAGACAGCATTTACATCTAATAGTACAGTCATTGGCCATGGCTGACAACAATGATGTATTCCGCATGTTGGCTGCTGAGGATAAGTTGGATGGCACCAACTATCCATTGTGGGCATATATGATGCGACATGTATTGGTAGCAAAGGGGTTATGGAACATTGTGCAGGGTATTGATGCACGTCCTATTGTGGCTGGGAATGCTGCAAACACATCAGAAACAGGTACTGTTGATGATGGTGCAGGCACAAGTGCTGTAGCAGCTGTTCGAGAACCACCACTTTCAGCAGAGCAGATTCGTTGGGATGGTAGAGATGCGCAGGCTCATGCCTTGATTGCGCTGTCTGTCAAACGTACCATTATCCCACATATTCGCTCCTGCAGGACTTCTAAGGATGCTTGGGATGTACTTGCCACATTGTATCAGGCAAGAAATGAGGTTCGTGTTGCTTATCTCCGAAAATAGTTGGAGAGTGAGCATATGAACGAAGGTGATTCTATGGATAGCTTTTTGACAAAGATCAAGGATTTCAAAGAGCAGCTCATTTCTGCAGATGAAATCCTGTCAGACAGTTCACTTGTGCAGACTGTTTTGAATGGTCTACCAGATTCTTATCAGGGTTTTGCTTCCACTCTTCGCTTGATGATGAAAGGCAATCCCAATGCCTTATCATTTGAGGAGTTAGTTTCTGTTTTGCTGCAAGAAGACCAGTCAAGGCAAAACAGGAATATTATGCGTGTCGCAGATCAAGCTTTCGTTGCTAGTCAGAGAAGCGGGAAAGGTAAAGCTGGCTTTTCTTCTAGTAAGCAGAAATCTGCAAATGCTGCGCAACCAAAGAAGGAAGACAAAGATGAGAAGAAGGGTGACAAACAGAAGACATTTTGCAAGTACTGTAAGGGAAATGATCATGTCATCAAAGCGTGTCCTAAGCTGGCTGCGAAAGAGGCTAAGAAGAAAGAGGCTGGTATGGCTGTTGCAGATGCCTCTCCTTCTAACAATGAATCTGCTAATGTTGTGCTAGATACAGAATGGGCATTCAATGCGCAGTGCAGTTATGACCCATCTTTGCATGACACATGTATGTCTGCAGTAGATTCAGATGTATGGTACTTTGACAGTGGTGCCACTAAGCATATCACCTCGCAGCGCAGTTTATTCACTTTCCTTGAGTCTGCTCCCACAGGGAATACTGTCACTTGTGCCAATAACTCCTCTTATCCCGTTGAAGGAGTTGGACAGATTCTGCTGAATGTTGCAAATGGCAACACCTTTACACTTTTTGATGCATTGTATGTGCCAGGGATCAAAAAGAATCTGCTGTCAGTCTCCGCATTTGCCAAAACAGGTTTGGTTGTAAAATTTGTGGATGACAGATGTACTGTTCATGATCTCTCTTGTGGTGACATCATTGTAGCATCTGGTTCACTATGTCGAGGGCTGTATAAGCTCAATATGGATGGCAAATGTGTAGAGGATTCAGCATGTGCTATTATGGATACGCAGGCTATTTCAAATGCAAAACTGTGGCATGCACGTTTTGGTCATCTGAATTTTGCAAGTTTGCTGCGCCTGCAGAAATCTGAAATGGTGTCTTCTTTGCCTAAGCTTGAGGCACCTGTCAAGCATGTTTGTGAGGGCTGCATATTGGGTAAAATGCAGCGTGCTTCCTTTCCCAAAGATGGATCAGTGAGAGCTGAACGCAGATTGCAGCTTGTTCACAGTGATGTTTGTGGTCCCATGCAAACTCCATCATTTGGAAACTACCTTTACTTTGTGACTTTCATTGATGATTTTACCAGGCATGCATGGGTATATCCTTTGAAGGCAAAGTCCGAAGTGTTTTTGTGCTTCAAACAGTTTTTGGTTATGGCTGAAAATGTGTCAGAAAGTAAGATGGGCACCCTCCGTTCAGATCGAGGGGGGGAGTATATGTCTTCAGAATTTAATGCATTTCTGGCTGAGCGTGGGATAAAACACCAATGTACAGTGCCGTATACACCACAGCAAAATGGTGTGGCTGAGAGAAAAAACAGGTCTCTCATGGAAATGGCAAGATGTATGGTTAAGAGTCAAAGTCTACCACATGGTTTTTGGCTTGAGGCTGTCATGTGTGCCACTTATGTACTAAACAGGTGTCCCACCAAAGCATTACAGGTTGTCACTCCATATGAGGCTTGGCATAGCCGCAAGCCATCTGTTGGCCATTTACGTGTTTTTGGTTGCCTGGCATATGCATTAGTGCCTGTGCAACATCGCAGAAAATTGGATGACAAAGCTGTCAAATGTATTTTTGTTGGATATAGTGCTGAGAGCAAAGGCTATCGTTTGTATCATCCACAGACAAAGCGCATTTTGGTTAGCCGTGATGTTGTATTTGTGGAAGATGCAGTTCAGCCCTTGGTTTCATGTACTAAGGAGACAGATATCAGCTCACGTGATGTCTATGATACATTGTTGCCTCTTTTCAGTGGTGCACAGTCAAGTGCAATACCTCATGAGGCAGTTTTTCAGCCTATGCAGGTTTTAAATGATGGCACAGATCAGCCTATATCTGATGCAGATGTGCATGATGCACTTGAGGATGAGAGACAAGAGATTGAGGGCTCTAGGAATATGCCTAGATGACTGGTGCAGACTTTGCGTGACAGCAAGTTGGATGCCCCTTTGTCTAGTCGCACTCGTTCTGGCTCTCATGGTGCCTCTTATGCGTCAGATTGTTATGCATTGGCTGTTTCTAGTATGTGCGATGAAAGTGAGCCTGTTTCATTTGATGAGGCACAAAGTTCAGAAAATTGGATGGCTGCTATGCAAGCAGAATACGATGCTATTATGAAGAATGGTACATGGTCTTTATGTGACTTGCCCCCTGGCAAGAAGGCCATTGGCACTAAGTGGGTATACAAATTGAAGCGTAAGCCTGATGGCACAGTGGATCGCCATAAGGCTAGGCTTGTTGCAAAAGGTTATGCTCAAGAGAAGGGCATTGATTTTGATGAGACTTTTGCTCCCACATGTCGTATGACCACTGTTCGTAGCATCTGTGCATTAGCAGCTCATAATGGTTGGAATGTACATCAGCTGGACATAAAGACTGCGTTCTTAAATGGAGATTTGCATGAGGAGGTGTATGTATCGCAGCCTCGTGGTTTTGTTCAAAGAGGGCAGGAAAACAAAGTGTGCAGGTTAAAAAAGGCTTTATATGGTTTAAAGCAAGCTCCACGAGCTTGGTATGAAAAAATACATGCATATTTGACTGCACATGGGTTTCAGAATAGTCCAACAGAAAGCACTTTGTATGTTAAACGTGTGGATGGTGTACATCTAATCATTGCTCTCTATGTCGATGACATGCTGCTCACAGGACCAAATGAGAGTCATATTGCTGATTTTAAGGCTGATTTGAATGCCTCTTTTGAGATGTCAGATTTGGGGCATTTGCATCATTATTTGGGGATACAATTTAAGCAGTGTGATGGAGGTATTGCTTTGTGTCAGACAAAGTATATTGAAACATTGTTGCGGAGATTTGGCCTTGAAGACTGCAAGCCTATTGCTACTCCAATGGAGACAGGTTTGAAGTTGAGTCTTCATGATGCTGGAGATCACTTTGATGTCACACTCTATCAGACAGCTGTTGGTTGCCTCATTTATGTATGCATTACGAGGCCAGACATTCAGTTTGCAGTCTCACAGGTGAGCAGATTTATGCATAGCCCAGGCATTAAGCATTGGCAGGCAGTGAAGCGTATCTTTCGCTATTTGAGTGGTACTCGGCATCTTGGGTTGTTTTATCCCAAGGGGGGATCATTGCCGCCAGATTTACATGTTTTTTCAGATTCTGACTGGGCTGGTTGTTATGACACACGCGTGTCCACGAGTGGTTTTTGCTTCATGCTTGGAAGCTCATGCATATCATGGTTGAGCAAGAAGCAGCCTACTGTGGCCACTTCTAGTTGTGAAGCTGAGTACAGGGCAGCTTTCACAGCTACGGTTGAGTGTGTGTGGCTCAGACGCCTTATGGCTGATTTGGGTGTTGGGCAGCCATCTGCCACCACCATCTTCACTGACAGTCAGAGCGCATTGGCAGTTGCGCGGAACCCAGTGTTCCATGCTCGTACGAAGCACATTGAGGTGCACTACCATTATGTCAGGGAGAGACTCTCTGCAGGAGAGATCAGTTTGGCTTATGTGCCAACACAGGATAACCTTGCAGACCTTTTCACAAAGGCTCTGCCTCGTGAGAAGTTCGAAGCTTTTCGCAAAGCTTTGGGCTTACTCCCTTTTGTGGATTCGTCCACATAGCTAGACACTTCCCTATACATGAGTGCTAGCTCTTGTTCACCGCATCACTCCAGGGGGGATTTGTTACCATATTATAGTAGTGATGTGTGTGAACACACTTAGGACCGCCGGGGCACTTTTTCCCTCACTAGGAGGTTTTTTCCCCCGTGCATTGTATATACGCCCATTATCTTCTAGGGCTAGTTATCTTTCATTTTTGGCACTCATAATACACTACAGTGTTGTGCTCAAGCTTCCTCATCTTCTTGAAGTTGTGTGTGCATTCCTGCAACCCTAATTCCAACAAGAATGCACACAACACAAAGTGTATTAGATTGTGTCAATGTACAAAAGATGAGTTAGCCCTAGAGTGATGGACGTATATACAAGCCGAGGGAAAAAACCTCCTAAAGAGGAAAAAAGTGCCCCGGCAGTCCTAAGTGTGCTCACACATCACTGCCTATATATATATGGCAACACTTTCACTATAGTTTCATACTTTGGATTCATATCATATGGTCTCTATTGTTCTAGCTTTGTGTCAAATACCACTGCTAGTAGCACTCCTTTTATTTCCTCACATAAGACCAAGCAAAGCAGTCTTTGTAGTCCTTCAAGAGTGCTATCAGGTCACTCTCTTCTTCGTTTGTAAGGTCTACTGATACGAAAATTGGCTTTGGATTTTCTCTTGGTTCGGCTAGATTAACTTCTTTCACATTCACCGGCCCTTCATAGACTCTGTCATCATACATGCTGTTGTCCTTTTTGCCTTTTCACAAAATATATCCCGGTCGTCCTAGATGGAATAAGATTTGAAGTGCTTGGGCACATCCCTTAAGTCTCATCATCCACCACAGACTTGTCTGATTCCTTATCTGATGATGATAGTCTTGGTTCCTTATCTCCCTTGGACACTATATGTTCTAAATTCTTGGGCTTTTTTCCAGGTTATCTCTTAGGCAAGTTTCCAACTTTTTGGTTTGACCTTTTTAAGTGGCAGGTATCCTTATCCTCCGTTGCCTTATTTCCCTTCATTGAGTCTCATGATTTATCTTCAGCTTTCATTGATCCAACTAGAATCAAGATCTCCTTCATTCTTTTACCCTAGTCTGCCATGAACTTGTGATCAACCATGGTCTCATGTTTATCTGAACGTCCGATTCCACATATACAACCCAATCATCACTCATTTTGGGCTTCGTGTAAGGTAGGGTTGGTATAATGTTGTTTCTGAGCTTAACATGTTGCAAATTTAGCTTTACTAGCAGTGTACTGGTAAGCTTCTTCTCATGTTTTACTAAATTGATCATTCTTAGAGGGATAATTGTACCATCCGAGCCAATCTCATCTTGAACCAAACGAGTTCCACTTTTCTCAGGTATATCAATGGTTGCAAATAAATGCATCCAATTGTGCGAGTACAGTGGTTCTGGTAGAGGTGCATACCATGTTTTGTATGTCACCTCCTTGAACTCTCTCGTTTCTGGCTTCAAATTGATTTACTGGAGTTATTCTTACTATTGTTTTAGATTCAGTAGCAAATAAAACGCTACCTAATGGATGAGATTTCCATGTAGTTAAGTCCACTTTCGTCACTAAGTTATCCTTTGTGAGATATATTGTATTATTGAACATCCAATCGTGTACTATTCCAGCTGATCTCAGACATGGTCTTCCAAGGATTATATCATGAGTCAATTGGATTCCTAAAATCCATCACTACAAACCAAACATGGTAGGTGATTCTAAAGGCTTTGATCTTAAGATCTTTTACAACCCCTACTGGTCTTGTAGTATCTCCATCTGCCAATTTGACTATCTATGAGGTTTTCTCCATAGGCGGTCTTCCCCATTTTTTCCAACACTGTTTCGTCATAATACTCACTCCTTCTCCACCATCAAGGATAGCTTCCACTTTCCTGTGATGATAAGATATAGGAATGACTGTGTTATAATCATCACTTCCAAAATTTTGCCCCAACTTGTTGATAGGAACCATCGGTGTCTTCCTCCAAGTTTGGCCCTTCTTCATTTAGCTCTCCATCAGGAACATCTGTCATTGAATTTAGGTGTCCGTTCATCCAATTTGACAAGTAATGAAGCAATAGGCATATTAACTTCCATGGACAAGAAAGTTGCACATCCTGTGACATTCCTTGGTCCATCTGGCATTGTTATTCAATCAAATTGTCTGTCCATATTATCATGAAAGTTGTTCAAACCCTCATGTCTCAATTGTTCCATGACCAAACGTTCTTTGAACATATGATCCATCGACAAAGGACTTTCATTGGACAAAACATCCTTGTCTTTCTCTGCTATTATGGAAGGTACTTTGATAGCTTTGTTCTGGTTTGGGCATGACTGGTAATTTGGAAGCCTTGTGTCAAACTTAGCCTTGGTTTCAAACTATGCATCTTGACATTCCTCTACTAGAGCCTTGGCTTTAGCCAATCTCTTTTTCTCCTGGATAGGATTAGGGTACTCCTGGAGACCCTTTGGCGTGTTAGGTCTTGGTTCTCGCACATTCTGGTCAACATGACTATTCTTTTGACTACCTCTTTGGCTAAATTCCATCTTAGAACTCTCTGTTGTCCCTGAGGTTGCTACAGTAAGCTGTCTCTTCATCTAATCCACTTTGGACAATCACTTTATCATTTCCCTTACCCAACTTAATCACTTGCTTCTTTGGTGGGTTATTCGACTGTTTGGGAGCTTGCAAAGTTCTAGCTTGACCTTCCTTCTCTTCCTTGCACAATTCTTGTGATATCGCTTTCGCTTGCATGTGCATGATTGCATTCAATGATACTTGAGCAATGCATCCACGTTCAATCCCTAACAAGTTAAGACTTGTTGTTTTCGGATTGGCAACATCCATAAGTGCTGTTCTCATGGAATAATCCTTATAGAGATGGTCTATCCCGCAACCACTACACAATAGAACATTAGTAGCAACTATTGTGATGGTCCGTTGTTATGTCTGTATGGACAATCCTTGTAGTAACAAGGTACTGCACACCCGTAGCATTGGACAAGTTGTCTCGCTGGTGCTTTATGTGGACACTCGTTAGCCTTGTGTGGTCCATTGCATTTGTAGCATTGAATTGGTGGTCTTTGAGTCATGTTGTTCATATCCCTAGCCTTTGCATTGACTAGTGTTGTCTGATAGACAAGAATATGTTGATCACCTTGAACAACGTAATGGCTAAGGTAGCTCATGTATTTGTATTCCTCTTGATTGGGTAACAATTGTTTGGCGTATGTTTTTGTGATTCTAGGATTAGGTTCAAGCCAATCCTGGGGCATCTCTTCTACCATCACTTAATTCATTGGAGTGATTCTTGGTGGAGGCAGTTGAGGCCCTAAAATTGGTGGTAGTAATGGCACATTTCATGCTCAGTATGGTGTTGGATTAGAGTTTGTTGCTCCTTGCATCATTGGTGTCAATTAAATTGGTGGAGTGGGTTGCTAGTTGCGGTCTCGGTTGATATGATTGGGCTTGTGCTGGAGGCAACATTCTAGGATATCTACATTGAGATGTTTCATTGATCACCCCATCTTACACAATGTCCACACCACAAGGCTTGCTGCCTCGCACATAATCTAGGGCACTCGTTCGATGGATGATTTGATGCGCACACTCCACACCAAACCATGTCTCTTCTTGGATATAAATGTGTGTTACTTTGGGTATCTTTTTGAGTAGCACCTTTGGCTTGAGGATTCAATCTTACTACTATAAGGTTTCGGAGCTCTTCTACACTTATATCCTCCACATCCTTGGATGTTTCTTTTGAATTTTTGGATAAAACTACATCTGAATCTTTAGATCCCACAATCGAGGGAATTGATGTTATGCTAGTCTTGTCACCCTCTCTCCTGTTATCTCCCAATTTGAGTGCTTCCTTACTGCCTGCCTCAAACGACGTAATGTTCAACACTATAAGTTGATCATGCAGTTTAGGACTTCTTAACCCCAATAGGAACCGAGCTAAGAGTTGTTTGTCACTAAGCCTTTCATGGGGCTCGCATCTTGCATTTAGGTGTTTGATTTTTGCAATATAATCATGCAAGGAACACTTTTTCTGCTTCACTTAATTCAATTGGTTTATAGGACTCCACTTTAGACCACTTGGAGAATACTCCAAAGTAAATCCTCTTGTGAGTGTGGCTCAAGTATCTTTTTCTTCAGGTTTAAGAGCTCGATACCATGCTCCTTCCTCGCCATCCAAAATAAATCCTCTTGTGAGTGTGGCTCAAGTATCTTTTTCTTCAGGTTTAAGAGCTCGATACCATGCTCCTTCCTCGCCATCCAATTGTATTCCGAACGCTCCTATTTTGTCACCCAAAGGCTGCACACACTTCTTCAAAGTGCTCCACGTAGGTAATGGAATCACCTTTTCCTTGGAATTTTGCTACCAATTTTGCCATGGCTATGGATCTATTTCTAGAACCATGTTTCTCTGTTTCTGTAGGCACTGCAGCTTGTGCTAGCACCCCCCTTCCTATAGCCTAGACTAACACTCTTCATTAGAAAGTACTGTCTCATGAATAGAAGGTGTCTGAGGATATGGCATTGTTGTTGACCATAATATTGAGGTGGTGGTTGAGGTCTAAATGATGGTTGAGGTGGAATTGGCATTGTCTATTGTCCAACACTAGGATCTACAAAGAATGATCATTTTACACATTAGTCGATGGAACTATCGTTGGGCGTGTTGCAACAAATGCAAGACTCAATGTTATAGGATTGAACCTCCTTGATATGCCATTATCGTTAGTGGAGGTCTTGGGGCTTGAGGTCCACCAAAGTCTTGGGTGGCCTTGGTCTGATTGCGAGAACCTTGAAGCAAACCCCGCAGGTTGTTGCACTTCTCGGTACTATGGGTAGTCTCTTTGCGGTTCAGATGGTCCTACTTTCAAATCAAATTGAAAGGCAGTTTCTTCCATTGCATATGCAAGTTTTGAGACCATAAGTCTGTTTTAAAGGGTGGCATCATCACCTTATGGTTGGTTCTATGACAACCATGTGGTCCTGAGGTCACTAGGTTTACATGAGCAAATGGATTTATGTTTTATGTAGTTTTGAACAATTGTGCTCGAGGGTCAAACCTTCCAAAGAAACTAGATATTCCGTCGTATATTTGGTTGGAAGTTGATTGAGTTGGGGATAGAGTTCCTGAACTTGGAGCAATGGACACTTGAGTGTCGTTAGGGTTTTGTAAATTGCTCTCCATGCTCAAGGTATCATCTGTACTTGATTCGCTCAAAGTAAGGCCCTAATACAAAAGATGTACTGTTTAGAGAAGACCTATCTCTTAAAGATCCGATGCTTGGGCCCAACATGGCCTCTAAATCAACGTTTGATGCACT
The DNA here is from genome assembly GCF_041138505.1 of Cibotium barometz. NCBI lineage: Eukaryota > Viridiplantae > Streptophyta > Polypodiopsida > Cyatheales > Cibotiaceae > Cibotium > Cibotium barometz. Next base: position 34,691,187 of record NC_141074.1, on the reverse strand, counting down.
CTCTTCTAATGCTACTTTAGATCGGCCGAAGGCACAAGAGAAGCAGCCATAGTTTCGTATAGAGAGTACCTTGCCTGTAGTAGTAGCTGAAGCATCACCTGCAAAGGATCCGATTGATGATCAACTTGTTGACTACCGTGCCAGCCGAGATGCTCCCTACAACTCAAATCCCTATGAGTTGGCTCAAAATCTAGGAGTTCTATCGACAAACACATATGATGGTCCTATCCTTCTCAAAGTACAGATCTGTGACTATGAGGACCAGCTTCCATTTATGATTGGATGTCATCTTTGGCATTCCTTAGCATCAGCAATGCCAACCAGAGATGGATTTTCAGCGAAGTAGCATCACCATTAGGCACCAAGGTTGTTCTATTTGTCTCCCTCTAATAGTTCCTCTTCACCATAAATTTCCATGAGGGCTCCAAGCCTAAGACGGAGGGCAACAAAGATAGCACCACGCCAATAAGTAATGGTTAGTGTTTGAGAAAGCCCGATTGAACACATTGGTGAGTACAAGTACAAAATGTTTTGAATCTTACCACCCTTTTCAAGTGATAGAGGTGATGGACAAGGTCACTGCTCACCTCAAAGTGCCTATCAAAATAGAAGATGTTTTTCCTCTTAAGATGGTCAAGTTGTATCATGGCCCTTTGCCACTTGCAACTAAAGATTTAGTACCTCCCAAATTCTGGGATGATGGATTTATATTAACTCCTAAGCAAGTCATTGACCATGTCGTTGTTACCAACAGGAGAGGAACCAAGCGAAAACAATACTTGGTTAAATTCCAAGGAATATCTGCTCCCATCAGATGGATGAAGCTGTAATGAGTGCTTTCCAACAGCTTGTAACAGCATATGAGCATGTCTTTTTTAGTTGAGGACAACTGAAAATAAGTCAGAAAGAATGTGACTAACCTATAGACATCTCCACTTTGAAAAGAATTTCCCTTTCAGTTTCATTTTATCTTGTTATTGATATAAATGAGCTTAAGCTTTGATGTGATCCAGCTAGAAACTGGAAGGCTAGATAACGAATCAATGAATAAGTTAGAGTCTATCCATGAGGAGGTCTAGTTGATATTTGTGTTAGGTCAAGTCGTAGGTCAAAGATCTTAGGTAGCTAAGAACTGGAAGGCTAGATAACGAATCAATGAATAAGTTAGAGTCTATCCATGAGGAGGTCTAGTTGATATTTGTGTTAGGTCAAGTCGTAGGTCAAAGATCTTAGGTAGCTAAGATCTAGTTGAGCTGTTATAAATTTCTGGGTCCCAAGGCCTAGGATTCAATCTCTGCAATAAAGGAAAGCCTGGATAAGGGGGGGCGGGGGGGGGGGCCATCTTTGCCCCTCAGTACCGTGTACTTGTGTAACTTTGTGTTTATCTTCTTTCATCATCCTAGTTAAGTATGGTTATCCAAATCCTATTGTTAAGTAAGTTAAGTGTGTATTGTCTGGCTAAGTTCCAAGGAATTTCTACTCCCATCAGATGGATGGATGTGTCTGTCTAGCTAAGTTCCGAGGAATTTCTACTCCCATCAGATGGATGAAGCTGTAAAGAGTGCTTTCGCACAGCTTGTCACATCAAATGAGCATGTGTTTTTCAGTTGAGGACAACTGAAAATAAGTCGGAGGGAGTGTCACCAACCTATAAAAATCTCCACTTTGAAAAGAGTTTTCCTTCCACTTTAATTTCATCTTGTTACTAATATATGATTTTAAGCTTTGATGTGATCCAGCTAGGAACTGTAAGGCTTGGATGAGGAATCAATGAATAAGTTTTGCTGGAGATTTGTGTGAGGTCAAGTATTAGGTAGCTAAGATCTAGTTTTGTTGTAAATATATGGGCCCCAAAGCCTCGGATTCAATCTCTCGAATAAAGAAAAGTCTAGATAAGGGGGAGGGGGAGGCCGTCTTTGCCCCTCAATACCATGTACTTGTGTCACTTTGTGTTTATCTTCTTTCACTATCCTTGTTAAGTGGGGTTATCCGAATCATGTTGTTAAGTAAGTTTAAGTGTGTATTGAATACGGTTTAAGTGTGTATTGAATAGGGGATTAGTGAAAGTGAGCTAAGGGTGAGAATAGCAGTGGGTGGTTCCATTGGCATCAGAGCATTTGCTAGTGTTCCTAGCATGTGAGTCCATGTGTTCCTCTTACCCTTGGTAGTAAGTGTCATGCATTGAGTCATGGCTACCCCACGTCTACAATTATCTTTCTTATCAAAGTCTAGTCATACCCAAGTTATGGATTACTTTGCCCTGGGTCCCAACCTCCAAAAGAAAGGATGGCATGCAACCTCAAAGTAGAGCAGCTGCTTATTCAAGCTCTTGGCACTGATTTGGATCCCCAGTTTCCTAAAATGATGACAGCCGAGATGAAGATTCCATGTAGAAGGAAGGGCATTCAGTTGAGTCCCATAAAAGTATTCCGTTCCCAGGTAATAAGAGATGCCTATGCCAATTCTTTAAGCTATAAGTACAATACGAGAAAATAGGCCTAGACTTGAAGTAGAACAACCACTCCAAGCTAAGAGGCCAAAGGCACAAGAGAAGCAACCCCTGTTTCATACAAAGAGTACCTTGCTTGTAGTAGCTGACGCACCACCTACAGAGGATCCGATTGATGATCAGCTTGTCGACTTCCTCGCCAACCCAAATGATCACTACAACTCAATTCCCTATGAGTTGGCTCAAACTCTAGGAGTTGTACTGACAAATACATATGATGGTCATATCCTTCTCAAAGTAAAGATCTCTAACTATTAGGATCAGCTTCCATTTATGATTGCTCCTAAAGGTGGTACGGATGTCATCTTTGGCATTCCTTGGCATCAGCAATGTCAACCAAAGATGGATTTTCAGAGGAGTATCAACACCATACGGCACCAAGGTTGTTCTATCCGTCTCCTTCTGAATAATTCCTCTTCACCAGAAAATTCCATGAGGGCTCCAAGCCTAAGACAGAGGGCAACAAAGATAGAACTAGGCCAGTGGGTATGGTTGGTGTTCAAGAAAGCCGATTCAACACGTAGGTGCGTACAAGTACAAAAAGTTTTGAATCTTATGGCCATTTCAAGTGATACTGATGGATGAGGTCACTGTTCGCCTCAAAGTGCCTATCACCTTGCAGATAGAATATGTTTTTCTTCTTAAGATGTTCAAGTTGTACCATGGCGCTTTTGCCACCTGCAAAAACTGAAGATTTAGTAGCTCCAAAGTTCCACGATGATGAACTTATATCAATTCTTGAGCAAGTCATTGACCATGTTATTGTTACTGACAAGAGAGGAACCAAGCGAAAAGAAAACATGGTTGTCCCAAGGAATATTTGCTCCCATCAAATGGATGGATGAAGCTGTAATCAGTGCTTTCCCACAGGTTGTAACAGCATATTAGCATGTCCTTTTCAGTTAAGGACAACTAAAAATAAGACGGAGGGAATGTCCCCAACCTATGGACATCTCCACTTGAAAATAATTTTCCTTTCAATTTAATTTCATCTTGTTGCTAACATATGGACATCTCCACTTGAAAATAATTTTCCTTTCAATTTAATTTCATCTTGTTGCTAACATAAATGAGTTTAAGCTTTGATGTGGTCCAGCTAGGAAATCTAAGGCTGGATAAGGACTTAATGAATAAGATTCTATGAGCAATGGCACACAATAATTGTGCCTGGGCATCCATGAGCAGTACCAGAGCTGCTCAGAGTCCTTTAGTTATAAAGGCTTTAAAGGCAACACTAGTATCCTTGTCATTATAAAAAATAGATATTGTTGTGTATTTAATATTTTGAACTATTTTTCCTTATTGTTTCAGTTAGGTACTAGCGATCTAAGTCTAGCTCTTGAAGGTGGGCTCTAAATTTAAAGTCAAGGGTATAAGTGTCCCACAAGGCAAGAGTTTTAAGTTCATATTCCATCTGTGTATTCTCTTAAGGAAACAATCAAGAGCACACATTGAAATAGATCTCGTCACTGAGCAAGAGAGCTTTCCCATGCCTAGGGTGTCGGCTGCGAAGCTCAAGGGATGCAGAGATTGAGTCAAAGACAGCATATTTGCAGAGTCATCAAAGTCAAGGTTTAAGATTGCTAGATTGTAGAGCTCCATCTCACAATCGTAGAGCCGTGTCTTCATATCTAGAATCTGACAAGTATAGGCTGAGATTTTTAGAGTTAAAGTTTGGTCAAATTAAAGTTGGTCAAAGGCTGGTCAACTCCCGTCAAACTGGTCCAAGTCAAGGTCAAGTCAAAGCTATGGACATGTATGAATGGAATTAAGTTTGCATGCATCTAAGAAAATTATAGGCGTGGCAAAGTACATAGACACCCTGAATTCTTATCCAAATTGTGATAGAAATTTGTGGTTGGGAAACTGAAGTCGCGGCATTTGCATGGATCCTTTGAATGGGCAGGTGTGAACATTCTAAATCAGCAATTAATCGTGGCATTCATTCCCTAAGGTAGGAGCAACTATTTAAGTCAACTGATTCACGTTGGGCAACACGTTCAAGAGAGAAAATCCACGCAGACTTTTGGAAGAATTCTCAACACTATTATCTTCCTGGAGTCATCACTGGAAGGTACTTAGGACCAGCCCTTAAAAGTACTTCATGGCCTTTAGAATTAGATATACGTACATCGCCTTGGTCTCGAGTGCCTGGATGAGTCCCCTTTCTGAACACGAACACTTTCTCAACTGCCCATGCTGGGAGCCCTTCTTGGCTGCAACAGTTCTTTCTTTGGTTGGCTGAGCAAGCTTCTTCCTCGCCCCCCTTATGGCTGATTATTTTGCCCCTCACCGCTTTACAAATGTTGATCTTCTTACCCTGCTTCCAGTCTGAGAATGAGCAGCCTGTAGTCTTAGCAATTCTGAGATCTCTGCCCCTTGTAGCTGCAGCAAGCACTTTTGTCCATATCTGGCTGAATACAGTGCACAGTCTTCTGATAATAATGCCTTATTAAGTAGGCTGGTAGTTGTGAGAATGAGCATGTTTCTCTAGCATGAAGCACTGCTTTTTTCTCAGCCACAGTTAACCTTCATCTCTGATCTGAAAAATTCAGTCCCTTTCCTTAGCTGCTAAAGAGTCTTTTTCAAGATTTGGAAGAGATTACAATTGCAAACTGTCATTTCTGTCAGAGGCAGTAAGATTGAAGACCTGGAGTGGAACGAACTCGAGCATTTAAGAATCAAAGATAAAACTTGCTACTGAAGGTTATAGCTGCTGGAAATTCTAGACAGGACTGAGGTGCTTTGTCAGGACAGAGATAAGTGGCACAATCATTCCTTGACCTTCACTTGTTATTATTGATTCCTAAATCCAGTTGTGGATCAAGCATATTTAGGGTATAATTGGACACACCCATTGATGACTAAAGGTTAAGAAGTTGCTGGTCACATAGTCAGAAAGTGCATACTGATTTAATAGTCAGAGTTAATGACTGAATCATTCATGAATACTACAAACATAAAATCAGATTATCCTTTTGACAGAAACATGCTGGGCTGGAGCAAGTAATAATGCTTTTGAAATAGCAAGATTTGGAACTAAAAGTTTGTAACTAACCCTAGTATGAGCACTGGTGGGATGTGGTTGGTTGGTTGTAGGTTTTTCTCTCTAGAAGGTTGGACCCATGAAGGATCTAAGGGGCATGGGCGAGCTATGAGTTAGAGTCCAGCCATGAGGACTTTTGGTTGAGATTTGTGTGAGGTCAAGTCTTAGGTCAGAGGTCTTAGATAGCTAAGATCTAGTTGAGCTGTTGTAAATTTGTGGACCCCAAGGCCTGGGATTCAATCTCCACAGTAAAGAACTTGAAGAAGGGGGCGAAATTTTGTAGGAGGCAAAACTTTCTGCCCTTGCTTTTGTGAATCATGGAATGCCATAAGGCTATTTACATGCGCATGATTGTCGATCCGAAAAAGAAGTTTGAGCTTTTATTTTCCTATGCCATTTAACAATCTTGATCAACTGCTAGAATGTGAGTGTGCTCTTAGCTAAACCAAAAATTATGTTGAATCTTGGGTGATGTCAACATGATACGGCATGGAGAGCAGTGTATATTCTTGATCGAAATTGTACTTCCATTGTCTATGGAGAGTTTCTAAATCGTGGCTATAATATGCAAAATCCTCAAGTGCTAGTGACGTCCATTGCTAGTGACGTCTATCGTATACGAATGTCTACAGCTTCATGTGGAGCTTTGAAAAGTCTGAGCAATGTTGTGACCGGATCGTCTATGACCTAATTAATAATGGAGACGCGTTGTTGCTCTTGTAAAATAGCTACATTGTGAGTGATTGGATTTTGCAAGTTGTTCTCAATCTTCTCACAGTCCGAGCATTTCCAATAAAGTCTTATACTTCCTCTTTAAATCCTAGGCGAAGTGACTCACTATCTGATTGTCGAAAGCTTCACCTCCGAAGTGACTACTGCAGCTCCAACTGCATCTTGTCTTCATAAAAACCCTAAAGCACAGTTGGCGAGAACATGTTCTCTTATTTGATTTAGGTGGTGGAACCTTTGTCATCTCTCTCCTCACAATTAAAGAGAGTATATTTGATGTGAAATCAACTTTCATAGACCCTATTTTTGACTAAATGCAAATACTTTTTTTCCAATTTGCCCAAATCGATGCACAGGTTTATGACTAGTCATTAAAGTAAGGAAGTGTGCTTACTCCAACTGAACAGGTAGGCCCAGACCACCTTTTTTCTGCATCCCAACCAAATAAGGAAATTTGTCATGGTGGAGGATAATAATTGTAGCTGCCATCGCCGATCCTTCAATCATCGACATGCATAGCGCCCTAGAACCAACCACCTCTTCAACATTGGGATTGTTAGCTCGAACAGTTACATAAGTCAAAGCCCTCTCTAGCTAGGCAATCTTCTTGGGCAAGACACCATCCAATGTCCCTACTGCTTCACCCACATTGATGACATTGGAGTTTCCTTTACCTAAGGGAGTGACTTGCTGGAGCTTTGCTGTGGACACCCTTGATCTTGGCTCAAGTGACTCGCAAGTTAAAGGAAAGATGGCATGTTCAATGCCCTGTGACAAAGAAGGCAGTGTGAATACTGTTACATAGTGTAGCAAAACGAATCAAAGAAGGCAATGTTAAACGGCATAGCGTAGCAAAAGGAATCAGAAGCCACGTGCATGCCTTTGCAGTTTAGTGACGCATACCATGATGGTGGAAGTGGAGTGCTTCATAGCGGTCAAGTTTTCAGCCCACCCATGCACATAAAAATCGATTTCCAGGTTCTCAGCTGATGTCTGGCTCTCAACCGATGCTGTTGGGGATTTGCCCTTGCCCTTGCCTTTATTCTTGTTAGCTTCCACGTTTAAAAAGTCATCAATTTTTATGCCAAGAGTGTGGACATCATCGAGCTTTGCGGCAAGGAAGAACCCCGCTTGCATGATGAGCATGTTGACGAATTCTTCCTACACTGCCATGCGAGCAGGTTTTCTGGACTTCGATAACAGAAGTGCGACTCCAAAATGCAACTTATTTTTTACAACTCGGCTATCGGCATCAGAACCGTGCCTTGAGAGATCATCATGTTGTTGCACCTCCATGCCTTGACCCTTCAGGAAATCTTCCCCTCGACTACCTCTTGATAGTTCAGCTTTCCCGTGGTATCGTCTCCAGCAGCCCTGAAGTTTTTAAGCCCTTTAGATGCAAATACTTATGATTCAAGCCCTTTTTGTCCAATGAAGTGACACATGCAAGACGTCGTAGTTTTGAGAGCACTTTGCACAGGCAGTTGTGCACTCTTTTTTACGATAGGCAGCCGTCCTTGAATGCTCATAACCCAAGTGTCTCAATGTGAGACGTTGATCTTCTCAGGATCTAGCGGTGTGAAATCTTAATTTGCTGTTAAAAAAAGTAGGATTGCTTTAGAAAAAGTCATACTTTCCTAGCTTGTCTTAAAAGACACAAAATAGCGCAGAACAACTTTGTAAGTAATGCACTCTCTCGTATAAATTAAGCCGTACATTCCTTATACCAATTGTCATCAGGGAAAGACGTATTATTGTGAAAATTTCACAGATAGATTTTCCAAAGTGGGGTCCATAAACTGGTATGAACATCCTTGGCAATATGTTAAAAAAACAAACTAAACTCTACTTTAGTGGAATTCTGTTTAGATTGAGCTTCCAGATCATATTGTTTCTTGTAGCATACGCATTTGAATTGTGCGATGAAGAGCAGAGCAGAAAATAAGGATAGAAAAGCACCAACGTGATATTCTTCTTCACACAGATTCTAAATTTCAAGAAAGCAATTCATGATCCATCCTAGAGAGCATGAAAGTTCGAGTAGTAAGCAACCAAGCTCTACCAGTGAGACATCACCGGATATCTGAGGGTTTTGACAAACAAAAGTAAGACCCTTGAGTCAATCGGTCACATTGTCTAAATTCAGAAGTGATCTTTCAAGATGGCTCACGATCTGTTTGTCCTCTGCAACTCCCACATTGTTGCCATAGTTTGCTCAAGCAATAGAAAACCTTGTTTCATGATAGATGAATGTCCAACAAATAAATATTGTGAGACTAAGGATTTAAGTATTGTAATCCATATTTTTCAGTAGATCCTAGTCAATAGAAAGCTTGATCATAATAATTAAATATTTCTTATCAGTAACAGAGTATGAATCACGTAGTGATTGAGCGATTACAGCTACGTTGTGCTAATAACCTAGGTTAGGAGAGAGCAAGAATACGAGATTTTGCTAAGAATTTCTTGATCCATAATTGTGAGACGCACCATTCGATGGATTTGTGTGGGAATCATTTCTCTTAGCACAGCAAGACGGTGTAGACCTTGTGAAAGTTTTGAGAAGACTTGTTCAAAAACAAGTACGAGGAAGAGTGGATTTGTTTATTTTTCCAAAGCAGCAATAGAGTGCTTCCTATTGATGCTCAACTTGTAGCGTGCTAAGAGGAATGATTCCCACACAAATCAATTGAATGGTGCATCTCATAATTATGGATCAAGAAATTCTTAGCAAAATCTCGTGTTCCTACTCTCCTCTAACCTAGGTTATTAGCACAAGGCAACTATGAATCGCTTAATCACAATGTGATCCGTGCTCTGTTACTAATAAGCAATATTTAATTATTGTGATCAAGCTTTCTATTGAATAGGATATACTGAAAAATATGGATCACAATAATTAAATCCTTAGTCTCACAATATTTGTTTGTTGGACATTCATCTACGATGAAACAAGGTTTTCTATTGCTTGAGCAAACTATGGCAACAATGTGGAGTTGAAAGACCAAATTTGAATTTGGACAACGTGACCAACTAACTCAAGGATCTTACTTTTCTTTGTCAAAACCCTCAAGTATCTAGTAACGTCTTACTGTGGTAGAGCTTGGTTGCTTACTATTCAAACTTTCATGCTCTCTAGAACTAATAATGAATTACTTTCCTGAAATTCAAAATCTGTGTGGAGAAGAATATCGCGTTGGTGCTTTTCAATCCTTATTTTCTGCTCAGCTATTCATCGCACTATTCAAACGTGTATGATCTAGAAGCTCAAACTAAACAAAAGTCTATTAAACTAGAGTGTGATTTGTTTGTAAACATATTGCCAAGGTTGTTCATACCAGTTTTGGGACGCCATTTTGGAAAAGCTCTCTTTGAAATTTCAGTACAATATGTCTTTCCCTAATGACAATTGGCATAGGGATGTACGGCTTAATTTATACGAAAGAGTAAATTACTAAAAAAGTTGTTCTGTGCTGTTTTATGTCTTTTACAACAAGCTGAAAGTATGACTTTTTCTAAAGCAATATTATTTTTTGTAAAAGCAAGTTAAGATTTCACACTGCTAGATCCTGAGAAGATCAATGTCTCACATTGAGACGCTTGGGTTGATGAGCATTCAAACAAGGCTGCATACCGTAACCAAAAGTGCACAAGTGCCTATGCAAAGCGCTCTCAAAGCAACGACGTCTTGCATGTGCCACTTCATTGGACAAAAGGGCTTGAATCGTCACTAAAGCATTGTCGTTGGTATTTGAATCTAAAGGGCTTTGAAGCTTTAGGATTGCCGGAGACGATCGCCATGGGAAACCTGAACTATTAAGAGGCAGTCAAGCGAAAAGAGTTCTTGGATTTCCTGAAGGGTCAAGGCATGGAGGTGCAGCATCGTGACGATCTCTTGAGGCAAGGTTCTGATTCCGATAGCGGAGTAGTAAAAAATAAGTTGCGTTGCGGAGTCACACTTTTGTTATCGAATTCCAGAAAACCTGCTCGTATGGCAGTGTAGGAAGAATTCGTCAACATGCTCATCATGCAAGTGGGGTTCTTCCTTGCCGGAAAGCTCGATGATGTCCACAATCTTGGCATAAAAATTGATGATTTTCTAAACGTGGAAGCTAATAAGAATAAAGACAAGGACAAGGGCAAATCCCCAACAGCATCGACTGAGAGCCAGACATTAGGTGAGAACCTAGAAATCGATTTTTATGTGCATGGGTGGGTTGAAAACTTGACTGCTATGAAGCACTCCACTTCCATCATCATGGTATGCGTCACTACATTGTAAAGGCATGCATGTGGCTTCTAATTCGTTTTGCTATGCTATGCCATTTAACATTGCCTTCTTTGATTCGTTTTGCTACACTATGTAACAGTATTCAAATTGCCTTCTTTGCACAGGGCATTCAACAGGCCATCTTTCCTTTAACTTGCGAGTCACCTGAGACAAGATCAAGGGTGTCCACAGCAAAGCTCCAGCAAGTCACTCCCTTGGGTAAAGGAAAGTCCAATGTCATCAATGTGGGTGAAGCAGTAGGGACATTGGATGGTGTCCTGCCCAAGAACATTGCCCAGCTAGAGAGTGCTTTGACTTATGTAACTGTTCCAGCTAACAATCCCAATGTTGAAGAGGTGGTTGGCTATGGGACGCTATGCATCTCGATGATTGAAGGATCCGCAATGGCAGCTACCATTATTAACCTCCACCATGACAAATTTTCATATTTGACAGGGATGCAGAAAAAAGGCGGTCTGGCCTACCTGTTCAGTCGGTGTAAGCACACTTCCTTACTTTAATGACTAGTCATAAACCTGTGCATCAATTTGGACAAATTGGAAAAAAAATTATTTGCACTTTATTTTCATTTAGTCAAAAATAGGGTCTATGAAAGCTAATTTCACGTCGAATATACTCTCTTCAATGGTGAGGAGAGAGACGCCAAAGGTTCCACCAGAGAGAGTTCCAAGTTGTGGGTGAGTGTGGGAGTGGGCTTGAGAATAATCCCACATGGGAAGTTTTGGGAGTTTTAGGAGTTTTAGTATAAATAGTGGCTCATTTGAGAGCTCACACACATTCGGCTAAACTCATGCTTGAGCTCTCTTGAGACTAGCTCTCCCTCTTGTTCATAGAGGTGCAAGCTCTTCTCTCTCCCCATCTACACTATTGTATGAGCAATGCTCTTCTAATTCAATGCAATGAGATGATGTTTTTCTCTTCTCATTTCTATTCTCTAGTGTGCATGCTTCTTTGTTGATGCTTGTGGATTCTCTATTAGGCTTTGTGTGGTAGTGGATTCAAGCTTAAGCTTCTCCATAGCTTGTAGCTTATCCATGGTGGGCAAGGCATTGCTTGAGTAGTTAGCTTTTGACAATCAGATAGTGAGTCACTTCGCCCAGTATTTCACCAGGAAGTATAAGACTCTATTGGAAATGCTCGGGCTGTGAGAAGATTGAGAACAACTCACAAAATCCAATCACCGACAATGTAGCTATTTTACAAGAGCAACAACGCGCCTGCATTATTAATTAGGACATAGACGATCCGGCCACAACATTGCTCAGACTTTTCAAAGTTCTACATGAAGCTACAGACATTCGTATATGACAGACATCACTAGCAATGGAGGATTCTACAAATTATAGCCACGATTTAGAAACTCTCGATAGACACTGGAAGTACAATTTCGATCAAGAATATACACTCCTCTCCGTGCCGTATCATGTTGACATCACCCAAGATTCAGCATAATTTCTGGTTTAGCTAAGAGCACACTAACATTCTAGCAGTTGATCAAGGTTGTTAAATGGCATAGGAAAATAAATGCTCAACCTTCTTTTTCGGATCGACAATCATGCGCATGTAAATAGCCTTATGGCATTCCATGATTCTCAAAAGCGAGTGTTGAAAGTTTTGCCTCCTACAAAATTTTGCCCCCTTCTCCAAGCTCTTCTTTACTGTGGAGATTCAATCCCAGGCCTTGGGGTCCACAAATTTACAACAGTTCAACTAGATCTTAGCTACCTAAGACCTCTAACCTAAGACTTGACCTCACACAAATCTCAACCAAAAGTCCTCATGGATGGACTCTAACTCATAGCTCGCCCGGGCCCCTCAGATCCTTCATGGGTCCAACCTTCCAGAGAGAAAAACCTGCAACCAACAAACCATATCCCACCAGTGCTCATACTAGGGGTAGTTACAAACTTTTAGTTCCAAAACTTGCTATTTGAGAAGCATTATTACTTGCTCCAGCCCAGCATGTTTCCGTCAAAACTATAATCTGATTTTATGTGTAAAGTATTCATGAATGATTCAACCATTAACCCTGACTATCAAATCAGTATTCACTTTCTGACTATGTGACCAGCAACTTCTTAACCTTTAGTCATCGATGGGTTTGTCCAATTATACCCTAAATATGCCTGACACAACTGGATTTAGGAATCAATAATAACAAGTGAAGGTCAAGCAATGATTGTGCCGCTTATCTCGGTCCTGACAAAGCACCTCAGTCGTGTCCAGAATTTCCAGCAGCTATAACCTTCAATAGCAAGTTTTATCTTTGATTCTTCAATGCTCGAGTTCGTTCCACTCCAGGTCTTCAATCTTTTTACTACCTGTTACAGAAATGACAATTTGCAATTGTAATCTCTTCCAAATCTTGAAAAGGACTCTTTAGCAGCTAAGGAAAGGGACTGATTTTTCAGATCACAGATAAAGGTTAACTGTGGCTGAGGAAAAAGCAGTGGTTCATGCTAGAGAAAGAGGCTCATTCGCACAACTACCGGCCTACTTAATAGAGCATTATTATCAGGTCAAAGGAAGAAGACTGTGCACTATATTGAGCTAGATATGGGCAAAAATGCTTGCTGCAGATACAAAGGGCAAAGATGTCAGAATTGCTAAGACTACAGGCTGCTCATTGTCAGACTGGAAGCAGGGTAAGAAGATCAGCATTTGTAAAGGGGTGAGGGGCAAGATAATCAGCCATAAGGGGGGCGAGGAAGAAGCTTGCTCAGCCATACGGGTAGAGGGTGACCTGGGCTGTAACCATTCTCCATCCTCTGTGGATTCTGATTACCTGCTCTAATCTACCAAAATCATTGCCTTCACCTGCACCTGTTTAATCTCTGCATCATCGTAGTGCAACATACAATTATGGCGATGGAAATTTCTGTGCACTCGCTGAATTGCAAAATACCAGATTTCGAATTCTCTCTCTCCCTCTCTCGGACACCACACTGAGGCCCAGAGCAACTTGCTGTCTGGACCCCCCCCGAAGGAATTTATTGCTCAAGAAAAATTTAGTTCATACAGGTCCTGTGGAAGAGCTCTGTCATCCATAATGCACACGCTTCTTTCATACGTGAGGATAACTCACAATTCATGTACAATTAGAAGTGACTTACATGTCACAATTCTATTCAACTGCTTACACAAAGCTTATCAACTAAGGCTAGCTAGGTTTTTTAATTTCCGGCCCTAACTAGTCTCGGCCCTATGGAGATGCGGCCCCTAGGTAGGTACCATCGCCTGGCACCTAAGTAGCTTCGGCAGACTCCGGTGAGCTAGGGGGAATTTCAACCCCTCTTTGTACCTACACATTTAATACTTGCACCAAAACATGGCACCCATTAAATGTTAGCTTTTCCTTTTGTTTTTGCATGCAAATAAAATAATCATTTCTTTGACTAATCCTAGTCACGTGTGGGCGTCCCCACTGACCACGTGTGTACACAACATATAACATATACTGCTGGGTCAATCCAACCCTCATTGATCTGAATCCTCAAGATCAATGTCTTTTGACCGAAGTCAACACCGGATTCTCGGTTGACTGAAGTACAACCCTTCGGCCAGTTCCCATATTCTTCCACGTTTCTGGAGTGGCTACTGCCAATCCCTTGGGCCGGTAGTCCCATTTAATTTCTTCCGGTTCTTTGGATTTAATCCACAGGGGTTCCAGCTCCCCTTGACTCGGAATCCTCCAAGTATCTTCCGGTTCTTTGGACTTAATCCACAGGGGTTCCAGTTCCCCTTGACTCGGAATCCTCCAAGTATCTTCCGGTTCTTTGGACTTAATCCACAAGGGTTCCAGTTCCCCTTGACTCGGAATCCTCCAAGTGTCTGTTAGACTAGGTCAATGCTTTGACCATGTCCGCACATTTTTCTTTTGTTGATTAATTAAATCCTTAATTAAACAACCAACTGGGCTCCTTTGACCATTTTATCAAGTGTTGACTGAAAGTCAAACCTTAGTCAATCTTTATTAATCCAATGATTAATTACCAGCTGGTGACATGGGCATCATTGATCCAGAGCTCCAAAGCCAAGCCTTGTTGGGCCACCTTGTAATCTGCGGGTCGGGTAGACGCGGAAACTTTTGCTTCAGCAGGGGATTAGTGTTAGAATAGGCTGGAAATAATCAGTGTTTACCCTACTCTGTGCAGCGGAAAGGATCATGCTAATATGCTGGAAATACAGATCTGAAACTTTGCAACAATCATACACAACCAATAGAACACTTGAAGTAGAGATATGGACGGTAGAAATAACCAGCGATTGCCTCCACAAAGTGTGGGTAAAAGGTGCTCCTGACGGAGACACAAAACAGCAGCAAGGCTGCCTACAATCGCACTATGCTGGTGCACTCCTCGTGTGATCTCCATGCTGCCCGTGCTGGCTTCAGTAGCGACCTGACGGAGGATGCAGAATGCTGAGTGTACAACTGAATGTGCAAGTGAGAGAGGCAGGGGCAAGACCCCTTTATATAGGCCCAGGGGAGGGGCAAAAATAGCCGCCCCTCCCAGGCGGTCCAGTCTGCCCAAGGGCAGACTGGGGTCGGCCCAAAACAGGCCGACCACTCCTGGCCGACTTCCCCCCTTCTTCTGCCCTGGCCATGCCCCCCCCCCCCGGCTTCTCCTCATTTGGGGGCCACATGTGGGGGCATTGACCATTAATTCTAACACCCCCTCTCAATGACTCAATGGTGGGCCCACACCCATCCTTCGAATGAGATGTTCCATTTGCTCTCTAGGAAGAGCCTTTGTGAAGACATCGGATAGGTTGTCTGAAGTAGGGCAATACATGAGCTCGATGACGCCGTCGGTGATGAGCTCCCGCACGAAGTGATAATGAACTTCGATGTGCTTGGTGCGCGCATGAAACACTGGATTCTTGGCAATGGCTATGTAGCTCTGGTTGTCGCACATGACCACCGTCGAATCTTCTGGAGTCACGTCCATGTCCTCCAAGATCCACCTAAGCTACACTGCCTCACATGCTGCTGTGCAAGCAGCCCTGTACTCTGCCTCTGTAGATGAAAGGGCAACGGAAGGTTGCTTCTTGCTGAGCCAAGAGATAGCCCCTGACGCAAGTACAAAGCAATATCCTGATGTGGACCTCCTGGTGTCGAAGTCCCCTACCCAATCTGAATCACAAAATCCTCCGAGTTCTCCACCGAAAGTGTACGAATGCACTGTATTGTTATATGCAAACTCCACCAGTGGGAGATACCTTTCCCACTTTGATTTATAATCAGCCACATAGCATTTCAGCATATCCAACACTATTGAATTTGCTATCTCGCTCTGACCGTCAGTTTGGGGATGGAATGCAGAAAAAAAATCCAACTTTGTCCCCATGTTATCAAACAATGCTCTCCAGAATAGGCTGGTCATTCTGGGGTCACGGTCACTAACAATGGACTTTGGCATCCCATGATGTTTAAAGATCTGTTTGGCAGAAAAACTTTTGCCATATGATCTGCCTTGATTGTCTTTTTGACAGGCAGGAAATGGGCTTGCTTACTGAATCTGTCTATGATGGTCCAGATACCATCATTCCCATTTCTCGATGTTGGCAGCTCAAAAATAAAGTCCATTGCAATACTTTCCCACGGTGCCTGTGGGATAGGGAGAGGCATCAATAGACCAGGTGTCTTATGTCTGTCATACTTTACAATCTGGCAGGTAAGACATTCAGTAACATACTGGAGTATGTCTTTCCGCATAGCTGGCCAAAAGAAGTACCTCTCTATTGCCTTAGTAGTGGCTGCAATTCCTCTGTGCCCAGCATAAGGCGGTGCATGGCACTCATCTAAAATATTTTGCCTCATCTCTTGGGTAATACATATACAGTCATCTTATATAAGATATCCTTCTTTGACTGAATATTGACTTGAGGACTGTCCTTCCTGCATTTGCTGCCATATTTCCTTAAAATCTAAATCAGTGGCATAATGTTCTATCATCCTTGCCAAGTCCTGATGGTAAGCAATAGTAACATTGCTAATCTGAGGCCTTCGGGACAGAGCATCTGCCACTTTGTTCTGGGTTCCTGGAGTGGGTATAATCTGAAAATGGTACATACCTCGTATGCTTTTCAGATATCTTAGTCTAAGGAAATATCTCAAACTTTGATGGTCAGTCCTAACCATAAAATTTGCACCCAAGAGATAGTGCTTCCAGGTGGTTAAGGCATGAATTACAGCCAACAGTTCCCCTCATAGATCCCCATATGCTTCTCAGCATTCTGTAACCTTCGGCTTTCATAAGCCACTACATGTCCGTCCTAATGGAGAGCAGCCCCAATGCAATCCCCACATGCATCACAGTGCACTGACTTGTATAAGTCAGGAACTACCAATATTGGCTCGGTAGTCAACTTTTCCTTCAGTGTGAGAAATGCTGACTTTTGGCTTTCTCCCCATTTGAAAACTGAATTTTTCTTAGTCAGATCATGCAATGGTGCTGCAATCTCAGCAAAATGTCGGATAAACCTCCGATAATAAGAGCATAGGCCCAGAAAACTTTGTACTTCATGTACCGTTTTAACCTCGGGCCATTCCTGTATGGCTCTTATCTTTGGAGGAGTCATTCTAATTCCCTCTTTGGAAATTATATGTCCCAAGTAGTGGATTTCTTCCAGGAAGAATTCACTTTTCTTGGCATTAATGAAGAGTTTATGCGCCCGTAATTCCTCGAACACAATTTCCAAATGCCTTTTACGCTCCTCTTCCGTCTTAGAAAATACCAAGTTATCATCAAAGAAGGTACCAATAAAGTGTCGATATTGACGGAAGATTCTGCTCATCATTCTATTGAATGTAGCCGGGGCATTTGTTAACCCAAAAGGCATAACCAGATACTCATACAGACCAAAGGTAGTGCGGAATGCAGTCTTAGGCACATCCTGTGGTTGAATTCGAATCTGGTGATACCCACTCTTGAGATCAATCCTACTAAACATGGCTGCTCCATTCAGTTGATCCAACACATCATGAATCCTGGGTATTGGGAATCTATTCTTGATGGCCATCTTGTTTAATGCACGGTAATCCACACACATTCTAAATGAACCATCCTTCTTCTGTACCAACAGAAGGGAGATGAACTGGGTTGGATTAATCCCTTGCTCAACAATTCCTAAACCTGAGTCCCTGAGTCAGGATCTCTTCTCTCTGAGCTGCACTCACCCTGTAAGGACACTGGTGAACAGAAGGGAGATGAGCTGGGTTGGATTAATCCCTTGCTCAACAATTCCTAAACCTGAGTCGGGATCTCTTCTCTCTGAGCTGCACTCACCCTGTAAGGTGGTCTATTAGAGCGGCTCACTGCCCGGAATCAGATCAATACCATGATCTTCCAGTCTCTCAGGAGGTAACTCTCCTGGTAAGCCATCACAAAAACAATCTTGAAACTGTTCTAAGAACTGTAATTTCTGATTTCCAGCATTATTAAATTCAGCAAAAGAGTCCACTGGCTTGTCCTTGACAAAAACTAGGAACACAGAAACAGCACTCTTTATTGACTTACCAACAGCCATACTATTTACAAGGGGAATAGTTTCTCCCTTTTCTTGGCTTCTAACTGAATCTCTCTGCCTTTATGTACAAACGTCAGAAACCTATCAGGATATACAATTTGTACTTGCTTGTGGTGAAACCATGGAGTTCCCAATACGGCATCATAATGTCTGAGGGGTGAAATCAGAAAGTCCTCTTGGTCCACATACTCCTGGATATGAACCCTCAACTTCCCAATCAGAGGAGTGACAGGTACTAATTCCCCTTGGAAGATCTGCTCAGCATCCAATGCTCTTCCAAGCTCCTCTGCCTTAATTCCCAATTTTATGGCAAGATCCTGTGTAATAAAATTATCTGTAGCCCCTCAATCAAATAAAATCAAAGCAGGCTGATCACGGATCTTTCCCCATGTCAGTAAAAGTCCTCTAGCTTCGGGGTTGGCATTGCTTCCCAAAATATCAGGGATTCCTCCTGCTGCTGTCTTAGATGGGCCTCGTGACTTTTCTGTCCTTGTTCCCCTCGATGTGGAGGGCTTTTCGGGGCACTCCGCAGCCACATGCCCCTCTTTGCCACATCTAAAACAATTGCCCTCCTTGCGGAAGGTCTCTATCTGTTCAGGAGTCCATTGGGCTTCAACTTTAAAATCTCTAAAAGGCCTTTTGAACCGACCACCCCTCGGCTTCTGAAATGGGAATTCTCTTTTCTCCCCTCTCGACTCAAACCTTTTCTGAAATCTCCCTACATCAGGTTTTCTTTTCTTAGGGAGTCCTGCTTGCAGTGACACAAGAGTGGAAGGATCTTCCATCTGCACCAGACTAGCCACTGTAGCAGCATGCATTAAACTTTGGATATCCTTAAAATGCTGAGTATTCACCTGGGTTTGAATCTTCATATTTAACCCAGCTCTATACTTTTCTAGCTGCATTTTCTTGGATACCTTTTGGAAGGGTAGGACCTATAAGTAGTAGTCCCAAAATTTTTGATTGTATTCATCAATAGTTTCCCCACAACGGCTTATACAGGTTACATGCCATGCTAGTCCATGGGGACCAGGGAAGATCCAGATTGTGGCATGAGCGGTTCGGGCACACTAATTATGGGACTTTGACAGAGATGCAAAAAACAAAGATGGTGGTTGGACTTCCACCCATCACAGCCGGGAACGGTGTCTGCAAGGCTTGCCTGGAGGGTAAGCAACACAGGGATAAGTTTCCAAAGGAGGCTACATCGAGAGCTACGGCCCCACTGGAGTTGGTTCATTCCGACGTATGCGGGCCCATGTCAACCAATGCATTCGCAGGCTCCAGGTACTCTTTGTTGTTTATTGATGATTTCAGTCGCATGACCTGGGTATATTGTCTTGCCAAGAAATTTCAGGCCTTCGACAAGTTCAAAGAATGGTAGGCAAAGGTTGAAAAGGAGACCGGGAAGTCCCTCAGCTTTCCGGACAGACAGAGGGGGAGAGTTCACCTCATAAGGATTCAATGAATACTGCAAGCAACACAGGATCAAAAGACGGCTCACCACAGCTCGCACCTCACAGCAGAATGGGGTGGCAGAACGCAAGCATAGAACCTCAGTCGAGATGGGACTTACTATGCTCCAAGGGAAGAGTCTCTCCAAAGCCTATTGGGGGGAAGCTATTAACACCGCCATCCACATCCTCAATCGAATCAACACGAAGGCGGTTGATAACATTACTCCCTATGAGGCTTACTATGGTAAGAAGCCCACCATTGCTTATTTGCGAGTTTTCGGTTCTAATGCATATGTTCATGTGCACAAAGATGAGCGGAGAAAGTTGGATTCCAAGAGCAAGCAGTGCATCTTCGTCAGCTACAGTGACGAGTTGAAGGCATATCGACTTTTCGATCCGGTGAAGAGACAGGTTCTGATCAGCAGGGATGTAGTCTTCGAGGAGACGGAGGCAGAGCCTGCACCAGAGGTCGAGCCACTTCCCCCCTTCCTTGCATGACGGTTGACTATCAGAGAGACTGAGCCACCCGTTGAGGAGGCGGCTCCGCACCATCGACACCAACAACAAAAGCTCCTGCCACAGCGAAAAAGCTTCCTATGTGGTACCTGAAGACTCTACAGGATTCTCAGGTGACAGACATTCCCGAAAGCAGCTATGGCAAACGGCAGTCTCAGAGAAACATCAAGACTCCTACAACCAATTTTGCTATGGTTACTTAGATTGAGGAATCGCGGTCCTTTGCTTCCGCGAAGGATGACCCAGAGTGGCAGGCAGCCATGCGGACAGAAATGGAAGCCATTCTGAAGAATGACACTTGGGATTTAGTGGACAGGCCAACCAAACGGAAGGTCATTGGTACTAAATGGGTGTATAAACTAAAATATAAAGCTGATGGTACTTTGGAAAAGTATAAAGCCCGGCTCATGGTCACTATTCGGAAAGTGATTGCCTTGGCTGCCCACCGTTAGTGGCCCATCTATCAGATGGACGTAAAATCAGCCTTCTTGAACGGTACCCTGGAGGAGGAGGTATATGTAGAGCAGCCACCAGGCTTTGCAGTTCCAGGGTCCGCTTCAAAAGTGTGCAGACTAAAGAAGGCATTGTACGGGCTGAAACAGGCCCCTAGAGCATGGTACCAGCGGATCGACGAATTCTTTGGCAGGATCGGGCTAGAGAGGAGTCCTTCGGAACCAAACCTCTATCTATGTTCAGAGGGGGCAGCAGACTTAGAGGAGGAACTTGAAGAGGAGCAGGCAGGACCCGTCCCACTGGCTCAGCAGGGTACCGCATTGGCACAGACACTTCCGCAGTGGTACTTGAAGACTTTTCTTGATTCAAGAGTCACCGAGTTTCCTACAGGTATACACAGGAATGTGGAGCCGTCGGAATTGACGACACAGGTGATCGAACCTAGATCCTTCAAGCAGGCGAAGGATGTGCCTCCGCGGTAGGCAGCCATAAAGGCAGAGTACCAGGCTGCATGTATTACAGCTTGTGATGGCGTCAACGACAAGATCATTGTGCTACTGTATTGGTACAACCATGGATGTGTAGCCCAGGATTGTTTCGAGGCTCTCTCACAAGAGCAAATGGAGCATTTGATACGACACGTTGGTATTGGGCCCACCATTGGGTCATTGAGAGGGGCTGTTGGAATTAATGGTCAATGCCCCCACATGTGGCCCCCAAATGAGGAGAAGCCGGGGGGGCATGGCCAGGGCAGAAGGGGGGGAGAAGTCAGCCAGGAGTGGCCGACTGTGTCGGCCAGATTTGGGCAACTGGATCGGCCTGTTTTGGCCGACCCCAGTCTGCCCTAAGGTAGACTGGGCCGCCTGGGACATTCATACAGGCAGTTTGCAGCCTCCATTAGGTCTCTTATGTTTGATGTGCCTGCTTGCCGAATGTATCAATGATGGTGTAGATACCATCAGTTTTTTGCTTTGACCTCGGAAGATCAAAAGATGAATCCATGCTATCCTCTCCCAAGGTGCGTGAGGCACGGGGAGAGGTATCAACAATCCTAGTGTTTTGTGTTTATCATACTTTATTTTTTGACAATTTTATGAATGTCTTTGCTCATCCTGTCCAAAAGAAATACCTTTCTAGAGCTTGATAGTCGAAGTGATACCAGAAGAGCACTGACTTGGATTGGGTGCTACTAAAGTTTGCAAAAGCTAGGCTCAATAAGATGAAAGGAAAAAAGAAAGTGTATCCCAAGCTGTTCACTAGATATTATGGACCTTTCCATGTCATTGAGGAAATAAACGGAGTCACATATCCCCATGTGCATCACATTCTACAAGGGGAAAAGCCCACGACACGCCCATACACTGCAGAGCATGAATAGTCGCCTGGGTGCTCCTTCACCACTACAATTTGTTGCTCTGTCAAGGTAATACGGTAGGCCATTGGAGATGGGATGTCCTGAGGGACCTTCTGGTCCCAACCAAGAAGCCACCATGTTGCAAGTACAAACTTGGGCTCACGCTAAGGAAAGGAAGGGGATGAACCAAAAGTAGACGGAGTGAAGAGGAAGGCTGGTTTAGCCCGGGGATGAGGAGGACGCGGGGGAAGGGAGGGATGAGGGGCTGCAACCACTTATCTCATAGTAGACTGGGCAGAAGCATAGGAAGTGCTCCTCTGTCTCGAACTCCCCTAAAGTGCATAGCCTGCAAATTAGCCTCTCTGTGGGTATACCCATTGCTCTCCCAGTCTCAATCTCAAGTTGGTGGGACGAAACCCACATTTGTCCGATGGCAATCCTTAGGGCATGGGAAACCCGCCGATCCTCGAGATATTGCGGTCTGATGATGAACCCTTCCTCAAATATCCTCAGGAAGTGATTATGATAGAAGCGCGTTTTGGTGGGAAGCTTGGCTTCGATCCAAACTTAGGATATGTGTAGCTGGAGAAGGTCGAACTGTATGATACAGTTAATCTCATCACGCGAGGGGAGTAGTGAAGGTGGGGAATCTAGTTTGTATTGAAAAGGTAGTAGTCGGTCTATATGTAAACCAGTTTTGGTGAGCCACAGAGATATTGTGCATACCATCTTGTGGTGTCTCCACACTCTGCTTGTCACATGGAGGAGGCTAGCGCTATATGTTAGATTTTATGTGGGCAATGCCCCCCATTGTAGGGCTCCCAATGAGGCAGGCCGCGCCGGGGGTGGGGGGGGGCAACCTAGAGGGAAAAGGGGGGGAAGTTGAGGGAGAGGGGGGGGGGGGGGGGGGCTTGGTCTGCATCTAACAGGAGCAGCAAGAGCTTGGTGGGAAGCATGATTGCGGGATGGTACTGCACCCAAGCACTAGAAAGCCTTTAAGAAGGCATTTCATAAACAATTCCTGCCTAAACCTTTCAGGGACCAAGTGGTCAGAGCCTGGGATAGCCTACATGAAACCGGCCTCTGATAGAAACCAGAGTGCGGTAGACTAGCAGTCACCCGTCCACTTGTAGTCTAGATGTGAAAACAAAACAGATTGGAGCTAGAGTGCCCAAATCTGAAAACAAAGCGCCACCTGTTGGCCCCAAAGCTTGGCGCCCCTTGCGGTATTTCTTTATTCAATTCCAAAAATATGAATGGCTGAGTACAACAAAAATCAGCCAAGAGATTACACCTGTATGTCCAATCTGACGGCCCACAATCCCTCTTAGCACAGAGGATCTATGCACACAGATCTGTGTCTCCGAATAACACACTGTGCCTCCCTCTGATCAACCAAGACCACTAAGCACGGCAGCCATGAGCATACATCTGGCATAACTCAAGTACATGATTCAACATCTCAGCTCATACATACACGTACTGTCCAAACTCTGTCTCAACCCTTGTCAATCTGCCATACCCCTCCTCTCACAAGGGGCCAGATAGCTCATATCTGCAACAGACATCAAGCAGTAGAAAGAGAGATAGATGAACAGATGAGGAGCTTACCAAAATCAGCTCGTGAAACAGCACTGGAGGAAGCAACGGTACCAATCTGTACTTGCAGGCACTTGTTTCCACAATCCTGCTTCACATGCATGCACGTACTTGTCTGTACCCTCCTCCTTGTGTTCACTTCTATGCTGTCTTTGAATGTACAGATCTGAAAAACAGCCCCGTACTTGTATGTACTTGACTGTACTTGCTTGTACTTGACTTAACTTGCTTGTACTTGACTGTACGGACTGTTTCTACAGAAAACCAGAAGTAGCCGCCTGCTGATGTGCTGCTGGTCGCCTGCGCCGTCTGCAACAGTGTTGCCCAGCACCTGTACTTGCACCAGAACTGGCCGTACAGTGTACCTGTAGAAAGTACAGAACTGTACATGCAGTCGTACAGCCTGTACAGCCTGAATTCAGCAGTTGCAGCCGCCTGTCTCTATCCCACAGCTCTACGCAGTCTCTGTCCACAGCAGTACCTGCTGTCGTACAGCACTGTACGGCTGCTGTACGGCCTACTCCAGCACACAGGTTTCAGCAACAGCTCCCCTCAGCAGTCGACCAGAGTTTTCTTCAGCTTTTCCACGCATGTACACAAGCGCATCAATCCTCCACGACTCCTTTTCCCAAAAGCTAGAGAGAGGGGGAGGAGAGAGAAGCACTCACTCCAAAAGTGGAGTGGCCTCCTCCCCATAAAAATCCTAGGGCCCCAAACTTAAAAAGTCCCCTAGGGGCCACTAAGACCTAGGGGCAACTTTAATAAACATTAAAGTTTAATGTTCTAGTTCCCCCCTTCACACCTAGGAATGTCCACACATCTTTAACTCTGTCCGGGCACCCCCCATGTGAATCATTCAATATTCTGACTCTGCAACCACCATGCCCACACTTGTGCTGTTCCATTTTCATAGGGCCATGACATACCCCCCTCTTGAAAAATGGCAAGCGTCCTCAATTGCATTCTGGTGATGCATCAAAATATCCAAAGTGAAATATACAATATGGCAAGATCAGTGTCCCAATCTCTCTAAGCCATACACATGTATCAACATTCACTGCAAACCAATGGCATAGTAAGAGTCCAAGTTGTATACCACTGTGAACCATACATATCCACAAAATCTCATGTGACTAGTACACATATATCATAGAAGTCCCATAAACAGATTCATTGTCAGCCTCAGTACCTTCGGGTGAGATAAAAACTGCACCAAGCGACCTCTAGATGTCATCTGAGCCTGTCTATATCAAGAGAGTGGAGGTGCTACCCCCCTCTTGAGCATCAGGTAATGCTCCAGACCCATGCTCTGCTGAACCTGAATGAGCCACAATAAGAGTCGGCTCTAACTCAAAGGCATCAAGATAAAGCTGCAAAACCTGAGATGAATCTGTTAAGTCACCTTCCTCCATCCACTTCGCATCCATCAGTGAATAGTTCTTGAACTTCACAAGATAGCGACGGGAAACTTTACCTCGTACCTTCCTTTCTTTATGTGCCAGTATCTGCTCTGGAATCAGAACCTCATCAAGTTCCTCAACTTCCGACTGAGCCTCATCTGATACATCCTCAGGCACATCCCCACGGAAAGGTCTAAGAAGACTCACGTGAAAAGCATTGTGAATCCTCCAGTGATCTGGTAACTTCAAACGATAGGTTACCTCACCAATCTTTTCCAATACCTGAAAAGGCCCATAATAACGCATGCTCAACTTAGGGAATAAGCGCTCTTTACCCTTCATCTTCTTGAGTCTAGCCTTTTCAAAGCGCAAAAGAACCCAATCACCCAATGCAAACTGTAAATCACGTCTGTGACGGTCTGCGGCTTTCTTTTGCTTCTGCTGAGTTTTCTCGAGAGCCAACTTAACTCTCCGATAAGCTTCATCCAAGCTCTCCACATACTGATCAGCCTCAAAGATCTTATCCTTTGTATGCAAAATGGGTGGAACCTTCTTCCCTCCTTCCACAATCTCAAAAGGCGCCTTGCCTGTCGAGGTATGTTCAGTGTTGTTATAGGCAAACTCCACCAAAGGAAGATACTTTTCCCATTGTTGCTTATGCTCTGACACATAACACTTGAGAAGATCCAATACTGTCAAATTAGCCTCTTCTGACTGACCATCTGTCTGTGGATGAAATGACGATGAAAACTTGAGAGTTGTACCCATGTTGTCAAACAACCCTCTCCAAAACAAACTCGTCATCCGTGGATCACGGTCACTAATGATAGACGTAGGCAAGCCATGATACTTGAAGATGTTCGCCATGAACAACTTCACCATATGATCCACTTTGATCGTCTTACGCACGGGAATGAAATGAGCCTGCTTACTGAACCTGCATATGATAGTCCAGATGCCATCGTTTCCCCTTTGTGTCCGTGGAAGATCAAATACAAAATCCATGGCAATGCTCTCCTGAATGCACAATCATATCATCAAAGAATGTGCCCACAAACTCTCTATGAGGCCTGAAAATCCTGTCCATCATTCTGTTAAATGGAGCAGGCGCATTTGTCAAACCAAAGGGCATAACCAAGAACTCATACAACCCAAACGTGGTTCGGAATGCTGTCTTATGCACATCCTCGGGTCTAATGCGTATCTGATGATACCCGCTTTTCAAGTCAATACGACTAAAAACTGTGGAGCCCTGTAAGCGGTCCAAGATGTCATCGATCCTCGGTATGGGGAATCGATTCTTGATGGTATTCTTGTTCAGCGCCCTGTAATCAATACACATGCGCCAAGAACCATCCTTCTTCTGCACTAAGAGCACAGGTGAGCAAAAGGGTGATAAGCTAGGCTGTATCAACCCTTTATTCAAAAGCTCCTGCACCTGACTCATAATCTCTTCCTGTTGGGCTGCACTAACACGGTACGGCGGTCTATTCGGTGGAGTACTACCAGGAATCAGATCTATGGCATGATCTTCTGGCCTCTCAAGAGGAAGTTCTCCTGGCAATGACTCGGAAAAACAGTCTTGAAACCCACATAAGAAATCAGTCCTGTCCTTATCTAACATAGACAAATTAGACTTAGACGCATCATCCTGTGCATCCTTTACATAAATCAAGTACGCGGAAAGATGCTTTTTCATTACTGATGAAATCGCCAAAGCGGATACAATAGGAACAGATTCCCCTTTGAGTTTTACATCCAATACATGTTCTTTCTCTCTATGAGTCAGAGTGATTTTCCTATTGTAAGTATCCACCACCGCATGTACCCTGTGGCACCATGGCATCCCCAACAAAACATCACAGCCATCCAAAGGCATGATGAAGAACTCTTCGCTGTCCACATAACCCTGCAAATGAAGCCGAAGCTTCCCAATGATAGGAGTAACGGGTTCTGCATACCCTGGACAAGCCATATTAGCCTCATGTAACGGCCACATCTCCTCTGCGCGAATCCCTAATCGGCCAGCCAAATCTGGTGAAATGAAGTTGGCTCTAGCACCTGTGTCAAAGAAGATCAAAGCATTCTGATCTCTCACTTTGCCCCATGCCCTGCACAACTCTGTAGCTTCACCACCTGGCTGTTCCCCCACAAGATCAGGAACTAAGCCTGCAGAAGGTTTTTGTTTCTTTGGCTTGGGCTCTCCTTTATTGTCAGAGTCCTTTTGGGACTTCCTCTTGGGACAATTGAATGACATATGCCCCTCTTCAGTACAGTAAAAACACTTATGAGCATCTCTCAAAACCTGTCTTTCCTCAGAAGTCCTCTTGGGCATTCGCAATTTCTTATACTTCGTCTCTGAAGACCCTTTAGCATCACGAGAAGCATGCCCAAATTTTTCAGCTTTTTTGCTCAATTTCTTACTGCCTTTAAACCCAGATGAACCACCAGTGAGTAACGCATTAGCTGTCATAGCATTTTCAATCATCTGTGACATGTTCGTTACTCTTGTCTTTATACAATAATCTCGTACCTCTTTGGGCAGCCCACAACAATACTTCTCTACCTGCTCAGATTATGGCACGGCACGGTAAGAAGTCACTGGGAGTAAAGCTTCCCAAAACTTCTTGTTATAATCCTCCAAACTATCACACTTTGAAGCATCCAATTTGTGCCACGCGGTCATAACATCCACCTCAAATGTAGATGTGAGCCATACGGAAGAGAAAACCTGTTTAAATTGGACCCATGTAGTGGGTGCTATGCCCTGCAAAAGAAGAGTAGACCACCACTGCAAAGCATTGCCCTTGAGAAAAGTGGCAGCTTTCCTCACCTTAGAGGACTCTGTGTGATTCCCACCAAAAAAAGCAGCATCAAACTGCTGTAAAAAGGTAAGTGCTTTCAATTTATCCTTGGCTCCACTGAATGTATCAAACTTCACTGCAGCTCCCCCTTCCTTGTAATCCTTTGCCTTTCCCATAGGCGTTAGATTATCATATGGAAGTGGTTTCGCAAGATTGCTGCTCCCAACATTCATACCCATCATTGGGTCAACATTTCCCATTCCCATACCAGGCATACCATACATCCCAGCCATGTTTCCAAACATTCCATTATGCATACCTGGCTGCATACCACCAAACATATTGCCTTGCATTCCAGGTTGCATGCCTCCAAACATATTTCCTTGCATACCGGACTGCATACCACCATACATATTCCCTTGCATGCCGGGCTGAAAATTGGCTCCAAAAGGCCCGTACATACCCATGAGGCGTCCCCAAATTACTCAAGAGGGGATAAATAATATTTTTCTAGAGGACTTAAAATATATTCTCATGACATCCCTCTTGCTTGAGTTTGCAATTGTCCTCAATTGCGGATTTGCTGGGTTTGAAAAGAATGAAGAATTTCAGGGTAAACTCGGAAAAATTTCTCAGGCATCCATTTAGCATCTTCTTGTGGATGATTCTTGAAAGTCAAAAGATACTTGAAGTATTGATTACCTGTTCTTGTTGTTGTTATCTCTTGGTCAATGATAGCATCAGGAACTAGTACTTCTTCCTCTCCTTCAATAAGAGGTGGTTCCTCATATGTTGGGTGAGTAGGAAGTGTTCCTCGAAAAGGTTTTAAGAGATGGATATGAAAAGAGTTGTGGATATTCCAATTAGATGGAAGCTCTAGTCTATAGGCCACATTATTAATCTTTTGAAGGATTTTAAATGGCCCATAATATCTAGGCGCTAGCTTCACTGCAGGGAATTTTTCCACGCTCTTTAATCGACGTTTTTCAATTCTCAAAAGTACATAATCACCTTCTTGAAATGAAAAATCTTTACGCTTCCTATTTGCTTGAGATGTATACTTTTCTTGAGCTCTTGCAATACAATCACGCACTTCAGATAAAATGCGATCAAAGTCTCTAACATATTGGTCGGCAGCTTCAATCTTATGAGAGAGTCTAGTAGCCGGAATAGGCAAAGCTCTACCATAGATAATCTCAAATGGTGCTCGACCAGTAGCAGTATGAGGAGTATTATTATAAGCAAATTGGAGTAGGTGTATGTACTTATCCCATGCACTAGGTTGCTGGGAAACATAGGCTCTAAGCATATCTAAGATAGTGCTATTTGTAACTTCGGTTTGTCCATTCGATTCCGGATGAAAAGCCGTGGAAAAATCTAACTTAGTGCCTAAGTTTGAGAAAAGAGCAACCCAAAAGTGACTACAAAATTTAGAATCTCTATCAGAAACTATCACTTTGGGTAGTCCATGATGAACAAAAATTTGCTTAACAAATATGTTCGCGGCTTGCTGAGAAGTTAGTGTCTTTTTACATGGAATGAAATAGGCTTGCTTACTAAATCTGTCCACTATTGTCCAAATCATGTCATGGTGACTGGAAGTAGTACGAAAGCCAGTAATGAAGTCCATAGACACTTGTTCCCATGGTCTATCAAGAATAGGTAGAGGCATAAGCAATCCTAAAGCTTTGCCTTTGTAGCTTTTAATTGTTTGGCAAATGTTACATTCAGCTACAAATTTAGCTACATCATTCTTCAAATGAGGCCAATAGAATTCTCGAGAAACTACTTGAAGTGTTGCGGAAACTCCTCTATGTCCCACAAATGGTGGTTGGTGCATCTCTTCCAAGACAAGTTGTCTATAAGGTTGAGTAACACACAATCTTTTCTCAAAGAAAAGATAGCCATCATTATGAGAATAACTTCCTTGAGGTGTCCAATTGTTTTTTCACGCAATTTGATCCATATTTCAGAAAAATCTGGATCAACTTCATAAGTTTCTTTCATAAGTACAAATGGTTCACTTTCAATAATGGAAATGTTGTTGATATTTGGTCTTCGACTCAAAGCATCGGCAACAACATTTTCTTTTCCAAGTTGGTATTGAATCATAGGTTGGAAATTTTGAATGAAAGATGCCCATTTGATATGCCTATCTGAAATAAGAGGTTGCGTAAGCAAATGCCTAATGCTTTGTTGATCCGTCTTAATAAGAAATTCAGAACCCATTAGGTAATGCTTCCAGATTTTCAAAGCATGCACTACTGCTGCTAATTTCTTGTCATATGTGCTATAATTTTGCTCTGCAGGCATAAAGCTAATAAAGAAATACTCTTGTGTGGGGAGAGGCCACGCACAAGAGGGGAAGATTGCACCCAATATGGTCTATTGAGCTAAGTATTTTAATTTTGTTAAGTGTTTAAATTTCAATTGATTTGATTTAGTTAAAGCTTGCAAAGCAATGGTTTTTATGGTTGAATCAATTCTTGTGAATTCTCTACTCTTCCACAATCAATTCCTAGAATAAGATTCCGGTTGCAGTGGTATCAGAGCTTGGGCTAGCAGATTTGTGGAGAAGGTAAGAAAGGGCTTCAACTTCTCAAAAATCAAGGAAGTGTAGGAAATTATCCAGTGGACAGAAGGGTGTTTTGTAGGTCTTTACCCAAAGGTCAAAGATTCAAAACTAGATCTACTCTCAAACCCACTCACCACCCTGCAAAACCATCCCTTTCTATCAAAAAGTGGTTTTTCCAAATACTCAGTGAAATCAAAATCTGACCGCATGGATGAAATCCTCATAGCCAAAAACCTCACGGGATTCTCTCAGAAATCAGAAAGCTTCAAGCATGAGTAAACCCATAATGGACGGAGCAGATTAATCAGTGTAAAGCCAACAAAAAAATCATCAAAAGAAAACCCAAGGAGAAGGCGCACGGCGGCAGCCTGCCGGCGCAAAACGGGGAGTGGAGAAGAACTTTTAAAAAAAACATAAGCTTAATTATCATAAGCTTAATCACTTTGTTAATTAAATCTTACTTTTCCCAATCCCTATACAAGTCACATCATTTTTTTTTAGCCTTTACTTCTCCTATTTTCAAATTTGAAGAGCAACACAAAAGGTTTCCAAATCTGAAATTTCTGGGTGCAGAAAAGTGATTTACAGGTTCTAAAAGGCTTAAAAATTGCCTAGAAAAGGCCAGAAAATTCCGAAATCGCTTTTGAAAAATTCTGAAAAATTTCAGAAAATATTGCAGAGATTAGGCAAGGTTTACAGGACTGTTTCAGCAGGTTTCAAAGTGCAGAAAAATTATTTCATCAACAATTCGACTAGCCCAAGTCTCTTGAATCACACGGAATCGTTCGGGATTTGTTTGAGGCGACGAGAATTCAATTCAGCCATTGAACAGCGTCTTTGTTCAGCTTCAACCAAGATCAAATTGCGGGAGAAAAACAAGATAAGTACTTACTTTTGCTTTATTTATTTACATCAAATAAAGTAAAATTTTATTTATCTACATCATTTGCACAATCACTATGGCAGATTTGCCTATCTCGCCATCAATTCAAGAGCAACTCCTTTCTTTACAACATCAAATTGTAGAAGAAAGAGAGAAGCGTATTGAATTAGAGAGACAGCTCACAAGTCGTAGACGCAAGCGTGACTCTTCGCTATCTTTTGATGACGAAGATGACACTATTCAAAGGGCTGTAAATGCTACATTGCAAGCACAAAGGTCACAAAAAGAATCCAAGATTAGTCGGAAAGCTTTCACATTTCAAAATTATGACGGAAAGAAGAATGCTAGGGTCATTTTAGCTTGGCTTAGTCAACTAGATGACTATTTTTTTGGAGAAAAATTTTCAGAGAGTGATAAGATTAAATGTGCAGTCAATCATTTGGTAGACAATGCAGCTTTATAGTGGAGTGTAATAAAGCAAGGTCGTGACAAGCCAGATTCTTGGAAAAGATTTCAACGGCTGGTTAAAAAGCACTTTTTACCCTCACAATTCAAGTCCAAAGTTAGGCACCAATGGGACACTTTGCATCAACTGGAAAAGGAAACTATGTCACAGTATATAGAAAAGTTCTGGAATACTTTATTACACGTGCAGGTTGTGGATAGAGTCAGCGAGAAGGACCAAAAAAGGAAATTCATATCGGGCCTTAGATCTACCATTAGGATCGATGTGAATATGTTTCGACCTCATTCACTATCTTCTGCAATATCTTTGGCAACTAATTCAGAACGTAAAAATGGTTTTCCTAAAGAGATTAAAACACATGAGGGAACTTCTTCTAAACCATTTACTAAATCTTTTTATGCTTCAAAGAAGATGTATAAACCAGGTTATGACAAAGGCAAGGACGAGGCTAAAGGCAACATGAGTACCAATAAGAAAGTCAATGGTGGCAAACCGAAGACATCTACTATCAAATGTTTCAAGTGCCACAAAGAAGGACACATAGCCCCGAATGGTCCGGAGCGTACCAAGAATTCGACACCAGCAGCAGCAACAGCTCGAGTCAATATGATTGAAGAAGACGACAATGAAGAAGAATCATTCAAGCAAGAGGGTAATTCCGATCCAAATTACTCAGAACAAGAAGGTAAACCTCATGTTCATTCTTTGCTTAAAATAAAAGGAACAATAAATGGACATGAAGTTCTTTTTTTGCATGATGATGGTAGTACACATGATTTCATTTCTGAAAAGACACTTAGAGCATTAAATCTTCATTCTTCACCTACGCACTATAAAGTCAAAGCAGCATTTACTGGAACAAAGTATAATTGCATGCAAGAGGTGAAAGGTTTGGATTTATGCATCAAGCCTTCAATAGAAAAGAGGGATTTCTTAGTTGCACCTTTACAAGGGGTAGATATAATTTTGGGTATGCCTTGGAGACACAAATACAATCCTATTATAGACTATGACACTCATAGTATTTCTCTAAGGAAGGACAATGAAAATATTATCCTCCACAGTGTCAAGTCAAAGGAGAAGAGAGTCCTTTGTTGAGTCACACTCAAGCAAAGAGAGCTCTAAGAACAAGAGACAAGACTTATATGGTATGGGTTAACCAGCTTGATGCTGAGTCTGACACATCCAAAAGTCCAAAGTTTGATCTTTTTATCTCCAAAATTTAGCGACTGTTTCATGGAAGATCTACCTCCAGGATTACCTAAGTCTAGGCCTGAGGATCATAGTATTGACTTATTGCCTGGAAATTCTCCGCCTTGTCAAGCTCCCTATAGAGTCAACAATTTAGAGCAAAAAGAAATCCAAAGCCAAATAGAAGACTTGCTAGAGAGAGGCCTTATTCGACCTAGTAGTTCACCTTTTGAAGCTTCAGTACTTCTTGTTAAGAAGAAGAACGGAACTTACCGAATGTGTGTAGACTACCGTGCATTGAATAAGATTACTGTCAAGAACAGATATCCTATTCCTAGGGTAGATGATCTTCTTGACAAGCTTAGAGGATCAAAGGTCTTTAGCAAGATTGACCTAAAGTCTAGGTATCATCAAGTTCGTATGACTCAATCTGACATATTCAAGACAGCCTTTAGAACCCAAACTGATCATTATGAGTTTTTGGTTATGCCATTTGGTTTGACCAATGCTCCAGCTACTTTCAGCCGTATGATGAATCGCATATTCCTTAAGTTTCAAAGTTTTGTTATAGTGTTCTTTGATGACATTCTTGTTTTCAGCAAGGATCGACAAGAGCATGAACAACACTTGGAACAAGTGTTCAATCTTTTGAGAGAAAATGAATTGTATGTCAATCCTGAAAAGAGTTCTTTCTTTCAAGAAGAGATTGAATACTTAGGTCATATAGTGTCGGCTGAAGGGATTTGTGTAGATCTTAAGAAAATTGAGTGTATTGCTTCTTGGCCTACACCTAGAAACATACATGATCTTAGATCTTTTCTTGGTCTATGTAGTTATTATAGGAAGTTCGCGTCAAGAATTTTGCTTGTATTGCTCATCCTTTGACTGAACTCCTTAAGAAAGCTACAAATTTCAATTGGACTGAAAAGCAAGATAAATCTTTTGCAACACTCAAGAATGCTTTAACACAAGCACCAGTTCTAACACTACCTGATTTTCAAAGACCATTCTTTATAGTAGTGACTGATGCTAGTGGCAAAGGATTTGGAGCTGTTCTTATGCAAGACAACCATCCTATTGCTTATCAAAGTAGAAAGCTTAAGCCTGCAGAGCAAAATTATAGCACATATGACAAGGAATTAGCAGCAGTAGTGCATGCTTTGAAAATCTGGAAGCATTACCTAATGGGTTCTGAATTTCTTATCAAGACGGATCAACAAAGCATTAGGCATTTGATTTCGCAACCTCTTATTTCAGATAGGCACATCAAATGGGCATCTTTCATTCAAAGTTTCCAACCTATGATTCAATACCAACCTGGAAAAGAAAATGTTGTTGCCGATGCTTTGAGTCGAAGACCAAATAGCAACAACATTTCCATTATTGAAAGTGAACCATTTGTACTTATGAAAGAAACTTACGAAGTTGATCCAGATTTTTCTGAAATATGAATCAAATTGCGTGAAAACAATTGGACACCTCACGGAAGTTATTCTCATAATGATGGCTATCTTTTCTTTGAGAAAAGATTGTGTGTTACTCAACCTTACATACAACTTGTCTTGGAAGAGATGCACCAACCACCATTTGTAGGACATAGAGGAGTTTCCGCAACACTTCAAGTAGTTTCTCGAGAATTCTTTTGGCCTCATTTGAAGAATAATGTAGCTAAATTTGTAGCTGAATGTAACATTTGCCAAACAATTAAAAGCTACAAAGGCAAAGCTTTAGGATTGCTTATGCCTCTACCTATTCCTGATAGACCATGGGAACAAGTGTCTATGGACTTCATTACTGGCTTTCCTACTACTTCCAGTCACCATGACATGATTTGGACAATAGTGGATAGGTTTAGTAAGCAAGCCTATTTCATTCCATGTAAAAAGACACTAACTTCTCAGCAAGCCGCGAACATATTTGTTAAGCAAATTTTTATTCATCATGGACTACCCAAAGTGATAGTTTCTGATAGAGATTCGAAATTTTATAGTCACTTTTGGGTTGCTCTTTTCTCAAACTTAGGCACTAAGTTAGATTTTTCCACGGCTTTTCATCCAGAATCAAATGGACAGACCGAAATCACAAATAGCACTATCTTAGATATGCTTAGAGCCTATGTTTCCCAGCAACCTAGTGCATAGGATAAGTACATACACCTACTCCAATTTGCTTATAATAATACTCCTCATACTGCTACTGGTCGAGCACCATTTGAGATTATCTATGGTAGAGCTTTACCTATTCCGACTACTAGACTCTCCCATAAAATTGAAGCTGCCGACCAATATGTTAGAGACTTTGATCGCATTTTATCTGAAGTACGTGATTGTATTGCAAGAGCTCAAGAGAAGTATACATCTCAAGCAAATAGGAAGCGCAAAGATTTTTCATTTCAAGAAGGTGATTATGTACTTTTGAGAATTGAAAAACGTCGATTAAAGAGTGTGGAAAAATTCCCTGCAGTGAAGCTAGCGCCTAGATATTATGGGCCATTTAAAATCCTTCAAAAGATTAATGATGTGGCCTATAGACTAGAGCTTCCATCTAATTAGAATATCCACAATTCTTTTCATATCCATCTCTTGAAACCTTTTCGAGGAACACTTCCTACTCACCCAACATATGAGGAACCACCTCTTATTGAAGGAGAGGAAGAAGTACTAGTTCCTGATGCTATCATTGACCAAAAGATAACAACAACAAGAACAGGTAATCAATACTTCAAGTATCTTTTGACTTTCAAGAATCATCCACAAGAAGATACTAAATGGATGCCTGAGAAATTTTTCCGAGTTTACCCTGAAATTCTTCATTCTTTTTAAACCCAGCAAATCCGCAATTGAGGACAATTGCAAACCCAAGGAAGAGGGATGTTATGAGAATATATTTTAAGTCCTCTAGAAAAATATTATTTATCCTCTCTTGAGTAATTTGGGGACGCTTAGGTTACTCTTACGTCATGCCGGCTAGGTTAATATCGTGGGTGATACCACTATAAATATTAATACGTGCGGTATATGACGTATGTTTGAGACCACCTATGATTATTTCAGTTAGGTTTGTATGGCAGGATGATTCCTGGGGTACTTACGCCTGGTAGTCATGAGTTGGTGATAATTTGTGCCTATTTAATATTTGTGGGATTAATTTAATAATTAATTGGGCTTATATTTTCAGGTGATAAAGACTATGGGAATTGAAGAGTTTACTTTGGAAGAAATGTCTTGGTTCATCACATTTCATTTTTGGCAAGCATAGTAGCTTGCAACCTTAGCAAATGATTTTTCCATTTTGAACTTTAGGAAAGATACATTTATTATGTGGAATTTATTAAAGCCTATGGCTTTACCCTAGTCCCAATATTATACACTCTATTTTTGTTAAAGAAGAGTGACGTGCTCTCTAAAAAGCACATCTTGTATATTTTGGGGGCTATGGCCTAATTTTGGTGGAAAAGAAAGCTAATAAAGAAATACTCTTATAAGGGGAGAGGCCACGCACAAGAGGGGGAAAGATTGCACCCAATATGGTCTATTGAGCTAAGTATTTTAATTTTGTTAAGTGTTTAAATTTCAATTGATTTGATTTAGTTGAAGCTTGCAAAGCAATGGTTTTTATGGTTGAATCAATTCTTGTGAATTCTCTACTCTTCCACAATCAATTCCTAGAATAAGATTCCGGTTGCAGTATGGTACTGCAGCCGGAATCTTATTCTAAGAATTCACAAGAATTGATTCAACCATAAAAACCATTGCTTTGCAAGCTTCAGCTTTCTACTTTGATAGGCACTAGGATGGTTGTCTTGCATAAGAACAGCTCCAAATCCTTTGCCACTAGAATCACTACTATAAAGAATGGTCTTTGAAAATCAGGTAGTGTAAGAACTGGTGCTTGTGTTAAAGCATTCTTGAGTATTGCAAAAGATTTATCTTGCTTTTCAGTCCAATTGAAATTTACAGCTTTCTTAAGGAGTTCAGTCAAAGGATGAGCAATACAAGCAAAATTCTTGACGAACTTCCTATAATAACTACATAGGCCAAGGAAAGATCTAAGATGATGTATGTTTCTAGGCGTAGGCCAAGAAGTTATACACTCAATTTTCTTAGGATCTACACAAATCCCTTCAGCCGACACTATATGACCTAAGTATTCAATCTCTTCTTGAAAGAAAGAACTCTTTTCAGGATTGACATACAATTCATTTTCTCTCAAAAGTTTGAACACTTGTTCCAAGTGTTGTTCATGCTCTTGTCGATCCTTGCTGAAAACAAGAATATCATCAAAGAACACTATAACAAAACTTTGAAACTTAAGGAATATGCGATTCATCATACGGCTGAAAGTAGCTGGAGCATTGGTCAAACCAAATGGCATAACCAAAAACTCATAATGACCAGTTTGGGTTCTAAAAGCTGTCTTGAATATGTCAGATCGAGTCATACGAACTTGATGATACCCAGACTTTAGATCAATCTTGCTAAAGACCTTTGATCCTCTAAGCTTGTCAAGAAGATCATCTACCCTAGGAATAGGATATCTGTTCTTGACAGTAATCTTATTTAATGCACGGTAGTCTATACACATTCGGTAAGTTCCGTTCTTCTTCTTAACAAGAAGTACTGGAGCTCCAAAAGGTGAACTACTAGGTCGAATAAGGCCTCTCTCTAGCAAGTCTTCTATTTGGCTTTGGATTTCTTTTTGCTCTAAATTGTTGACTCTATAGGGAGCTTTACAAGGCGGAGAATTTCCAGGCAATAAGTCAATACTATGATCCTCAGGCCTAGACTTAGGTAATCCTGGAGGTAGATCTTCCATGAAACAGTCACTAAATTTGGAGATAAAAAGATCAAACTTTGGACTTTTGGATGTGTCAGACTCAACATCAAGCTGGTTAACCCATACCATATAAGTCTTGTCTCTTTTTCTTAGAGCTCTCTTTGCTTGAGTGTGACTCAACAAA
Organism: Cibotium barometz; assembly: GCF_041138505.1. Taxonomy (NCBI): domain Eukaryota; kingdom Viridiplantae; phylum Streptophyta; class Polypodiopsida; order Cyatheales; family Cibotiaceae; genus Cibotium; species Cibotium barometz. Next base: position 34,653,424 of record NC_141074.1, on the reverse strand, counting down.
GGACTCATTTCTCCTTTGACTTGACACTGGAGGATAATATTTTCATTGTCCTTCCTTAGAGAAATGCTATGAGTGTCATAGTCTATAATAGGATTGTATTTGTGTCTCCAAGGCATACCCAAAATTATATCTACCCCTTGTAAAGGTGCAACTAAGAAATCTCTCTTTTCTGTTAAAGGCTTAATGCATAAATCCAAACTTTTCACCTCTTGCATGCAATTATACTTTGTTCCAGTAAATGCTGCTTTGACTTTATAGTGCGTAGGTGAAGAATGAAGATTTAATGCTCTAAGTGCCTTTTCAGAAATGAAATCATGTGTACTACCATCATCATGCAAAATAAGAACTTCATGTCCATTTATTGTTCCTTTTATTTTAAGCAAAAAATGAACATGAGGTTTACCTTCTTGTTCTGAGTAATCAGGATCGGAATTACCCTCTTGCTTGAATGATTCTTCTTCATTGTCGTCTTCTTCAATCATGTTGACTCGAGCTGCTGCTGCTGCTGCTGCTGCTGGTGTTGAATTCTTGGTACGCTCCGGACAATTCGATACTATGTGACCTTCTTTGTGGCACTTGAAACATTTGATAGTAGATGTCTTCGGTTTGCCACCATTGACTTTCTTATTGGTACTCATGTTACCTTTAGCCTCGTCCTTGCCTTTGTCATAACTTGGTTTATACATCTTCTTTGAAGCATAAAAAGATTTAGTAAATGGTTTAGAAGAAGTACCCTCATTCCGCGTGATTTACGAGACTTGGGCTAGTCGAATTGTTGATGAAATAATTTTTCTACACTTTGAAACCTGTTGAAACAGTCCTGTAAATCTTGCCCAATCTCTGCAATATTTTCTGAAATTTTTTCAGAATTTTTCAAAAGCGATTTCGGAATTTTCTGACCTTTTCTAGGCAATTTTTAAGCCTTTTAAAACCTGTAAATCACTTTTCTGCACCCAGAAATTTCAGATTTGGAAACCTTTTGTATTTCTCTTCAAATTTGAAAATAGGAGAAGTAAAGACTCCAAAAAGGTGATGTGACTTGCATGGGATTTGGGAAAAGTAAGATTAAAGTAAAGATGGAGTAAGCATTGATTAGGCTTATGGAGGAGATTAGCACTTTGGGATTTTTAATCACATCCATGCGCCGTTTTTGCGCCGGCAGGCTGCCGCCGTGCGCCTCCTCCACGAATTTCTTTTGGTGATTTTTTGTTGGATTTTACACAGAAAAATAGGCTCCGTCCATTATAGATTTACTCATGCTTGAATCTTTCTGATTTCTGAGAGAATACTGTGAGGTTTTTAGCTATGAGGATTTCATCCATGCGGTCAGATTTTGATTTCACTGAGTATTTGGAAAAACCACTTTTTGATAGAGAGGGATGGTTTTGCAGGGTGGTGAATGGGTTTGAGAGTAAATCTAGTTTTGAATCTTTAACCTTTGGGTAAAGACGTACAAAACACCCTTCTGTCCACTGGATAATTTCCTGCACTTTCTTGATTTTTGAGAGGTTGAAGTCCTTTCCTACCTTCTCCACAAATCTCCTAGCCCAAGCTCTAATACCACTGCAACCGAAATCTTATTCTAGGATAGATTGTGGAAGAGTAGAGAATTCACAAGAATTGATTCAACCATAAAAACCATTACTTTGCAAGCTTCAACTAAATCAAATCAACATTCAAGGACATGCAGGAAAAGTGATCACATGATAGCAGCATAAGTGTGACAGAAAAATTTTCAAGCATGTTTTAAAACCAAAACTCTCCAATAAATATGTGCATCTTTTTTCACAAACCTAAATTCTCTTTTCTAGTAGCAAGGGAATATTGGGCAAGAGCTGAACCCCGGTCTGAAACTGAGGGCCTTATATGTCTGCACTCGCACTCGGGTTTCCATAAGCCTAGCAAATGTAGTCCACGACTTTCAAGGAAAGCACATCGAGTAAGCATGCCCTTATCAATCTGCATTGCCACTCTAGCATGATCAAAAAGGCATTAAAAAGGCATTCCTCACAAGAACCAGAACAAACATCCATAAAATTATCAACACATCTGAAATTTCCACAAGGGATGTCGAGCATTTATAAATTACAAGAGTGGAAACCTTTGCGACACTCTGAAAAAACCCTATTGGACACATTCCAGATAAGTCTCTTTATTGGACACAGATAGATAAATGCATGGGTATCTGATCAAGAACCCAGAGTAACTATCACAGATGGGCATTATTAAATTTAATTGAAATGCAATGTACATACCATGCTGAATGTAAATTGGCTTTTTCCTGATGCTGGTTAAGAAAACTTTACATGTTGTCACACAACTAAAATCCTTGAAGTGGAGTTTGATTGGCATGGATGATTGCTGACAAGGGATCATAGGATGATCTCCATAGCTACTTATCGTTTAGTCTTGAAATTCAAGAACATGTATGCATTGTTAAGTTGCAGACTCAACACAATGCATCAAAAACCAATCATGAGTCCTTTGTCTATTCAGTGGGATTCAAATAGTGCACCTTGGGATTATTTTATTTCAAAGACAATGGGCATAAATGTTGCAGTTAATATCACCGCAAACAACTGAAAATACCCACAGCAACTCCTTGTGTGAGAAAACACAAATTGCTTTTCTTCCAAACTGCAAAATTGTTTGATCCAAACAGAAGGCTTTCAAAACTACACCATTATAAAACTGGCTTACAATGTCTAAACAACGAGTGAAGCACCAAAAAACACTCCATTTTAGGTCTTCGACATTCTATGCAAACAAAAGCAACAACAATAGCTGCAGACATGGCCACATGGACTGAAACTTCCTGTGAAAAAATAACGATGCTGTGTCAATGTATTGTAATTTTTCTATAACTCCATAGCTGTTAACCCAAGCTAATCCAAATTCTAATCACCATACTGTTAGATTTATATGGGAAATGCCCCCCACTGTAGGGCTCCCAAATGAGGCAGGCCCTGCGGGGGCAACCCAGAGGGAAGGGGGGGAACTGAGGGGGAGGGAGGGGCTGGTCAGACCAGCCCCTGGAGGGTTGTCGGCCAGTTACTGGCCTACACAGTGTCGGCCAGTTTGGCCGATGCAAGGTCGGCCAGGTAAGCCAAACAGGGCCGACCGCTGGCCGAGACCTAGTCTGCCCCAATCTGAGGCAGACTGGGCCCTATATAAGGGGCCATTCTCCCCCTATCTTGGAGTCTCCCAGTGGTCTTTGTGGCATCTTCGGAAGTCTTCTCCTGGAGGTCATTTTGCTGCTGTTCCTGCTGATCCTCCTTTGCTCCCTAAAGGTGACTGAGTTGCAGCTGAACTTGCTGCTGTTGTTCCTTGTTTGTGGGCACCCAGTGTCTATTGTTTGCCTCTGGTTTGGTGGCTATAATATAGGAGTATTTGTTGCCTTCTGTGAGTTCTCTTGCTGTCTATTTCTGAGTTTATTTCCAGCACTTTTACAGATCAGATTCGTACGCTTCCGCTTGTTATATGTGTGATCTCTAACATGGTATTAGAGCAGTAGTTGCTGAAGAGTTCCATCGCGAAGAAAATGTTCTTCTGGTTCCTGAAGAGCATCTGGTGCGTGGATCTCTGTGTCCTGGTGTTGTTGTAAATTACAGCAAGGTAAAGACTCAGCGTTTGTGGGACAGGATGGTGAACTCTAAGACATCTTCTTCAGAGGCAGTTCTCTCTCTCTCTCTTCTTCTTTTGCCCCCACATATCTCATCCCCAACTTCGGTGTCCGGACAGTTGGATGGAATGAACTTTCCAATTTGGAGAGTGAAGATTCACAACCACCTGGTGGTACGAAACTTGTGGCAGCTTGTGACGGGAGGAGATCCAAAGCCAAAGTGAGTTGTGGATCAAAATGGCCAGTTGCTACAGATGGTTGATAGAGACGAGTTGGAGACCTGGGAAGATCATGACTCGCATGCTCTTGCGATGATCGTAGGCACGACAGTGGATGCTGTGATTCCGCATATTCAGATGGCAAAGATCTCGGTAGAAGCGTGGGCCACTATAATGGATCTGCATGATACAGATGACGTGCACTGATACTGAAGCTTCAGCACCAGCTCTCCTATCTGAGCAAGAATGAAGGCGACAATGTGCAAGACCACATCACGGTGGTGACAGCGGTGAGGGACCAGTTGGCTCTTACTGGTCACAAGGCTGATTCAGTCCAGTTAGCACCTATGGTGCTGCACCGGCAACCCCAGAGTTACATGGATTTTGTGATGACAGCTACTGCAAGTGAGAGATCTAATATGTTTGAAGAATTTGAACCTTCGCTCATACAGGAGGAGGAGTGGTTCCAGTGCCTGGAGGCTGTTCTTAGTGTCTTCAAGGTCACAAGGGGGGACAACCGCAAATGCCTAGTTGTGGTTGAGGGTATTGGCAATATTTCCTTCATCACTGTAGGTGGTGAAGAGATGATGATTTCAGATGTGCTCTCCCAGTCCAATGGTAACGTAAGAGATGCCGGTTCTCTTGTTGAGGATGGAAAGGTGGAGGTCCGCTCTACAAAGACGGGTGATCCGGTTGCCCATGGTACAGAGGAGGAAGGCTTCTACTGGTTGAGTACACTAATGTCCACGGGGATTCACACTCCAGACTATGACATGGCAAGTTCGGGTCTGTCAAAGATGGCCCTCTTGCAGAGGCAGCTAGATCTCGGATGGTGGATGCTCTTCCACCAGTTGTGGTTTTAGAGAGGGATTACCAGGTTTCAGAGGGGACAGCAGACTCAAAGGCGGAACTTGAAGAGGAGCAGGCATGACCCGCCCCACCGGCTCAGCAGGGTACCGCACTACCACCGACACTTCCACAGTGGTACTTGAAGACTCTTCTTGATTTAAGAGTCACCGAGTTTCCTATAGGTATACGCATGAATGTCAAGCCCCCAGATCTGACGACACAGGTGATCAAACCCAGATCCTTCAAGTAGGCGAAGGATGTGCCTCCGCGGCAAGCAACCATGAAGGTGGAGTACTAGGCTGCATGTATAGTAGCTTGTGACAGCATCAACAACAAGATCATTATGCTACTGTAATGGTTAAACCATGAATGTGTAGCCGGAGATTGTTTCGAGGCTCTCTTTGGAGAGCAAATGGAGCATTAGGAACGATGCATTGGTATTGGCCCTTCCATTGGTTGAGGGGGGGTGTAAGACTTATATGGGCAATGCCCCCCACTGTAGGGCTCCCAAATGAGGCAGGCCCTAGGGGTGCAACCCAGAGTGAAAGGGGAGGAATTGAGGGGGAGGGAGGGGCTGGTCAGACCAGCCCCTAGAGGGCTGTCGGCCAATTTCGGCCAGAATTGTCCTACACAATGTCGGCCAGTTAGGCCTACACAGGGTCAGCCAGGTCGGCCAAACAGGGGCAGACTGGGCCCTATATAAGGGGCCATTCTCCCCCTATCCTGGAGTCTCCCAGTGGTCTCTGTGGTATCTTCGGAAGTCTTCTCCTAGAGGTCATTTTGCTACTGTTCCTGCTGATCCTCCTCTGCTTCCGAAAGGTGACTGAGTTGTAGCTGAACTTGCTGCTGTTGTTTCCTGTGGGCACCCAATGTCTACTGTTTGCCTCCGGTTTGGTGGCTGTAATACAGGAGTATTTGTTGCCTTCTCTGAGTTCTCTTTTGCTGTCTATTTTTGAGTTTATTTCCAGCACTGTTACAGATCTGATTCATATGCTTCCGCTTGTTATATGTGCGTGATCTCTAACACATACAATCATGAACACTCAATAATAACAGAAACAGTAACAATCTCGACCACCGAGCACGTGGGCTAAAGCTAGACTCCCAAAGGCCCAAGCCTAGCTCTAGTGTGCCATAACACCAAAGCCCGTCCACAGGGAGCTTTCAGCATGCCATACCACAATCTGCCATGTAGATGGCCACAACCTTGGCCTCTAGTCCAATCCAGACCTTCACTTGAGGAGCGCTCAACTAAATGACTGCACAATAGCCTTGGCCACTCTTATATAGAAGAGCAGCCGAGTGTTGGTCAGGTAGAGAAGACTCCCCACCAATCGCCTGTACAAGGATGCATCCACGAGCAATGAGACATCCTCATGTATGTTGAACTTTAGTCCCATCTCCATCAGTGAAACCGCGTCCTTGCAGCCATCCATCTGGAACTTCTTCAACATCTCTAGACAATACTTTTCCTGGGAGATAAATATCCCCTCCAAAGATTGCCTCACCTCGATGCCCAAGAAGTAATGCAAGGTACCTAGGTCGGTCATCTCAAGTTCCCTCTGAAGGAGGGCTTTCACTACTGAGATCTTCTCTGTATGGCTACCTGTGATAATCAGATCATCCACGTATAGAATTAGTGCCATCATCTTACCTTCTCCAAAGAACACGTAAAGATTGGCATCAGACGGACTCCGGACCAGCCCTATCCTCAAAAAGAAAGAGTCGATGTGCTGGTACCACGCTCAGGGAGCCTACTTCAGCCCCTAGAGGGCCTTCTTCAACCTACATACTTTGGTGGCAGCCCTGGGATCAACAAAACCAGCAAGCTGGTCTACATAAACCTCCTCATCCAAGTCTCCATTCAAAAATGCAGATTTGACGTCCATCTGATAGATTGGTCACTTGTAGTGAGCAGCCATGGCAATCACTGTATGAATCATAATCATCCGCGCTGTCAGGGCAAATGTCTCATCATAGTCAAGACCTTCAACCTGTGCATACCCCTTGACCACCAACCTAGCTTTGTGCTTCTCCAGACTGCCATCGGAGTGGAATCTCGGTTTGTATACCCACTTAGTGCCAATGACCTTGCGTTTCTTCGGCCTGTCCACTAGCTCCCAAGTGTTGTTCCGCATAATGGAGTCATACTTAGCCTTCATGGCTGCCTGCCATGCCGGCACATCCTTTGCCTCCGCGAAGGATCTGGGTTCTATCTGAGCTCGATCTGGGTTCTATCTGAGCTCGATCATCTAAACAGTCTACATCCGCATGAACTAGTAGTGCCTGTAACCTGTAGAGACCTGCATCCTTTGTACCTTAGGCAACCAGGTCACCCGTGTCTTTGGAACGAACCTCCACCTTTCCATCCTCAAGCAAAATGGACATCCTATGCTTTGCCATCTGACTGACAAACGACAAATTCTTGCATAAATCTGGCACATATAGTACGTCGGAAATCACTGTCTCCCTGCCACCTGCAATGAAAAAGGGAATCCTGCCAATAACCTTGACAGGAACTTTGCGGTTGTCACCCACTGTCACTCTGGACTCGGCAGATACCGCCTCAAGGGACCGAAACCACTCCTTCCTGTTTGACATGTGCTTTGATGCTTCGCTATCAACATACCATCCCTGTTCCCCTGCTGTGGCTGCGTAGGCGGAGCAGTACTCGGTCAGAAATAACTCGCCGGTGGTGACGTTGGCTACCTGGGATTTGGAATTTGTATCTTTTCCATCCTTCTTCCGCTTCAGATCAACCTTCTTCTCTCTGCACTCCTTCGCCGTGTGACCCAGAACCTCACAATACCAACACTTGATATTATTCTTCCAAGACTTGTCTGCATCACTGGATCCTGGCTGGGAGGTCTTGGGCTTACCTTTGCCCCCTTTGTCCTTCACCGTCAAAGCTTTCTCATCCGACTGGTTGAAGATATGTTCACGAGCTTCCTCCTGCATCAACAAGGGTGCAAGCTCATCAAACATCAGAGGTCTGGACCTCTCACCTACTGTCACCGTAGTGACAAAGCCTCTGTAACTCTTTGGTAGGCGGTGCAGCACCATGAGTGCTAGCTGGGCTGAATCAACCTATGCTGAACTGTAGTCCATCTTTTCAGGTTCTCAAGACACTTTGGTTTCTTTTCAAAGCCCTGAACAAGATCCCACAGACCTTTATGGATGAACTAGATCTTTAGTTGAAGCTTCTAGTGAGTGTAATTGGCGTTGATCAAGTTGTCCTCTTCGTTGGTGTACAGAGGAACCATGAAGTATGACCTGGTGAACTCTAAATCTGCCAAAAACAAACAACTAACAACTCTGCCAGAAACAATCTGGATAAAGATGCTCGGGTGAAGACAGGAGCCAGCCCAATGCGCGATGAAGGAAGGGGAGAGTAGCTCTTGATGAAGCAATAGGACATCAATAGCTCACGCGACTTTGGAGAAAATACCCAAAATTTGCAGCAACAATGCCTCGATCAATCTGAAAAACCGCAACAAAAGGTGCTCGAAAGCAACCTTCACGTCACTTCCGCAACCCCCAAGTTGTGCTTCAGCCGTGTCCTCAAGAAGACACTGAAAATTGGCTGATCTGCTTCCCAGGAACTCCTGAAACCCTACCGACTAGAAAATCACCTCTAGCCCTCTATATTGACATAAACTCCCGCTGGAAATAGCCTCCAAAATGACCCTAAGTCACCAAGAAACGAAACCAACTGCGGATCTCTGATAGGCTGGGCACACAACCACATAACAACCCTCTCTCAGCATCAAATGCCCTAAATCTTAACATAGAGCCACATACAAATAGCATCACACTTATAGAACTTGCTATGGATGATATTCCTCTATTTATGAAGTCCCTAACTAAATATAGCCCTTGACCACTTGTTATTTTAAATTACTTTTAGACCCACATCAGCCCTTCTTGCCTTAATCCCAAGATCCCTAACCCTACTAGATTAAGTCTGCTAATCTCAAGATTAGCGATACAAATACATAACATACTTCCCCTCTTCAAGCGTTTACTCACACAAATGGAATTGGAAAAGTCCAACTAAACTATGCCTCCTAGAGAGAACTCCATGACTTCTCAATCAAAGACAAGCTCGTATCAAGCTCTCTATCTTTAAAAGCTTGCACATCGGAAAACATAACAATTCTATCAATCTAAAAAAGGTTAACATGTCCCTCGAGGCAGAATTGATAACTCATGAATCCATAGAGTTAACTCTCTTTACCTATACTCACTCGAACATGTGAAAATTTTATTTGTACCTAGAAAATAGCATAATATACCTCCCTTCTAAATCTCAAAACAATAAGGTATCCATATATATATGAGTCTTCTCATCTTGAGTAGTACTCCTCTAAGAATATTTACTCACTCTATTGAAGTTAACCGTGTTTAATCATGTGTGTGTGTGTTTGTGTCTCTATATGTCTGTCTCTCTGTGTGCGTGTGTGTGCACATGTGCGTATGTACATATGTGTGTGTGTGTGTCATTGCTGCTGCATTTTTAGCCCCTCTTCAGCCTCGACTTCCTCTCTACTGCAAGCTTTCGCTCTTGCTATTGTCGCCCTCTTTTTCTCCAGCTTCCTTGTACCTTCTTTCACCTTTTTCATCAACTTCTTGGACATTGAAACTTCTATGAAGGCTTATGCTCGACGTGACCGCTCTAAGGATCCCAAAAGAAGACAAATGGATGCCCTGCTTGATGCCGATATGGACAACGCAAATGCACAATATGTTTTTGATATGTTGTAGGATGAAGTTCAACATAATAGGCAAGATTGGAACAAGCCTACACCGACCTTGAATACAAGCTGAAGTTACCTTCATTGGTGAGTCCACTCAGAAAGCCTGCACAAATGGCAATCATTATCTTTTTCCTTGGGAAGCTCCCTTCCACTAATGATGTGGCACAGTGGATCAAAGCACTCCTTGGAGTGGAAGGGGTCTATTGTGCTTCAAGAGGATTTTATGAAGCGAACCTTTCTGATGCAATTTATAAGCAAAAGTAATTGGAATTATCTCCTCTTTTCTATGGCAAACAGATGGTGCATGTGATGCCTTGGTCTCCTAATAAAGATTATCAGAATCTGATTCGGCATCATTGCCCAGTTTGGGTTGAAATGGTAAATTTTCTTGATCATATGTGTGAGGAGTTACAAAGATTGGCGTCATCCTTGTTGGGACAGGTCATTTGCCCTCCACGGGCCCAATAGGGATCGTTCTAGATTTTGCATTTTATGAGATATAGACAAGCCTAACCCTCCTTCCATTGCAGTTGAAATTGAGGGTGTTCCAATGGGTGAGAGATATTTTGAGTTGAAATGGAGGGTGTTTGCACGAGCTAGCTTTGCCTGCCATAAATTTGGGCATTTGGCGACTGAATGCCCTACGGTTTTGCATCCCCCATGTTATGCCACCGACCAGTGGTCAGCCCATGCCTAAAAATGGGGGGCAATCAATCAAGAATGCAATGGAGAAGAATGTGGACAAAAATGCCAAATCAGCCTCTCAATCTCGAATGCTGAATAATAACCCAGCAAGGGGGAAAGATAAAGGGAAAGAAAAGATGCAGGGGCATGATGCATCTATCGAGAGTACTTGCCTTGAGGCAAAGACCTATGCACTCTACACATTGGGATGCCTTCTCTCCTACCCAAGGTCAAGCATCTATTTATGTTGACTCTCAGCTTCCAAGATGTGGGTCACTATATTGAAAAAAAGTATTCATGTTTGTGACTTAGCTAAGGAGGATAATCCTCTTGCATATGTGGGTCAGGAAGATATTGATGACAGGGTAGTTGCATGATGCCTGTATGCTGCATTTTTGTAGTTTCTCTGCCTTGTAAATAATCTTTGTCTGCATCAATCAGTTGTTTTACTTACAACATACAAGGCCTTTGTAATGCTAATAAATGGAGGCCATTTTGGCAACATGTAAATACCATGCATCCTGATGTAGTGTTTTTGCAAGAACGCAATTAGCATTCTTCGGCTAGTCAGCAGGCTTCTTTGCTGGATATAACATATTCTATGCTAGATCTATGTGGTACTCAGGGGTGTGTGCTCTGGTCAGACATGAGTTACAACCTTCACTGACATTCAATGATAATAATGGCAGATGGATGGTGATTCAATGCGGGATTGGTGATAAATCTTTATGAGTTAGCGTATGTGTATGCCTCACAGACATCCACATATAGAGCATAGATGTGGGATGCTCTTTGTCATGAGGATGTGAATTCATGGGAATTTTATTTTTAAGTTCTCAACACTCATATGTGAATACTTCAGGCACCGGAGGCACAAAAACTAGGCCACGAGAGTGGGCAACAGGGAAATAAAATCCCTCACGGGCCCTTGGCAAGAGTAAATGTGCAAGTTACTTCCCTAGGCATTAATTCCATCGTCCAAGCAATTAATTGAGGGGTACATAAGAGGGGTGCAATCAAAAATTCTATTTTAGGGCACCCAAGCCAAGAAAAACAAAAATCGGCTTTTACGTCAACACGTGGTGTAGTCTTGGATTCCCTCCTTTCTCATTAATATAAATCTCGCCTTTTTTTGATTAAAAAAAAAATCGGCTTTTATTGGGGAAAAGCATGTGAAAAGCACTAAGTCCTAATAAAACATTCTCAGGGAAGTTGGGCGCCTCATTTTGTGCACTTTCGGACACTTGTGGAGCAAGGAGCAGTTTCGTGAAAGCCAATTCGCCAAATTCAATCACCATAGTTTGCTGCTGAAACTGTGCCAAAAGAAAAGCTTTGATTATGTCACCATAAATTGTTGCCAGATTGCTGCCATGGCTCCCCACCATAGAGATCGCCTATGTTTCTGATGCCAAGGATGTCTAGGAGATGAGATCAACTTGTTTTGCTGCTGGTTTTTGCCAGAAATCAACCGCAAATTGCCAGAGAAGTGAGGCACACATGTTCTTCCTAGTTGCTGGCTATTGTTGCGTGATCTGAGACTGTATGGCCTATTTTGGGCCATCTGCTACTATTATGTCAAGACCTGAAAAAGTGTGAATTTGTTCTCTGGGCCTTCTTCTTCCACGATTGTTGTGTTCTGATTGCATCACAATCATTAAGCTGGCTAAGCCTACACTTGGGCTGAATTTTCGGTTCCTCGGAGGTGTTTGGCTATGTTTTCCTTGGTGAGCGCCTGAGATTGAGCAGAAGCACAAGATTGTGGGCTATGGGGTAGCAGAACCTCAAATTGATTGCTTGGATCAGTGGTTGGTGCCTTAAGGATTGCTTACACTACAATTGTGGGGGCAAGACTATGATTGCTCTTTGTGCATGGTATCGATTTGCCTGTGGGCAAGTGCATCAATTCTTTGGCCTATTTATGCAATAGTAAAGAATAGGCGTGTTTGGTCTAAATTTTTGGTTCCTTAAAGGTGTTTGGCTGTGTTTTACCTAGTGAGCACTTGGGATTGAGTAGAAGCACAAGGTTGTCGATTCCGGGGTCGCAATACCTCAGATTGATTGCTTGGATTAGTGGTTGGTGCCTTGGGGATTGCTTACACGACAATTGTGGAGGCAAAACTGTGATTGCTCTTTGTGCATGGTACTAATTTGCTTGTGGGCATTATTTGGCTTGTGTTTGCCAGGTTTCAAATGCACTTGTAATTAGTTCTTTGGCCTGTTTATGCAATATTAAAGAAATACCGCAAGGGGCACCAACGTTTGGGGCTATCAGTGTCGTCATTTTTTAGTAGGAGCACTCTAGCTCCCATTGTGATTCTCTTTGCAACCTGTGAGATTGTTATATGTTGCAATTGTTGTGTTAAAATTCAGATTTACCACCCTTTATTGCGTGAAGGCTGGCTTCACTATTAGGCGAGATCCATGGAGTCAGCAGACCTTTCTATGTGGTGATTTCAACAATTCACCCTCTCCACATGGTAACACACCAAGAGTAGATCTCAATGATTCACCCTCTCCACATGATAACACCAAGAGTAGATCTTATATGCTCCCTATTGAATTTCAACAATGGGATAATATGCTCGCAGCCCTGAAGGCAGAAAATCTCTGAAAATCAGTACAGCCAAGCGTATTGTAATATACATATCACCATAATGCAATCCACATTACTGGGCACACATTATTGGGCATGGTTGGATAGGTGGTATTTGTTGTATGCTCGGCACTATGCTGACTTTACATGCAAAATATGGATTGACCACTCACTCAAATTGTCAGACCACGTTTGGGATGCATGTTGATGATATGCCCCTGTCTTTGATCCAATTGCTTCACATTAACAATCCCTATCTTATGCACTCTCAATTTCAGCAAATGATTCGAACCACCATTGCTCCACAAATTTTGGATTGGCTGTTGGACTTAACATTAACTTTAATAAATCCAAGCTTTTACCCTTAAAAGCTTGTGATTGGTATGCTTTACTATAGCCACATCAGATCTTGCAATCGGATGAGGTTGTTCAACACTTGGCCTATCCACTAGGCTGAAATATAACAATGAAACAAAAGTTGAATCACGAGTTGGAATACTACAAAATTATCTACTTGGCCATTGCATGTTCGTCTAAGGATAGTCCAATCCATTATTACGGCTTATGTTCAATTTTACTTGCCACTGCTTCACTAGACAAAACGAATATTTCAGCTTACATGTCTCAAACCATGGAGCTTCTGTGGAGGACTAAGCCCAACAGAACGGCTTTGTGATTGCTAAAGATGGATCTCATTTGCTCTCCCAAGATGCATGGGGTCTGAACATTCTAAATTTAAGGTTTCACATGTTGGCCAAGAAAGCTACTAGGATGTCTACCTTCTTTCATCAGTCTCAGCCATGGGCAATCGTGTTGGCAGCTATGTGTGTATGCATGTCGACCCGTGCCTATGGACAATAGATCACTGATCATTGGGAGGTGGTTTTGACATGATTGGAAGAGGGTGCTCTCTAGGGTTCGCAGGTCTAGAGACTCTTCCCTTCAACTCTTTGCATTAAGAAAGTACACACTGGAGTGCTGTTTTTGACACCCCATTAGCCCTACAAAACTAGCTAAAGCATACAATCTCATGAAGTTGGGCATGAGATGCATTGATGATGTGGCAGATCAATAAAGTCATGTGCTCTCTTTCCCAACTACTTGTCACAACTATGCATTGGGCAGCATCACGGGCCCATTTGGTGAAAGATTTGCACTCTAATGCAATCGTTTATTCATGTGCCTCCTTTGCATGCACAGCATAGATTGCAAGATTGACAATTATTCCGTCAGACTCCTAACTCAAATCTTCTTTTACTCCATGCTCTAACATCTATGAAGGTGTCGGCTCATTATTCCATCGCCTTGGATTGACAAACATGGAAATGCACTTTGGCATATGGCTCCATTCCCACATTGGTGGGTAAGGTTACTGGAAATCAAACTACCAATAGGAGAGGAGATTGAGAGGATTGTGGAGAGTTAAAAACTCAAAAGGAATCATTGGCGAACTAGGGAGTGTTAGATTTTCACTAACCCATCTATACAAGCTCCCATATGAGGCCACGCGTCAAGTAGATAGTAGGCAGCCCACTTAGGGGCTGCCAAGGAGGAGGTTAGCCAGCCCCATTCATGAGCAAAGTCGGCCATAGAAGGCCGACCTGATGTCGACCACACATGGCCGACAAGGCCGGCCATAATTAGGCCGACCCAACCAGTAGGCAGCCCACTTTTGGCCGCCCAACTCAACAGCAGTCCGCCCCAGCATTTGGGGGCAGATTGGGCCTTACATAAGGCAACCCCCTCCTCCATTTTGTGTATCTCTGTTGCATCCTTTCCCCCAGTTATGACCCAGCCAGTAGGCAGCCCACGTTTGGCCTGTCATGTGCACAGTGTGTATCTACCGTGTGCTACACGCACACAAGACTAGTTTCGAGGCTTGGGGAAGCTTGGAACTAGGGAGGCTGATTGACGAGCTAAGTTAGGGATATACTAACGGGCAGGCACCCAAGTATGGATGGGCGGGCGCCCACCTGACTCACCTCCCAACCATGACAGCCGTGGGCGAGCCCACAGTCTTGGCTGTCCCCACCGAGCCACGAGCTGAGCTAACTGGGATGACGTACCGACCAATCTCCTCCTCGTCTCGCGACGTCCCATATACCGCCACGAAGCTGCCCTTGCAGGCCTCGAGACTGTTGTCGGCCTCGACTGCGTAAAGCAGGTGCACGTCTGCACTAGATCCAGGCTCCAAGACCATAGAGCTCCCACAAACTCGCGAGATTCTCTATATCCCAATAACTAACCTTGGCCACCCTTTTATAGGCTCTTAGCCGGTCATCGGGCCTGCACCCCCTTGTTTGTTTGTTTGTTTATTCGTTTGTTTGCAGGATTCGAGTCTCGAACCAAGATCGATCACGAGGAGATTTGTGGGGATTTGACAGTGGTATCAGAGCATACCTCGTGAACGAGCAAGTCGGTAGGTAGAGAAGATGAGGTCGAAGAAAGGTATGTGTTAAAAAGCTTGCTGTTTTTTCTGTGCATACTGTTGTTTTCAGATTCAGTACGTGTTTTTTCTTCATCAAAGAAACCCATGTTGATGGGGATGGTAGATGGTAGGGTCGTTGCTTTGCAAAGAAGAGAAGAGTTTGTTTGTGCAGTCGCATGAACTGCAGGGAGAGAAACAGAGGAAAAAAAAAAGCACGATGCTTTTTTTGGTTGAACGTAAGAGAGAGAGAGAGAGAGGATCGCCGGCTCCGATGCACGTGTACAGGCGCTGGTGCGCAGGCTGGCAGGTGCAGTCGGCCAAGTATACGCATACGCACATGCACATGTGCAAGACCAGTGCGCAGGCGACACCAGCCAGGCAGATGCAGGGGTGTACGACTAATTCCTTGCGCAGAAACGCTACAGGCTGCTAACGTGGGCACTCGACGGGTGATACATAGGCAAACAGGCGGCGCTCCTGTCCGTGCGCGCAGGCGTGTGGTACATGTTTGCAGACGGGTAGCACCGCCAGGTAGCAACCAGACTCGCGCACAGGATTCGCAGGCGGGTACACGCAGCGCATGTGTGGCGGACAGGTGGGCGCAGCAGGAATTCGAAATGCAAGCAAGGTTTTTTTTTAGTTTCTTTTTTTTTTTTAAGGAAGAAAAAAAAAACATACACTATGCTACCTTGCTTTTGTTTTTTTTGACTAAACCTAATAAGAGGGGTTTTAAAACTTATGCTTTAAAGGTGTTTTATCTTTTTTTAAGACCCTAGAATATATATATCCATACATATATATATTAATATATATATATATTTATTTATTTATTTATTTAAAAAAAACACAAAAGCAAAGCAAAAGCTAAGCCTAGCTTTTGGAGATTTTTAGCTTTTGGGAAACCTTTATAAACCCCCTCTAGTGGGCTTCTTGCCACACACCTCTCAAGTTTTCAAGCTCTCAAGCTCTCAAGCTCCCTCGCACTTTCATTGTGCAAAGATCGAATTTTCTCTCCACGTACCCTCTTCACGATGTCGACCCAAGCATCGGAGCTGGAGCCCGTTGTGGAACACGAAGGCTTGCCGGCTACGGAAGGTACCAATGCCAATCTTTTTGACGATTTTGTGTCAAAATCAGATTTCCAAGAGTTCAAAGTCGCTCTCGAAGCTTCTTCGTCAGAACGTCAGGCACAAATCGCAACCCAGATGCAAGCTTTGCAGAACTCCATTGCTCTATTGACCACTACCCTCTCTACTTTCTCGGGTATGGATACCTTGGCTTCAGCTTTAGGCCCCAACATTACTCCGGAACCGTTCAGGGGCGAGCAAAAGCAGCGCACCAAGGAGATTGTGGACACGTGGCTACATAAGTGGCAAGTTCACTTTCAGTTTCATCCATATGATGATGGAAAGAAGATACAGTTAGCAGCAGGTTTCCTGTCCGGCAAAGCTTTGCTTTGGTGGAAGGAACTCAACCCTAAGCCAATGACTTGGGCACAATTCGAAGACGTCTTCAAGAAGGAATTCCTCAAGAAAGAGGATGACTATGATGTTGTTGCCCGGTTTTCAGCTTTGACCACCATGACCTTGCAGCACCTCACTTATGAGGTCTACCTCCAGAAGTTTCGTGACTTGCAGATGAAAGCTACAAAGATGGATCCCACTACTCTTTTGGGATTTTTCGTAGCTGGTTTACCAGACTCGTACCGTTTACAGGTTAAAAATAACAAATGTAAAACATTGGACGAGGCCATTCATTCACCTCGTATCTATGATGATACAATGGTCTCTTCCAAGTCGAAACCCGTTACCGAGCAGGGGAACAAGCATAAAAGAAAGTTCTCCGCACCTATGGCTAACACGACAGAAGGAAAGTCTTCAGACCAACCTTCGAAGAATTCCAGTTCGACACCAGCGAAGAAGAAATGACTCCTTAGGGCTTTAAAGCTCAAGAAGGAAGGACGTTGTTTTATCTGCGAAGAAAAAGGACACATGCGTAACGAGTGCCCAATGTAAAAGGGTACCAAGACAAACATAGGATCCAAGCCAAAGGTAGCTAATCAGTTGTCTTTGACAGGTACGTCAATTACTGTACTTTCTCGCCCTAGTACTTGTTGTGATTGTCTGTTCAATTCTAAAGTATTTGGCTTACATGATCTTCTCCGAGTTTATGGAGAAGTGAATGGCCATAAAATTCACATTCTATTAGACCCTGGCAGTTCACATAACTTTGTTAACTACAAACTTGTGCAGAAATTGAGTCTTGATCTGACACTCAGCGACCATACCTATGAGGTACGTCTACCTGCGGGAAGGCAAGTTTGGGATCGCAAGGTGGAGATGCTTCCAATCCATATTCAAGACTACAAAGATACTCTGGAATGCTATGTAATGCATCTGGAAAATGTACACTTGTTATTAGGGATTGAGTGGTTTAAGACTCTTGAAGTCCAGATAGATTGGTCTAGTCATATTTTTTCTTTTCAGCATAAGGACACCAAGTATAGTATTTTAGGTGATTGTATTCATCCCTCTCAGGGACCTCTTGTAAATACAATTGATTTTGGAAATATAATGGATTCTTCTTTGTATACCGCTTTCCATTGTGTATTGATTCCACTTTCTTCTTTTCTCATCCCTTCCATGGATGTAAATGAATTAAGTGTGTTTGAAAGCAAAGAATTACAGAAGATACTTGATTCATTTCAAGATGTATTTCCTAAGAAACTGCCATCGGGTTTACCACCTGAACGGGCAGTAGATCATCGTATTGACTTGATCCCTCGTGCTCATCCTGTGAGTATTCCACCTTATAGGATGAGCCAAGCTAAGGAAGATGAGTTGGCTAAACAACTCGAAGATTATTTGAGGATGGGCCAGATCCGTCCAAGTAAATCACCTTGGGGTGCACCTGTGTTGCTTAGGAGAAAGAAGGACAATACCTGGAGAATGTGTATTGATTACAAGAGATTGAACAAGCTGACCATTAAGAACCATTATCCTCTCCCTAGATCAGATGACCTGATTGACCGGTTAGCAGGAGCGAAATATTCCACGAAGATAGATTTACGTACTGGCACCAGATACGTATTCATGCAAGGCATGTCAAAAGAACCGCCTTTCGGACTAGGTATGGCCATTACGAGTTTCTCGTATTACCTTTTGGGTTGACCAATGCTCCAGTCACTTTCCAGCAAATGATGAACGATCTTTTTCATGAACATTTGGGGAAATTTGTGGTGGTGTTCCTGGATGATATATTGATATATAGTCGTACTCTTGAGGATCATGTCAGACACCTCACGATTAACTTATCTATTTTAAGACAAAATCGACTATATGCTAAGTTAAGTAAATGTGAGTTCTTTATGACCGACATCATTTACTTGGACACAAGATCACTAGAGATGGATTGAGGGACTGGCCTATACCGTGAACAGTGAAACAACTTCGTTCTTTTCTCGGTTTTGTTGTTTTTCTTCGGAAATCTGTACGGGAGTACTCTCAGCTCATACTACCGATGACCGACTTATTGAAAGGTCGTGGACGTAAGTGTTGGAATTAGGGTTGCAGGAAAGCACACAAAGCTTGGAGAAGAAGAAGCAAGAATGCACACAACACACAATGTATTAGATTGTGTCAATGTACAAAAAATTAGTTAGCCCTAGAATGATGGGTGTATATACAAGCCGCGGAAAAAAACCTCCTAAAGAGGAAAAAAGTGCCCCGACAGTCCTAAGTGTGTTCACACACATCACTGCCTATATATATGGCAATAAATCCCCCCTGGGAGTGATGGTGTGAACGAGAGCTGGCACTCATGTATAGGGAAGTGCCATGCCCGAAGTAGATCAGTCCACAAAGGGGAGCAAGCCCAAAGCTTTGCGGAAAGCTTCGAACTTCTCACGAGGAAGTGCCTTTGTGAAAAGATCGACGAGGTTGTCCTGTGTTGGCACATAGACCAAGCAGAGCTCTCCTGCTGAGAGTCTCTACCTGACATAGTGATAATGCACCTCAATGTGCTTTGTGCGAGCATGAAAAGCTGGGTTTCTCGCAATTGCCAATGCGCTCTCACTGTCAGTGTAGATAGAGGTGACAGACTCCTGTCCACCAACACCCAAGTCAGCCATAAGCCGTCTGAGCCACACACACTCAACCGTAGCTGTGAAAGCTGCCCTGTACTCAACTTCACAACTAGAAGTGGCCACAGTAGGTTGCTTCTTGCTCAACCAAGATATGCATGAGCTACTGAGCATGAAACAAAAACCACTTGTGGACACTCTTGTGTCATAGCAACCAGCCCAATCTGAGTCCGAAAAAGCATGCAAATCTGGCGGCAACGATCCCCTCTTGGGATAAAACAACCCAAGATGTATGGTGCCACTCAAGTAGCGAAAGATGCGTTTAACTGCCTTCCAATGCTGAGACCCTGGGCTATGCATAAACCTGCTCACCTGTGAGACTGCAAACTGAATATTATCCGGCCTCGTAATGCATACATAAATGAGGCAACCAACAACTGTCTGATAGAGTGTGAAATCAAAGTGATCTCCAGCATCATGAAGACTCAACTTCAAACCTGTCTCCATTGGAGTAGCAATAGGCTTGCAGTCTTCAAGGCCAAATCTCCACAACAATGTCTCAATATACTTTGTCTGACACAAAGCAATACCTCCATCACACTACTTAAACTGTATCCCCAAATAATGATGCAAATGCCCCAAATTTGATATCTCAAAAGAGGCATTCAAATCAGCCTTAAAATCAGCAATATGACTCTCATTTGGTCCTGTGAGCAGCGTGTCATCGACATAGAGAGCAATGATTAGATATACATCATCCACACGTTTAGCATACAAAGTGCTTTCTGTTGGACTATTCTGAAAACCATGTGCAGTCAAATATGCATGTATCTTTTCATACCAAGCTTATGGAGCTTACTTTAAACCATATAAAGCCTTTTTCAACCTGCACACTTAATTTTCCTGCCCTCTTTGAACAAAACCACGAGGCTGCAATACATACACCTCCTCATGCAAATCTCCATTCAAGAACGCAGTCTTTATGTCCAACTGATGTACATTCCAACCATTATGAGCTGCCAATGCACAAATGCTACGAATGGTAGTCATACGACAAGTGGGAGCAAAGGTCTCATCAAAATCAATGCCCTTTTCTTGAGCATAACCCTTTGCAACAAGTCTAGCTTTATAGCGATCAACACTGCCATCTGGCTTTCGTTTCAACTTAAAAACCCACTTACATCCAATGGCCTTTTTACCAATAGATAAATCACACAAAGACCATGTACCATTCTTCATTATAGCATCATATTCACTTTGCATTGCAGCCAACCAATTTTCTAATTTTTGTGCCTCATTAAATGAAAGAGGTTCTTCCTCTTCACACATACTAGACACAGCCAAAGCATAACAATCTGATGCATAAGAGGCATGCTGAAAACCTGAACGAGTACGACTAGATATAGGTGCATCAATTTTACTATCACGCAAGGTTTGCACCAGCCATTTAGGCATACCTCTAGCCTGCTCATTTTCAGCCCTATCCTCATGAATTACATCCTGTAAATCTGCATCAGAAATAAGCTGATCTATGATGTCGTTTAAAATCTCCATAGGCTGAGTATTTGCCTCATTAGGACTTACATTTGAATTCCCACCTATAAATAGAGGCAACAACGTATCAAATACATCCCGTGAGCTCACACCTGTCTCTTTGGTACATGATAACAAAGGCTGCACAGCATCTTCCACAAAAACAACATCTCGACTAATCAAGATGAGCATTGACTGCAGATGATACAATCTGTAACCCTTGCTCTCAGCACTGTAACCAACAAAAATGCATTTGATAGCCTTATCATCCAATTTTCTGCGTTGTTGCACAGGCACTAAAGCATAGGCCAAGCAACCAAAGACACGTAAATGACCAATAGAAGGCTTCTTGCCATGCCAAGCTTCGTATGGAGTAATAGACTGCAAGGCCGTAGTGGGACACCTGTTGAGTACATATACAGCACACATGATAGCCTCAAGCCAAAACGCATGTGGCAAAGCTTGGCTCTTGACCATACATCATGCCATCTCCATAAGTGACCTGTTTTTCCTCTCAGCAACACCATTTTGCTGAGGGGTATACGGCACTGTACATTGGTGTTTTATCCCACGACTAGCCAGAAATGCATCAAACTCTTTAGACATGTACTCCCTCCCTCGATCAGAACGGAGGGTGCCCACAGTACAATTGGATACATTTTTAACCATAAGCATAAACTGTTTGAAGCACAAAAACACTTCGGACTTTACCTTCAGTGGATATACCCATGCATGCCTTGAGTAATCATCAATGAAAGCCATGAAGTACAAGTGTTTACCAAATGACGGAGTTTGCATAGGTCCACATACATCACTATGTACAAGTTGTAATTTGCGAAGTGGCCCGCACAGAACCATCCTTTGGAAACGCAGAATGCTGCATTTTGCCCAAAATACAGCCTTCACAAACATGTTTCAATGGTGCCTCAAGAGGAGGCAATGAAGCAACCATATCAAATTTCTGCAAACGCAACAAACTAGCAAAGTTCAGATGACCAAAACGAGCATGCCATAGTTTTGCATCTGAAACTGCCTTTTTATCAGAAATTGCATTTGCTGAATCTTCCACACACTTGTCATAAGAATTGAGCCTACATAGCCCACGAAACAAAGTGCAAGATATAATAATCGTATCACCAGAAGTCAAATCATGAATAGTACATCTATCATCACAAATTTGACTACAAGTCCAAGTCTAACAAGCGCAGAGACAGACAATAGATTCTTCTTTATCCCTGGCACATACAAAGCATCTGAAAGTGTGAAAGCCCTGCCATTTGCAGCAGTAAGCATAATTTTACCAATGCCCTTCACTGGGTAAGAAGTATTATTGGCACATGTGACAGTATTCCCATTAGGGACAGCCTCAAGACAAGTGAATATATCACGATGCGAGGTAATGTGCTTTGTAGCACCACTGTCAAAATACCATACATCAGAGTCAACAGAAACTGCCAAACATGCATCATGTACAGATGGATCATACTGGCAATACACGCTAAATGCCCATTGTGTATCCTGCACAATATTTACAGAATCTGCATTTGTAGAAGCATCCGCTATTGTGGCTGCATTTGACTCTTTCTTCTTTGCCTCTTTAGCCTTTAGCTTAGGGCAATTCTTAATGACATGATCAGTTGCCTTACAATAGTTGTACCTGATCTTTTTCTTGCCTTTATCAAGAGCCTTCTCAGACTTATTGTTGCTACCTGTGAAAGGAGAAGAAGTTGCAGACCTATTAATAGGAGAAGAAATAGTGGAAGGGGCTACCTTACCACTTCTTCTCTGCTGGGCAGCAATAAATGCCTGATCAACTGCACGCTGTCTAGTCCTGTTTTGCCTAAACTGCGCTTCTTGCAAGAGCTTGTTGACTAAAGTATCATACTTGACAACATTAGGTCTGTCCTCAGTAACAAGTCTCCACGTGGAAGCAAAAGTCTGATATGACTCAGGTAAAGCATTAAGAACAGTCTGCACAAGAGAATGATAAGGAATAATCTTACCTGCAAAAATCAACTGTTCCTTGAGATCTTTAATCTCAGCAAGCAAAACATTCATGTCATCATCTTCCTGCATAATCTTCGATTCTAGCTCTTTACACAGGTAAGAGATTTTTGCCTCGTTACGACCTGTATACAAACCAGCCAGAATATCCCAAGCCTGTTTTGCTGTTTTAGCTGAACGAATATGTGGAGTGATGTTACGTTTGACAGAAAGTGCAATCAAGACATAAGCCTGCGCATCTTTACCATCCCAACGAGCTTGTTCAGCAGTGGGTAAAACAGCAGCAACAGTAGAGCTGCTAGAACCTGCAACATCCTCAACAGATCCTATACATCTACAGAACCTCGACGTACATCCATACCTTGCACAATGTTCCACACTCCTTTTGCAACCAAAACATGCTGCATCATGTATGCCCAAAGTGGGTAGTTGTTGTCTCCATCCAGTTTGTAATCAGCAGACAACATGCGAAATACATCATTGCTGTTATCAGCCATGGCTCCCACTGACTGAAACTGATGCAAAAGCTACCTGTAAAATGAAGCAAAGACTGAACAGAAAACAACTCGTGCTATGTAGCACGGTCCATAATAGAATACGTATGCCTGTTTTACAACAAACTGCACTGTCGAAATTTTTGCACGAAAACACCTGTGCAGAACTTGAAATGCAAAAACGGAGCCCGAAACGACCTTAGATGCAATTTCTGAGAACGCTAAGCCCTACGGATCTATTTGTAGAGTATAGGGACCTGCAAGCGCTCGTGAAAGCTCACCTCAATCGGAGAACGTGAGTCGGAGGGTGCTGGCGGCGTAGCCCTGGGAGCCGATGCCTACTCTGATACCAATTGTTGGAATTAGGATTGCAAGAAAGCACACAAAGCTTGGAGAAGAAGCAAGAATGCACACAACACACAATGTATTAGATTGTGTCAATGTACAAAAAATTAGTTAGCCCTAGAATGATGGGCGTATATACAAGCCAGGGAAAAAAACCTCCTAAAGAGGGAAAAAGTACCCCGGCGGTCCTAAGTGTGTTCACACACATCACTGCCTATATATATGGCAACAGTAAGTCAAATCAGCCTATCACTTGGAATAACGATTTGGATATGGCCTTCAGACTTTTGAAAGATAAAGTCAAGGAAGCACCTATCTTAGCATTGTCTGATCCTAGTCGGCCTTGTTCTTGAAATTGATGCCAGTGACTATGCTATCGGGGCTGCTTTATTTCAAGATGGTAGACCGGTTGCTTTTGAAAGTAAAAAAGCTAGACGACACTCAATCTCGTTGGCCAACCCTTTAGAAAGAGCTTTATGCTGTGATTCATGCTCTCAAGGTTTGGAGACATTATTTATATGGCTCCAAGTTTGTGGTATTGACTGATCATCAGTCAATCAAGTATGTGTGATGCGGATGATTTGAGAGGAAGGAAAGCTCATTGGGCGGAGTTAATGCAAGATTTTGATTTTGAGATCCGTTATCGAAAAGGGTCCATGAATAGTATTGCAGATGCGCTTAGTCGGATTAGAGAGGTGAATACTTTATCGTTCACCGAGATTTCTACTGACTTATTTCAGTCATTGAGAGGGCTTTGCAGGACTGATAGTTATTTTGGTCCATTTTGGCAGAAGATCCAGGACGGGAGCTCATTGATTGACCAAAACTCGGTGACTGAGCAGTCTACCATTCATGCTCTGCAGGAGGCCAGTTGGATGATTCGGAATGGTTTACTATTCCGTAATGACAAAATTTGTGTACCACAAATCCCGGACATTAGGTCCAAGATTCTTAAGGAGTGTCACGACGCCCGTTCTGCTGGACACCCTGGGGTACACAGGACGTTATCGTTAGTGAAACACACTTTTTATTGGCCGAGGATGAAAGGGTATGTAGAAGATTATGTTCTCAAGTGTCAAATTTGTCAGGCAAATAAAGCTGAACGCTTTAGACAGGCTGGGTTGTTGCATCCTTTGCAAATCCCAGGTAATAAATGGGAAAGTATTTCCATGGATTTTATTACCGGATTGCCAAGAACACATCAAGGCCACGATTCTATTTGGGTTGTGGTAGATCGCTTGACAAAAATGGCTAGATTTTTACCGACCCAGAAGACTATTACAGCTACGCAATTAGCACGGCAGTTTATCGAGCAATTGTTTAGACTGTACGGGTTATCGCAGGACATAGTCAGTGATAGGGACTCTAAGTTTACGAGTGATTTTTGGAAACTTGTTTTTAAAAAGTTGGAAACAACTTTGAATTTGAGTTCCTCAGATCATCCTCAATCTGATGGCCAGACTGAAAGAGTGAATTAGATTTTGGAGGATATGCTTCGAGCATATGTATCCAAAAGACAGAGCTCATGAGAGGATTATCTTCCTATGTTAGAATTTGCATATAACAGTACTAAGCATACGAGTACAGGATTTAGTCCTATCATGCTTATGTATGGTTTTCAACCTAGATCACCTGTTACATGTTACAGTAGGATTCTCAGGACTTCAGCATGATGCAGCACGTAATTTTTTGCAAGATATGCAGAAAATGTTACAAGTTGCAAAGGAATCTATTAGAAGTGCTCAAGACCGAGACAGGTTTTATTCTAATAGACATCATTCACCCAGAGAGTTCTCTGAAGGAACGATGGTGTATTTGCGAGTTCCGAAAGATTCCGAGTCTTTTCGGACAGGTAGATCTCCAAAATTATCCCCTAGATACTGTGGACCATTTCATGTTACACGACGGATTGGTTCAGTTGCATATGAATTGGATTTGCCTTCTCATGTGAAAGTTCATCCTATATTTCATGTCAGTAGACTTAAGGAAGTACTGGGTGGAGCAGATCAGTTAGTTACTCCTCAAGAAATTATAGATGTCGAGAACATGACATTTGTTCCGCACGAACCTGAAAAGATTCTTGGATTTCGTGAACGAAGATTGTGTAATACACTTATCAAGGAATACAAGATCAAGTGGAAGGATCGTGTTGAGGAGGACGCTACATGGACTACTCTTCATAGAGATTACCCTGGCTTTTTAGTGAGCTCTTAGAGGAAGGGGAGTATGTCATGTGCACAATGTGTATCTACCGTGTGCTACACGCACGCAAGACGAGTTTCGAGGCTTGGGGAAGCTTGGAACTAGGCAGGCTGATTGACGAGGTGAGTTAGGGATATACTAACGGGCGGGCATCCAAGTATGGACGGGCGGGCGCCCAAGTGTGGACGCTCGATGACCAGCCAAGAGCCTATAAAAGAGTGGCCAAGGTTAGTTATTGGCATATAGAGAATCTCGCGAGTTTGTGAGAGCTCTATGGTCTTGGAGCCTGGATCTAGTGCAGACGTGCACCTGCTTTACGCAGCCGAGGCCGACAGCAGTCTCGAGGCCCACGAGGGCAGCTTCGCGGCGGTATGGGACGTCGCGAGGAGGAGATTGGTCGGTACGTCATCCTAGTTAGCTCAGCTCGTGGCTCGGTGGTGGGGACAGCCAAGACTATGGGCTCACCCACGGCTGTCATGGTTGGGAGGTGAGTCAGGCCTACACCCCCTTGTTTGTTTGTTTGTTTATTCGTTTGTTTGCAGGATTCGAGTCTTGAACCAAGATCGATCACGAGGAGATCCGTGGGGATTTGACATGGCCGCCCAGCTCGGCGGCAGTCCGCCCCAGCATGGGCCTTACATAAGGCAACCCCCTCCTCCATTTTCTTTATCTCTGTTGCATCCTTTCCCCCAGTTGCTATGCACAGTCTCAGCCTATTGCTGCAGTCTACTGAAGTTTCCAACCAGCATGGATTGCTCCAGGTGTAGCTGTCAAGAGTATGCAGCAGAAGATGCAATAGAACTAAAGCAAAAAGAAAACACAAAGAACACCATATGCCTGAAATAAATCTGCTGCAAATCAGCCCACAAATCGGGGCAGCAACCATCTAGAAACAATCTCAGAAAGAGAGGGAGAGTGGGGCTACCAATAGGCTGAACTAAAGCAGAAACAGGTTGAACCAAAGGTGCTGTAAACAAGGACAGCAAACTGAGCCAATCACAAGAGCTGAATTGGTACGAATCTAGCACAAGAGGAAGGTGACCCTGGAAGAGCAAGATCTGCAGCAACAAGGCCAACATGAGCAAGGCTGAAGACAGGGCACCAGGGCACAAGGAAGAGGCGATGTGCTAATCTGTAGATGAAAGGAGGGGACAATATATATAGGCCCCCATTTGGGGGGGGGAGCTCCCACTGGGTTCACCATAACTGGGCCAACCTGGTCGGCCGGTTATGGCCGACCAAATTGGGAGAGATGGCTCCCTAGGTGGCCCCCCTTGGATGCCTACTGGGTGGCCCCCTTTGTGGCATTGTTGGTCCTCCCGAAGCAAAAAAAGAACCTAATGCAGGAGCAAAGCCGGAAAGAACTATCCTCACATATGGGTGGGCACACCCACAACAAGGGGCCTCACTCTAAACAAAATGCACACAGGTATTCTGTCGACAAGAGATGCACAGAATGCTAACAGAAACAGCCTTGTAGGCACCTATTTGGGTCTATTGTTTTCCCACATCTATAAGTATTGTTGCACCCTATCTTAGCTTTCTTTTGCTGTCATATTTCTGAGTTTATTCCAGCACTATTTTTCGATCCCTTTGCTGCACGTATGCTTGTTCTTTTGGCATGATAACAGGGAGAGGCCAAAACGATACTGGAATGCCTTCCTGCACTTGCATGTAGCCTAGTTGGCGGTGTACCAACTCTATCTAAAGCCATCTAGCCATTAGGCCACACATGGCCCCCATCTGGTGTCTAAACCAATAGAGTACCAAGCTACTCAAGTGCCTTCTCATATGGGGGCTCAAAAGTAGAGTTAGCTGGTTCCCGCTTAGTTACACGAGAGTGGGGCATTGATATCTAACACCAATCATAATCAAATCCCCTCTCATCTAAGGGATGCTCCATGCCTTGTAGAGGGAAAAAACAGAATCCCCCACTTCCTAACCCAGGCGCACCTAACAGAAAACAGCAGCCACTTCGTGTTCATGGAGCAATACTAAGCCAAATCATCCATGAACCTTGTCCCAATGAAAGTGCAGCAACGCCTTTCTTTTTCCTACGTACCCGAACAGAATTTGGTTGTTCAAAAGCAATAATCACGAGCAACCAAAGACCACATTCATACCTCCAATCCAAGAAATCATCCACTCTTAATAGCCAACATCTAAAGGGACTTCAATCCCTACGAGTTCCTCATCGTCCACCCCAAATCCACCCAACAATTGGATTACCATAACAAGACATATCTACATCTTCCATGTTATTTGACCGAGTTGAGCATAGTCTTTTTTCATACCATCACCCTACTTCAAGAATCAAATTCAACTCCTACGAGACAACCGTAACATGGAAGTCAATATCAGAAATCTAAAACAGAGAGCCCCCCAGATACTTCGTCTTAGTACCATCAATGAAAATACCACTATGACGACTCAAGCTAACCAAAGCCCTAATCACAACACAATTAATGTTCAATTATAATAGGACCACTAACATGTGCATGCAATCTCGATCACCCGACCACTCCTAAGCATGTGGACTACTGCTTGACTCCCATAGGCCTACGCCTAGCTCTAGCATCCCATATCACCAAAACCTGCGCACGAGGAACCTTTAGCATATTGCCCCATCATCCACCGTGTAAATAACTAGAGAAAGATTGCATTATAGCCCATGCCAATCTTATATAGAAGAGCTCTAGAAAGCGTACTGCTATAACTAGAACCTCTTTATAAATAGCATCCCATTAATTATGAAGTCTTGCAAATAACACCCCTCTACTTATAGAGTCCTTGGCTATATATAGCCAATTGGCCCCTTGTTATTGCCCACGTTAGCCTGCTAATCTTAATTCCAAGGTCCCCTAATCGTGCTAGATTAAGTCCACTAATCTAAGGATTAGCAATACTCGTACATAACAACAGGGATCCACATGTCCGATGACAAAGATACCACGCAACTCATGACATAATCCTTCATTCGAGCAAGGAAAATGGTCCAAACATTAGGGTATCATCAAACCACCAGTGACTAGAGATCTACAAGGAATTTATTAATATATAATTGTCAAATCTTGAGCGTAACTTTCTTTTCTAGTGACCACTTCAAAAATGTTAAAATTTTGTCCTGTATTTCTGTTATAAAGAGAGAGTGACTCGACTCCAATTCGTAAATCTTGCGTTTTTACTACAATTACACCATCTTGTAATGAGAAATCAACGTGTAAGGATTATAACTCACATGGAAAGTCGACTGCTGAGCGAAACTGAAGGGGAAGTCGTGTAAAACAGCTCCCAACCTCATTTGATTTGCCCAATGCTCGATCCAGTGCAAACGCTGAAAGTCAAACAACTATGTCAAGACAGATGATACGCAGCAAATAGGTCACGAGAGAGGGGCAAATGGAAGAAAGGAACCTGGTGGAAGGGAGAGCAATAGCCAACGGCACCCCAAGAACCACAAAGGATGGAGGGGGGGCCTGTGCAAGAACTGCCCAAATGCTTGCCTGCGCATTCCCTACTCGCCATGGAAATTTCCTTAGGGAAGACTTGTTATTGCCTAGATTTTAACATTCCCTTTTTTTAACCCTCACTCACACCTAGCTACGTACATGGTCTTTCCCTCCATAAGCTCATGATGTTGTGGTAATGCAAAAGCTCATGATGTCAGTCCACAAAAAACCTTTTTTTAATAATAAAACTTGGGGCTTTTAATTTTATACAATCATTCTTGAGAATTTGTAGCTAAAATATAACTAAAGTGCCTAAAATTTTGCCTTTGAGTAAAATAATTTTGCAAGCGAAAATGAAGTTCGTTGTATATAGTTTTTAGGTTTCTCTAAACAATAGGGGTGCCTTGACTAGTGTGGTTTCGCTAGTTGTCGTGTATTCTTTTTTTTTTGTGCTCTCTCTCTCTCTCTCTCTCCACACTAAGTTTAATTGAAGTGCATGCAAATTTGACATATGATAGTTGTAGATAAGATAGTTGATAGTTGAAGTGCATGCAAATTTGACATATGATAGCTGCAGATAAGATATGTGATGGGGATCTCATAAGGAATATAGTATTCAAAGCATTAATGAAGTTTTAAAAACCAATATTCAAAGCAGATTTCTTCGTTTCAAAAAGCAATACCTTGAAGATCTTGCTATATGGCCATCAAGTATATTATAACCTAATAGTCATATTGTGTTGTATTTTCTAATGTAATACTATTCCAATGTGCATGCTTTTTTGATGTTTTAAGTCTTCTCCAAAACATGTACTTCAAAATTGTTATCAAATGGTTGATTTTGTTGTGCATCAACTCACATTCTTGATGGCACCTTCTTCCTATGTGGGAAAATCTTTTCCTTAAAATTGGTTGTGCTTCCTATGTACTTCATTCCATTGGCTTTGCAAGTAATGTTGTAGACTATGTGTTTTGATAATGTTGCTTCATCTGCCTCTTCATTGGCAGTTCCTCTTTGATGTCATTGATACTTTCTAGTTGAGCTTTCTCTGCGGCAAACAATTTGATCAGACATATTTTTTTTGTGGTTCTTAACGTGTGGTAAAAGTAGAAATTGTTTACTTGCAGTGATCTTTGTCATCGCTTTTGGTCTGTTGCGCCCGTGAATCACTGGATGTATGTTTTTGTCTAGGTTGTTGGTAATGCTTTGAGTACAAGTATATTAAAAGTGCGCATTTTGTGAGTTGTTCTGAAGTATTGATAGCATTGGTGTAAAGTGTTGTGGCGTGGGGCAATTTAACACTCTCAAGTTTCTCCTTTCTGTTATGCATGAAAGCATAACATAGCCTAGCCCTGCCTACAAATGCTTGTCGAAAAATGAGCAGCACTTTGCCTAAAATTATGGCACCTTGAGACTTGTGTCATGTGATTGAGTAAGCTAGCATCAAAGGAACTGTGGACTTGTGATACGATGTTTATAGCTTTTCGTTGATGCTTAGATCTTCTTATTATTATTTGTGATCTAGTTGCATCGATAGTAACTACTATTGCTCGTATTGAACCTGTGCTTGAAATCTTCATGTTTGTCCATTATTCGACACGTCAGTCTGTTTGCTACATCGATAGTCCAGTCGATGTTTTTTCTTGACCATTGCTTTTGCACTGATGCTTGTCTCGTTTATTTCATGAAAATTTGGGTCTTGGAGCCAATGTTGTAGCACAGGTTTACTTTCGGCATTTGTTTTAATGTGGATGCGCACAATAAGAGTCAGTGGGACTCTAGAATTTGTGAATCATAGTTTATTGTATGTACTTACATCTACTCTATGCATGCATATGATTGCTGTTGCTTCGTCAATGAATTGAAGTGCTTCCTTCTCATTCACAATGCATTCGCTCAAGCATGTAATGATCTCTACTTCTATTGGCCTCCTTTCTCTTATTACATTTAGAAATACTAGTAATGTCGTGTCTTGAGCGTGGCATATAGAGAAGCTCATGTGGTATGTATTTGTGTGCATATGATTGTTGTTGCTTCCTTCTGACTCACAATGCTTTCACTCAAGCATGAAGTGATCTCTGCTTCTATTGCCCTTCTTTCTCTTATTATGTTTAGAAATGAACTGGTCAACGTAGCGTTGCAAATAACTAGAATTGGTACTATTCACAATCAGTATTGCTTGCTTCAATTGATACAAGATAAGCAAGTACGGCTTGTATAGAGTGTACATTGAAAAAGTGCTCTTACTCTCATTTTGATGTACTCGCTAAACTGTAAGGAGCCTTTGTATTGGCCATGGTTGCATGGGAACAGAAATTGGAATAATGCTAGCTCTATTGTGATGTCTTTGAAAGCGCTATGGTTTGAAGGAAGGCCATCAACACAAAATTCAGCTACCCTCTCAGTAAGCTACGCATTGTCACGTAGTCATATTGATACGAACTTCTGCTTGCTCGTAGCTTTGAAAGCATGTCATTTTGTTGGTTTACACATAGTTTCAAGGAGGCAAAGCTCTGGTTGAGTCTCTGCTACTGACATCAAATCGAATGGTGATGTTTATCATGCAATTGCATTATGTTTTGAATCGCATCGAGAGGTAGTATGCACATACCATCCTTGATGTTTGGTCACTCTTCCATAGTTTGATATCTTTGAATTGTGGCGTTGTTAATCATATTATATGCAAGCACTTTAGAAACCTCTCTTGTCAACACCTTGGTTTGTTGTTACCCTTTTCAGCCATGAAATTAGTGGGTTGTCTAGTAGTGAACTCCTATCAAGTGTTCCCATTGCAATGGCATTTGTTGTTGAGGTGACTGAAATGGAGATGTAGATATTGCTCAGTAGCTGTGCTTTTATATGGTCTGACTTCAGTATTCGTCGCACATAGTCCCAGTAGCCATTACAAAATGAAGGAGCTTCATTTTGCGGTTTGCTTGCAACCTTGGCACGTAGAGAAGAATGTATCAATCCCCATACTACCACAAGCATCCAAAAGAATAGCATTGCTAAGCACAACTCATTATTTGTGATCGTGCATTTGTTATTGGTTGTTCGTTGTTGCTTTTTGCTTGGATAGACATGGCACCGCATATTTGAATATTGGAGTATATGGTTGCGCATTTTTTATGCCAATGATCATAAAGATTGGCAATCGATTACCATGATAAGCAATTGGGTCTCAACATTTTCTTCCTCCATGCTAACTCTTTGTTCTTTGGCCTCAATATCTTTTCAAAAAGTGTTGATAAAGCATTGTCCGAACACTCAGGTCATGCATCATGCACGCTATGTTGTATGCCATTTGACATATGTGCAAGTTATTTCAAGCGAACTCTTTTGGCCCACTTTGGATGGTGTTTTGTTGTTAGATGTTGAGTCCATTTCCTACATTTAATAGTATTGTGATAGTAATAGGAAGAATTAGTTTAACATACCTTGTACAAACCTATGTGAACACAGCAGAAACAACTTTGCATTGCTTAATTAGAACATCATTTTCTCTATTACTTTTTTGCGTAATTGCTAATCAAATATTCTTTGACAATATGGAAATGGGTGTTCGAAGGAACCATCCAAAACCATATTAAAGCTCATACCGAGCAAGAACAAAACGTTGCAACTCATTCATTACACATTTAAATTGAATGAACTAAATGGAAGATGTTTCACATGATTATTTTGAATTTACAAGTAGAGATATAGCTATAGAGCATTGTATTTCAATCTCAAAATATGAACATAGCCATGCCATTAGTATGTCAATGTGTCCTGGCATAAAATTTCCAATAAAAAGTAATCCGCAAAAGGTATATATGAGATCAATAGGGGTCAACATTCTCCACAAATGTAAGTTTGCTCTTTGGAATGATCTCACCAAACATTGCAAGAATGTGGCTACTATCACATCTTCTCTCATATCAAATACTTCAGAATTGGAGCCATCATGCCTATACGTGACATTAGAATATGTTTGAACATGGACTTTACTAAGGTAAGGTTGGAGAGCACAAAATTGCAATGTTGTAACTTCCTCTTGACACATTTCCATGATGTCTTTCGCTTCTAATATACCAACAAACCTTTTTCGTTATCAAATTCCCACTTCCAACTTGAGTCTTATCATTATTTGAAAAGGCTCATATTAAAAAAGTTTTGGAAGTTCATCAAAGTACTTTCTATAAAGAATGCTTTGAACTAGGTGAATTGATTCTATCAATAGTTTGAAGAACTCATATTTAAAACACTCCAAAAGCTTATCAAAGTACTCTCTAGCAAGAATGCTTGCAGTTGGCTATGGGGTAGCATAGCTATTACTCATTGGATAGGATGGTTAGCATGCTATGAGAAGATGCAGGGCATTAATTACAAGAAAGAAAAATTCTTAAATAACAATACTATTGCAAGAAGCAGTGTTCGAAAAAAACTATTTTCCCAAAAAGTAAAAAACCTTCATCTAAAAATTGTGAAATTATTTATAAAGAAAATTTTCAAATTTTGAAGGTTTTTATTCTACAACCCCTCAAAATCTGCAGGTTTTTGTACCCTTAAGTTTTAGATTTGAAGGTAATTTTATAAATCTGCAAGTGCAAATTACACTATACTCGGGTTTTTTACTCGGGTTTTTTTCGAACACTGGCAAGAAGCAAACTAATTTGAAGCTCAGTACATTGCACAACATGATTCAAATACTCCAATGCATAGCGAAAATGGTTTAATTGCATGCCTCTATTTTACCATGATGTTAAATTAGGTCTAACATGGATATAGGGCTGTGAACCTCTCATTAACTTTCGTAGTAAAGTAAAAGCTTAGAAATTTTCACAACAAGCGTTTGCGGGCTTCTATGTGCATGGTCGAAATCTATAAAAGTTTATTCTTTTACAAAAAAGAAAAAGTGTCATTCTACCTTGTACAAACCTATGTGAACAAGATGTGTTCCGGTATCCAATTTCCATAAATTATCAAGGTCAACTACTAATAGGAATCTCTAGGATAGATTTAGAATAGTCATTCATGAACCTAACTTTGCAAAGTTGTACTCTTTTTCCAAATCGTGCATGGAAACAAGTTTTTGGAAGAACACAGTGTCTTGTTAAATAAGTTTCAAGCACTCTATATGCAATCAATGAAAATGGATAAATTAGAGAAAATTGAAGCACTATATAATGGATGCTCGTATGCCTTGGGTCTTGAATCAAAATTCCTATTGCTATTCTTGATCCAGGCACAGAACCAAGCAAAAGCTAAAATTGGAAATGAACAAAGTAGCATCGTAGAAAATATGTGAGGTGGTCCTTATCTATGCTTTTCTCCTTTTTAAATTCCAAAATCCCATCTAGTGAAACTTGAGCACAAAATTAAAAAGTTTTTTTTTGCTAAAGCACAATCTGGCATGGTGGTGACTCCTCTTGCCAAGCCCAAAGTCATAAAGAAATTTATGTAGCTTCACCTAACAGATCTAGTATGGCTATGAATCAATGTCAAGCACATTAAAAATATTACTCGACCATAGCAAATATTAGTCATCAAGACCACTCTGGAAGCAAACCCAACAACAGCTTGGTTAAATGAAGCTACTTAAGCTGTTGCGAAGGATCGAGACCCACCCACCCAATTCCATGTGTTAATGTCATGGAGAGTATCTTGCAGAGCTTTATAGAGATAGATGCCAATGCACACTAGTCACTAAATTGATCACATCATCAATCATTTCCAAGAACAATTGCAAATTCTACTCAGTCCAAGATTTTTGAAAGTTACACGATCCAAATATAGATGATACGAGCAACATGACCCATCTACGATGGGTTAGAGACCTACTCTGCTAGGTCTCAAGGCGGGAACTTAAAATGTGTTGAAGTTCAATGAATAAAATTCTATAAATATCAATGATTCAATGAAAACTTTTGGTTAATCTTAGCATGCATCTCTCTCTCTCTCTCTCTTTCTCTCTCTCTCTCTCTCTCTCTCTCTCTCTCTCTCTCTCTCTCTCTCTCTCTCAACTTGGCATCTTCCATCGCATTTGTAGGTGCGATCCTTGTAAATCTCATTTTAAAAATGGGATTTAGTTTAAGCTATAGCATTTCTTTAAGTTGGGATTTGGAATCTCTCTCTCTCTCTCTCTCTCTCTCTCTCTCTCTCTCTCTCTCTATAAAAAAGATTGACATTTGTATCCTTTTCAATGAATTTTGTAATCAAATCCAAAAGAAGCCTAAGCAATAAAAATCTTGGCAATTTTGATCAATGATTTTACTTTCAATCTTTGTAATTTAAAAAAAAGAAAAGAATAAAAGGGATGATATAACACCTTCATTGATATTTTTAACAAACTTATTTCTAAACTAAAAACCTATGTGTATTATTAGATTGATAAAATAATTGCGTGTCTCACCAAACCTCATTATGGAAACTCAAATCTCAAATTGGAATTCCAAGACAGAATTTGAACATAAAAACATGTCTTAAACTATTTGATAACTGCCTTTGCAATTGATGTGGATATTATTCAAGTCATGTAAGAGTGTCCCATGACTTATAGATATTCCAAAATATGATCATTTTCACTCCATGGTAAAGTATTGAGGAAATGGAAATTTACAACTACAACTTTTGGTAGGATCAATCATTCGATCACTTGTGGATGAAGTACAATGCCCAACTCGTAGAAGTTTGACAAAGATGTGTGAGAAGCTCAAAGGCGAGTTTACCACAATTGTGTAGGTGCCTCGAGCTATGATGTTTCCTTTCACACAATTCTTAATGCTTTTGTTTGAGCCTACCTTCAACTACTTGATTCCATTGGTACACAACCCTAGTAAATAATCAATGAACAATGCATCATCTTGCAAAATAAGGCTAAGCTCAATGAAAAATGAGGGGCAAATATTCGCCAAATAACTTTTTTTTGGGGTCCTTAGAAGTCGAGCTATTTTAGAGCGAAAAAATGATACTTTCATTAATATCTTACCCCAAAATTTCATTTTTTGTGTGAAACTCACTAAATCTCGGCATGTATCCTTAAAACACTAAAAGATTTTCCCAATTCGTGTATAGCTCTCACTTCATGTTTGAAAAACCTTTGTCAACTCATTTCTACTTATGACATATGATATGCCCCTTATTTCCTACCCTAGCTAAGCTTGTCATCACAAAAGAGGATGCAGCTGTTCGTGTGATCTAATATTGAGTACATCACCAAGCATCCCAGATCATTTAGCAACATCAAGTTTCAACCCCTTTGCTTTTGATTATGATTCCACTTATATATTAATCTAGGCATGCATACTAATTTGGCATCTTCTTTGTAGTACACTTGTTTGGACTCCTTTTTTGGGAGAAAACCACTTAGACATACATTATGACTAATTGAAAAAGGGAAATGTGTCGATTGGTGGATCCGATGGTGGTGGTGATTGAAGTAATGCATCTACACAATTGGTGTGAATCATACCGCTGTGGTTGGCATGACAACCCTTGCTCACATTCATGGTTTAGGGAGCAATCTTGATCCAACCATTAAAATGTGAAGCAAGCCCTACAATTGAGGATTCGCATGCAAGAAAAACTAATTTAGACTTTGCTTGTGTGTTATGCATGACCCATTTCTTTCATTTCCTACACCAAATTCAAGTGTTGAAAGTCATGATTCTGGGAGAAGTTACTGTAAAGCAAGCCCTACAATTGAGGTTTAACATGCAAGAACATATAACTTAGAAATTGCTTATGTGTTTTAGATTAACCATTCCTTTGTGCAAAAATTTCATGTTCCAAATTTTATCGCTCCTCCCATGTCCTTTAATTGAAAAAAGGCTACCTTAATGCGAATGAACTTCTAGTGTTACTCCTTGCAATCAGCAATGGGGTGGTAGGCTGCTGCATGTAGATGTCCTCATGTAAGTCACCATGAAGAAAAGCAGTTTTGACATCCATCTGCTGCATGTAGATGTCCTCATGTAAGTCACCATGAAGAAAAGCAGTTTTGACATCCATCTGCTTTAACTCCATGTCCTCTTTCGCCACCAAGCCAAGCACACATTTGAGTGTAGTCATCTTCACGAGACGACTGGCGAGAAGATTTCATCAAAGTCCACACCCTTTTCTTGCTTGAATCCCTTGGTAACTAACTTCACGAGATGACTGGCGAGAAGATTTCATCAAAGTCCACACCCTTTTCTTGCTTGAATCCCTTGGCAACTAACTACACTTTATACTTAGGCATTGTATCATCTGACTTTCATCTTGAACACCCACTTGCATGGAAGTGTATGCTTTTCTCTTGGCAAAGAAATAAGATCCCGTGTCATTCTTCTTGAGTGAATCCATCTCTGATTGCATAGCAAGCTTCCACTTAAGCTTGTCATCACGAAGCATAGCTTCCTTATAGCATGATGGTTCTCCACAGTCAGTCAACATACCATAGTCCGCGTCCGCGCCTGGCACAAACCTACGTGGCAACCTTGACATTCTAGTTGACCTTCTCAAAGGCATGTCAACTTGCTGTCCATCATGCATAACAACTATATCCGGCTCATCATATCCACCAACTGATGAACTATCATGTACCCTTTGTTGTGAACCATTGGGAGTACCTGGTTGTACCATTTGATCCACATTGGGTGCAAGCTTTCCTTCTACCATGACGTGCTGTGACGGATTAACATCCTGAAAGGTGATCTTGCACATTTCAAATGTTTGATGGGTGTCTTATGCATCTTCTTCTCATTGAAGACCACATCATGGCTGCATAAGATCTTCTTGCGTTGTGGATCCCAGAGACGATATCCCATCTCTCCACTTTCACCATAACCCAGAAAGATGCATTTCTTAGATTTTGGATCTAGCTTCTTCCGAAACTCTTTTGGCACATGTGAAAATGCCTCACACCCAAATATGCACAAGTGATTGTAAGAGGGCTTCTTGCCACTCCATGCCTCTTTAGGAACACCACCATCCAAATTCTTATTTGGCGATCTGCTAATCACAGGCAATGCAGTCTTCAGTGCCTCATCCCAAAATCCACCTAACGAACTAGCATGAGAAAGCACATTGCATCATCTCCTGAATAGTTTGGTTCTTCCTCTCTGCAAGTCCATTTTGAGCTGGAGTACGAGGAGAAGTAAGCTCCCTCTTTATGCCACGTGTGTCACAAAAATGCCAAAACTCATCAGAGACATTCTCCTCCATTATCAATCCACAACCATTTAAGCTTTCCATCTGACTAATTCTCAAACAAAGCCAACCATTTTTGAAACATATTGAAAGCATTACTCTTATGAGCCAAAGGATAAGCCCAAACTTTCCTGGTTGCATCATCAATGAATGTGACAAAGTATCCAGCCTTGCCTAATGATCGTGTAGGGACAGAACCATACATGTGAGTTAACCAAATCTAACTTGTCAAGATATTTCTTAGCCTATCATTTGTCGGCTGATTTAGACTGCTTGCCATACACACATTCACAATATTCAAAATCTGAAAAGCTCAAACTTGGCACAACCCAAATGGCATAAGCTTTTCATTCCATTCTGACTCATATGGCCCAATCAGTAATGCCACAAAGAAGTACTTGGCTGCTCGGCTATAGCAATAACATGATCAGAAACGCCTGATACATGCAAGGGATACATCGTCGCGCACATTTGGCACCTCTAGCCAAAACCATAGAGCCTTTCCAAATCTTCCAACTCTGAGATCCAAAGATGGGGTCTAATAACCACTATCATCCAATTGACCAACTAAGCTGAGACTCTTAGTCAGCTTGGGTACATGGCGTACATTCTTCAGAGTAAGAACCATTGGCGAATGAGAACTTGATGTCACCTGCTCCCACTATGTCACATGCATAGTTGTTTCCAAGATGAACATAGCCATGCATTCCACTGTCATAAATGGTGAACCAATCCTTATGGGAAGTGAAATGAAATGAATCACTAGAATGAAGGATCCAATCCTATGAATATGCATCATCTAATATGGCAAGTGCTTCTGCAGACTAGACATAAACAATATCTCATGGTCACTATCAGTGGTGGTGACCACATTGATTTCCTCAATCTTTACTTTACCTTTCATATAAGTATCTTTTGGTCCATCTTCATTCTTATTTGCATCCTTTTTCTTTTCCATGCATAACATTCACATTTTATGTGCCCCTTCTTGCCACAATGATGGCACTCGATATCCTTGTGACTGCGTGACTTTTTGCAATTTTACAAACTTGATAACTTTTTGTGCGTAGCTCGAATTAAAGAACTTTCAAGAGCAAAGTTGTAGCTAGTCCACTAATCTCAAACTTCTCTATTCAATCTAGAGCCAAATTCTAGACAAGAAAAAAAGATTTCCAGTCCCAAAACATGCTGTTTAGTAGCAACAACAGTTTTTCTTTGTAAACTACAAGTTTGTGCAAATTTGTGAGCTCTATGACTCTTCGTGCATAACTTGAATGAGAAAAATTCTAAAACAATTTACAGCCTGTTCACTAATCTAGGACTTCTTAGTTCAGACCAAAGCTCAATTCTGCACAAGTGAAGAGATAATCAATCCCAAAAGTGATAGTATGGTTGTGAAAAAAAACAACAACATAAAATTCCAGCAAGGTCTTGCAATAACCACAAATCCCTTCTGGATTGCGAATGTAGCACAAGTAATAGTACTATGCTATGTATAATCCTCACTTTTAGCCAGAGGAGAAAGGCTCAAAGGCATCAAAACTAAAGCAAATTCTTGCTCAATAGGCATTCAAATCTAGTTTCTTGCAAAAGTTGTCTCCTACTTCAAAATAGCTTCCAAATGAATGAAAGAAGCTCAAATAGCATGAAACCATGAAGCAACAATCTCTAGTACTTGTAGCAGTAGAATCCTCTCAGAAAGCAACTCGTTTTTGCTTCCAAAAGGCCAGAAAACAGCAAACCATAAGCTAGAATCACACTGTAGAGCAGGTTGTTTTTGCTTCCTAGGGGATAATAGATGACTTTCCCCTCTCAAAACAAGCAACAAACTATCCGGGAAGATGGGACAAGGTGTTGTATATATACCAAATAGTAAAAACAACCAAGTGTATGTCAAAATATATCTCCCATGGACAACCACACGGGCACTGGCAAGATCTGACAGGCTAGGCAAAGGAACGAGGAAACTTCTCGGGCAAAAATTGAGCATTTGGAAGTATGGAGATGGCTAGAAATTGCTGCTATAGCCCAAAAACAATATATATTCTCTCCGTTTCGAAGCTCTAGAGGAGGAGAAACACTCCCACATGCAGTGGGCGATAGGAAAGCAAGGAACAATGGCTCTGATTCTAGTTGAGAGAGAGCTAAGCAGAAACACTCATAGGGTGAGGGAGAGAGGAGAGACACAGGTTTAGTCACCCTAATCTTCTACTAAGTCTATCATTATATATATGATGGGTATGTATTGTACATAGGGGTTTTAATAAGCATAGGCCTTTACCCCCCAATAGGAACAAAATGGGAGTGTTGCTCACCAAGTGTAGGAAGATCTTCATTGCAACAGCTGATTTCAATCTAGTAGGCTTGATAATCTCTATGGAAGCTAAATATTTGATCTTCCTACCTTCAATTTTTTGTAGCACAAAGTGTGAGTACTTCTTTATCAATAGGCTCTCAATGGTCACAATGATATCATGGAACAAATTGGTGCAAACAACATTGTTGGGATTTCATAAGAATAGCATGAACACATTCAAAATTCCTTCATAAATTGGGAAACCACAATAGTCTAGTAGAGGGAGAATTGCTAAACATTTCTCAAAGAATGAAAGACTTCCCATCATAGAAGAAATTGCAATACCCCATTGTTGATTGCAAAGAGTAATAGTAGAAGTTCATTCACATTGAGGTAGCCTTTTTTCCGATTAAAGGGCATGGGAGGAATGATAAAATTTGGAACATGAATTTATTG
Organism: Cibotium barometz; assembly: GCF_041138505.1. Classification (NCBI taxonomy): domain Eukaryota; kingdom Viridiplantae; phylum Streptophyta; class Polypodiopsida; order Cyatheales; family Cibotiaceae; genus Cibotium; species Cibotium barometz. The sequence goes on along the minus strand of NC_141074.1, from coordinate 34,612,241 downwards.
CACAAAGGAATGGCTCATAGGAGAAATTGGCTACGTGCAGAAATACAAACAGAAGTTGGTATGCAAGCTTAAGAAGAGCCTATATGATCTTAAGTAGGCATCGAGGAAATGGTATCACAAGTTTGATGCATTCATGAGATCTCAACGCTTTAGGTGGAGTGAGTTAGATCATTGTCTTCACACCAAGAAGGCCACAGGTTATACTCATTCTTTATGTGGATGATATGCTACTTGCTAGCAAGAATAGCTACGAGCTAGATGGCATTTGGGCCAAGTTGCATGAGGCATTTGACATGAAGGACTTGTGAGATGAAGGACACATTTTGGACATGTGTATTACGTGTGATAGAAAACAAGGACTCTTATGGTTATCCCAAAAAGAGTATGTCCGCAAAGTGCTTGAGCGTTTCAATATAGCGGGAGGAAAGGCATTGAGTACTCCTTTACCTCCATATGTAAAACTGAACCAAAAAGATAGTATGAAGTCAGATGGTGAGAAGGCCGAGATGGCTAAGGTTCCTTACGCATCAGCCGTTTTGGTAGTTTGATGTATTGCATTTGCAGTGGGAGTTGTTAGCAGGTACATGGCAAATCCAGGCAAGAAGCATTGGGAGGTAGTGAAGGGTATGATGCGTTACTTGCGAGGTATGCAAGAGATGTGCATATGTTTTGGTAGACAAGATGCATGTGTATCGGAATACAAAGATGCATAGTATGCAGGTCATGTTGGCACAAGAAAGTCTACTTCCGTCTATGTGTTTACTTTTGCTGGAGGTGCAATGTCACGTGCACAAAGGTGTGTTTCACTCTCTACCACACAGAGGCTGAGTATGTTGTAGCCATAGAAGCTTGCAAGGAAGCTATTTGGCTTAGTCAGCTGGTAGGACACTTGGAAGTTGCAGTTGGTACTCTGATGTTGCATAGTGACATTATGAGTGCTATACAACTAGCATGGAATCCGGTCTTTCATGCAAAGACCAAGCACATAGAGGTCAAGCATCATTTCATTAGAGAGGTACTTGAGGACAAGCGGCTTGAGCTTGTCAAGGTGCATATGGAGGACAATCCTGCAGACCTTCTGACGAAGGGTCTACCATTTGAGAGGTTTGCATGTCTCAGAGATATGATGGCTATTGGATAGTATGTTCATTGGTTATTCTCACTTAGAGGTACTTTGGCCTTTAAGTGGGAGGTTGTTAAGGGTAAAGGCCTATGCCTATTAAAACCCCTATGTACAATACATACCCATCCTATATATAATGATAGAATCAAAAGATTAGGGTGACTGAGCACCCACCAAACCTGTGTCTCTCCCCTCTCCCTCACCTCGTGAGTATTTTCGCTTAGGTCTCTCTTAGATTCCAAACGGAGAAAGAAATATTGTCCAAATATGCAATCCATTCCAAATAGCAGATGAACACTCGTACCCTTCGTTGGTGACATATGTCGAGCCCCAATGACTTGCCCATCCCAGGCTCTTTTTTGGTCCATGTGACCTTCTTTATGTTGGCTGGATGGGTAGCATCGACGACGTTAAAGAAATATCACTATACACACTCAAAACACTAAACTTTGGATTAGCAAAACACCAATAGCAACATTGTGATAAAGCAATATCAAAAAATGCATTGTTGACATCATGCAATTAGGATTAGTGTTGCAAGGCCATGGGACGACTTTTCTTCAATCACTTATAGCACCTTTTGGGTAACTTACCACTTTTTCCAAGTTTGTTAGGCAAGGTGTTTAGGGAAGATTTTCTTGCAAGCTTATTAGGCAAGGCATGCTCATACATGTTCGATGCATGACACATAACCAGCTAGAGAGGTTGCAAGGAGGGGGTACCATGTGGCATTTTTCCTATGAGTGAAATGTGATGCCTTAGAAATAGGTAATGATGGTTTTGCTTTAATGGCTAAGGATTCACCTATTTTGAAAGCATAGGTTTAGAGTCTAAGGATGGGTTTTGCTTATGTTGTCATTTTTGAAATATCTATCTTGTCTATCTTGTTTTTAAAGTTGGTGGGAACAACAGTAATAGCTTAGCATACTTCATATTCCTGTTAGAGGAAAAGGGGTTTAGAGTCTAAGGAGGAGGCTCTTTATTGATGTAGGACATTCAATGTCCTTAGTCTTTTAGGCTCATTACTTAACATCCGAAGTTGAAATCTTTTAAGGAGTACATTTTTAGCAAAATGAGCTTGAGATATACATTCATTTCACTGATTGATTTGCCTTGATTTGCCTCTATTTCAACTTTCCATTTTCTCCCTTTGCACCTCGAGATGTCAAACCCTTTCTAAAGGTAGCTTTGATCATTGAGTGCTCCAAATCTGCCAAAGAGAAATCTTATGTGCTATTCAATCAACCATCAGCAAGAAAGGTAACAATGTGAAGAGCATTTGCAACATGATTGCTACATAGGTGTGCCGCCGTGAGTAGGCTATGTTTATTATTCATGTGAGCTTTGGTTGAACGTCACTAACATCTTTGTTAGTGAGTGTTGAGCAAGGTGTATTCTCAATGTGAGGTTTCAAAGAAGGGTCACCACATCGCATAAGAAGATATGGAGAAGATAATAAGATGCAACTTCAAAGATGGAAGCCACCAAGATGCAAAAGTCTCAAGGTCGACTGGTTGGGGCGTCTTCTTTTTACCTTTAGAGGCTTTCTTCTGCTTCTTCCTAGCCCAACCTTTGACATTATCATGTTGCAGACAAAGCAACATATGCATATATGTATTCATGTTTGTGATCAAGTCTAGAAAATTAAAGCAGTCGGATTCCAATTCTGTACACGCAGCAAGACTCTCACAAATGAATATCTCACCACATCCACCTAGCCATAGCTGAGTTTGCATCTTGCCCATCCAGTGCATCTGTTATGCAAAAATCCACACCTCGTCTTGCAGCAAAACGGTTGAAGAATCACTTTGAAGCCTTTAACTTCACCTTCAGCATCCAATTGATCCTGTAATTGAAGATATCATATGATTTAACTTGTTGGGAGAAGAAAATTCCCAAGTGTCTTTGAAATTTTTTGCAATTATCGTTCACTAGCGCTATATGTCATTGCCTTAATGGAAATTGAGCATACTTTTATCATGTGGTCGCCAAGAATTTGAAGATTGTCTTGGAACTTTTCTTAGAGATGGGATGCCTTGGCAGTTTTTTCATAGATCTGAGGACCGAGGACCAAGAGTCTACAAGTATCACATGATTCCTATAGGGTCATCATTGTGCTAATAATTAGAACATTGGAAGTTCTCTTCTTTCTCTGACTAGATTTTTATTCCTTTCTCTCATTTTTGGGTATTGAGTTCAAATAATGTCATCAAAATATTAAAAACAAACATTTTTTGCTTGATCTTGATGGACAACATTTGCCATTCCACCCCCATAAGGGATGTGCTACAAAGCACTTAACTTCCCAATCACAATATTACAACTTCACATGCTAAAACATTACTATTATGCAATTGGCGGGGGTGTAGGGTGATCAAGATTAGTCCGCATTTGTTGGATGCAATAATCAAAGTGTCAGACATGCTAAATGAAATTTACATAGACATAAAGTATGAGGGAGGAAAAACAAAGGCACATAGTAATTAAGCTGAGAACAATTTGGGTGATCAAGATAGAGAGCTTTTGAGGCAGGATCTTTATGTGTTGTAGTGGAGCAAGGAACATTGTAGCTCTTTGGCTCTTCACAACATTGCATGAACTCTGCACTCCACCATGTTTGTTTGTGCTAGTCCATTTGCAAAACTCATGTTAGGTCAGCAGTCCTATCAAATATGTGAGCGAGAGAGATGGAATCAAGGGAGCTTTCTAGGGGACGATGCCAAGTTTTTGCAAGAGCCCCCATAGTGGCATATAGATTTGACACTCATTGTGTTCAATCCACTACAATTGGGAAGACATGTTGGGATTGCAATGCTTTGGCTATCCTTGGGGAGCAAGAAAACATCTAACTATTGTTCCCCATTGTTTGTGATAGCAACAACAATCACCTAACACTTGAAACAATGATTTCAATAGCGGACGAAGTTGAAGGCTACTTCAACACATGAATGAAGTTTGCTTAGATTGATTAGTTGAATAATAGACTTAAGGAGACCTTGTACACTTTGAGTAGCGATTTTAACATTTTTGATGATTAATAGACCAAGAATCCATTGCAATTATGCGTTACAGAGTGTGACACACATCTTGGTTATAGAAACCAAGATAATTAACTCGTCAGTGGAATGCCATAATCAATTCTTAGATTAGTACAAAAGAAGGCATACTATATGGATACATTGGCACAAAGATTGACCATAAAAGCTCCAAGTCACTCCCATCACAGGGTGGGTCAACTTTGTTTGTGACCTTGTTCATCGTCCTCGGTAGATAGAGAAGGCTACATGGAACATCGAGATATGCTTGTGCATCATCACTGGTATGCTTGTCCAATTGCACCAAGTCAATCTGTTGGAGGCTTTTCAAATTTGCACAACATCTCATTTGCTCTAAAGATTCCTTGAAACCATTGATTCGACATGTTGTAAGCTTCCAAATAAACAAAATCACATTCTCTTCTGTGGGTTGCTAGAGGAAAGTTGAAACATGAAGGTAGAGTATGCAAACTTTTTTTGGACAACTAACTGATTATTCCACAGTATGCATATGTTGACCATGCATGGCCCCCTAAAACGAAACCCCCCTTATGAAAGTGATTGCCTCCTATAAGCTACGCTATGACACCTATATGGTGTTGATCAACAAAGAAAACGCAAGCCAAAAAAGACTCAAAATTTGCATTTCACGTAGAACAGACACTATGATTGAGGATCTCACCGTAGATAAAGTGTCAAGCTCAGATCTCACACCAGAAAGATCGAGTAAGTTCTCATGCTTAGAAGAGGTCTCAAGCCCTATTCATGTCATGCATAGCAATTGTACTAAAAAAGGGCATTGGATTGAGCAACCAAATTGCGAAGCTAGAGTCAAAGGTTATTCAAGAGGGAAGGAGGTGAAACCCAAAAGTGGATTGAACATGTTAGATTTCATCAAGATGGCAGTTGAGGAGGAACTCTACACTTTGGTTGACCAAACAAAAAGCTTGCGGCTTGAAAAGCTTGCACAAGTAGAGGATCAGAGGAGGGCAAATTTGGGCATGAAGATTAAAGTTTGGAAAAGTGGATTGAGGATTTCATTGGATGATAAAGTGTCAAAACTGAGATCTCACATCGGGAAGATCGAGTAAGTTCTCATGCTTGGAAGAGGTCTCAAGCCCTAGTCATGCCATGCATAGCAATTGTACTAAAAAATGACACAGGATTGAGCAACCAAATTGTGAAGCTAGAGACAAAGTTGATTCGAGAGGGAAGGAAGTGCAACCCAAAAGTGGATTGAACATGTTAGATTGTCTCAAGATGCTAGTTGAGGAGGAACTTTGCACTTTGGTTGACCAACAAAAAGCTTGTGGCCTGAAAAGCTTGCACAGGTAGATCCTAAGCTTACACAAGTAGAGGATCGGAGGAGGGCAAATTTGGGCATGAAGATCAAATTCTAGAAAAGCTTATGCAGGACATGATAGAATTTAGCTTCATTGGCTATTTTTTAATATCATCAATTTCACCATGTTTTGGTATGCTAATTCTATCTTGAAGACTCAACATCAATTTTGTAGTCTTTGGCTGATTTGACCCTTTCTAGAAATAATCAAATCTTCATTAACATAGCTTTTGTCGACAATCTTGCTTGAGCTTGTGTTCCCTACCTAATTGCCATCAAATCATGAGGGAGAACAAACTATTTATCGATTCTTCTGCATGCCCACCATCAATTGAAGCTATTTGGAATGACATTTTATAATTTAGTCTCATATAGTTTGAATGAGGAGTGGTGATATATTTTTCATGTTTTATTCCACTTCTATTTTGAATGATTGTTTGTTATGTTTAGAGTCACTACCCAAGAGAAGAGTGACGAGAACTTGCTCCTAGCTTGGGACCTCTTTGAGAATTGATTTTATTTTGCCATCATTCTTAGCTCTATCTGAGAGCACTATATGTGTGCTCACATCTCAGGCATTTCTAGCTATCACCACAACTATGTCTAGAATCCATGATGATTTAATGAAAGTGATTGTGTGATCAATGAAAGACATTTCTAGGTATGTGGTATTGTTGCTATCATTGTAGTGAAACTGTTATCTATTATCTATCGCATACATGGATAGATCCTACGAATTCAAGATAACAAAGAGGTTTTTCCTCCAGTACTACTGACAAAAACCATCCATATGTTGCTGCCATCCTTATCACAACAATAATGGTGTTATCTACTATACCTCCAATTTCTCCATTGGTGGAAAGATTCAAGGGTGTTAATTTTTTGGCTTGGTAGACCAAAATGAGACTTCTCATTATGCATGAAGGAGTGTAGGGAGTAATAAGTAAAAAATCATATGTTTGCAACAACAATCGATCTCCAACAATAAAAGATATGGAAACCACAAAATGATTGTGCTATTGCTCTCATTGGCCTCAATTTATCTAACTCTCTTATCCATCATATTGACTTCAAATCTATGGCCAAAGATATTTGGGATCAACTCGAAGGGCTTTCGATAATTGTATCACTAATTCCAAAGTCATTTTCAAGTTAAAATTCTAGGATTTAAAAATGGAAGGCTATGACAAATTGGGTGGCAATATTTCCAAATTTCACTCACTTGTTCAACAATTGTCAAGTATAAAATGTGCTCCTAGTTATGAGGACAAAATGAAAGTTCTCATTAAAACTATGAAAGGTATTTTCCACTTTGAACACACCATAGCAGCTACAGTTTTGATGAATTGGTGCCTCTTGTCATTTAGATAAATAGAAGGAATAAAGCTACATCCGGCACCAACCAAGCATTTGATTCTTCAACAACCAAATGGAGGGCTAATAAGAAAAAGGATTGGGGCCATAAGGAAACAATTTTTTTAAAAGAAACTCAAGAAAGAGCAACAAGAACATCACTCAAACTTAGTCATCATTGAGACTGATCCCAAAGCAATGGAGGAGAACCAAGAAGAGATCCACGGACGTAATATGGAAGTTTCAGGACAATCTTTGGAGGAGGAATATGACTCCAATCTTTGGGGCTCCTAAGCACTCTAACACCATATTGAAAAATTATGGACTTTAGTAAAGTCCACTTAAAAAAAAGACTAAATAAAAGTCTAAAATTTTTTAATCACCTTTTCACATGGTTAATCTTCACTAATTTCGATAAAATTTTTGCTTAAAATATGTTAAAACTCCCTCCTCCAAATGCTATATACACCCAATTGACATGCTTTTGTGACTTGTCTATTGTACTTTTTATTTTCAAACACATGGAAGATGAGTGTTCTCTTAGAAAGGTGGTATATAAATACACCTACTTGGAGTTGATAAATGCAAGGTGTACAAATACACCTTCTGGGTATTGAAATTCTTGGTGTTGATAAACAACATTGAAAAATATAGCATCCTAGTAATCGCTCAAATGTGGAGCTACCATCATCGTCACTAAACATTGAGCATTCAATGTTGTTATCTTCTTTGTGATTGGATTCACATCAATATATAAAGGGAGGAGCATAATTACTAGAAAAGGGAAGTCCTCACCTCCTCCTCCTCATTGCACTGGGGGGACTTCTCATGCACACCATGAACGCAGAGCTTGATGTTGTACAAAATATTTAAATCAAGCATGAGGTTACAAATTGAGTATGATTTATAATTTTCTCCCTTCATCGATTCCCAAAGGGAGGGGGCAAGTTGAGCATATGCTTAGCGTCCTAGGGCCCCTACTTGAGCGTGCACTCAACTTGCCCCCTCCCCTTAGGAATGGATGAAGGTAGAAAATGAAAATCATACTTGATCTATAAGCCCAAGCTTGATTTGAGTTATTTTTCAAAATCTTTTAGCCCTTGGAAGTTGACAACTTCCCCCCTCCCCTTAGGAAGGGGTGAAGAAAGAAAATGAGAAAAATTATGCTCAATTCGTAACCTTGAGCTAGATTTGGGTCAAGGCACCCAATCCTCGGAATCAAATGTGAAGGTCTCCCCTCATCCGTCTCTCCATAAGATTTTTTCTCCCCCAAAATCTTGCCCCCCCACCAAAGGAACGTACACTCAACATTGCCCCCCCTCCCCCCTTTTTTTCTTAAAGGTGAAAATTGTAACCTCAAGATTGATTTGATTTTTTTTCAAAATCAAGCTTTACATTTCCCACTAGATAAATGAGGGGGAGGAGGTGAGGACTTCCCTACTTATATACTCATCTCCTCCACTCTTGCTCCCCTCCTCTCTTCTCCCATATGCTCGTCTTCTCTCCTCTTCTCCCATCTTCTCCTCTCCTCTCCTCTCCTCTCTTACTCGTCTCCTCCACTCTTGCTCCCCTCCTCTCCTCTTCTCCACCAATATGCTCCTATCGTCCTCCTCTCATGAGCAAAAAATTAATTTGTTTTTCTCCCTCCCCCTGCCACCTTGTGTGCTCAACCTTGAGGGCGGGGGGGGGGGGGGGGGTGGGGAAGAAGAGAAAAAACAACCTATTGTTGAAATTCTAATTTTTTTTTGGAAAATTTGGAGAAGAAATTAGGGGTTTTAAAAACACCACAAAAATAAAAATCTTAAACCAAATTTGATAAGAGGTTGAGAGTTTTTGAAAACTTGTTACTAAAGCTGATTTTAAAAAAAGTTCTAATGAGAAAGAGAGGGTTTATGTAGAAAATTTATGTACACTCCTCCAAAAATCCTTTTCTAATAAATTACACTTCCTCCCTCAATATACCATTGTGAATGCATTCGTAAAGAAGAAAATGACATGGAATTTTAAGTCTTCTAATGACAATGATAGCTTCACATTTGAGTGACTCCTAGGATGAAAGCATTTTTAATGGTGCATATCAACACCCAGAAGGTGTATTTATACACCATATTTTGGAAAGAACACTCATCTTTTCATGTGACCTCAAGTTGGGCGAGACTTCCTATTTTCTCCATTAAAAAAATGAAAACAATTGTGAAAGGACTAACGAGTTCATTTCTTTAGATATCAAATGAAATTTCTTCTCCCACACATTATCTTTCTCACCCACACCTCTTTTTTTGTTTTTGTAGGACACTATTGTGTTGAGGTGAATGGGAGGTGGTTGAGAAGTGAACTACTACATAGAGTTCCAAATTCACTTTATTTTGGTGTGTACCTTTTTTAAGACTCTAAAAGAAATTCTAAAGCATAAAAGAAGATATCATATTCACAAACAATGTATTTCTACACCCCCCATCCTTATATTGATATCAACAACTTTTGAATCATGGTAAAATTTGTTGTCTCTTTATTTTTCTTCAATTACCATATAATTGATAGTCCTTTAAAATAACTATTTATAGATTTCTAATTTATTTTTGGAAGCATTTTTTATTCTCTCCTAAATATATGTGATAATAAATGTGAAAGTTAGTTTTTAATTAAGTATTGATTTAATGGAATTTATTTGAGAATGAAAACAAGTGATAAATTATGTTTTTCACTCAGGTGTGGAAAGAGGGAGAAAGAGGAGGGAGAGAAAATGGAAGCAAAAATATAAAGTATGTGGGGAAATGGAATGAGGACAAAAGGATGGATAAGAAGTGGGAGAAATGAAAACTAAGCATAACTTTTAGAAGGAATATCATAATGTAATCTTGTTTGTAGTCAAAACGATTGGAAAATAGCAAATGGGCTCATCTTTGATACCCGAAATCTCTTATTTTGGTGTGTAGTATGTGAATACAGGCTTATGTGACCAAGTTGAGAAAAAAATGCAAACAAGAGATAAATACCAGTAATTTTGAATATGGTGTTATCTTAGAGTGTACTCTAACCTAGGTAGTCCCCCAAAAAATAATTGTATTTACTTATTTATTGTGTGTCAACCTTAGTTACAAGCTACCTTTTGCAGCATAAATAAAAGTGTAGTCAAAAGACAATTACATCTCTAGCCATACGATCCTTTTGAATACCCAATCTTCTATAATTTTACAATCAAGAGTCCTTTGTTCACAAGGAATGTGTTATCCCTTAGCATCCTTGCCCATTTAACGATCCTACACAGTGTAGCATGCCCATAGGGAAATGTGTTTTTCTAGCAAATGTATTTAAAATTTTCAATTTTTTTGGAACACTTGCTAAAGGACAAATAGATGTAATGGGAATGCCTATGGTCATATGGCATGAGGATGAGTTGTGGATGTGTGCCAATGTAGGGCTAGGTGATTGTTGATGTGGACTAAATTGGTGGCATGTAGCCAACCTCTTGATTGAGGAAATCAAGAGGTTGATTTCCTCTTGATTGAGGAAATCAAGAGAGATAGGTGTGGAGAGAATAGGGGATTTGGAAGCTATGATTTAAGAGCTAGATTCCATGGTTTTGGTTGTATGGCAGTTGCCTATTTATCTATTTGTCTCATGAATAATACATATGCTTTGAGTCTCCACCGAGCTTTCTTCTTCCTTGACATGGCTCACTTTTATCCACCATAGTCAAATAGCTTCCTCTCCATAGTTGGTGCCTTCATGCAGTATCAGAGCCTCGCCTTCCTATCAGGCATTGTTGCTTATATTGATTTCCAAAGGATTATTTTCTTGCTATTCTATTTGTTGCCTATGATATCACTTGCTAAAGATCTCCTTGTTGCTATTAGAAGAGAAGGTCTTGTAAGGAGCGTGTTGTTTGGGAGTCTTTTCATAAAGCATCTCGGTTACATACGGGACTTTCATGAAGTGCCACGAGCCTAACATCTTTTACAAATGCTACCAAAGCATAAAAAACAGTGTGGCTAAGTTGCTGATTGCCATCCTATTGTTTTGAATACCTTCTGACTTCTATTCCATTTCCTCACATTTAATATTTTCATATTGAATTCTCTACAAGTCATACCTTGAATCGTTGATCTAAAGGTGGTCTGCAGCTCTTCATCTTTATATTCTATGTGATTGAAATGACTCATAGAAGCAGTGATTCTTGAATAATTAAAATCATGACCAACTTCTTGATGCTGGAAGTCCTCATGTTGCTCGTTAATACACCACAACTGGTCATCTCCCTCCTATCCTGGTTGCTGGGCCGAGCTCTTTTGGTTCAGATTCAAATTTCCAGTGAGTGATCTCTACCTTGAGTGAGTACTTATACCCTTATCATGGTGACGACATGTTATGCATCACAATATTGGTTTTTTGCTAGGTTCTAAGAAGGCAGAAAATATGTCAACAGATCTGAGCAAGCATTCAACACAATTTGTAGCTATCACACATCTAGAATCTGATTACTATTCTATAGTATCAACACTTTTTGGGCTTTACTAGCAAAAGACATATCTAGGCTACTCTTGAAACGCTTAATTTATGAGCGACCTTCTTTTCTCAGCATGTATGGTTTTGATCACCAACAGTATGCTCAAGTGATCCCTCGATTCTCTAAGGCACATTTGAGTTACATCTTTGGAGCATTTTCCTATAATTTGACAGTTTTTCAAGTATATGCATATCAAATTAGTGGATAAAGGTCAACAAGCTTTGATTGTCAAAGTTGCATTTACTATTGCTTGATTGTATCAAATCAAGAGATTTGCCCTCCATGGATACCAAAGTTGATAAGTTTGAGGGGGGGATCTACACTTGGCAAACTAGAATTAGTGTTTCCTCATGGTCAAAGGTTTATGGTGGAGACTATGTTTTTCATGATGAATTCTTGCTTCAACAATGATGAAGCATTTTTGGTCTATGTTGATGATCTTGTATTATGTGTTAAGATGAATGAAATTGTAATTTTCACATATGTTGATGACATAATCATTGCATTTATGCAACTTGTAAAAATAGTAGTCATTGATGTTGCAAAGGCAAGTGGTAAGACCCTCTTATGCATTCTCTTTGGGTTACATGATATGGAAGAAAATGGCAAGTATGCATATGGTCATGTAATTGCAGTCAATCTACTTGAGGCCACTTGTTTAGTAGCATGCCTCGTGGAGTTTATAGAGCAAGATGCTAGGGGGGAAATCTACAAGAGTGATATGCTTGTGCTCTCAAAAACTATGAGTTTGAAGAAGACATAGATGCCAACACTTACATTGAAGACAATAGAAAGTCTGCTTGAAAACAAAGAAGATGATGCCTCTACTGGTGAGGCACACCACTTTGATTTTTGATGCTTGTTGAGACCTAATGGCTCACCTATGTACACTCATAGTTCCATTTGACATACCCCACTTGTAAACATGAGAATTGAGCCCTGTTGCATCCATATGAGACCCAGGTTGTATCATTCTCTTGGATTGGAGCCTAGGTGTATCCATAGTGCGAGTCCTAGTTGTATCAATCCATTGGAAATCAATTTGTGGGGGGGGTGTTAGGACAAATCGATGTAATGGGAATGCCTATGGTCATATGGCATGATATGTTGTGAATGTGTGCCAGTGTAGGGCTAGGTGTGAAGGAGCACAAGAGGTCATTGATGATGTAGATTGTATTGGTGCTATGTAGCCAACCACCTGATTGAGGAAATCAAGGAGATACCTATGGAGAGAATAGGGGATCTAAAAGCTATGATTTAGGAGCTAGATTCCATTGGTTTGGTTGTATGTCAGTTGCCTATTTATTTCTCTCGCATGAATTATAGTACATACGCTTTCACTCTACACCCATCTTTCTTATTCCTTGCCATGGCTCACTTCTATCCAACATAGTCAAATAGCTTCCTCTCCATAGTTGGTGCCTTCAACAAGCACCACACACTTTGGTAAGAAAACTTTACCCCAAGCCACTATTGTGAAGTTTCTTTTTAAAAAACAAGTTTCACAAGGTCTATACAACAACACCCAAAGTTAAAATCAAAGAGTTCAAAGTTTTTATCTTTTATATGAAATAGCTCAAGTTCATTTGTAAGTAAAGGTGCTCAAGCTATCGCTAGAAAGGGTCTGTATGGGTCTTGCTATTAACTCAACAAAGTTTTCAAAGAACATCACAAAAAAATTTGTGAGAAAAGTAATCCATCCCTTATATTTATATAGTGTTGGATAATCTCATACAACTTCGAGGAGATTATATTCTAGTCCCATGGGTCATTTTTGGTCCCTATGGACATTTATAGATTCTACTTCAATTGAATCTACTTCTCTCTCTCTCTCTCTCTCTCTCTCTCTCCCCAACTATGCTACTACACTTCCAATTGTAGTCATCCACTTATTCATTCAAAAATTTTCATGGCTTAATACTTAAAGGCATGTTCACACATTAGGCTACCAGATTCCAAACTAGCAGAAGTGGTTACAAATTTTGTACGATTCGATACTTTAGGGCATGTTCATGCATTTGGCTAGCAAAGTTGCAAACTAAGTAGGCATGATTCGCAACCAAGATGTTCATCATGAAGATTTGCAAAGTTCCAAAAGGAGAGCTAACTCAGAGCTATGTCTTACTCCACTCAATTATGCGATTACATTGTCACACTTGCTATCCTTGGTCACTTTTTTCTCTTTAGGCCTACCTTGTCATACTTAGTTAGTTACCTTTAGTGTGTGTGACTACTAGCCTAGTAGCCACCATACTTGTGTCCTCTAGCCAAGATATGCTAGCCCCACTAAGCCCCATTCAATAGACACCTTCATTACATAATTAGAGACCATACATTATAAGTGTGATTTCTTTACATATCCACATTGTTGATGGCGTCTCTTTGATACTTTGAAGTTACTATTTCCATAATGACACTATCCTCTCGGAAGAGATTTCATCCTTTAAAATGGTAGTGTCGAGAACCGAATTTCAAGATATGGAATAGTTTCCAAACATATAAACAATTTATCCACATACAAAATTTCCATTACCATAATAAGGAGATCTAACCACCTTATAAGTTTGCTAGCATGTCCTTTTACAAGTAGCAAAGACCATATTGGATTTAGAACTTGAAGTGTTTCAAACACGTCGAGAGATAAGTGCACAAGAATGAGTGAAATAATATTGCTTTTCTTTGATAATAGAAGAGGAAAGTGCACAAGGCACAAAAAATACTAACAACCACACTATGAGATGGGTTCACTACAATGTGAGACAACCCTTCCGTCCGGGTGAAATACTTTATCCTCGCCTTGTGATGAATCAAATTTTCATTTTCTTTATTTTTCCTCAAATGAGGATAGGAGTGCATAGAATATGCCAATAACCACAAAAGAGCACACATGAAGATATTTTGGGTGTGATTCACTACAACACGATATGGCCCATCCACCCATGTACTACACACCCTCCTTGCGTTGTGGTGAATTAGTTTCCTTTTACTTTCTAGAGGCCAAAACTTTTGCTAGGGACCTTGAACCGAGGTGGTTTGAAGATACAAATCAAAATTCATGATGATAATATTGTTCTAGAGGTCAAAACTTTTGCTAGGGACCTTGAATCGAGGTGGTTTGAAGATACAAATCAAAATTCATGATGATAATATTGTTCTTACGGATTCATCCACATGAATAACCAATATGATTTTGGCACCTTGCACATCCATCTTTATGTGTTACAAGCCTTATAACCTTACACAATTTTATATCTCACACAACCCTTGTTTTTGAGGAGCTACAACAACCGCCAACCGACAAGAGCATCAATCTTGTTCGTAATCTCACTAGCTAGATTAAGCTTACGTCCACTATCCAGCAGCATTCGAATGGTGAAAACCTTTATGTAGAAGGATATGGTGAATATGAGATTGAATGGCACCTGGCTGTAGATCTTAAAACCTTGAAATGCATGTTTGGTATTTCCCAAGGAGCAATGGCCAAGTTTCCTTGCCTGTATTGCATGGCTGAATGAGGTGTCTCCAAAGGAGGAAAAGAGAGAGAATGGAAACACCTAAATGCAAACAATAATAGGCATTAGACCCCAAATGATGATGCTCCAAGAATTGGAATCCAATTCTTGCCATCCCCTTGATCAGAGTTCATATTTGTGTTTTGCATGCTCTAGTTAGAATAATTGAGAAATTAGTCTACATGTACATCAAATTTGAATGGAATATGAAACAAACATTAGAGTGTGAAAGAACTATTAAAAAAAATAGAGCAGGTGCTTTTAGATGTAGGTTTAGATTGTGGTTAAGTGAATATTGAGAAGGACTTGAAAAGATCAAGAAATACATAAAATGTTCCAAGCAAATCATGTTTTGGAGGTGCGAAAGCCAAAAAGCTCTTATCTAATCATACCAGGAGAGGCCACTTGGGTACAGATTTTGAGGTGTGGAGAAAGCATCATGTAGCTGTACCTAACCGAGGCTCTTCACGACAAGCAAGGGTGGTGAAGGCCAAAGCGTGGTTGGCACTTGATCGCCTAGCACCTTTTTTGCAAAAAGCAAGGTTTGAAGATGGGGATATTGAGAAATTTGAGGCAGTTGTGATAGAGTTCTACACTAACTATGAAGTGGCATGGGGCGCGACAAACTTAACACAATACATGGTTATTACTTGAGCACCTACAGCTTTGAGTTTTTATTGTTGTTCAAAATATATTGTAAGGTACTAAATGTCTTGTTGTTGTTGAGAATTTGTAGCACATTTTGTATGCACATGGACCTTTTTTGCGAAGGAGTGTGGAAGCCTTGGGATTTGGTCTACCCAAGGCATGGAAAGATCTCATTGTTGTCAAGCATGTTGTGCCTATCAAAGAGCCCCTCAACATGGAGGTGAAGTGAAGAAAAGTAATCCCATGAAGCAACTACGTTAGTAGTGGTATAGGTAGATTCAAGTGAGGGCTCATGTAAAGATCAAACAATCAAAATCAACCGTGTCACGTGCAATAAGAGAGATGCATGGGACGATCAGTATAAGTCTCCTCACAAGGGAGGCAGAATCATGCTAAATGGCTAAGACAACGACAAAGACAAGGTGGAGTGTGAAAGAAAATTGATCATTGAAATACATATTATAAACAATTATGTAACTTCAAAATATTTTAAAAGAATAAGAGCTTTCATCTATATCCCATACAAATGTTTTCAACAAATATACATTTCATAGTTTTTAATGGTAAGTATGAGTATTGAGAAATTTGAAGAAACTTCTTAACAACTAAAACAATCTAAATCTATTGTAGTGGAGTAGAGTCATTTCCCAACCTAGCCCTTTTTGATAAAGTCTTTGCAACATCTTCTTCTTCCTCTATCAATGGCACAACAGGGACCTTGCTGTTCTGAGAAGATGCTTCTTCCCATAAGCACTCAATAGATTAGGATCGATGATTCCACATGCCAAGTTGTAAGTAGCATATGTTAAATAATATTTACATCTCAATGAATATACTCCTGGTCCCTCCCCAAAAAATCGAACAGCTGCTTGCCGTTCCAAAGTATTCCTTGTTTGCATTCAGCCTCCTTAAGTGATAGTCGCCTAGATACATGGATAGCGTCTTTATTGCCATCAAAGGAAAACTTGCGTCATCTTTAGAGAAGCTAGCGTGGAATATTACAATCTAAGGAAATTTCAGGTGATGTATATATATTCCTAGTGTTGAATCGTGGCCAAGTCCTGCCATACACTTGCTTGAAGTGCATTTGAGGAAGGTGTCTTCATATACTTCCAATTGAAAAAACAAAGGAGCATTAGCCTAGAAACAACATCAACGCCAAATCTACAAAAAAAGTACGAAAACACAACAAAAGGAAATAACCTCTCGCTTCTCATTTGCTTCAAGTAGGGCATCTTGCCATAAATTAGCGCTCGAACTAGGAATGGTTTCTATTGTCTTACTTGGCACATCCCTAAACTTTTCCATGTTAGTAATATTTAGTCTTTCCTTTGCTTCCTGCAACTCTTTCTTTGTGGCATCTTTTCCTTCATATTTAAGGGCATTAGCATAGATCATCTTTAGTGTTGTTGTATTAGATAGGAACTCGGTGTCTTTCACATAGCTATCCACTAACAAGTACTTATCTATCTCATCATCATCAACTAACAAGTACTTATCTATCTCATCATCATCTACAAAATTGTCATCAACCTCCAAATTTTGGGCTATGATGGCTATGCAATGGTCCTCTCATCAACTATTTTGCTTCCTTTGGCACCACCTCTCGCGTTATGGTGAATTACAGATAAAAAAAACTTCTCAACTCGCCATACTAAGAGAGGAGGTGCCAAAGGAATTGAAATAGTCCTCCTCGCATTATGGTGAGTCAATTCACCATAATGCGAGGAGTCATAGGTTCTCAATTCACCATAATGTTTCTATCATGAAAAAACAAAGCAAGGAGTTGTGCAAGAATGAAACCAAGAGAACGAAATTACAAAAGAAGAAGGAAGCACAAAAAAGAGAAAAATACCAGGAAAACGAATCGGCGTTGGTCACAGGACGATTTGGAGGAGGTTTGTCGTGATCATTAATGGAGATGAAGGAGGTTGGAGGTTTGTCATGGTCGTTGATGAAGGAGGTTGAAGAAGATAGTTGGTCACAGGACGATTTGAAGGAGGTTGTCGTGATCATTGATGAAGATGAAGGAGGTTGGAGGTTTGTCATGGTCGTTGATGAAGGAGGTTGAAGGAGGATGCTTGATGAAGGAGGTTGGAGAAGATAGTCATTGATGTGGAGACGAAGACCGTTGGTGGGGAGATAAATGAGAATATGATTGGATGGGTATCCAAGAGAGGCATTTAAAAACCGTTTTTAATGCTATGCGACATGTCACCACCGTCTTTTCTGCCGCCATTGCATGAATGCCACGTGGTAGCATGCCATGTAGCTAACACGTGTACATGCTATAAAGACTAATCAAAGTCGTTAATGACGCCACCTTTTCGTCCTCTTATCATTCTTGCTCTATCCATCCTGCTGTCATGCCTCCTTCCAAGTTTCGACTACCCCCACATTGTTGAACTAGTATTACAGCTCCATCACGATAGTTTCCATCCATTCCCATGCACGAAATGTGATTTTTGTATATTCCTTGATTTTTTTGGTATATTTCTTGATTGTTTGTCCTTTACCATTCCGTCCTACATTATGGTGATTCAATTCACCATAACACATGACGAAGGGCCATTGGAATGTCAATAAGGCTCCCCGCGTTATGGTGAATCGAATCACCATAATGCGAGATGAAATGGCAGAGGATTCACGATAATCCTCCTCCCATTGCAGTGATTCAATTCACCATAACGCGAGGAGGATTATTGTGCTTTGACTGGCCCCTCATCTCACGTTAGGGTGAATCGATTTACCATAACGTGAGGAGGTTTTTTCTTCTTCCTCTTACATTGCCTATCACGTTATGGTGAATCAATTCACCATAATGCAAGATGAAATGGTAGAGGATTCACAATAATCCTCCTCGTGTTGCGGTGAATCAATTCAACATAACACGAGGAGGTCTATAGTGCTTTCTTGGCTACCTCCTCTCATGTTATGGTGAATCATGAATCATGTTGTAGTGAATAGCTAATTTTTCTCCACATGTTTGTGTTCTTAAATGGCTCGTGTAAGGCATACTACAAGACCTAAAGACAATCCAGGTCCCTCGTCTAGCGGGAAAAAGATGGGCACGCTGAAAGCCTCAAGATCGAGGAAATCAAGCAGTCCTTCCTGATTGTCCAAAGCTCACCCAAGACAAAGACGTTTTGCAAAGCATTCGTCAGTGCTTCGAGAAATTACTCGATTTATGAAGCACCCAACTCTTGCTATTCCAAGGTTGCCTTTCCACCAGAGGCTTGTCAGAAGAATATGCGAACAAAATGGAATTGTATTTAGTTGAAAGGCATCGGCCGTGATTAGCTTGCAAGAATCAATAGAGGACTGAATGATAGAATTTTTTTTGGATAGTTATGTTCTTGCGGCCCATGCACATAGGGTCACAGTTATGGATAAAGATTTTTTAAGCCTAGTAGTCCTATGTTTCACATATGATAAGTTACTTAAGCCGATTACAATTACTGATGCACAAATGGTGCAAATTTTGGATGTCCCTCTCGGTCAAAAAGTGAGAATTGAAGAGGTGACAAAGCAAGGTCCAGCCCATGAACATGAGACTCTAGCAAATTTTTAGGCAAGTGCTCAAAGGGAGAACCGTCTGGCAATGCTTACACTGCAGACAAAAAGAGAAAATGTTCGTGCTCTCCATGCTATGAATCGAGAGGTGCTTCAATTTTTGTTACCAGAGTTCTATGTACCATATCAAATTCAAGGGCAAAGATGTTATTTCCCCATGCATGTTGAGGAGATAAACATTTTATTTGATCCTAAAATTGATGTCAACGACAAAGTCTTGAGATGTGTTGTAAAGTATAGTCTTTTCTCTATCCTCCCATAATTTTTCATTCTTCACGCTTAAAAGTTTATGCCTAAATCTTGTTATGTTTTCTTGTGAAGTTTTGTTATTTCCCAATTGTTGGAGGATGTACAACATCGATTGTTCTAGATTGATTCTCTGGTGTCGACACTTTTGGTGGTGGAGTCAGTTCCCTATCTTGATGTCCTGAACTGCTTCCGAGAGGTCAATCTGGAAGATGCTTGAGTATTTTTAAAGCATATCATGAAAAGTGAATTTCTCTCTGTATCTTTCTTGCATGATGTTTATACGATTCATCATACAAGAGTTTTATAGTGCTTCCTTTGGCACTTGCTCTCGCGTTACGGTGAATTGATTTACCACAACATGAGGAAGCATATTGTTCTTCATTTGGAACCTACTCTCACATTTTGGTGAATGGATTCCCATGAAACTAATAGAAATCTATTTAGATGTGATGTAGTGCCCATTGGAGTCTTGTTCTAGTTGATGTGTAAGACAATGTTATTTACCTAGTGAACTCTACATCTGATGTCCACGGCAATCTTTTGTTGTGAGTGAAATCATTATGATATATATTATTGCTGAAGTTAGAAGTCTGGACAGATCACATATTTTCTTAACAACACATAACAATCGAGAGAATGATCTTTATTTGCAGTGGTGTCAGGAAACTCATGGTGGCCGCTTATGAGAGCTTGAGTATGGACACCAACACCCTGGAGCGAGTGACCATTCAAAGTGTTAGTGTGCCAAAACAAGATGATGGCCATAGTTGTGGGTGGAGGGTGGCTCTAGATGCACTAATACTGCTACGAAGAATTTTTTCAGCTCCCTTTAGACGATGTAAGCATTTTTTAGCCCCATAAGCATGCGTAATCTTGTTCAATATATCTTCTTATAACAATTTCATGTTGAGCTTATGCCTTGATGAATTGTGATGGCAGTTTTCATTGATGTCTCATTACGTGGACCTGGACGTCCAAACGTTCAGGGAGGACACGATTCCAAAAATGATTGAGGCTGCAGAAACAATGCCTCCAAACGGCCCTATGGACTTCATCCCACCCAATCCACGAGGGGGGATAGGCCCCCCTGAGCTTCTTATATGGGCTCCGTAGGAGAACCGTGGCTTCATCCTAAAGCCCAATCCTATGGGTTCGCGTGATTTTTTTTCCTGATTAATGTATTGTTGTAACCTTCTTCCGACAAATGTAATGGACTTTGTAACATGCTATCTATAAATATGCAACATGTATATTTATATTTTTTTGTATATCTTTAGAGTTGTTGAAGAGAGAACTTCAACTGTAAATGTAATTTTAATTTGAAAATCAGAGGGCCAAATTTGCTACTGTATTGCTTCACTTCTTGTTTTCTTAGTTTAGGCATTTTTGTGTGTGTGTAACATTGCTTTAAACAATAAAGCATTACAAAAGCAATGTTATGAATAGATATGTTTATTGCATATAGAAAATACATTGTCACCGTATACATATACATGCTCATCATATATCTTCTAGTGCCTCCAATTCATGTCGGGCTGCAACATCTTTACAAATGATCTGATGCTCTCTTTAAACAATAAAGCATTACAAAAGCAATGTTTTGAATAGATATGTTTCTTGTATATGGAAAATACATATACATGGTCATCATATATCTTCTAGTGCCTCCAATTCATGTGGGGTTGCAACATCTTTACAAATGATCTAATGCTCTCTTCTTCTACTTACCTTCCGACCATCGAGCTTGAAGCAAAATTGATCTAGAGGATTCTGCATTGCTACTTCTAATTCCTTCTAACATATTCAAGAGTTCAATTCTCTTCCACTTTCAATGTCAATGATGGGTGACCTTGTCGAATCATAACTATATCTATCAAGCAAGAGTGGCTGCCATCTCTTGTATCCTGATCCATGCTTTCCCAGTTGTTGTTGATCCATCACCACACCTTTGATAAGTAAATGACATGCACATATTTTGCTTGGCAATATAGTATCTGTGGTCCCACGTTCGGATCTCTTTCTGCATGAATACATGGTGGATCAACACTTCTTTGACAGTTTTCTCTCATGGCGCCATCTTGAAGTCAAGGATCCTTCCTTTCCAGTGTTTGACCAAGTCTTTAGATGCCTTTCCCTTCACTCAGTAATAGCCACGATTTTGTGGCTACATAGTGACCCAAGAATACTTCTTGTATACTTGGGGAATCCATTCTTCATTCTCGTCTTTTATGTTATACAACACAATGAATGAGATACTACTCCTTGCTTGCTTTAGTCCACTTTTGGTTGCCATGAGAGATTAGCAAACGTATGAGAAAGTAGTAGCAGAAAGTGGATGACCAAGTTAACCACTTTTGTGACTCAAGGAGGAAAGAAGAAATGAGGGAGGGTGACCTTTTGGGTGCCAAAGGATGTTTCGAGTTTCAAAAGTGGAACCAAGTTGAGGGAGTAACTATGATATGGGGCATGTAGCTATTCCAAGCATTCAAAATCATTAGTTTTAAGGGTGGTAGAAACAAATTTTTAGTGCTCCAGGTGGTCTGACACAGGAATGTGGAAAACGTTCTTTTATTGTGTAAGGTAAAGACAAAAAATTATTTTAAAATATTTTAAGACAAGGCGATGGTTTTCTAAATATTTCATGAAGATAAGAGTTTCTCCACATTTTAGGTGGGTTTGTACAAAGGTCCCACCATCGATGAAGCTCGTTACTAGATTTCCTATCACTCAATAGATGTGTCTATTATTATATTATTACTGAAACAACCCTCTTTTGAGTGCATAATTTTCCTAGTGTCAATTGCTAAGAGACCATTTGATATAAGAGTACTTTTGGACATAATCACTCAAGTTTGAAGCTGTTCACCTTGAAAAACATAATGACTATGGTGTTGACATGGAGCTTTTTGTGCATTCAGTACAATCACCAGAGTCATCGTGATAGATTGTACTTTAGCACCAACTCCATGCTTTCCAATAAGGCTACAAAATCAGCTTTCTTGTTCAATTATCCATGCCCTTTAGTTTTCTTTAAGTTATATATCCTCTAAGTAGTTCAAAAACATAGTAATGTTTCTTGAAGTCATTAATAAGTGTACTAGCCAAGTGTAGGCTATCCTTGTCTTCTTATAAACATTGTGTAGTGGTAATTATAAGCCCCCTAATAGAGCAATTCTGGAGTGCCAACTCCCTTTAGTAAGAATACCTATCAAAATCTTAAGTATGAGCTAAATTTAAGAATATGCCATCAATGCAAATTACCAAAATTATGGTTGTATTCTACACTAAAAGAGCTTCAAATATGTCTTTACACCTTGAAATTTGGCTAACATATGAAAAAGGTATAGGATTTGGAAAGGAGGTTGGTTTTCATAATTTAGTGTATTTATGGTTTTACCCCCGCCGCCACCCAAAAGACCCCCCCTTTCTTGGGTCTCACATATTATGAAAAATATGTACAAATCTTAAAATCTTGCATATTTTTCAAGGTATACACCTTATGATGTGTGGGAGGGGGGACTTGTGATTTTCATATTTTTCCCTTGCATATTTATAAAGTTTATTACAAAATCCATGCATATTTTGTATGGACCTTGTCCCCCTATACCCTAAATTTTGGATGAGGATAGTAACATAATACTTCTTGAGTTGGCGCCCCAGGAGAGCAATGTATGTGCTCTATCTATTAGTCCCATTGGGGACATGCATAGGCATCCAAATAAGATTAAGTATACAATTGTCATTACCCCAGTATAATTAAATAATAAAAGCAATAAAACAAGTGCAATATGGTCCCAAGGTCAGTGACCATGTGTAGTCATTCAATGGCCTCTACATTCAATGACCTTGTTGTCCTTCCCTGCGTGTGTCAACCCTTACTTCCCAAGGGAGTATGTCTTCCTCATCATAGGTGTGTCAACCCTCGACTTCCAAGATAGTGTACTGGTAGGATGTGTTTTCCTCAAACAAGCTGCACTCGTACTTGCTAACTCAACACATTATCCTCTTTGGAACCACTCTAGCAGACTCCATGATTGTGCACATACAGGATGCCGAGACGTCGAAGGAGGCATGGGATACATTGGTGAAGCTGTATAGCACCAATACCACTACACAGAAGATGCAGCTCAAACAGGAGTTGCATAATGTGCAGAGAGGAATAAGATGAATATAAACAAGTATTCCATGAAGGTTAAAGTCCTTGCAAATTCTCTTGGCTTGGAGCACCTGTTGATGATGAGGACATGCTGTCCATGACCTTGAATGTTCTTGGGAAAGAGTATGCACAATTTTAGGCATCCATTGGAGTCAGTGAGACCTTTCTTGATTTTCAAGAAGTTGTTGCTCTCTTGTTGAGTGAAGAGCAAAGGAATGGTGGTTCAACCATGTCACTTCATCTCGAATCAACGGGGATACGATCATGATTTTTTGAAAATTTTTTCGAAAGGCTTAGTCAGGAGGTTGCATGAGTGGTCAGAGGGCTATGGGGGAAGTTAGCTTGCAAGCTTTTGGTTATGAAGGGAGAGGAAGAGCATTAACCTAAGCTCTACTCCTGCTCTCCTTAACGCCTCTCTCTATTGTGCTCTCTTCTATCTCCCTCTTTCTAGCCTGTCATAAGGTGGTTGGAAGAAGATTCCAAAACCCAGTTGGGGCCAACTTAATTAGAATTGCAAACCTAGGCTACTTTTTCTCCATGTGTGCATCGATTCGACCTTAGTTTAATTCGCCCCTCCCCCTCCCCTCCTCCCCCAAAACTAATTGCTAATAGCATTTTTCTCCAACTAGGGTCACCTACTTGGGACAAGATGTGCGCATTTCTTTGAAGCATATGTGCAAGTATTGATCCAGCATGTGATGGGAATGATTAGCGTGATAGGGACCCCTATTTGCAGTGGCTTGTTTCCTAGATTAGCTCAATTGCATCCTTAAGTCTATGGTGTGGCAGATTGGTAGCCGAAGAACCACATAAAAGTAGAAGAATAGTCATCAAACTTCTCAAATATGCAGTGCTTTGTTTGCATCAAACAAAGACTCGAGTTGTGAGTGTGTCCAAAACATGTGCTTTGTTTGCATCAATCAAAGCTTCTTAATGTGATTGTCCTCCCACAAACATTGGGAAAAAGTGAAGGAGACTACAACATGAGTAGTTATCCCATTGTGCATGCTTGCCGTGATTTGGGTGAGCATGAATCCGTTTCTGGATGGATTCTAATAATGAATCATGGTTCCCTCTCATTCTAAGCTTTATATTTTGATTGCACGGCAACTAACCCAAAACTAACATCACAAGCTTTTCTAGCCATGCTAAATTGCAACTACGTTGTTGTTGAAGTGGTTTGCTTCTTGACATCGTTAAATTCAAAGCATCGATGGAAGGAAGTAGTGATTCCATGAGCAAAATTGTAACATGGCAACATGCTCCATAAATGCAGTTTGTGTGAAGTATTGAGATACAATATACCAATACGCACTCTAGAGTGTTTTTCAAGATAAATAGGAAGTTAATAAATTTACAATTACCACTAAAACAATAAAGGTAGGAAACTCAAGTTGGTTACGGTCATCAAAAATTTTATTGATGTTGCAAGTTTTACAAATGGTTGACCATCAATATTACGTACCCGTTGAGAAAACAATGTTGGGCAATTCTAGTTTGAAATCACAAATCACTATGGACCAACATTTATGTTAATTGCAAAACATAGCCACCATGGACAAACATGCACTAAAACATAAAAGACACAAACGTCCTCGTGCAAAAATCTCTCTTACATGGATTTCCCATCGTTGTCAAATGTAAGTGAAGAAGCTACATGATAAAAGATGGTGTGATCGTAACATGAAAATGGACTTTGGCAAAGCAAAGGCCTTGCATAAACGAGCCCTTGTCAACAACAAACTATTTTAACTACAATGAATGTATGGCCATTGGCTATGTGTGGTCCCAACCTCATGGCACCTTGGAAATATGGTCAATCTATGTGACAGATGAAATTAAAACTCTTTTCAGAGCTACTTGAACAACACAAGCTCGAGCACATCTTTTGCTCAGCTTTCCATCTCCATTTTCATGGCCCACCGTGTTTGAGATTGTGTAAGTGCTTCATGACACATGGCTCATAATAACCATACACGGTGCTTGATATGAGGCGATTAGTTGTAGTGTCAAAGCAAGGAAAAGGATTATGAATAGTGAATTTCAAGTGGCTTTCTAAAAGGATTTTGTAGTAGACTCTAGCACAATTTATTAGATGACCAACATAGATGCGATGGCCTACACATTTGTTAGCATGGCTCTATGCAACTAGCTGGCTCTTGCAACTATGGGAGGTCACATTTGATTGTGCCAAGTTGCCATGTGGTTTTGGAATATTTCACGAGTGTTACATTTGTGACATGTATGTGGTCCAAACCTCCTCATGGCACCTTGAAATTATGGCCAATATATGAGGAAGTTAGCTAAAAAACATGTGGCCTATAGTAATCCCATAAGCATGGGGTGTTTTTGGAATTAATAACAAATTAGATAATGATGGAAGCCTTCGTAAAACTTGGCCGGCCCTTTTGGAAATGAGAGAACGCTCAACGTGGCTGGGAGATGATTTGCTAGAGCTAGCATCAACTATTGCTCCTTGGATATCCGAGAATACAAGACTTCAGTTCTAGTTTTGACAAAGTACCCCTTGTTAATGTGCCGAATCGATCTTGCTTTAAGCCCATTCATTCATACAAAACTTTTATGTAAATATGTATGACTACACAAAGCTAAAATATGATGGATATACAGCCCACCATTATGCATACATGACAAGGGTGACATAGGAATCTGAGCCTACATGCTTTGAAGAAGTAGAAGGAAAGAAAAATTAGGATGCAACTATGGATGAGAAAATGGTTGCCCAGATACAAACCATACTTGGAAGTCCATACCATTGCCTCATGGTAAGAGGGCTACTAGATGCAAGTGGGGTTACAAGATAAATCACAATGTTGATGGGTCTATAAGCACGTATAAGGCAAGTCTAGTTTTGCCAAGGGATATGTGCAGACTCATGGCATTGGCTATGAAGAGACATTTAGCCTAATTGCAATGGCAATTCTGAGAGCAATGAATGCAGTGGATATAGCAAAGGGATGGTCATTGCACCAAATGGATCTCAAGAATGCTTTCTTGCATAGTGATTTGCAAGAGGAAGTTTATATGACATAGCCACAAGGATATGAGGATGAGTGCATACCCCGATTTCATATGCAGGTTGCACAAAGTCTTTTATGGCTTAAAATAGGGCACCTAGGCATGGTCTGATAAGATTGGCCAATATCTTATCACCATTGGATTTTAGATTTCCAATGTTGATTTTTCACTCTATGTGAAAAAGACAGAGAGGGGTATTGTGCTTATAGTCATCTAGTTGATGATTTGATTACCACAGGAGATAGTGATGCAACCTTGATTGCTCTCATAGAAATGGCAAAGTTCTTCATAGAAATACTCGGCCCAATTGGATTGTGGTTTGTTGAATAGTTTTTCCAACATGAAGCCTTGTATTTGAGTTGGGTGATCATGGTGTCGCAGTTGAAGGATCAAGGGGAGGCATTGTGCAGGCTTCACAAACTCTCCTCTCTGGACCTCATGGAAGTATATCCCATTTTCGTGGCGCTTTTAATCTATTGTCACCATGATGAGGTTGCCTAAATCCTTGGCCAAATTTTTCATCCTTTTGAATTTCTCCCCTATCACTGGAAACTTTAGTGCCTTTGTGAGTGTATTCTAGGTGATTTGTAATTCGAGCCAATTGATATGTCGATCCCTGAAATAGGTTTTGTAGCATGATTATCCCTTTTGGAAATGTGATACAAATTGGCATACTCTTGTGAGGTCCAACTTGCATGGTAAGTATTCCAACCCCATCTTTGTAAGGTGGTCTTGCATTTGAGGATCATGCAGTGCTTTTAAGCATTCAGGAGTAGGGTATTGGATCCTGCACTTTTTTGGTCTATCATGATGATATGTCATGTATTCATAGGTGCATGAAAATATGTGTCCATTGAGTTAGGCCATCCACTAGTAACCCAAGATGGATTCTGGCATCATGATTAAGGCTATCTAGTTTGGATCTCCACTCGGCACTTTGTGTGCCTTGTAGACCTTGCCATGAGGGGGTGGTTGGATGGAAGATGATGGTTGTTCTTGGGCGGGGTTGTCGGTGGTGAGGTTTTTAATGATCGAGATGTCCCCTAGTACTTGGCACTATTGGAGAATATCCTCATCTGAGAGTTTAAGGAACACATCCATCTAGATTGAATTGCGATTCAACCTCTTGGAGTGGTGTTTGGTCCCCCATCATGATCGAGAGTGATGATTGTAGGAATTAGGAGTTTGTCAAAAGTTTTTAGAAGGTTGGGAGGTGTTTTGAGGGTGTTTGGGAAGCTCGAGTGCTCGAGATAAAATTTTGGTAGAGTTCCTTTATCTCCCCTATAGAATCGCAGAGCGATGTTTGAACAGGCAGATCCTCATTTATAGATCTGGTTGTGTGCCACCGCATGGGCACATAATGCCTTAGTGTATTTTTTGAAATCCCCTATGGTTGTGTAGTTGGTTAGATGTTTTCATGGAGTCCCTGGGTAAGGCCTCAAGTGTTTCATGACCTTTACCAATGTTTTTTCCAACTTCAATTTTGTGCTCATGTGGTGAGACTATGTGCCCACATGGTGGAGTTAAGGTACTGCTGAGATTCCTATTGCCTTGGTATTGCTTTGGCTTGTGAAGGAAGGGTTCCCCTTATCTCATAGAAGATATTTGAAGGGCTTCTTGTATAATTGACTTACGTGCCCATGTCGTAGGCATCGTGCCCACATGGTGAGGCTCTTTTTACCCACTACCTCATCCACCCCCCCTTGAACTGGCAAAACTACCTCCTGACTGGCTCTTTGAGCTGGCTATCAAGATTGGTAGAAGTAGCGTAATGGGAACTGGTAAAACATGGGCAAGACTGTGCCTAGTGTCCAAATCCATGGCACCCAAGATGGCTCACTTCATTCCAAGTAGAGAGTCCATTATTGCCCTGCAAGTGGTGGACTTGGTTATTACTAATATTTTTTGTTAGCATGAATAACCCTAATCCATAATGTTAGATAGGTATGTTAGATTTACCAATCATTTTTGGATTGTTGTGTCTGATGCATTAAGAATTGAGTTGGGAGAGAGAAATGGGGATCAAAAATGTTCAAAGGGAACCAAACTTTAAAAGATATGTTGAGAGCATATGCATCATTGAGGCAGCATACATGGAACAAGTGATTGCCATGGTTAGTGTTTGCCTACAATGACAAAAAGCATTCCTCTACATGAATGAGTCTATTTGAGTTGAACGATGGTTATAGACCAGCAAATCCAACCACGGTTGAAATAACTTAGAAAGTGCCTAGTGCTACAAACTTTGTGGTTCAAATGTGGGAGATACTAGCACTCACAAAAGGCACTATCTGCTAGGGTATGAGAGAAAAATCTTATGCAAATAAGAAAAGATCTTTTGGACAATTTAAGGAAGGAGAAAAAGTTATTCTCAGAGTTTCATCACACTCTAAGTCATTGAAAGCAAGAGAGTGTGTCACATTATCCCCCAGATATTATGGGCCTTGGTTAGTTCTAAAGAGGATAGGCAAGGTGGTCTATAAATTAGAATTGCCACTGGGATGTAGGGTGCATCTTGTGTTTCATGTTTCTTGTTTGTTTTTTAGTGCACCCAAGTGAGTCACTAATCATGGGAGTTATTTTGTTTTAGGGGATAGAGGACAATGCAATGCACAAACCAACAAGAATATTGGACCAAGAAACAATGCAAGTTTGGAATCCAAAGATACCCACGGTGTTGATTACAAGGCATGGATTGCCTCTATCTAAAGCTACCTAGGAATTTGTATATTAGATGTAAAGAGCATTCCCACATTTCAGTATCGAGGATGTTGATGCCTAAAGATGGATGGAATGTTATGCTCAAGTTTCCACTAACATGAATTGGGTTTGTAAGCTATGTTCTTGTTTAAAGGCCTATCTTGTTGAAAGCCATTAGCCAAGAAATGGCTAATCTCTTTTCCCATTCTGGAACTAGGTCTATCTAAAATAAAGGGGCATGTGGAAGGTCATCTTCCACTCCTGGGAATGGATCACTACGTCAAGTACTTGTGAGAGATGGTTAGCCATCACATGCCTAGAACCCTTGTGGATGATGACCATAAAGTCAAACCCCAAGAGCAGCACCATTCATTTGTGATGCTGCGGACTAATGCACAAGGCTTGTTTATGAGATAAAGGAGGGCCTTATGATTAACAAAATAAAAACAAATTCATTCACCAAAAGGTAATGGTAAAGCTTATGTACGATGCAGATCATAGCTAATCCTTCCCTCTCCATGGTTTTATAATTGACCAAGATTTATTCAATTGGTGCCTTACAAAGAGAATTGGATAATCTAAGTTGTGTTCTCCTAGTTGCTCCAACACACACCCAATTTTGAAATTTGAGGCATCTATATGCACATGGAATATGACATCCCATTTTGGTGCTCAAAGGATTGGTGTTTTCCTCTTTAGAAGATCAACTGTTGTATTATATTTTATTGTGCTTTATGTATATGGTCGAAGGACTCAATGTCAAGGGCCTTGGTGAGGGCGTAATGGCACAGACTAGATGGTTCTAAGTGCTGAGGCCTAGGTGCACAAAGTTATGGAATCGCCTAGGAAAGATATTTAATGTCACTTCAAGAGAGGGGTAAAATGGTGCACCAAGGAAGGGCCTAAAATGATGGCACGGAAAGAGAGAACCATAGCATTATTCGTGCTGGTTTTTGCAGAAGTAAGACCACCATGCTGGTTTTTGCAACACACTCGTTCTATTTTAGCTAAACCAAAGCAAATTGTATTTCCTTGCAACCATTGTGCTAGTTCTCGCAAAACCAAAGGAATTGTATAATTCTCATTCACCAAGCTAGTTTTCCGAACTCCAGCCAAATTTTGTAATCTTGAACCAGCACTGCACCAAATAATTATTCATGATACGCCACCTTCAATCATTAAAAAGTCGAGCCATTTCCTGAGCCACCTTCCATCACTCAACCTAAATTCAAGCATCATAGGCCAATGCGATGGCTCATAATTTACCGCACATTGTAGTATTTTTTTCCAAAAAACTGGCTGTTTATATTAAGAAGTTAGAAAGAGACAGGTTACAACATGTTGAGAACTCTAATGAGACCAGTGACTATACACATGACATAGAGTTTCGCAAGCCCTGAGCTTGCCATTGACTTAATTGAGCAGTTTCTCTAGCTGTGAAACCAGCTTTTCCCTCTTTTCGTGAGTGTGCCTTTCAAAAGGCATAGAGTGCTTTGATGAGCAACACATCCTTGGAGATGACGACCTCTCTCATCTTGCACACTTCATGAATTTGCTGTGTTATCTGATCCATTTGTTTTCCTTTTGCTTTTTCCTGCAGCCGATGAAGCTTGGAGTCCATGTCTTTCAACCTTCTTTGTATGCATCTTTCACCTACATGAATCAAGTTCTCTTTTGGCCTGAAATTGTTAGTATGCATACTATTAAAAATGGAATCAAGTCTATTTAACCATAAGCACCATAACATTTCGGTTCTCAGGACAGCCCATAGTCCCAAGGTGCACCCGATGCCTTCTCCAAGTAACAAGTTTTTCCAGCCAAGGGTGTAGCCATTCCATAGCTGAATGCATTTGGCCAATGACTCGAAACATTCCTTTACAATAGGGTAATGCATGAAAATGTGTAGGTCATCCTCCACCTCCTTGCATCTGTGGCACTTCCCATCCCCTATGTTAAGTCTGAAGGCTTTAAGCTGGGTCCAAATAGCTTTGCACATGACCAACCAAGCTAGGCATGATTTTTTTGGTTCCACATACTTATTCCATAGCTTGTCAAACAGAAAATACCATTGCACTCTTTCCATAAGGATTCCCCATCTCTTGTTTAATGTACAATGGATAGGATCCGTCCTCTGTTTGGGGGGAATAGGGAGAAGTCCTTTTTTATTCTTCCATTGGAAAGCTTTGTGCGCTGGCATATCTTTAATTGAAAGCAGCCAAGTGTCCGATGGTGCCATAATCTGATTCTTATCCCAATAAAGTCTAATTTTGCATATGAGACATTATGATCTCTGATCAGATCAGCTCTGGACATCCAAGCATTGATGTCTCTGTCGTCCCAAATATCCCACCAACAGCATATTCCTTTCCTGTGCAATCTCAAAGCCGCTTCAGCTTGGGCATTATCAATTGGGGGGAGGGGAATGCTTGGCCACCAGATAGAGTCTCTCCCGTGTACCCCCCATGTGTAGCTAGGCTTCTGAGACAAGATAAGGTCAGTCTTGATAGCATTCCAGGCGGACCAAAGCGAATGGACCAATTGGCTGCCAGCCGATTTCACCAAGTATTTGCTCGCCATAATTGTGAGCGGGGGGAGCTTCTTCCACTTGGGGAATTGTTTGAGTTGGAATTGTTCCAGCTTCCTAGTGATCAACCAGGCCCAGTCTTCAGAGGGGTATAGAAAGCTTCTCAGCACCCTCTTGGCAGCCATTCAGTCTGTCGAGCTATGATGTTCGTCATCATTTCATGGCTCATCCCTTGGATATGGTCATTAGATTGGACCCTTCTAGACGATGACGTTGAAGGCATTGATGCACCTAATGTGGCTAAATCGGCCAATCTATCTCTTGAGTTCTAAGGTACATTATAAAACCTTGGAGACGGTTCTGGTTCTTGGAAGATACCAGGTATGTTCCTTTGGGAACCCTTGTGATGGCCCAGCTTGATACTCTTCAAATCTCACCGAGGGCCTTCTAAGGTTCGATCCTCCTAGGGGTGTACTCACCCCTTTCCTCCATTGTGATGGGATCTCTACTCATGGATTCTAAAGTAGGAGGTTGGGTGGCTATTGGTGGTAAGTTGCCTTGTCCGCTTGGTCCCCCTGCATATTCTAATTCTTGGAAACCAAACCTTCCCATCATGTTCTGAATCCCTGGTACAACCTAGTCGCTGATGATGATGTGGGAGAGTGCGTTTGCTCCTCTACCATTGTAGAATTAGGAATAATGTTTACTCTGGCCTCATCTTGGTGATCATATTATCTGGTTGACTTAAGGTGTCGTCGGAGCTAGTCTCCTTAGACCGTTTGGGTCCTTGGATCGAGGCTGAACTGTAATGAGACCTTGAACCGTCAGAATTATTATGTCTGAAACTGGGCACACTAAAGTGTGATGACTCGTAATTTGTGTGGGATAGATTGTCTTCTGGTTCAAAATCAACTCCTAGGATTCTTCCTGACCTAAGGTACATGTACCTTAATGAATGGCCTTTGGAAGTTTTGATTCTCTTTCCTTGTATTTCCTTGGGTTCTTAGATTTCTTGGAACTGTGTTTCCCTTGGCTTTTTGGTGTGAGATGTGTTGAAATTTGAGCATAATGATGAGCTATGGTGGATCATACACTAGAATCAACATGATTAACAAAGTGATTAAGAAATGATTAAGACATAATTAGTGAATAATTAGCAAATAGATTAATGTAGGCATGGATACTCAAAAACCAACAAATTCTCATTAGGGCTATGCCTCAATTTATAGAGTTTACATCAAGCATCAAATCCCATTGATTTCTCCATGATTCACTCCCAGAATATCTCCACCTTTTGCTTGATTCTCTCCACCTCTTCTCTTTTCCCTGAATATCTCCCAGAATATCTCCACACTCCTAAGTTCCCTCATGCTACCCATTATTCTCTCCCAGTAGATTCTTCTAACCTTTTCACAGGTTCTTTTCACAATTACATCTCCTCTTTTACAGCCTCTATCCAAGAGCTTGTTCCCACACACACCCTATTCACTTGTATTTTTCAACACCTCCCCTCAAGTGAATACTCCTAGTACACCTAGACCCTATACCAAGTTTGCCTCCCCTTACTTGATAGTCCGCGACCAGTGTCTACTCCTCCCCTCAAGTTATCTCAGCACACCTGGACCCTGTATCAAGTTTCTCTCTTACTTGACAGGCCGCGACCAGTGCCTCAAGTCCCTAAACTCCATAGTCCTTGACACTCTCTCTCTCTATGTGTCCAAGGCTACTATAAGTGCCCACGACCTTGACTAAAGTGCTCACACATACATCTACCACGTGGCCTACATCATCGGTGGCTCAGAGGTGGTTTTACTTTATTGGGGCAGGTTACATTGGGTTGTGGGGTCTCTCTCTCTCTCTCTCTCTCAGAGATATTCACATGGCTCCTCACTCTTTGGAGCCTCACATCTTCTCTTGTCTTCAGTCTTCTTCTCGTGGCAGCATCTCTCCACGTGTCCGTCTCTTCTTTCAGTCTTCTCGGGGTAGCTTCTCTTCTTGTGTCCATGTCTTCCTTCAGATCTTCTTCTCGGTGTGGATCCTCTTCTTGGAAAGAGATATTCTTCTTCTTTCATGGCTGGGGCCATGAGCTCGTCCGTCAGGTCATTTTTCTCCATGTGAGCAACATGTTTCAAAGTTTTGCTGACAGTTCCTTTGGGTTTTTGATGTTTATCTTTTGTCATTATGCAATGCAAACCCAAAATTATGCGGGAGGTCTTACCTCTTGTCTTATTCTGGACAAGGGCAGTGTCTGTTCCCATTTTTACACTGATGCAATGTGCCCAATACATAATGCGTATAGCATTCATTCTCATGCACATTCCAAATGCAACTCTGGCTATGAATAATCTTGATTTTGAGTGAGATTTACAGGCATTAACCAAGGGTTAAATGCAAAATGATGATTTTCACAAATTTATCAGCATAATTTTACCAGAAATTAAATCAAGGGTAACCAATTTGTACGGGATGGTTGGAGTATCAAACCAAATCCGATTTGAAATCTGAAGTTATAGGGATCTGTATCAGATACCTAATGGTTAATTTGAACCCTCAATTGCACCAAAATATAGTGATTAGCACTGATTAATCACTGATTAGCAAATTAATGCTCTGGTTTGTGTGCAAAAAACAGAGTATGCGGGGAGCCCAGATCTAGTGCCTTCCACTTCAAATGAGCTCAAATGCTTTCAAAGGCATCAATAGCAATGTGTCTAGTAGAGGATTAAGCCAAGAAACACAAGATTTGACCAAATAATGAAAGCTTAATCTGTGTTTTACCAAAGTCACTTGCAGATTTGATGAAGAGCTTGGATCTCACTGTAGACTTGATGAAACTCAATTCTGTCTTCACCAGCTTGTAGAGCATGCTTGATTACCCCTTGGGCTAGGAGGAATTAGAAAGATTTGTCTTGATGAAGCAACAATGGCAAAAATCCCTCAGAAAAATGGCGCCCTTCATTCTGTGAAATTCTGCAGTACTGCGCTGAATTGGCCCACAAGATTCAAGGTGAGTGTAGCCCTATGAGTCTACTACAAGTACCTAAAAGGGCTTAGCCTAATGTTATGTGTGCAAGGAGAATGGAGTCCTCCACTGGCTGCGGGTGAAGGGGAGAAGTGAAAACTTACTAAAAATTTGATTTTTACTAATTATCTACTAATCCTAATTAATTGACTAATGGGCTCATAAATCCGATGGATTCTAGGCATGGCTCTGATACCATGTTGAAATTTGAGCATAATGATGAGCTATGGTGGATCATACACTAGAATCAACATGATTAACAAAGTGATTAAGAAATGATTAAGACGTAATTAGTGAATAATTAGCAAATAGATTAATGTAGGCATGGATACTCAAAAACCAGCAAATTCTCATTAGGGCTATGCCTCAATTTATAGAGTTTACATCAAGCATCAAATCCCATTGATTTCTCCATGATTCACTCCCAGAATATCTCCACCTTTTGCCTGATTCTCTCCACCTCTTCTCTTTTCCCTGAATATCTCCCAGAATATCTCCACACTCCTAAATTCCCTCATGCTACCCATTATTCTCTCCCAGTAGATTCTTCTAACCTTTTCACAGGTTCTTTTCACAATTACATCTCCTCTTTTACAGCCTCTATCCAAGAGCTTGTTCCCACACACACCCTATTCACTTGTATTTTTCAACAAGATGGGCTCTGGAATTCTCTGTCTGGAATACTTTGTGTGGCCATGACGTGGCTACACACTACTATGGTAGCATAGTTGATGGGGGCACAGACTACGGTGGCACAACTATCCACGGTGGCACGAAGGTCTACGATGGCACAAAATTCCAACTTGGTTTCTTGTACCTAGGAAGACTTCCTAATTGTTTCTCTACCCTCAGGCACTGTTTTTGACATCATGTTCTAGTCGGGAGTGGGTCAACTTTGACTAAGGTGGCACCGTAGCCACGACGGGGCTACAAATGTCACTTAGCCAATTTTGTGTCTTGAGCCCTTATAGATGTTTGTTCTGGTCTTGGTGTCTTGTCTTAGCAAAAAAGTTCGGAGAATTGAGGATGGGGCTACACACCCTTCGTCTTGTATTCACCTAATTCTGATCTTCAGAGTGATTGATTCTATTGTTCTAAGACCTCTGACTTGTTTCTACCTTTGGAGGATAACTTTTGTTATGTTTGGACACTCCAATACTGTGTGGCCAGGACTTGATCCTCTAACAAGTAAGGAATTTCTTTACATGGCTCAATACATCTCTTTTTAGCCCATGCCAAAAGAAACTCCTCTTAATTGAAGTGTAGGTCTTCACATATCCAGGATGTCCAGCTAAAGGGCTATCATGGGCCTCAGAGAGGATTTTACTTATAATCTCCTCACTACAGGGGAAGCAGAGCTGGAATCAAGGCTTGGATAATTGACATAACATAAGGATCCTGAGCATAAATGTCCTTAACTTGCTCTGGAAGAGGGTTAGAGGAGAGCATAAAAATTGCCATACTGAAATCTAGTCGGCTAAGAGCATCAGCTAATACGTTCTCTTTACCAGGACAGAGCAGAGTTTGATTTTAAAATCAAACTCTTGGAAAGTTTTAATCCATCTCCTTTGCCTAATGTTAAGATTTGGTTGAGTGAGGATCCACTTCAAGCTTTTGTGATCAGTGTGATCAGTGACTAGTTGAAATCTCCATCCCAACAAGTAATGTCTCTAACTCTACAGCTTAAGTGTATGAACTAGTACAAGACTTTCCACATCATAGGTAGCATAATTTACCTCATGGAGTCAAAGCTTATGGGATTCATTGGTAACTGGATGGCGTTGTTGCATCAAAACGGCACCAAGGGCAACACTCCTAGCATCGATCACATCACCACCTCAAATGGTTCATTGAAGTTTGGAAGTTGTAGCACAAAGTGACATGTAAGAACCACCTTCAATTTATCAAAACTACTCTGACATTCTGGTGTCCACTTGAAAGGGAGCTCCTTTTTTAGTTGAGTAGTAAGAGGGCGGCTATCTTAGCATAATTTTTTGCAAAAATTCTACACCATCTATTAGACCCATGAAGCCTCTAATGTCCCAAACTAAACTAATTTCAGAGTAGGCCAGATAATTACTACTTGGGTCTCAGGAGTTAGACCTTCCCTTGAAACTATATTCTTATCGGCAAAGAAAATGCATTTACTTTTTCTAGCATAGAGCTTATGCTCCCTTAAGGTATCCAAGACCTTCCTTACATGCATGACATGCTCATCCTTTTCTTTAGAATATACCAAAATTTCATCAAAGAACATAACCACAGTCATCAAGTTGTTCTTGTAAAAACATCTGACATTAACCTATTAAAAGTGGAAGGAGCATTGCTTAATCCAAAGGGCATCACTTTGAACTCATAATGGCCATGCTGAGAGTTGAAGGCTATCTTCGGAATATCCTGATCTCAGATCCGGATTTGATACTACCTTAACTTTAAATCTATCTTGGTAAAACATTTGGTACCATGAAGCCGATCAAGAAGCTCGTCAATACAAGGGATAGGATATTTATTCTTGATCGTGCATTAATTAAGGCCTGTGTAATCCACACAAAGCCTAAGCATGCCATCTCTTTTCTTTTGAAAAAGAATAGGTGCTTCCCAAGGTGACACAATTGACCAAATAAATCCTTGATGTATCAACTAAGTGAGTTGGTCTTTTAATTCAATGGCCTCAAGAACTAGCATCTTATAAGCTCTCTTAGCCGTTACCTGAGAGCTAGGTTCTAGCTGTATTTCATGGTCGGCTTCCCTAGGAGGCGGTAATTCTGTGAGCTCTTCAAAGAATAGATAGGAATATAAATTGAGCCATGCACGTTTCCATTCGTGGGACTCCTCTCAGTTTTATCAGTTTTATTTAGCAACACAGCATACAAGCTTAACCCCTTTCAAAGGGCTTTGAACAGATGGGCTACTACTTTCATCACTTACAAGTTGACCTTACCATGGATCCCAATCCCTTGCACTCTATTTGAAGATGCATCTAAAAAAGATGTGGTCTGATTTGCAGTGAATGTCCGCATCATTCTTCCCAAGCCAATCCATACCTAAGATGCCATGAAATATTCCCAAGGGGAATGCCTTTGAAA
Organism: Cibotium barometz; assembly: GCF_041138505.1. Classification (NCBI taxonomy): domain Eukaryota; kingdom Viridiplantae; phylum Streptophyta; class Polypodiopsida; order Cyatheales; family Cibotiaceae; genus Cibotium; species Cibotium barometz. The sequence continues at coordinate 34,574,372 of NC_141074.1, read as the reverse complement.
TTTTGAGAGGAGGGATGACCATCAAGGAGGAATGGAATCTCATATGTCTCAGATTTGGAGAACTCTAGACCTCCACTAGTAGCCATTTCTACCTTCATTAACTTCTTAGATTGTCTAGCTTTAACATCGAGCATTTTTACACATTGAGGAGAGAGAACGGAATGTGAGCTGCCTGGATCAATCAAGAATTGAAAATTTTTACCTTTGAAAGTAGCTGGGATCTTGATGTGACGGAGTATTGCCTATTTGGCCCTTGAGATTCCACAACAGCATGAACATGTGCCTCTTCTTGCTCTTGGTCTTCTAAGGTAACCGCATGAGCCACACCTCCACATGCCCGATTGTTTCTAGAGAATTGTCTAGCATGTTTGGTTGTTGATTTGTCAAAGGGGGAAATAACAAGGGTAGGGGTCTCCCACAGTCACAAGCCTTGTGGTTCTTATTGAATCATTTCTAGCATCGATTCTCTTCCTTGACTCTTTGAAGGAGTGTTGGGGAAAGGAGTAAAATGCGGCACTTCTTTCTTTAGGTTGTATAATCTTGAAGCGTTTCATAATCTTGAAGCATTTCTAGCATCGATTCTCTTCCTTGACTCTTTGAAGGAGTGTTGGGGAAAGAGGAGTAAAATGCGGCACTTCTTTCTTTAGGTTGTATAATCTTGAAGCGTTTTATAATCTTCAAGCATTGACCATTGGCCGGTTGAGTACTTCTGAAGGGAGGGGGGTGCTTTCTATTTAAAGGGTAAGATGGGCTTAGGGCTTGGCTTTCCCCAGGGCCTTCCTTGGCTCTCTATAGCTTCCTCTTTAGCTTTAGTCCAAACCACTACATCACCAATATATGTTGGTTTGAAGGGCTTCGATTTCGGAGTTGAGAGGGGGTCCTAATCCGATAAAATAAACCAGGCTTTAGACATGGGAGGAGCATACTTGGAAAGTTGGATATATTGAGAGTGATACATATGTAGGGATCTACCTTGCCTTTTATCATTCTAGGAAGGCATCCATGTTTAGCTCATAGTCACTAGGACGGTACCGTTCTTTAAGAATGTTCTTGATTTGATACCAGGTAAAAGTGTTCTCATTGATCGACTGGGTTTGGTAAGTGGATTTCCACCAAGTCTTTGCTGGGGTCCACAACGCTTTAGGTGAGCCATAACAAACTTGCTTTGGTAATTGTACCAACCATTGCAAAGTAGTCCTCCATGGAATCAATCTAGAGCTTCACCCACATTGGATCCTTCACCAGTTAAAAAACATAGTTGGGCACCATGCAAGATATCACAAAGATCATCATGAAGGGCTCTGTCAATTCCTCCACCTCCATGGCGAGGCATGATTCTAAAAAATTTTATGAAATCATTTTAGCTATGTAGACAACTTAGAAAGGAAAACTTTTTGTATATACATGTATTTACTTCACACCAAGCTTTGAATAGCTAACTTTTTGTATATACATGTATTTACTTCACACCAAGCTTTGAAAAGCTATTTATATACAAGGGGTTTCTTGCCCAAACTTTCCTAAAAGCCCTCAAGGTCACGTAAGATCCTAATCCTAGAAGGGATTATGATTTTTATGGCAGGGATGAGTTGCTTAAGTAGAGTAACCTCGCCACAAAATTCTTGGTTTTCTTAGTAGTGTTATCCATATCCAAAACCCAATAGTAATCTACAAGTCTTGCTTCCTCTAACTCATGGCATATGATTACATTTTGCACAAGCATCTCAATATCCCCAACAGGGGTTTTGATTACACATAGATGATAGTGATCATCCTGGATCTTGGTCCATCTTTTCCATAGTCTTGGCGCTTACCACATAAAATCTGAAGCTCATGGTCCAAGACTCACGAGAGCGTCGAAGATGACGAATGCCAATCAAAATCATCTCTTGGTAGAAATCTTTCGGTGGAGTCTAACTAGGTTACTTAGTCATATTTCTTGGAAATTAGAACACTAAAGGCTTAATGGAAAAGAGCATATATTTAAGTAGAAACCATTTAAGGAAATTTACTTTATCATTCACAATAGTATATTCCCATAAATCCATCAAGTTCTTATTTAAGAATTATATATCTTTGGTGGAACTCCAACTCCTCAAGTTGGATGATCCTTGATCCTAGGTTCAATGTGCTCTAATACCACTTGTGAGGCCCCAGTTCCATTTCCGAGAAGCTCTTAAACTTTGAAATTTTTGTTGTTACAATTTAAAAAAAAGACTGACTTCTATTCCCAAGATAGAAAAAGGTAATATAAGGTGAATTAGATACAACTCAATGGATTTACAATGCAAATCTACATGCTATAATTGGTACATGAACTTTAAGACTAAGAAAAAATCCTAAGGGTCGCTGCACCTGAGGGCGTCTCATCAGCGAGCCCGATGCACCGCCCTCAAGCCGCTTCCCCTGGCCTCACCCATGCCCAAGCCGGAGGACTTGAGTTAGGGTCGGTCAGACAACCAAAACCATGATGAGTGTGAGCTCTATCACAACCCTCGTCCCAATAGCCCCTTGTACTTTCTTTCATCACACAGTCAATTTGATATGTAATTCACACTTTATAAGTTCCTTTAGGGTGGGTCAGACAACCAAAACCATGACAAGTGTGAGCTCTATCATAACCGTCGTCCCCTGTACTTTCTTTCATCACAATCGATTTGATATGTAATTCCCACTTTATAAGTTCCTTTAATCAATGAATGTATTAGGGTTCTTATACACGTTACTTTACACATAAGATGGAAGATCACTTAGACATGAAGAAACTCAACATTATGTAGCATAGAGATGTTTTATTACTTAAAGTCCTTAACAGAACTAGTTTCATCTAATTGTTTAATGTTTCCTTGATAATCCTATACTTACACTTACTTCTATGTAATTCAAAAAGAAACTCACACACACATGCACTTAGAAATTATCTACCTTCAACAAGAAACGAGAAAATGGTATCAAACACTCTCTCTCTTTTACATAATACAATTGGCTGGAAAGAAGGGAAATCATGGGAGTATATATACATACCATGCCCTGTTACAATTTCAAGAGAGCAACATAAACCCTAATTGGGAAGTAGAAAAGATTATATGAACAATTTATATATCATTGTCTCCTAGCATGCTTTAAAGAAATACCTAGCTTATTCTTTCTTGTTTATATCACTTAATTCAATTAGTCTATATAAGATAAGCCTTAAAATAAATGAAACTAGACACAAGCATTAAATACAAACCAACTCTCTCTCTCTCTCTCTCTATATACATGGAGGAATTGGAAGAGGGAAATTCAAGTTCCCTATGCCCTATATGCATATAACCATATCCTTATAGCTTCTCCTCTCTCTACATTATACAGTTCCCAGGACTTATAAAATGAAAAAGCACATCACCATTAAATCATAGCCATGAAGCAATATAAAGATTGCAAGGAAGACGAGAAACCATTGAAGCAAGAACTCAAGCAAACAAGAAGATTCAAAACACCCAATTGCTAGTAATTCAAGAGAGGGTTAAGATTGATTATACCCCTTGATTAGCTCGCTTTTTGTTTCAAATTGCAAGAAATTTGATGAAGAAAAAATCACCACCAAGCTCCTCTTTGTTTCGGGGAAGGCCACACACCAATAGAACACTCTATGGTGAGCTCTAAACCGCAAGCAATGAAGAGGAAAGTGTCATGGCCCTGTGAAAATGGAGCAGGACAAGTGTGGGCATGGTGGTTGCAGAGTCAGAATATTTTATGATTCACATGGGGGGTGCCCGGACAGAGTTTAAGATGTGTGGACATCCCTAGGTGTGAAGGGGGGAACTAGAAACATTAAGTTTTAATGTTTATTGGAGTTTGCCCCTAGGCCTTAGTGGCCCTAGGAACTTATTAAAGTTTGGGGCCCTAGGGATTAAATTGGGGAGGAGTTTTCTCTCTCTTCTATCTCTCTCTTCCCTTTTTGGGGAATCGTGTAGCAAAAGAGGAGTTTCCTTCATGCGCTTGAATTCTAGCGTGGAAAAGCTCAAGAGGAGGAAGGCGACTGTTTTTCTGTGTGCTGCTGCTGATTTTCTGAGTGTAGATCAGTCGTACAGCACTGTACGGCCAGATCTGTGTAAGCACTCTCTTTCTCTCTCTAGTACAGGCGGCGGGTCTTCTTCTCTCTGCTGGATTCTCTGCGCACAGGGTTTGGACAGATTGTACCAGCAGGTACAACAGCCCGTACCCTACTGTACGACTGCCGTACAGTGTACGGACAGTCAAGTACAGCAAGTACAGTTGCTGCAGGCTGCTGTAGGTGGTGCAAACAGGTGCTGGACAGACTGTTTACTCTGATTCAGGCAGGTACAAGAGTGGACAGCCGGCTGTTTGTGCAAGTACAACTCCTGGCACGTATCCCGAGGCGGTACAGACGGGTACAGTGCTGATTATCATATCTGTATTTTCAAGGACAGCATAGGAGTGAGCTTCAGGAGGAGGATACAGGCAAGTGCAAGCACACGTGTGAAGCAGGGTTGTGGATTCAAGTGCCTGCAAGCACAGATTGGTGCTGTTGCTTCCTCCAAGTGTTGTTTCACGAGCAGAACTTGGTAAGCTCTGTTTCTGTTCATCTATCTCTCTTTCTACTGCTTGATGTCTGTTGTAGATATGTGTTATCTGGCCCCTTGTGAGAGGAGGGGTATGGCAGATTGACAAGGGATTAAGACAGAGATTGGACAGCACATGTATGTTTGAGCTGAGAAGATGTATCATGCTCTTGAGTTATGCCAGATGTATGCCCATGGCTGGCCTGCTTTGTGATCTTGGCTGATCAGAGGGAGGCACAGTGTGTTGCTTGAGGACACAGATCTGTGTGCATAGATCCTCTGTGCTGAGAAGGATTTGTGGGCCGTCAGATTGGACTTACAGGTGTAAACTCTTGGCTGGTCTTTGTGTTGTACTCAGCCATACATATTATTTTAATTGAATAAAGAAATACCGCAAGGGGCGCCAAGCTTTGGGGCCAACAGGTGTCGCTTTGTTTTCAGATTTGGGCACTCTAGCCCCAATCTGTGTTTTGTTTCTCATCTAGACTACAAGTGGACGGGTGATTGCTCCTACCGCACTCTGGTTTTCTATCAGAGGCCGGTTTCAAGGTTCCGTCCCCGGGACCAATCATCAACTTTCTGAAGGGGGTGAGCTCGTGGTTGCTTTGGAGAAAGCCATCGCTGAAAATTCAGCAATCATGTCTGATACAGAGGAAGAGTACTTCTATCATGAAGAAGAAGAGCAAGAGACTTCTCCTGAGAGAGATGTATCTGAGGATATCTTTGCAGGAGAACAGGCTGCAGATGTTGAGCCTTATGAGGATGTAACACAGCCAGAAGATGTGCATGGTAAAGAGGATGATGATGCTCGGTTCAAAGATCGCTTGGCTAGTGTTATGGATACTTTTATGCAGCTCACTCAGAGCGAGAGATTTGCTGAATTTTTGAGATCTCGCACAGAGCCCCGCACAGAGCCCCAGAAAAAGAAGAAGAAGGTTCGTTCGAAGAATCTTCCTCAAGGTCATAGTGGTACCACTTCACAGGATCCATCTCCTGCACAGTTTCCGAATATGCAGCATGCTTTTGGTGCTAACCCACAGAGTTCCTTCTATGGACAGCCACCTATTCCTCAGCAGAACATGCATCCAGGGTATTTTGGTGGTGGCTCGGTGTTCCAATCCATGACTGGGGGTTATCCTCAGGGAGGCATGGGTATGTATGGGCCTTTTGGAGCCAATTTTCAGCCTGGCATGCAAGGGAATATGTATGGTGGTATGCAGTCCGGTATGCAAGGAAATGTGTTTGGAAGCATGCAACCTGGGATGCAAGGCAATATGTTTGGTGGCATGCAGCCAGGTATGCATAATGGAATGTTTGGAAACATGGCTGGGATGTATGGTATGCCTGGTGTTGGAATGGGAAATGTTGACCCAATGATGGGTATGAATGTTGGGGGCAGCAATCTCACGAAACCACTTCCATATGATAATCTAACGCCTATGGGAAAGGCGAAGGATTACAAGGAAGGGGGAGCTGCAGTGAAGTTTGACACATTCAGTGGGGCCAAGGATAAATTGAAAGCACTTACCTTTTTACAGCAGTTTGATGCTGCTTTTTCTGGTGGGAATTACACAGAGTCCTCTAAGGTGAGGAAAGCTGCCACTTTTCTCAAGGGCAATGCTTTGCAGTGGTGGTCTACTCTTCTTTTGCAGGGCATAGCACCCACCACATGGGTCCAATTCAAACAGGTTTTCTCTTCCGTATGGCTCACATCTACATTTGAGGTGGATGTTATGACAGCATGGCACAAGCTGGATGCTTCAAAGTGTGATAGTTTGGAGGATTATAACAAGAAGTTTTGGGAAGCTTTACTCCCAGTGACTTCTTATCGTGCCGTGCCATTATCTGAGCAGGTTGAGAAATATTGTTGTGGGCTGCCCAAAGAGGTACGAGATTATTGTATAAAGACAAGAGTAACGAACATGTCACAGATGATTGAAAATGCTATGACAGCTAATGCGTTACTCACAGGTGGTTCATCTGGGTTTAAAGGCAGTAAGAAATTGAGCAAGAAAGCTGAAAAATATGGGCATGCTTCTCGTGATACTAAAGGGTCTTCAGAGACAAAGTATAAGAAGTTGCCAATGCCCAAGAGGACTTCTGAGGAAAGACAGGCTTTGAGAGATGCTCAAAAGTGTTTTTACTGTACTGAAGAGGGGCATATGTCATTCAATTGTCCCAAAAGGACGTCCAAAAAGGACCCTGACAATAAAGGAGAGCCCAAGCCAAAGAAACCAAAGCCTTCTGCAGGCTTAGTTCCTGATCTTGTGGGGGAGCAGCTAGGTGGTGAAGCTACAGAGTTGTGCAGGGCATGGGGCAAAGTGAGAGATCAGAATGCTTTGATCTTCTTTGACACAGGTGCTAGAGCCAACTTCATTTCACCAGATTTGGCTGGCCGATTGGGGATTCGCGCAGAGGAGATGGGGCCGTTACATGAGGCAAATATGGCTTGTCCAGGGTATGCAGAACCCGTTACTCCTATCATTGGGAAGCTTCGGCTTCATTTGCAGGGTTATGTGGACATCGAGGAGTTCTTCATCATGCCTTTGGATGGCTGTGATGTTTTGTTGGGGATGCCATGGTGCCACAGGGTACATGCGGTGGTGGATACTTACAATAGGAAAATTACTCTGACTCATAGAGGGAAAGAGCATGTATTGGATGTAAAACTCAAAGGGGAATCTGTTCCTATTGTATCCGCTTCGGCGATTTCATCAGTAATGAAAAAGCATCTTTCCGCGTACTTGATTTATGTAAAGGATGCACAGGATGATGAGTCTAAGTCTAATTTGTCAATGTTAGACAAGGACAGGGCTGATTTCTTAAGTGGGTTTCAAGACTGTTTTTCCGAGTCATTGCCAGGAGAATTACCTCCTGAGAGGCCAGAAGATCATGCCATAGATCTGATTCCTGGTAGTACTCCACCGAATAGACCGCCATACCGTGTTAGTGCAGCCCAACAGGAAGAGATTATGAGTCAGGTGCAGGAGCTTTTGAATAAAGGGTTGATACAGCCTAGCTCATCACCCTTTTGCTCACCTGTGCTCTCAGTGCAGAAGAAGGATGGTTCTTGGCGCATGTGTATAGATTACAGGGCGCTGAACAAGAATACCATCAAGAATCGATTCCCCATACCGAGGATTGATGACATCTTGGACCGCTTACCGGGCTCCACAGTTTTCAGTCGTATTGACTTGAAAAGCGGGTATCATCAGATACGCATTAGACCCGAGGATGTGCATAAGACAGCATTCCGAACCACGTTTGGGTTGTATGAGTTCTTGGTTATGCCCTTTGGTTTGACGAATGCGCCTGCCACATTTAACAGAATGATGGACAGGATTTTCAGGCCTCATAGAGAGTTTGTGGGCACATTCTTTGATGATATGATTGTGCATTCACGAACTGAGGAAGAGCATAGAAGGCATTTGGCCATTGTGTTTGCAGAACTCAGAAACCATAGATTGGTGGTTAATGGCAAGAAGAGTGAGTTCTTTTTGCAGGAGATACATTTCTTGGGGCATATTGTGTCTGGTCATGGAGTCCGTATGGATCCAGCAAAGGTGGAAGCAATACTTAATTGGCCAGCTTTGAGGACCGTGCATGATGTACGCAGTTTTCTAGGATTGTGTTCCTATTACAGGCGTTACATACGGCACTTTGCTGAAATTGCTTCGCCTCTTCATGCTTTGACGAAGAAAGCAACGCCGTTTAGATGGGCTGATCGGGAAATTACAGCATTCAAAAAGCTCAAAGAAAAGCTTACTTCGGACCCAGTATTGGTGTTACCGGACCTCCGAAAGGCTTTTGTTGTCCAGTGTGATGCATGTGGAAGTAGCATTGGTGCAGTTCTCATGCAAGAGGGACATGTGATAGCCTATGAGAGTAGAGTTTTGCAAGATGCTGAGAAGCATTTACAGGTGTATGAGAAAGAGATGTTGGCTGTAATTCACGCTCTTTCTACATGGAAACACTACTTGCTTGGGGCTGATTTTACTGTACAGACAGATCATCAGACCTTGCGTTACTTCCTCACGCAGACTAAGCTTTCAGAGAAGCATATGCGTTGGGCAAACTTTTTGTCAATGTTTCACTTCCAGATTGTGCATGTGGAAGGCAAAAAGAATGTAGTGGCAGATGCTTTGTCACGCAAGCCACAGGTCTCTGCAGTTTCACTTGCTTATCATCATGAGCTTGATGAAATGAAAGAGCAGTATGCCCATGATGAGGATTTTGAAAGGTTGTATGATCAGATGTCTGAGGGTCAGCGGCATGAGCACTACACTCTCACAGATGGGTTTTTATTGATGCATGGCAGACTGTGTATTACCAGGCCATTGCGACTCAAGGTTATGATTGAAAGTCATGCTCCACCGTATGCAGGTCATAGAGGTATTGACGCCACGGTCAAAGCAGTGGAGACTTTCTTTTATTGGCCAACCTTGAGAAGAGATGTTGATGCCTTTGTGAGGCAATGCATCGTATGTCAGAAGGTAAAGTTTGACCGTCAGAAGACACCAGGGTTATTACAGCCTTTACCTATTCCGGATAGACCTTGGGAGAGCATTGCCATGGATTTTGTATTTGATCTTCCACGGACTCAAACGGGAAATGATGGCATCTGGACAATCATATGCAGGTTCAGTAAGCAGGCTCATTTCATTCCCGTGCGGAAGACAATTAAAGTGGATCATATGGTGAAGTTGTTCATGGCGAACATCTTCAAGTATCATGGCTTGCCTACGTCTATCATTAGTGACCGTGATCCACGGATGACGAGTTTGTTTTGGAGAGGGTTGTTTGACAACATGGGTACAACTCTCAAGTTTTCATCGTCATTTCATCCACAGACAGATGGTCAGTCAGAAGAGGCTAACTCTACAGTGTTAGATCTTCTCAAGTGTTATGTGTCAGAGCACAAGCAACAATGGGAAAAGTATCTTCCTCTAGTGGAGTTTGCATATAACAACACTGTACATAGCTCGACAGGCAAGGCGCCTTTTGAGATTGTAGAAGGAGGGAAGAAGGTACCACCCATTTTGCATACAAAGGATAAGATCTTTGAGGCTGATCAGTATGTGGAGAGCTTGGATGAAGCTTATCGGAGAGTTAAGTTGGCCCTCCAGAAAACTCAGCAGAAGCAAAAGAAAGCCGCAGACCGTCACAGACGTGATTTACAGTTTGCATTGGGTGATTGGGTTCTTTTGCGTTTTGAAAAGGCTAGACTCAAGAAGATGAAGGGTAAAGAGCGCTTATTCCCTAAGTTGAGCATGCGATATTATGGGCCTTTTCAGGTTTTGGAAAAGATTGGTGAGGTAACCTATCGATTGAAGTTACCAGATCACTGGAGGATTCACAATGCTTTTCACGTGAGTCTTCTTAGACCTTTCCGTGGGGATGTGCCTGAGGATGTATCAGATGAGGCTCAGCCGGAAGTTGAGGAACTTGATGAGGTTCTGATTCCAGAGCAGATACTGGCACATAAAGAAAGGAAGGTACGAGGTAAAGTTTCCCGTCGCTATCTTGTGAAGTTCAAGAACTACTCACCGATGGATGCGAAGTGGATGGAGGAAGGTGACTTAACAGATTCACGTCAGGTTTTGCAGCTTTATCTCGATGCCTTTGAGTTAGAGCCGACTCTTATTATGGCTCATTCAGGTTCAGCAGAGCATGGGTCTGGAGCATTACCTGATGCTCAAGAGGGGGGTAGCACCTCCACTCCCTTGATACAGACAGGCTCAGATGACATCTAGAGGTCGCTTGGTGCAGTTTTTATCTCACCCGAAGGTACTGAGGCTGACAGTACATCTGTTTATGGGACTTCTATGATATATGTGTACTAGTCACATGGAGATTTTTGTGGATATGTATGGTTCACAGTGGTATACAACTTGGACTATTACTATGCCATTGGTTTGCAGTGAATGATGATACATGTGTATGGCTTAGAGAGATTGGGACGCTGATCTTGCCATATTGTATATTTCACTTTGGATATTTTGATGCATCACCAGAATGCAATCGAGGACGCTTGCCATCTTTCAAGAGGGGGGTATGTCATGGCCCTGTGAAAATGGAGCAGGACAAGTGTGGGCATGGTGGTTGCAGAGTCAGAATATTTTATGATTCACATGGGGGGTGCCCGGACAGAGTTTAAGATGTGTGGACATCCCTAGGTGTGAAGGGGGGAACTAGAAACATTAAGTTTTAATGTTTATTGGAGTTTGCCCCTAGGCCTTAGTGGCCCTAGGAACTTATTAAAGTTTGGGGCCCTAGGGATTAAATTGGGGAGGAGTTTTCTCTCTCTTCTCTCTCTCTCTTCCCTTTTTGGGGAATCGTGTAGCAAAAGAGGAGTTTCCTTCATGCGCTTGAATTCTAGCGTGGAAAAGCTCAAGAGGAGGAAGGCGGCTGTTTTTCTGTGTGCTGCTGCTGATTTTCTGAGTGTAGATCAGCCGTACATCACTGTACGGCCAGATCTGTGTAAGCACTCTCTTTCTCTCTCTAGTACAGGCGGCGGGTCTTCTTCTCTCTGCTGGATTCTCTGTGCACAGGGTCTGGACAGACTGTACCAGCAGGTACAACAGCCCGTACCCTACTGTACGACTGCCGTACAGTGTACGGACAGTCAAGTACAGCAAGTACAGTTGCTGCAGGCTGCTGCAGGTGGTGCAAACAGGTGCTGGACAGACTGTTTACTCTGATTCAGGCAGGTACAAGAGTGGACAGCCGGCTGTTTGTGCAAGTACAACTCTTGGCACGTATCTCGAGGCGGTACAGACGGGTACAGTGCTGATTATCAGATCTGTATTTTCAAGGACAGCATAGGAGTGAGCTTCAGGAGGAGGATACAGGCAAGTGCAAGCACACGTGTGAAGCAGGGTTGTGGATTCAAGTGCCTGCAAGCACATATTGGTGCTGTTGCTTCCTCCAGTGTTGTTTCACGAGCAGAACTTGGTAAGCTCTGTTTCTGTTCATCTATCTCTCTTTCTACTGCTTGATGTCTGTTGCAGATATGTGTTATCTGGCCCCTTGTGAGAGGAGGGGTATGGCAGATTGACAAGGGATTAAGACAGAGATTGGACAGCACATGTATGTTTGAGCTGAGAAGATGTATCATGCTCTTGAGTTATGCCAGATGTATGCCCATGGCTGGCCTGCTTTGTGATCTTGGCTGATCAGAGGGAGGCACAGTGTGTTGCTTGAGGACACGGATCTGTGTGCATAGATCCTCTGTGCTGAGAAGGATTTGTGGGCCGTCAGATTGGACTTACAGGTGTAAACTCTTGGCTGGTCTTTGTGTTGTACTCAGCCATACATATTATTTTAATTGAATAAAGAAATACCGCAAGGGGCGCCAAGCTTTGGGGCCAACAGGTGTCGCTTTGTTTTCAGATTTGGGCACTCTAGCCCCAATCTGTGTTTTGTTTCTCATCTAGACTACAAGTGGACGGGTGATTGCTCCTACCGCACTCTGGTTTTCTATCAGAGGCCGGTTTCAAGGTTCCGTCCCCGGGACCAATCATCAACTTTCTGAAGGGGGTGAGCTCGTGGTTGCTTTGGAGAAAGCCATCGCTGAAAATTCAGCAATCATGTCTGATACAGAGGAAGAGTACTTCTATCATGAAGAAGAAGAGCAAGAGACTTCTCCTGAGAGAGATGTATCTGAGGATATCTTTGCAGGAGAACAGGCTGCAGATGTTGAGCCTTATGAGGATGTAACACAGCCAGAAGATGTGCATGGTAAAGAGGATGATGATGCTCGGTTCAAAGATCGCTTGGCTAGTGTTATGGATACTTTTATGCAGCTCACTCAGAGCGAGAGATTTGCTGAATTTTTGAGATCTCGCACAGAGCCCCGCACAGAGCCCCAGAAAAAGAAGAAGAAGGTTCGTTCGAAGAATCTTCCTCAAGGTCATAGTGGTACCACTTCACAGGATCCATCTCCTGCACAGTTTCCGAATATGCAGCATGCTTTTGGTGCTAACCCACAGAGTTCCTTCTATGGACAGCCACCTATTCCTCAGCAGAACATGCATCCAGGGTATTTTGGTGGTGGCTCGGTGTTCCAATCCATGACTGGGGGTTATCCTCAGGGAGGCATGGGTATGTATGGGCCTTTTGGAGCCAATTTTCAGCCTGGCATGCAAGGGAATATGTATGGTGGTATGCAGTCCGGTATGCAAGGAAATGTGTTTGGAAGCATGCAACCTGGGATGCAAGGCAATATGTTTGGTGGCATGCAGCCAGGTATGCATAATGGAATGTTTGGAAACATGGCTGGGATGTATGGTATGCCTGGTGTTGGAATGGGAAATGTTGACCCAATGATGGGTATGAATGTTGGGGGCAGCAATCTCACGAAACCACTTCCATATGATAATCTAACGCCTATGGGAAAGGCGAAGGATTACAAGGAAGGGGGAGCTGCAGTGAAGTTTGACACATTCAGTGGGGCCAAGGATAAATTGAAAGCACTTACCTTTTTACAGCAGTTTGATGCTGCTTTTTCTGGTGGGAATTACACAGAGTCCTCTAAGGTGAGGAAAGCTGCCACTTTTCTCAAGGGCAATGCTTTGCAGTGGTGGTCTACTCTTCTTTTGCAGGGCATAGCACCCACCACATGGGTCCAATTCAAACAGGTTTTCTCTTCCGTATGGCTCACATCTACATTTGAGGTGGATGTTATGACAGCATGGCACAAGCTGGATGCTTCAAAGTGTGATAGTTTGGAGGATTATAACAAGAAGTTTTGGGAAGCTTTACTCCCAGTGACTTCTTATCGTGCCGTGCCATTATCTGAGCAGGTTGAGAAATATTGTTGTGGACTGCCCAAAGAGGTACGAGATTATTGTATAAAGACAAGAGTAACGAACATGTCACAGATGATTGAAAATGCTATGACAGCTAATGCGTTACTCACAGGTGGTTCATCTGGGTTTAAAGGCAGTAAGAAATTGAGCAAGAAAGCTGAAAAATATGGGCATGCTTCTCGTGATACTAAAGGGTCTTCAGAGACAAAGTATAAGAAGTTGCCAATGCCCAAGAGGACTTCTGAGGAAAGACAGGCTTTGAGAGATGCTCAAAAGTGTTTTTACTGTACTGAAGAGGGGCATATGTCATTCAATTGTCCCAAAAGGACGTCCAAAAAGGACCCTGACAATAAAGGAGAGCCCAAGCCAAAGAAACCAAAGCCTTCTGCAGGCTTAGTTCCTGATCTTGTGGGGGAGCAGCTAGGTGGTGAAGCTACAGAGTTGTGCAGGGCATGGGGCAAAGTGAGAGATCAGAATGCTTTGATCTTCTTTGACACAGGTGCTAGAGCCAACTTCATTTCACCAGATTTGGCTGGCCGATTGGGGATTCGCGCAGAGGAGATGGGGCCGTTACATGAGGCAAATATGGCTTGTCCAGGGTATGCAGAACCCGTTACTCCTATCATTGGGAAGCTTCGGCTTCATTTGCAGGGTTATGTGGACATCGAGGAGTTCTTCATCATGCCTTTGGATGGCTGTGATGTTTTGTTGGGGATGCCATGGTGCCACAGGGTACATGCGGTGGTGGATACTTACAATAGGAAAATTACTCTGACTCATAGAGGGAAAGAGCATGTATTGGATGTAAAACTCAAAGGGGAATCTGTTCCTATTGTATCCGCTTCGGCGATTTCATCAGTAATGAAAAAGCATCTTTCCGCGTACTTGATTTATGTAAAGGATGCACAGGATGATGAGTCTAAGTCTAATTTGTCAATGTTAGACAAGGACAGGGCTGATTTCTTAAGTGGGTTTCAAGACTGTTTTTCCGAGTCATTGCCAGGAGAATTACCTCCTGAGAGGCCAGAAGATCATGCCATAGATCTGATTCCTGGTAGTACTCCACCGAATAGACCGCCATACCGTGTTAGTGCAGCCCAACAGGAAGAGATTATGAGTCAGGTGCAGGAGCTTTTGAATAAAGGGTTGATACAGCCTAGCTCATCACCCTTTTGCTCACCTGTGCTCTCAGTGCAGAAGAAGGATGGTTCTTGGCGCATGTGTATAGATTACAGGGCGCTGAACAAGAATACCATCAAGAATCGATTCCCCATACCGAGGATCGATGACATCTTGGACCGCTTACCGGGCTCCACAGTTTTCAGTCGTATTGACTTGAAAAGCGGGTATCATCAGATACACATTAGACCCGAGGATGTGCATAAGACAGCATTCCGAACCACGTTTGGGTTGTATGAGTTCTTGGTTATGCCCTTTGGTTTGACGAATGCGCCTGCCACATTTAACAGAATGATGGACAGGATTTTCAGGCCTCATAGAGAGTTTGTGGGCACATTCTTTGATGATATGATTGTGCATTCACGAACTGAGGAAGAGCATAGAAGGCATTTGGCCATTGTGTTTGCAGAACTCAGAAACCATAGATTGGTGGTTAATGGCAAGAAGAGTGAGTTCTTTTTGCAGGAGATACATTTCTTGGGGCATATTGTGTCTGGTCATGGAGTCCGTATGGATCCAGCAAAGGTGGAAGCAATACTTAATTGGCCAGCTTTGAGGACCGTGCATGATGTACGCAGTTTTCTAGGATTGTGTTCCTATTACAGGCGTTACATACGGCACTTTGCTGAAATTGCTTCGCCTCTTCATGCTTTGACGAAGAAAGCAACTCCGTTTAGATGGGCTGATCGGGAAATTACAGCATTCAAAAAGCTCAAAGAAAAGCTTACTTCGGACCCAGTATTGGTGTTACCGGACCTCCGAAAGGCTTTTGTTGTCCAGTGTGATGCATGTGGAAGTAGCATTGGTGCAGTTCTCATGCAAGAGGGACATGTGATAGCCTATGAGAGTAGAGTTTTGCAAGATGCTGAGAAGCATTTACAGGTGTATGAGAAAGAGATGTTGGCTGTAATTCACGCTCTTTCTACATGGAAACACTACTTGCTTGGGGCTGATTTTACTGTACAGACAGATCATCAGACCTTGCGTTACTTCCTCACGCAGACTAAGCTTTCAGAGAAGCATATGCGTTGGGCAAACTTTTTGTCAATGTTTCACTTCCAGATTGTGCATGTGGAAGGCAAAAAGAATGTAGTGGCAGATGCTTTGTCACGCAAGCCACAGGTCTCTGCAGTTTCACTTGCTTATCATCATGAGCTTGATGAAATGAAAGAGCAGTATGCCCATGATGAGGATTTTGAAAGGTTGTATGATCAGATGTCTGAGGGTCAGCGGCATGAGCACTACACTCTCACAGATGGGTTTTTATTGATGCATGGCAGACTGTGTATTACCAGGCCATTGCGACTCAAGGTTATGATTGAAAGTCATGCTCCACCGTATGCAGGTCATAGAGGTATTGACGCCACGGTCAAAGCAGTGGAGACTTTCTTTTATTGGCCAACCTTGAGAAGAGATGTTGATGCCTTTGTGAGGCAATGCATCGTATGTCAGAAGGTAAAGTTTGACCGTCAGAAGACACCAGGGTTATTACAGCCTTTACCTATTCCGGATAGACCTTGGGAGAGCATTGCCATGGATTTTGTATTTGATCTTCCACGGACTCAAACGGGAAATGATGGCATCTGGACAATCATATGCAGGTTCAGTAAGCAGGCTCATTTCATTCCCGTGCGGAAGACAATTAAAGTGGATCATATGGTGTGAAGTTGTTCATGGCGAACATCTTCAAGTATCATGGCTTGCCTACGTCTATCATTAGTGACCGTGATCCACGGATGACGAGTTTGTTTTGGAGAGGGTTGTTTGACAACATGGGTACAACTCTCAAGTTTTCATCGTCATTTCATCCACAGACAGATGGTCAGTCAGAAGAGGCTAACTCTACAGTGTTAGATCTTCTCAAGTGTTATGTGTCAGAGCACAAGCAACAATGGGAAAAGTATCTTCCTCTAGTGGAGTTTGCATATAACAACACTGTACATAGCTCGACAGGCAAGGCGCCTTTTGAGATTGTAGAAGGAGGGAAGAAGGTACCACCCATTTTGCATACAAAGGATAAGATCTTTGAGGCTGATCAGTATGTGGAGAGCTTGGATGAAGCTTATCGGAGAGTTAAGTTGGCCCTCCAGAAAACTCAGCAGAAGCAAAAGAAAGCCGCAGACCGTCACAGACGTGATTTACAGTTTGCATTGGGTGATTGGGTTCTTTTGCGTTTTGAAAAGGCTAGACTCAAGAAGATGAAGGGTAAAGAGCGCTTATTCCCTAAGTTGAGCATGCGATATTATGGGCCTTTTCAGGTTTTGGAAAAGATTGGTGAGGTAACCTATCGATTGAAGTTACCAGATCACTGGAGGATTCACAATGCTTTTCACGTGAGTCTTCTTAGACCTTTCCGTGGGGATGTGCCTGAGGATGTATCAGATGAGGCTCAGCCGGAAGTTGAGGAACTTGATGAGGTTCTGATTCCAGAGCAGATACTGGCACATAAAGAAAGGAAGGTACGAGGTAAAGTTTCCCGTCGCTATCTTGTGAAGTTCAAGAACTACTCACCGATGGATGCGAAGTGGATGGAGGCAGGTGACTTAACAGATTCACGTCAGGTTTTGCAGCTTTATCTCGATGCCTTTGAGTTAGAGCCGACTCTTATTGTGGCTCATTCAGGTTCAGCAGAGCATGGGTCTGGAGCATTACCTGATGCTCAAGAGGGGGGTAGCACCTCCACTCCCTTGATACAGACAGGCTCAGATGACATCTAGAGGTCGCTTGGTGCAGTTTTTATCTCACCCGAAGGTACTGAGGCTGACAGTACATCTGTTTATGGGACTTCTATGATATATGTGTACTAGTCACATGGAGATTTTTGTGGATATGTATGGTTCACAGTGGTATACAACTTGGACTATTACTATGCCATTGGTTTGCAGTGAATGATGATACATGTGTATGGCTTAGAGAGATTGGGACGCTGATCTTGCCATATTGTATATTTCACTTTGGATATTTTGATGCATCACCAGAATGCAATCGAGGACGCTTGCCATCTTTCAAGAGGGGGGTATGTCATGGCCCTGTGAAAATGGAGCAGGACAAGTGTGGGCATGGTGGTTGCAGAGTCAGAATATTTTATGATTCACATGGGGGGTGCCCGGACAGAGTTTAAGATGTGTGGACATCCCTAGGTGTGAAGGGGGGAACTAGAAACATTAAGTTTTAATGTTTATTGGAGTTTGCCCCTAGGCCTTAGTGGCCCTAGGAACTTATTAAAGTTTGGGGCCCTAGGGATTAAATTGGGGAGGAGTTTTCTCTCTCTTCTCTCTCTCTCTTCCCTTTTTGGGGAATCGTGTAGCAAAAGAGGAGTTTCCTTCATGCGCTTGAATTCTAGCGTGGAAAAGCTCAAGAGGAGGAAGGCGGCTGTTTTTCTGTGTGCTGCTGCTGATTTTCTGAGTGTAGATCAGCCGTACATCACTGTACGGCCAGATCTGTGTAAGCACTCTCTTTCTCTCTCTAGTACAGGCGGCGGGTCTTCTTCTCTCTGCTGGATTCTCTGTGCACAGGGTCTGGACAGACTGTACCAGCAGGTACAACAGCCCGTACCCTACTGTACGACTGCCGTACAGTGTACGGACAGTCAAGTACAGCAAGTACAGTTGCTGCAGGCTGCTGCAGGTGGTGCAAACAGGTGCTGGACAGACTGTTTATTCTGATTCAGGCAGGTACAAGAGTGGACAGCCGGCTGTTTGTGCAAGTACAACTCTTGGCACGTATCTCGAGGCGGTATAGACGGGTACAGTGCTGATTATCAGATCTGTATTTTCAAGGACAGCATAGGAGTGAGCTTCAGGAGGAGGATACAGGCAAGTGCAAGCACACGTGTGAAGCAGGGTTGTGGATTCAAGTGCCTGCAAGCACATATTGGTGCTGTTGCTTCCTCCAGTGTTGTTTCACGAGCAGAACTTGGTAAGCTCTGTTTCTGTTCATCTATCTCTCTTTCTACTGCTTGATGTCTGTTGCAGATATGTGTTATCTGGCCCCTTGTGAGAGGAGGGGTATGGCAGATTGACAAGGGATTAAGACAGAGATTGGACAGCACATGTATGTTTGAGCTGAGAAGATGTATCATGCTCTTGAGTTATGCCAGATGTATGCCCATGGCTGGCCTGCTTTGTGATCTTGGCTGATCAGAGGGAGGCACAGTGTGTTGCTTGAGGACACAGATCTGTGTGCATAGATCCTCTGTGCTGAGAAGGATTTGTGGGCCGTCAGATTGGACTTACAGGTGTAAACTCTTGGCTGGTCTTTGTGTTGTACTCAGCCATACATATTATTTTAATTGAATAAAGAAATATCGCAAGGGGCACCAAGCTTTGGGGCCAACAGGTGTCGCTGTGTTTTCAGATTTGGGCACTCTAGCCCCAATCTGTGTTTTGTTTCTCATCTAGACTACAAGTGGACGGGTGATTGCTCCTACCGCACTCTGGTTTTCTATCAGAGGCCGGTTTCAGAAAGAAGCATATTTGGACAGCAATTGCTTCTTGGAGGATGAGTAGAAGCACTTAAATGAGCCTAAATGGATCCCTAAAGATGCCTAGCTAATAGCCTACTAGTGGAGGATGAAGCTCAGCCCACCATTACGACCTCCCACATACCCTTCTTGGTCCTCAAGAAGCACCACTCTCATACTCCTCTAAGGCGGCCTCCTTGATGCATAAGCAGAAAATAACAGCTCACTAAAATGGCCATAACTAGCGCTAGAAATATATTGGATTCTTGAGGTTTTTAGTTCAGATGAAAGCTTATGAGCAGGATCAGCTAAGCCTAATTCCACTCGAAAAAGGGTGAAAAAAGCGCCTCAAGTTTCAGGGTCCAATCCCACAGCTCCTTCCATTTTTAAAATATGCCAAGAATAGCAAGAGTTTGGAGAGAGTGAGGCCATGGGGAAGCCCATGGACATAAGTATATGGCACAATGTGATCAGATGGTGGGAGAGAGGTGTCACATGGATGGGTGGATAAATAGGATTTATTTAATGCGTAAGTAATGGAAAAATACCCTTTGTATTAAAACCTTGGTACACATACCATAACATTTTATGAAATCCTTTGGTTCTAAAAGTCACAAGGAGAGACCTTAATCCCAAAACCACTCTTGCTAACACTAAGATGAAGTCCACAACTTATCATGTTTACATTTCATACAATTCTAAGTTGGGTCATAGGTATCGCCATCCTGCTAGCTATCATCATTTGTCTTCCTCGAAGTGACCTAGGCACACAATTACTGATTTTAACGGAGTGAACTTACAATGTTTCTTTTGTTACTTTATTTTTATTTTTTTCTCTCAAAAATTAAATATATACTTTACAAAATAATTAATCTTATCTATATTGGAGAAGAAGAGACTTTACAAGATCTGATGGGAAACTTGTAAGACCTAACTATGATCATTAGAAGCTGACAGCTTGGTTTGTCCATAAGGATCTTTGGTATGTGAATCCCTAAAGCCGGTCAAGCCACGACATACTTTGCAAAGGGGGTCTCACCAGCCATTCAGTCGTGTGGGACAGCTACGGGGATAGGGACGAAGCTACAAGAGCTTTATGAGAGGCAGTCCTCTATAAGGGCTTTCACACTTCACAATCAACTCTACACTCACCAATTTACATGGGGAGAATCCATGCATGTGTTCCTCTTGAGAGTTAAATCCATCCATGATCAGCTACTTACCATGTTTACTACTTTGTCTACTGAGCAGTTGAGCCCTAAGCTTCCTCCGAACTATGATACGGTGGTTAAGACATTGAGGTGCCAAGTGTGGTCAAGGGCTTCAGACTTTGATGACTTGACCTTCTTGCTGCTTGAGGAGGAATCAGTATTGCAAGCTTTAGGGCAAGCTGTCGTCTATGCCAGGTGTATACGGAGCATTGGTCTAGTTGCTACCTTTGCGAGAAGAAAGGGCACATTCGAAAGGACTGCAAGAAGCGGTAGAAAGCTATGACCTCTCCAAATGCCAAGGATGAATCCAATTCCTCGTCCAACTCTAACTCGGATCCTCATACGGTGCGTGCAGTGGCCATGGGGGGGTGATTCTCCCTTCTAGTAGCTATGCATCACTGACACGCTCCCAGCCAAAAAGGGCTTGTGTAGAGGGTGGTACGGGCATGGTAATGCACCACATTGTATGTTGTAACGGACCTTGCATATTGCATTCACCCAGATTGTCTGACATGTTAAAAAAAATCCCTAAACTTTGGTGTAGCCTTCAGGTCAATCGTGGGTGCTTTGACATTGAGCCAGTGTTGTTCATGATCTTGTTCCCGCATGGGGGACCACTTTGAGCATAGTTATGCTCAAGACAGGAGTTCTATGGTCATGGCAAGCTGTCCATGGAGGTATGCATGACCATGGCATGCAGCATCTGCACCTTCATGTGCTCAAGGGAGTGCGAGCTTTGGCTTCTTGACGCTTTACTACCGAGGTATATCCAATTTTCACAATGTTGAGTATCTGTGGTGCATCTCATGCTGATCTTGTGCTTATCACCTATGAGCTTAGAGGTTTTTTATTTCATCTCATTGGTATGTCACCTTGTTTACCAGAGGACTTGTACTTTTTCTCTCTAACCTGGCCTAAGGAAGGGGTGTGTGTGTTTTTTTTTTTTTTGGGGGGGGGGGGGGGGGGGTGCAGCTCTCTTTTTATCTTGTATCGTAGCACACATGTACACTGGAGGAAGGAGAGCGCTGCTGTGCCACGTTGATTGTATCACCTCTCTCGGTTGTACTCACATGTCTTACTGGAATCCGTTTTCCATCTTTGATCTTTTGCATTCTACTGCTGTGTGTGTTCGTTTGTGTTTTGCTTCCTCGCTTGTGCATTCTAACTAAGGTCTCATCACAAAGCCACATCAATCATCCGCTCATTAAAGAATCCATGTGGCGCTGAGCCCCCATTATGGACGAAGGCCAGTCAGACAGCAGCTAGTTGCTGCTTAGAGAGCCAAAGTGCCAGGCCAGCTTTTACCTTATTTATGATAAAAATACAGCCATAAACTTCAGATCCTTTCAACATGGGAGACATGACACTAGAAATACTGCCAGGGTTCAGGAACAGAAAAAGGACCTAGAGTTCATGAAGAAACCTGGCCGTGCATATTATCAATGAGATTTTATTTAGGTTCAAGTTAGTGGTGAGCCTGTGTGAGCACGGACACATTTTCCACTTGCAGAAAACAGATATGCCTCGAGCAGCGACATTGTCCACAGCAGTTTCAACATAGGAAAATACATGCTAAACCCCCTTTTTAATTTTGGGCATTGAGGTGCACAAGCTTTTTTGACCATGTGAATGAATCTAGGAAATACACAAGCTACCAATAGTTCAACAATCAAAGCCAAAAAAAACAAATAAAAAGAACAGCAAAGACAGTATCATCAGGGTCAAAAATTGCCCGCAAGACTTTCCATACCCAATCCAAACTGCAGCAAGACTCTACCCTCTTCTTAGAAAAGAAATCACTACACCGATCTTGCTGCATACCTGCTGCAAAAGTACTTCGAACGAGTAACTAAAAGAGTTGATTACAAAAGACGAGACCAAATTAGGATAATTTCCTACAAAAAAGAGTGCAGCAGTGACGCTTCTACTTCCCCCCCAATGTGGGGAATTGACTAGGATCCTCAATGCGGGGAGCTATCACTGCTTTCTGTGAACTGCCAAAACCACCCCTGGCACCTCCACGACCACGGCTCGCACGTCCACGTCTGCCAGAGGGACTGAGGTATCCCTCTCCATCACTGGGCTTCAAAAACTCATTGATGCTCAAAGGCTTCAAAGCCAAACCCACAAAGGCATTTGTGTCAAATAATACCCATACCTAGACAAAAAATCACATTCGGGAAGGGTAAAAGTCCTTATTAAGATACCTTTCTAGCTTTATCGTCCTTCTCTGCCACCTCTTTCTTCTTGCCTTTGTCAGCACCCTGAAAACACCCCATAAAGGATGCTTCTTAACAATAGAAAAGAGCATAAATTCTTGTCACAATGACTCAAAAGAAAACAGGCGTCTAACCAGTTTCACGAACAACTCCTCATCACCCTTTTTGTCAACCAGCTGCATGGATTCAAAGTCCTTGTCGATTGTGACCTTCCTTTCCTTTACTTTCAGAGCTTCTAAAGGCCTCCTCTTTTCACCCAATAACTTCTCATACTCCTCAAGGGTCATCTCCTGCACCCAGAGTGCAGGCAGAAGGGCTTAAAAAGAGGCAACATAAGCAGATATTATTCACAAACCTTGAAGGTAAAAGCTTGGAATACACTACTAAATGCTGAAGATGAATTAGTACCTTCTCCTCCTCCTCTGCTTCATTCTTTTTCTCCGACTCTTCAGACTCTGGTTGCAGCTCCTCTGATTTCTTCTCAGTAACCTCAGGTGAAGTGGGCTTCTCTTCCTCCACCACACCCGTTTCTACAATGTCCCTGTAGGGAAAAACATTCAATTCACACAGAAAACACATGGTCAAAATGCTTTCAGTGCACATTCAGTCACTGCGATTTACAGAGAATTTAAGAAGGGGACAAAAATCCACTTACTGCACACCATGCTGATCCGTTTCTACACCCCAATTCCCACGACCAGCCCCATCACGCTTTATCTCATTCCTGGAGATTACAAAATGAGCAGGACAAGTTTAAGTTTATCACACCATATAGCACATTCTACAAGCAAGGGAAAAAAATAAATGCACGCATACCCTCGCCCAGTGCCACTTCTTCGGTCATATTCTCGCTGTCTTGAGCGTTCTTCACCATCTACCATGTAGCCATACCCACGACCGCGCCCACGACCACGACCTCTTCCTCGGCCACCACCACCATTGTCTTGGCGTCCACCCTCCTCTCCTATAGCTGGAGACTCCCCATTCAAGGGTACATTGCCGCCAATGTAGCCTCCCCTGCCGCCGCCATTACGATAGTTGTTGACGCTGCGGTCATTCTGCTCACCTCCTTGGAAACCACCCTCTCGGCGGGTAGGCCGGTTGTAGCCCCCTTCAAAATTCCTCTCGCGATTTGCATAGCTTCCTCTACCTCCACCTCGACCTCTTCCCCCATCAGCTTGAGCTTCCCTCACTGTAAACAAAATGTAGTAAATCGTTTTATTTCAAACTATAAACACGCTATTGTTTTTTTTAAGGTCACACTCAACCCTGCGCAAGACATGAAAAATGTGGTACATTACAGACACTTAAACAGCAAGGGCACACATTTGATCACCTGATGACAGAGGATCATGCACATAAAAAACCTTAGTATACGAGTCATGTGTCAAATGCTCCAGATTGTGGAACATCCTGCTGATGTGACCTCAACTTATCTTTGCACCAATCACACCAACCCACCCCAATGCCTTGATGGGCACAACCTTGAAAATGGATAGCCACTAGCACGGCTCGTTATTTTCTAGAGGAAGAGGAGAAAAGGTATGGGGAGGATGAGTTCTCCACATGCATTCTTAATTCAGGGAAACTACTACACGATCGAACAAAAAAACCCCGTATAAACCATCGAACATAGAAGATAATGACTAGAAAACCCTGTATTGCTCACAAACAAGAAAACTTTGGACGATGACTCTCACTGGACCAAACCCTAGACGAGACAGCAAAGATGACCAAACCCTGGACGAGAAAGCAAAGATGAGAAGAGAAACTCTGGAGGAAAACGCATTTCTAGCACGGATGAGATGAGAAAACTTGAAAGATAAATCTTTGATGTGTAAGTTTTCAAAAAAAGAAATAGAAAGGAGAAAAATCCTAAAAGAAAAGCAATAGAAGGAGCCCAGAAAACCCTTAAAAAAAGCCACGAATTACACAAGAACATGGAAGGAAAGCCATGCTTTGAACGAGAAAAAAGCCACGGCGTGCACAGATCGGAACTA